>NC_140080.1:28690024-29375831 GCF_964194135.1 Talpa europaea
AAAAGCTGCCGGCAACTGCAGGGCGGGGATCCGGGACATCTTCCCCTCTTGACCCTAAGAGGGCCGGCTGTGGGCCCGGCGGGGCCGACGGAAGCCGCGTCCTGCCTCCTGCTCGCTCTCTTCAGCCCCGCTTGCTCGCTCTCACGATACGAGAAATTTGGGCACCCCTCCCCCCAAAGTGAAAGGTAGCCACCGACTGCCTTAGGATTTCCTGCTGCCGGCCAGGGCCAGCTGCGCGCCGTCGCCCGAGCGCTCAGACCTCACCCCCTCTCCCGCCTCACCCCTGCACCCCGCGTTGCCCCCTCCCGGCCCGCTGGAGCGAGCCCTTGCAGAGGCTGGTTCCCAGCTCGCTGCACCAGTCAGCTTTCTCGAGGGCCTTGCGGTCTCCTCCGGGGGCAGGGCTGGGGCGAAAACACTCCCCTCCCCGCTCGTTCTGCAGTGAGGGTGGGGTCTGCGCGCGGATCCGGAGGTGGTTAGTCCATCCCCCGAAACCCGACTCCCCCGCCCGCCTAAAAGGACCTTGAGAACTGGCTTAGAGACCTGGGACTCGGCCTGGCGAGCCCGGCTGCCAGTGCCTTCTGGAACTCAGCTCTGAGGCTGTGTATAAAGTCCTAGCCAGAACCTCCAGAGTCTGGAAAAATGCCTTCCGTCAGCCGGGCTCTAACCTGATACCCCCTCGGCCTCCTTTTGTAAAATAGGGTTTTGTTTGGAGGTGTTGGGGTTAGTGGGCAGGAAGTGACCTTTTTTCCAGTTGTTTACCTTTCGTCGAGTGCAGGAAAAAAGGAGTGAGAAAACTGCATTGCAATCCTCTGCACTTTTTTTAGTGTTTTTCTGGATTCAGCTACCCTGATTGAGACAAAATAGCTGGTATTAAGACCTAAATTGGCCGTTCAGGAAGTAACCTCAGCTTCGCCGTTTATAAAACCTTTGGTGAGGCATTTGGAAGTCATTGTTTTGGGCTTTGGTCAACTTACTATTGTGTCTATCCACAGTTTCTCACTCTTATCTTCTGTGGGTGTCAAGCAGTATCATTCTTCTAGGACTTCTGTTCATATCTGTTCATGGTGGCCTGATTTTTCTTGAGGTTGACTAAAAAGATCCATTCTTAGGTCGACTAATTTCAAAGTATAGTACGTGACAGTCGGCATATACATACGTACACATACACATATATATACTGCAGACTTTTTTTTTAATAAGGTGACAGTTTTTGAAAGGAGAGTTTCTCTTTGATACAAAAGTAGTCTTCTAGGGCCTCCCCGGTGGTGCAGTGGTTGAGCGCTGGGTTGCGAAGCTGCCCGCAGCCTCTGCGGCGCCAGTTCGATCCCCGGCTGCTCCCCGGCCACCGGAGGAGGGTCCCACATGGCGCGCAGACCTCTCCTGCTGCCCGCTGCTCCCCTCAGCAGTGTACTTCGGTCCTTCTGCCTGCTCTGCTCCCCGCTCTGGCTCTGGTGAATTCTCTCACCCTCCCTCGCTTCTGACTGTACCCAGTGCTTGTATGTATAAATAAATAATAAACAAACAAATAAATAAAAAGGCTTGCCTCTTTAAAAAAAAAAAAAAGTAGTCTTCTAAAACTTGAAAATAAGATTTCAGATTACCTCCCATGACAGAAATTCAATTAAAAAGTTGATGTCCATTGGTGCCCTGGTTTCTTACTGAGATTCTCTTAGTTCTGGGTGGAACACTTGTCACCATTGGTAGTTTTCCAAGAGTCCTCAGGTTACAAGAATTTGACTGTGACACATGTCGGAAGATAGCGTTGTATGGAGTCTCCCAGTCTGAGAGGAACACTTAGTCTTAGTGCAGAATCTTTAAAATAAGGAATGAAGGAAAATCTCACTGAGGCTTTAATTATTTAAAAGCCATTCCTAATTGAAGCTCATGGGATAAAGTATCTCTTCTGCCTAAAACTAGTTTCCAAAGTAAAAGTATTTCTGGTGTTTACACTGAGGGTTCTTTATATTTTGGGGTGTTCTTGGCTTTTTGTTCGTGTGTGACCGTGTTGCACAAGTAGCTGTGGTTAGGACTCACACAATCTTTGCAAGTTTTTCAGCAATAAAAGTGATTCTGTAAAAAGACTTTCTGCAATTAGGGTTAAAAAAAAGTGGCCCACCCTAGTGGCCCAAGGGGTTAAGCACCGCACTATGAAGTGGTCCACAGCCTCTGCAGCACGAGTTCGATCCCCAGCCAGCCAGGGAGATACCTACATGGTGCAGGAGACCTCTCCTGTTTTGCCTGCTGCTCCCCTCAGCAGTGTATTTCTGTCAGTCTGCCCGTTCTATTCCCCACTCTGTATCTGGTGAATCCTCTCACTCCCAGCATCGCTGGCCTGTACCACAGCTCTTGTATGCATAAATAAATAAATCTTTGGAGGGAAAAAGTGTTTTTCCAGTTGAGGGCATTCAGTATATATCAGCTCTTGAAGACCTATCTTAATGGTATTTGAAGCGGGGTGATTCCTAAGCCCTTTTGAATTCAAGATGATTTGAAGAGGTATTTAATAAGTATATATTTTTAATTATTTATTTATATATACTTTACATCATTGTTCATTTTTGTACAATGTTTGCTTTTTTTTTAAGATTTATTTCTATTTATTTATACAAGCACTGAGTACAGTCAGAAGCACTGGAGGGTGAGAGAATTCACCAGAGCCAGGGCGGGGAGCAGAGCAGGCAGAAGGACCGAAGTACACTGCTGAGGGGAGCAGCGGGCGGCAGGAGAGGTCTGCGCGCCCTGTGTGTCCCTCCTCTGGTGGCCGGGGAGCAGCTGGGGATCCAACCCGCACTGCAGAGGCTGCGGGCAGCTTCGCAACCCAGCGCTCAACTGCTGCGCCACCGGGGAGGCCCGGTATTTAATAAGTATATTATTTGGTGCATTTTTTTAAGTGGTGATTTATTCCAGCTCAGCATAAGAACAAGGAAATGATTTAGTTTATCTCTCAAAATAGATGGCGTATTATTCATAGGTGTTCTCTCTGACCTTAGTGATCTTAAAGTTCAACTTTGTAAATTACTACTTTGCATTTCTAGATTGCAAGAGGACCCACCTGTGGGTGTCAGTGGTGCACCATCTGAAAACAATATCATGCAGTGGAATGCAGTTATATTTGGGTGAGTTGACAGATACAGCTTGAGAAAAGCACTGTTAATGTATTGCTTATGTGCTTTCTAATTTAAAATTTCCTTATGCCTTTTCTTTGGTTTTCCTGAACTTGATCTTTTTTTCATTCACTCTTTTTAAATCAGGGTTGTAAACAGAATTATGCATTTCACTGGCTCACTTGTAAGAGTCTGTGTTAATAACTAGTGGAAAAATGAGCAAAGTTCGTCCTTGTAGAGTAAGGGGATTATATTAAAGTCAGGCTACTAAAGTTCCTCTTTGAGATCCTGAAAATGCCTTACAAGTAATAATTAAACTTGATGCTGCTATTCAAAAAAGACAAAATTAGGATATGGTGAAAGAAAAAAATCTGAGCAAAAGAAACTAGCTTTCTTTGTGACACATGTTATGTCTAGCCAATTTAAAATAGTAACTGCTCTGTTGAAAGCAGGATCCTTAAGTTTGATATCATAATTATCTTAGAGTATTAATTTCCATTGTGTTGGTATAAATTGAAAATAGGATTTCTCTTAAGAATATGCATAATAACAAAATGGTTGGTATTTATGAACTGAAATTCTTTTGTTCTAAGAATTATGGCAAATTGGTTTTGTTTTGGTTTTGGTTAAACCATCCTAAAAGGAACACTTAGAAAGTGAAAGTTGTCCTTTATGCCTGCATCTTTGAACACTGAATTAAGATGATATAAAACTAACAGTGTCTTCTAAACTCCATAAACCTCTTTCTATTTGAATTTATTCTTCCCACTCTTGAAAATCAGGGGGTGGGGGGGGACAAACAAAATGGAAAACTACTTTTAATTAGAGATCCTCTTGTTTTCAGACCAGAAGGGACACCCTTCGAAGATGGTAAGTCAGTCTCATGTTTTCTATAGTATTAAGAATCTGCTCTTAAGTAGGAAATTGTATCTACTTAAAATTATTTTCTGTTGTTAATAGATAATATTAAAACTAATGCCACTGAGAACTTAGAGTTTATGGAGGACTTTTTTCCCACATCACTCCATCACTTCCATTGCTGGTTCCTTCTGCGAATTTGATATTTTACTTTAGAACTATAAGCCAAGATGGTAGGGAGCGCCTATGTTGAGAATAGTTTAAATTTAGATGGCCTTTATAGCATGTTAAAAATGTGTCAGAGCTAAATACCAGATGGGTAATCTGTTTTGTTTTGTTTTTTTAACCTATACTGATAAGGTGTTGTGAAACATACACAGCAGCCGGTAGCTTCACATACATCAACCATCTAAGACTCATAAGTAGTTAATTTTTGCAGAATCCTTTGTATCTTAAATTCAGTATTTTCACCAGGAACCAAGAAAAGGGAAAACTAATTTTAATATGTATTTATAGTTGAGTTTATCAAATTGATTTTAACCAGGTAATAGGATTTTCCTAATTATAGTATAAATTTTTAAAAAAACTGTTAAACACCTTTATATTAATTATCAAATGGCTTCAGATCTAACCCATCAAGGATATCTGTACAAAGATAATGATCACAGAACTACCTGTAAGGAAATAACTAAGTGCCCCTTAAGAGAAATGGTTAAGCAGATTAATGATATATTATGCCCACATTATGTCTGAGGAAACAAAACAGTTGCATAATAATGTATAATACCACATTTTTACTAAGTATATACATTGAAATATGTGGAAAGGGCTATGTACTACTTTTATCAGTGGTTTCCTCTAGGTGGGGAATTGAAGGTAAGTACATGAGGACTTAGCTTTTTACTCTATATCAGGTACCAGTTTTTCATTAAAATGTCTTGGAAAAGTAGAAATTATTGATATTATTTAAATCTGACCCTTGAGTGTATATATATATATATATGTGTGTGTGTGTGTGTGTGTGTGTATTTAATATTCTGTTACGAAGTTGTAAGTATGCATAAAGCACTTCACCATACCAAATTGCACGATTGTCTGGAGAACAAGCTCTTCTGCATTGTTTGAGTTGCAGTCTTCATTTTATCATGGAACATTTTTGCTTGAAAAAATAAATGACAAACTCTGGTTTTTTTAGATGTGCAGATTTGGCAGACATTTCTCAAAAATTACCTAGGTGTGAACTGTTAGGACAAAGAAAATAACTGCAGTTCTGGTTGCTGCTGATAAAACAACAGCTTCCCAATACTTTAAGAAATCTCTGATGAAATCAGTAGGTGGTATTAACTGCTATGATTTCTTTTTGATGAAATATAATAATGAAATAATAGTATAACATTTAGAAGATTTGGATAGAAGACTTACGAACCAATATTTTCCATATGACAAAATTTTTTTTTAAGGTTTATTTATTAATGCATACAAGAGCTGGGGTACAGGCCAGAGGTGTGTGGGGTGAGACGATTCACCAGAGACAGTGGGGAACAGAACAGGCAGATTTACTGAAATACACTGCTGAGGGGAGCAGCAGGCAAGTTAGGAGAGGTCTGCTATGCCATGTGGGTCACCTCCCTGGCCAGCCAGGAAATCGAACTTATGCTGCAGTGGCTGCGGATAGCTTCATAGTGCTGCATCTTAACCCCTTGCGTCACCAGGGAGGCCCTCCATATGACAAATTAAAAATAACATGAACGAAAGATTTATGCAGTATGCAACAGATTTCAGTGAAGCTGATAGAAAAGCTAATTTGTATGGTTTTTAATTCTGCGTTGTCACTAGCCTTTAAAAATTTAGGATTTCTTTGATGTAATGTTAAGGTCTCTACAATTATATGTAAATATTCCTTCCTTTTTCAAAAACATTTATGTGAGGTCTGATTTTTTTTTTTCATGTGCCTCAGGCAAAGCAGTATATTACAACATTGAATGAAGAAGCAGTTAAGAGAATCCAGCTGTCTTAAGCCAGTCACTAATGAAAATTGCCAAAATGTTAAGCAGTGCTAGCCTGTTCACTACTTTGGGGGAAGGGTAGAATAGTTATTTCTCATTAAATATGCATTGTTAATACATAATGGGTTTACAGTTTGAATATTTTCTGAGTAATATTTTCTAATATAACTATCAGTAGGTATAGCCAGTGGTATACTAGTGGCAGCTTTTACCAGTTTTGTGAGAACAGATTTAAGATTTTGGGAATTTTTGTAATCTGGTTATTAGAATCAATTTTTTTTTAAAATATCTCTTTATGCCTACAAGAGCTGGGGTACAGGCCAGAGATACTGGGGGTGAGAGGATTCACCAGAGACAGAGTGGGGAACAGAACAGGCAGATTGACCGAAGTACATGGCTGAGGGGAGCAGCAGGTGAATCAGGGGAGGTCTGCTGCGCCATGTGAGTTTCTCCCTGGCGGGCTGGGCATTGAACTTGTGCTGCAGAGGCTGGGGATTGCTTCATAGTGCTGTGCATAACCCCTTGTGCCTCCAAGAAGGCCCTAGAGTCAGTATTTTTAAATGAAATTACATCTTCAGGGCCTCCCTGGTGGCCTAGGGGTTAAGTCTCAGTGCTACTACTGCCATAGCCCACTGTGATGGCTTGAGTTCGAGCCCCAGCCAGGGAGCTAACCCACATGGCAAACCTCTGCTGTTTCACCTGCTGCTCCCCTTAGCAGTATATTTCAGTAGATCTTCCTGTTCTGCTCCCCACTCTGTCTCTGGTGAATCTTCTTACCCCTAGCACCTCTGGCATGCACTCCAGTTCTTACATACAAAAATAAATGAAGCCTTAAAAAAATTATACCTTCAAAAGATAAATAGTAAACCTCATCAGTTTCTAATTTACTGCATTTTAATGTTATATATGGTATTCTTGATATTATTTTATTGTATCTCCACATTAGAAATACCATTAAATTTCATAAAGCAAATGCTATTGCATGCATCTCTTCCCACCATCACATTTAGTGGTTTCATATTAGAAGCTTGGCAGTGGTTGGAGTAAGAGTGTAACTGGGTCCTGAAACCCCATAACATAAAAAGGTTTTAAAATAGCTTTTCGTATTTGTGTGTGTTTGAAATTTTTATGTTGTATATTTTTGTAATTAAAATTAAAATGTAAGCTAAAAGAATATGTAAAAAAAAAATAAGGCCAACTTCACTAATAGTAGGTTACATAGTACCCTATTAATGTATTATAATGTGAAGTACAAATCACCTTTGATTTTGTTTGTAGCTTTGACACCCCCCCCCATCGCAAATTTCCAAAAGACAACAAAAATGTAAGGAGGTAGAGTTTGTATGCCAAATACATGATGATAAAATACAAAATATTATATTAAATATGGCTTCTAAGCTTGAAAAACTGAAGTGATGAGCTTAGAAATGAGGTTAAGGGCTTCTTGCCAGAAAGAAAAAGAAAAATACCGGATGGTGTCACTCATAAGCAGGACTCTAGAAAACTTAAATAAGAGACCAGGAAAAAGAATAACTATAAGAAAGTAAAAATCAAAATCAACAAACTATGAACCAGGGACACTCTGTGGGAGGTGGGGGTTGGGGAAAGGAGGGATTGGGTTCAAATTAAGGGGGTTGAATTGTATGGGGAATATAAAAATAAAATTTAAATTAAAAAAAAAGGGCTTCTTGTTTTGATTTTTATAAAACCAACATTGAAGAAATAAGGAATGAACTTGTAGAGACATATATATGTGCAAGTGCAAGGGATTGTAGTTGCATCACTTCTCCAACCTCTGGATACTTGAATGAATACAAAAGGAGTCTACAAAGAGAAACACAGACCTTAAATAGTGGTTATTTTTGTGAACTAGATTTGGAATTGGAGTTATTTGTACACTATGAGCTGATTGACTTTGTTACAAATGCATAATTTTTTAAATGCCTTCCATCTCTATTGACCATAAAATACTGACTCAGACTGATTAAATGTACTGTGTTGGCCTATAACTGAAGCAGACAGACTAACACTGATTCTTGAATGCAAAGCGAAGGGATTCCTATGGGGACAGAATAGAACTTTAACTTTACCACCCAAGCCTACTGAAATCGGAGTCCTTTGTCATGTAGTCACCCTCTCTCAGAATCCTTTGACACCCCTTTCTGAACTATAATAAACTGTTCTATATTCCACGTAAGCATTTGAAATTTGGGTAGCAAGGGCCAAATTGCCTTCTTAAAATGTGACATTCATTTATTTAATACTCTCACTGTGAACACGTGAAACATGCTTGTTCTCCAAGTGCTTACTGCTTTTTTGTGTTATTAGTCTAATATAGTATAAATGGAAGTACATTTACTTTATATGCAAAAACCAATATGGGGATGGGAATGCAGTGATGACAAGTTTAAAATGTGCTTGTTTTTACTATAACTGTTTTGGTTTGTTTCTATCTAGGTACTTTTAAACTAGTAATAGAATTTTCTGAAGAATACCCAAATAAACCGCCAACTGTTAGGTTTTTATCCAAAATGTTTCATCCAAATGGTAAGTAGCAGTTTATTAGACTTTGCAAATGATGGGGGTGGGGAGGAGTTGTTTCTTTACTTAAAGAACTTCCTTTCTTTTTGCTCTTCCTCGCTATTAAAACACTTCTTTGCTGCCCTGTATTCTTTCCATGTTAATATTAGACAGTTTTGAATTTTGCAGTTTTGAATTAAATTTGAAATAAAATTTTGACAACTTCTGATTTTATAGTAATATTATTTGTAAGAATGTGAAAGATAAGAAAAAATAATTGGTTGCTTAAGCTTTTTTTTAAGCTTTTAAAAAATTCAAATAAATGTTTATATACCATTTGGATATTTTATGTAAAGTTAAGTAATTTTTTAATGTACTGCAAACATTTTCCCTTACTGAATATTTTTTTGCATTATTCTTAGTGACTGTAAAATGTTGTTATATGAATTTACCATAATTTAGTGTCCAATTGATTTTCAGTTTGCAATTTTAAACAGTACTTTGAACACTCTTGAAATTAAATCTCAAATGTCCATGAACTTTTTTAGATTCCTCTTGAAAGTACCTTAATTGGGGTCGGGGAGGGAAGGAATCACATTAAATGAGTAGAAGTTATTAAAAAGAGCTTAAATATTTTGGAAAATAATTCTTTCAGATAGCAATTCATAACCAAGCAATAGAAGTGTAATATAGCAGCAAGAATTCAGAGAAGAACAAATTTGTTTGTAAAGGTTATTCAGTAATTTATGAAAAATAGTAATAAACTTCTAAAAATAAATATACAAGCAAGTAAAAAAGGGAAAATGAGGGCCTCCCTGGAGGCACAAGGGGTTAAGACACAACCTATGAAGCAATCCGCAGCCTCTGTAGCACAAGTTCGTTCCCTGGCCAGGGAGCTACCCACGTGGCGCAGCAGACCTCTCTTGTCTCGCACGCTGCCCCCCTTAGCAGTGTATTTCAGACAGTCTGCCTGTTCTGTGCCACTCTCTGTCTCTGGTGAATCCTCTCACCCCACACACCTCTGGCCTGTACCTTAGTTCCTGTATGCATAAATAAATAAATCTTTTTTAAAAAAGGAAAATGAATTAAAAGCCTGAAAAAACATACCACCATTGAATTATTCCATGGTGTTTTTACATAGTCAGTCACAAGAGGGAGGAAGGAAGAAGCCTCCCAAATGTTAAAGACATTTAAAACAGGGCCTGCCTCCCCGTTGGCGCAGCAGTTGAGCGCTGGGTTGCAAAGCTGCCCGCAGCCTCTGCAGCGCCGGTTCGATCCCCGGCTGCTCCCTGGCCACCAGAGGAGGGTCCCGCATGGCACGCAAACCTCTCCTGCTGCCCGCTGCTCCACTCAGCAGTGTACTTCTGTCCTTGTGCCTGCTCTGCTCCCCGCTCTGGCTCTGGTGAATTCTCTCACCCTCCCTCGCTTCTGACTATACCCAGTGCTTGTATAAATAAATAAATCTTTAAAAAAAAAAAAAAGACCTTTAAAACATCTTACCCACTTGATTTTTAGTTTTTGATGATGAAAAGGTAAAGGAAATAAGATCCTTCATAACTTATACATATCTACCACTTAGATTTGGTATTTAGTCTTACAACTGTTTCTTTTCTATTATGAAAATATATATATTAATTTTATATTACAGGTAACAAGGTAATTTATCAAGGGTATCTTTCTGCATCAATGAACATAGGGTATATAGATTATTTTTGGTGGCTACATTGGTATGTGTTGGTTATATGAATGTACCATTGTTTAACTAGTACCCTCTTTATGAGCCATAGGATAGTTTCCAATTTTTCAATTACATGCCCATATTATTTCTGCTGGAATAATTTCCAGGAGTGGAGTGGGTAAGTCAAAAAAGAAACTTTTTTTCCAAGAGTTTTACTTAACATTTAGAAATAAGGAGTAAAACTGATTTGCTATATGTGCTGTGTTAAAAAACTCTCAGCCTCCTGATGAATAAATGCAAAGACCTTAGTTTTAAGGTAAGTTTTTCTGTGAGACAAAAGGGTTCATTTACTTTCTGATGCTCAGAACTTCTGAGTAGTTAGGATTCAGCTTTTGTGGTAAAGATTTCTCTTAACTGTTATTAGATATGACCAAGTAAATATGTAACCAGTTTTAGTGTTGTCTTTGCAGTGTATGCTGATGGTAGCATATGTTTAGATATCCTTCAGAATAGATGGAGTCCAACATATGATGTATCTTCTATCCTAACATCAATTCAGGTATGTCTTAGAATGCATCGTGATTTTTCAAATATTCTGTGGGATATTTGCACTTTTAGGAGAATGTAAAGACTCAGTGATTAAACCTTCCTCACACCCACGTAACCATGGGAGAGCTTGTGTGAGGCAATGTGATGGCCAATACACTGTGGAAAGCATCACAGAGTGTAGACAGAAACACATGATTTTCAGATGACTAGTCTACTTTCTCACGAGTGACCACATATGATCAAATCCACAATCATTTTCCTGATCATAGATTAGTAATGTATTCTCACCAGTCAACTTTTATTTGTGCTCATGACTAGAGGTTGTAGAGAAAAATGGAAAATCTCCTTAAGAGACATAAAAATGACTTCTTCGAAAACCATAGGAACCTCAAGAAACTGAAGTGCAGAGAAACATTGGGTATAAGAAAATGTATTTACAAAAAGAAAAGTACAGTAGGTAACTATCAATATTTGCCAAAGCACTCTGCCACAGTATTTGAGACCTGACCCTGAACAACAATTTTGGTGGGGTGGAGTATGGGATGTTTCAGTTACATGGATTTGAGAGAAACAGAATAATTGGGTTTGTGACTCATTTCTGTTTTAATTCAGGTCATCTTACAAACATTTTGTATTTCATTCCCTTGATGTGCCATGCATGTGTTTTGTTGATTAAAGGGACTAAGATTCATTACCCAACCAAATTATTGTTTGCAAAATAACTAGAGGTTAACTTTGGAAAATGTTACTTGCTCAGCCAGTTATAGGTATTATATGTTAACCAAATCAAGCTGTTTATTTCCTGGTTAATAATCTCAGTGTGCAGAAGAATGCTGTTCTCTGAAATTAGAAGTCTTCATGTAGATTTTATATACACACACACGTAATCCTTTATTGAAATATGAAGTCTTAAGGCAATTTAAAAAATAATTGTTTGGGGAGCTCATATTCTCTAGCATTGGAAAACTGCATCAAGCCATTACTAAAACTATTTAGACCTAAAAATAAGACATGCTAATTTCTGTCATTTCTTTATTGAATAATTTCTGTTGTTTTGTATCAACATGTATGCACCATTATCTGACTCATGTTAACATAAAGAATCCCTCTGCAAATCTTTTTTCTTTTTCTCTTTACTTCTAGTCTCTGCTGGATGAACCGAATCCGAATAGTCCAGCCAATAGCCAGGCAGCACAGCTTTATCAGGAAAACAAACGGGAATATGAGAAAAGAGTTTCGGCCATTGTTGAACAAAGCTGGAATGATTCATAATAGACAACTGGTCTGTTAATCTTTTCATCATTGTTGTGTATAATTTACCTCTCAGTAGAAAGGCTAACAAATTTTAAGTGCCACAGGTTTTAAGGATTCTGCAGAAAAAAAAAGTCCTTCAGTTTAGAACCTACAAAGCTTGTGTATCTTGATTAATGTACTTTTTATTGCATGGTGTGAACTAAGTTATTGCTTACATAAATTTGTAATATATCCTGTTTGTATTTTTTTCCAAGTGTATAATGTTGGTGTGGAGTTTTCATGACAGAATATACACATTTTGTAAATCTGTACTTTTTTCAAATATTGAATGCCTTATTTTTGAATTCTTTAGATTTTTAAATTGGAGAAAAGCACTTAAAGTTTTTTATATATGAATATTACATGTAAAGCTGTTAAAATACATAACTTCAGTGCAAGAGACTTTGTCACTTATTTCCTTATCTGTGTAGGAGGGGTTAATAAGTCTCTAGCTCTCCATTAATTGATAGTTTCATTTCCAATTTCAAAAGAACAGATATTTTATCAAGAAATTCTTCAAATTTGATTCTAAACACCAATTATAATCTTGAACTTTGTTTTGACTATACCTATATTGGTTTCAGTTGAGCAATTGTAGACATAATTGGTTTGATTCTGTCCAACTCTGTATTTAGGGCACTCGTTACTGTTTCTTCATGCACTACTTACTGTTAAACTGTACCTTTTGCAATTTCACAATTTGCACCTCTACATGAGGAATTGGCACATCTACCATGAGCAGAGAACTGATGCAACTTACTTTGCTGCTTGATAGCACTTTAGAAGATTGATAATGAAAGTACAACCCATAAAAACATTTACCAAAAATCCATGCCCCACTATTAACACTGAATAAGAATTTGGTTGCATTGATTTGAACAAGGCAGATATTTGGGAGGAATCTTGGTGTAATTTAAATATTTGAAAAATACTGCCTTTTAATGCAATTGCATATCTGTTTATTCTGGGAAAATGTTTTAATATCAGGGCCTGCTGAATTGCTTTCTCTTGTGGAGATTTTTTTTTCTTATCTCCTAAGTTGTATAAAAGTTGTAACTGCATCGTAGTTTACTGGATAAACTTAAAACACAGTATTGTAGAAAGCTAATACAAAGCTATCTTATGCCTTCAAATAGTATAGAAAATGGAAAATATACAAGTAAATTCTGTTGAATCACCTGTGTAGTCTTTCTAGTAGTAAACAACAGCTATTTCAGTAACCCCAGGATTTTCTTGTCATATCCGTACTAATGTAAGAGTAAGCTAACAGCTTCTCTATCAGAAGACTGGTTTCTTTTTTATTGGAAGAGGAGGATAGCAGTATCTACAGCTTCTATTTATTAAGCATTGTTTAACATTGCAAAGATAAGTGCTGATGTTTCTCTTTAAAAGTTACTACTTGGCAATTTGGGGGGTAAGTGTACAAACTTAGGGAACTTTGACACAAATGAGTTCACTCACTGAAATCATGGCCAAAAAAAAAAAAAAAAAGATGCTTTATTTAAAGGGACTTTTGGTCATATTAAATGTATGATGCATTTCTATTCAACTCTAAAACAAATTATAGTTTCTACAGGCATTTACTACAGTGACGGACACTTAGATTAAATATACAGTAGCTGTGAGTCTTTCCTCTTCATTAAATGTTATTTGGATATTGCTTTAAAATCTATTTTTATCCTTAACCTGTTTTCCTTTCCCTATTTAAAATTGGAACAGTTATTCCAAGTATTGATTGATAATTATAAGGGAGTTATAATTTATTTTGCAGTGAAATCTAACTCCCTAAATTAAACACATGGGTAAAACTGACATCGCCTTTATATTCCCATTGAAAAAAAAATTTAGGAGTGTTCCATCTCTTGATTACTCCATTTTTTTAAGTCTTGGAACAGATTCCTATTTCTCTGGTTGAATTCCAGATGTAAAGCCTTCAGTTTACAAGCTTATGTCATACAAAAAGTATTTACTTTTAAATTCTAAGTATAAACTTAATGTATGGTATGGCATAATTAAGTTTGTTGTAATTTAAGGAAGTTTAACAAAATTGTAAAGTTTAAATTCATTTGTGATGCAGTTCCTCTATACTAGTACTCATCACACTCTGTGAAAGGCACTATTCTAAGCATTTTAACATATATTAATCTCATTTCAGACTCTCAGTAATCCAATGAGGTAGGCGGTGTTACATTACAGATGGGGAAATGAGGTACAGAAAGATTAAATGACTTGTCCAAGGTCAACCAGCTACTACATGATACAGCTGGGAGCTGAACCCAGGCAGTCTGGTCTTTGAACTAGTAACTACTATTCCTGTAGGAAATAAGGATTCATCCCCTTCCTAGAAATATTCTTGAGTCTATATACCCAGCCCCCCAAAATAAAGTCCCATGAATCCAAATAACTTTTAGAACTGATCTAAAAAATTCTTACTCATGTAGGTGGAAGGTAATGAAGAAGAAGGCTATTTAAGATGCCTTTTAATAAGTCTGTTTTATGCTTAAGAAAGAAGGTACCTGTCTTCATTTAATACTTTGGGACTCACAGCAGAAGTTAGAATTATGTCTAAGGTATTTTGAGCTCTCAATTCTCCCAAGTTTTAAGGGATACGGTTTTAATTTTTAGATCTTGATTGTAATTTATTATACTTACTTTCTTTTGCATCCAACAATGCAAAGTCCCAAAGGCATTTGTTATGTGGCGATTATAATAGAATCTGTCAGTAGTTCAAAAGCTACCTTGTGGAAGATGGTGGTCCTGTTAGTTCAGTTGTCATCTAGTTAGGGGAAAGTAAGTTATCAGATAAAGTTGTCAGATAAAGGGAAAGTAAGTTATCTTCAGTTTATTCTAGCATATGATGACACAGAACATAGGTACAGAAACAAAATTTTGTTGAAATAATTGTCCTTTACCCTTTGAAAAAGAAAACACAATGTCTGTGCCATTTTTCTTTGGCAAGTTCTCTTCCACCATCACTACACAACAGCTTTTATTAATTTTTTTAAGATTTAATTTATGCATACAGGCTAGAGGTGCAGGGGGTGAGAGGATTCACCAGAGACATAGTGGGGAACAGAACAGGCGGATCGACTGAAATACACTGTGAGGGGAGCAGTGGGCAAGTCAGGAGAGGTCTGCTGCGCCATGTGGGTAGATCCCTGGCCGGCCAGGGATTCGAACTTGTGCTACCAAAGCTGCAGATCGCTTGATACTGCTATGCTTAAGCCCTTGGGCCACCAGGGAGGCCCACTACACGACAGCTTTTAAAACAATTTTGTTAGTAATATCTTGAGGTTTTTAAGTTCACTGTTCATACATGGCATGGAGTAGGGCTTTTTTTCTATTGATAGTTGGGCCTAAAAGATGAATGTGATATGTCCTTAACAAATCTTGTTGGGTATGTGACTCAGCAACATTAGCTCCTTGCTAGTTGAAATCAAGAAATCCAGAAGGCAGGGTTCCAAGATTCTTTGGCATTTGAAAGGCTTATACTTGGGTGAGAAGCCTGCGTAGACTAACTTTCAGAAACTCTGCCATTTACTGAGTGCTAGATTTTGACCACATGATGCTTTTGTTTTGTCAGTGACTTCTAGAATGTTATCTTTGGAAAGACTATATTTAGTGTACATACTCTTCAACAAATAACCTTTTAGCAGTCTAACCAGCCAACTTCTCTAATGAAGTCTTTATATGTGATAGTCTTGGTGACAAGTATGATATTTCTACAGTCTTTTGTGGGGAGGACAGCTGATGTAGCCTTTCCTGGAAAAGGGATTCCTCAAGTGTTACTGGCTTGGGAGCATTTCTACAGAGGGCCATGCCCTATTTCTGAAAGGATCCCCTTGGGGTCCATCCACCTGATCCATTCAGTTAACATTTTCCCTGGAATGTTGGGAGGATTCTGTGGTGTCCTGAATGCTGCCAGAATACAAACATAAAAACAGTTCAGACAGACCTCTTAATGCTGCTTCCTGTCTGAAATCCAAAGGATAGTGTTTTCCCTCTTCCCTGCCCCCCTCTATAAACAAGGCCTTTTGCCAAGACTACCACAGCCTACCACTTGAATTAGACTAGCAGCACTTCTGAAGAGAATGTCAAATGAAGATACTTACAGCTCTGTGGCCCCTGTATAAAGCCTTTTTCCAAAAATTGTTGACGGTCTATGTTTTTGTGTTGGTGCCAATACAGAGACAGCAAGGAATAAGAAGCTGGTTGGCCTAGTTATCTACTGGGCAGAGAATAGCAGAATCCAGAGATGCCAACCCAATATCAACAGCTAATGACTTGGAATATCTCCAAAGAAAAGCTAGATTACTAAACTGGAGGTGCTATAGTGAGGTTAGGCTTCCAGGACTGTATCTGCACATGAGCAGAAGGTTGCCTTTAGATTGAAAACATCAGTCTCATGGAGGAAATATTTTACAAGCCAGAAAGATCAGTAAGGGCAGTAACACGGCCTGGGGGTGGTAGTTGATGAACCCATTTGTTCAGGGAAGAAGTTGCCCTCCCTGGCTTTTCTTAGCCCTTACAAGTTCTCTGACAGGGGCTGGGTATTTTGCACAGAGCAACTTTAGAACAAATCATAATCACCATGGCATTCTCTCAAGATGAAGTCTGAGGAATCAGGCTGTAAGTACCAAAGTCCTAAATACCAAAAACTGAAGCTTAGAACCAACCACTGGTGCCTGGGCAGGAGGCCAGTAGAACACAAGAGGACTTCCTGGGTCCAAGATCCAAATTCTCAGTACAATTAGCACTTTTCTGGGTCTTGTTATAAAAGTAGAACATAGTCATAAAAAAATTGGTAAACACAGAGAGGCAAAAGGAAGCATGAGTCACTGTCTCATCACCTGAGAAATTGAAAATAGCTTAAGGGGAAGTGGGGACTGCAGGTGTCGGTCCTAGCCCAACTATTCCCAGTCAGCTAGGGTCCACAATTCATACCCAGAGTATTAAGGAGTCTAGGTGTTCACAGGGTTAACTTGGGCAAGTCTTCCACTACACAGTCAATAATACCACAGCAAAGCCTCTGCTCACAGCATGTGCAAGCCCCAGCCATAGCAGGTAGTACTTGGCTCACGAAGTGCCAAATGTGGGAAGACTACAGTGAATTTCCAAGCTGTAGCCAGAATTGGCCACCTGCTGTCTCCTTTCCTCCATCTTGGAGGTTTTGCTTCTGCCCCCTCCAGAGCAGTGGCATTTGATTGGTTCTCCATTGTTCCGTGCCTGTTGAGTCAACATAACTACTGAATACTTAATGGGTGGCAACTCATATGTTAAGACTGGCTGGACAACTAAAATAGAAAAGGTCTGCCCTATTACAGCGCTGGGGGTGGAGCTTGGTCTGGTAGGTAATTGTGAAGTGCTCATTTTTCTCTTGTGTAAATTCAAGATAGTTGAAACATTTCATGTCTTCCCAGGTTTTCCTTAAAGGGAAAGCAGGGCAAGAATGAAGCAGTAAGGCTCCCCAAGTGCCAGGTACTTTCACACACATTAGCTTTTCCACTGAGTCCTCAATGAAGATTGAAATAAGCATCCCTACCTTGCAGATCCCCTACACTGAGGTGAACCAACTCAGGAGGAAGAAATACCTACCAATTCACACATAGGGATAAACATCCTTTGTATGAGAAAATGTCAAAGGAAAAAGAAAATGCAGCCCTAATGGGCATTCACAGCAAAACAAGGGATTTTTTTTCTTTTTTTTTTTTTAAAGATTTATTTATTTATTTATCCATTTATTTATTTATTTATACAAGCACTGGGTACAGTCAGAAGCACGGGAGGGTGAGAGAATTCACCAGAGCCAGAGCAGGGAGCAGAGCAGGCAGAAGGACCGAAGTACACTGCTGAGGGGAGCAGCGGGCGGCAGGAGAGGTCTGTGCGCCATGTGGGACCCTCCTCCAGTGGCCGGGGAGCAGCCGGGGATCGAACCGGTGCTGCAGAGGCTGCGGGCAGCTTCGCAACCCAGCGCTCAACCGCTGCGCCAACAGGGAGGCCCAAAACAAGGGATTTCTAACAAGTCATCACTAAGTTCAAGATTGACCACTGTACTGTTAATTGCCCCTTCACTAAACCAGGAGAGGACAAGACCTGCCTCAGGCTCCTAAAAACCTTCTCTCAGGCAACTGATATTGGAGGGCCATATTAAAGGATATTTTTAGTTCATTCACCTACTTTTCCTGGGCAGGGAAAGGGGGGTGGGACTTGGGCTGCGACCCGCCTGGGTTACTGTGAAGAGGCATCAAAGTCTGACAGCACTGTCAAAGGAAAAAGCTCTGGGTCACAAGTCCATGCCTAGAATAAGTAGTTAGCTCCATCTAATTGGAGTTTATAGTCTCACTTTTTACTATTTGATTTCCAAATGAATGTTCCAATGTAGTCACCCCACCTCTGGTGGCCCTCTTGTCTGCAGGCAAGGCTTATGGCACACCTCCATCTCTGGCAAAAGCACATGCAATGGATGGCCCCCACTGCTGGCAATGTGAGAAATCACTTCACATTTGGTTTTAAAATGAGCAGCTGCTAGCCCTGGGAGTTGTAACTTTTTTTTTAAAGATTTACTTTTATTTATTTATGCATACAAGAACTGGGGTGCAGGCCAGAGGTGTGGAAGTGAGAGGATTCACCAGAGACAAGAGTGGGGAGCAGAACAGGCAGATCTACTGAAATACACTGCTGAGGGGAGCAGCGGGCAAGACAGGAGAGGTCTGCTGCACCATGTGGGTCAGCTCCCTGGCCAGGGATCGAACTCGTGCCACTTCGGCTAGTGATAGCTTTATAGTGCTGAGGCTTAACCCCTTATATCACCAGGGAGGCCCAAAATGCTATTTATTTTAATGAAAAGCAAGCCAGGCGACATTTTTTTTTAAAGATTTATTTATTCATTTATTTATTTGTTTGTTTGTTTGTTTATTTATTTATACAAGCACTGGGTACAGCCAGAAGCGCGGGAGGGTGAG
This sequence comes from Talpa europaea, assembly GCF_964194135.1. Taxonomy (NCBI): domain Eukaryota; kingdom Metazoa; phylum Chordata; class Mammalia; order Eulipotyphla; family Talpidae; genus Talpa; species Talpa europaea. The sequence goes on from NC_140080.1 coordinate 28,708,995, forward strand.
AGAATTCACCAGAGCCAGAGTGGGGAGCAGAACAGGCAGAAGGACCGAAGTACACTGCTGAGGGGAGCAGCGGGTGGCAGGAGAGGTCTGCGATCCATGTGGGACCCTTCTCCGGTGCCGGGGAGCAGCCGGGGATCGAACCAGTGCTGCAGAGGCTGCGGGCAGCTTCGCAACCCAGCGCTCAACCGCTGCGCCACCGGGAAGGCCCTCAGGCGACATTTTGTTTCTTCCCTGAAGATACGTATAGATAGATACATAGCTATAAATCCCTGTGAGGACAGAGATTATTTTTAGCATGCACTTATTTAAGGAAAAAATTCCCATATGACCAAAATCTGTTGCAGTTCTAAGACACTTTCCTCTTAAGATTTGTGTTCACTCTTCCTACAGAACTGAAAGGTGTCCCTGAACTAGTCAAGAGTGAGAGCTATGACTAGATGACAAGTCTCAGGCCTCGAAAGTTGACCATCTTCTTCCAGATATAAGGGTATCCGGCCTAGACTTTAGTACTGCACAGCTGGGGATAACCATGTTACCTGACATTTAGGGTATTACTTCAGTCAATAAAAAAATGCCCACCAGGGCCTCCCTGGTGGCGCAGCAGTTGAGCGCTGGGCTGCAAAGCTGCCCACAGCCACTGCAGCGCTGGTTCGATCCCCGGCCGTCAGCAAGGGTCCCACATGGTGCACAGACCTCTCCTGTAGCACCCGCTGCTCCCCTCAGCAGTGTACTTCGTTGGTCTGCCTGTTCTGCTCCCTGCTCTGGCTCTGCTGAATTCTGTCACCCTTCTGCGCTTCTGACTGTACCCAGTGCTTGTATGAATAAATAAATAAATCTTAAAAAAAAAAACTTGCTTTAAAAAAATGCATTTCAGATACGATAGTGTATATCTTCACTGTCATTCACTACAGGTAGCAAAGCATCAGAGGATGGGTGTTAATGCGATTCCTTCCTGTGCTCATGGAATAGATAAGCCGCAGGTCCAAACAGAGTCTGGAAAAGTCAAGAGGGAATCTTCCTCTGTGAAAGTAAAGAATTGATCAAGTGGGCCACAGACTCAAAAGAATGTTTCAAAAGCAATTTCCTGGATAACATGAAGTTGAGGCAACACTATTAACAGAACTTAAATTGTACTATTAGCACTTGCTTCTCACAAGGTCTTTAGGGTTATGCCTTTAACAGAAAAGATCCTCTTCGTTTCTACTTCAGGTAATACTTTACCATGTCCTTTCTGATGATCTCAACTTGATCCTCACCCCAAGTCTTGGGCAGGATTGTATGGAGCCAGTATCTTGCAGCTTTTATCTGGTGTGAGCTCCTGTTTCAAAGCAATGCAACATTTTAGATTTCTATGTCACTTTCTCTCTGAAGAGACATAATGGATGAAATTCTAAACTACTACTTAATCTTATAGATGAGACAGCTACAGAGGTTGTAAAGATGAGAAAAAGGAGCAGTTTTCGCTGAGGAAATGAGCTCATTAGAAAATGGCATCAGGAAATTTGATTTTGATAAGTCTTTAAAAATAAACTCAGGTGATGTGGTAGGCCCAGAGCTTGCTTCATATAATAAATGTGCTCCTGACAAGCTATTGTTTTATTGGAGCATTGAATAGAATCCATGGAAAATGCATTTTTAAAATGACTTTCAACTTTGTAATTTGGTTTTTTAAGCCTCACAAATTTGTGCAAATCATCAAAATAGATACTAAGCTACATTTGAGGAAAAGGCTCTGGCTCGATGAGCACTGAATGGCCTTCTAACATCTTAATCCTTACTGCAGCACTGATTTGATCTCCATTTCCAGGTAAGTAATGCTCGAGGAGAGGTGGCTGGTACAAGGTTATAGATCACAGAGCCTGACTTCTTTACTTGGTCCACCCTAGTGATCATTACAGATTAGAATTAAAGATATACAGAAATATGTCCCATACAAGGTGTGCCACTGGAACTTGGCCTTGAGTCATGGGCCAAGGTCTTGCCATTTCTTCGCTCCCAGATACACCAGATACACCATGTTCCCATAGCCAGCTCTCCTACTTTTAGCACTTCTGATTGTTCCATTACCTGTGTTTATGAAGCTAAGGCAGGATCCACTAATTCACCACCATCCTCAATACCAAGCACAGTGATGAGTGACTCCTACTATGATTACTACAATGCTGCCCCACAAATGCAATCCCTGTCAGTATTTATGCCTGGAAAAAGTAATGAATGGTGGGTAATTAATAAAAAAGGGAACAAGAAGGGAGGTAAAGAACATATCCACTAACTAAACCAGGGGATATTAACATCAGAATTTCAGAGTAAAGCAATATTGCACTAAACAAGAATTTGTTTAAGGGCCACATACAAGGCAATTTCTCAAGTCTAGAAGATGGAAGCCTCAGGCTGCCTCCAGGAAGAAAATGTGGGCTTTACCCAGCAACTTTAGAAAACTACTAGAGACTACAAATAACTGTGGAATCTTATATTATTGAGTTTTTAAGATAAGGCCAGATTTTTTTGTAGGCTGACTTCCAAGGCTTATGATTTGAATGTCAGTCATTTCTTTAAAAAAAAAAAAAAAAAAAAAGATGAATTTGTGTAGCAGAGTATATATGGGTGGCATAGATACCAGATAGAAATAAGGAAATAAGGGATCTGGTTTGCCTTAGGGGAAGACGGGAAAAAAAAACACCATGAAGCAGAATCACACTTAAAGGTACATTGTTGAAAAATCCAAATGTAAAATTCATTACCTGTCATTATTACATCAACATTAAAAAAGGTATTAACGAAAGTCTGACATTCAAGCTGAAAATAAGGAAGGCATGATTTATAAATACATAAATATCCATGCATACTTTCACAATGATCTACTGGAAGAATGATAACTTTTAAAACACCAATCTGGACATGATTCCTTTTCGTTCCCACTGCCTCTTGACTATATGGTGGTAATACCATGGGTCTTAAGAGCATCTGTGGTCAACATCCCAATGTCCTTTCTAAGCCTGTGTAGCTGATGATGAACCTGTGACGAATCTTCCCACTTAGCTTTGATGCTGAAAAAAAAGAAAAGGTTATGTAGCCATGTAGTCCAGTGAATCAAATCCATAAATTACAATATAGTACTGATGTAACATTTATGTACTATCCAGATGTTAAATATACTCAAATTATCAATATTTTCTTGTATACCAAAAAATTCAGCAAAACACTAACCATACCATCAATTTGGAAGCCAAAACCAAATTTTCATGTTTTGTCACCTGTAATCTATAAATATTCAATTTAAACTGGTAACAGAAATACTTAAAAATGTAACTTTTTTCCTGGCTTGCTCTATAATGAAGGGCTCTAAAAGCAGAATCACACACTTATTGTTCTAAATTAAAAGCAGCTGAATCCAGGTAGTAATTCACAATGTTTCACATTGAGTCAGGATATTTAGGAGAGATGTGAAGGTTATGTATTTCTGGATTTCACACTATTAGAAACTGTAAATGCATGTCTTCAAATAGCAGGGAACTGAAGCAGATACATTCTTTCTGGTTACTCTCTAGCACCTTTGGTAAATTTAATCTTGGCTTTAGACAACTTTTAAGCAGGGTGTGAAGAAATCATTTTGGCTGTCACCTTGTATTTGAATGGATTTCCTTAACATTTAGCAGTTCGAGTGAATCAATCTGAGAGTCTTTTTAGTAATCAGAGTTTTCAAGGTATGACCTAGTTCCTAGCTAAGCCTGTCTTTTTGAGAAATGAAAAAACAAAATTTGTCAGCAAAAGCAAAATACAAGAAGTCTTCCCTTTTAGGAGAATCCAATATCACCTAGAGAAACCAAAAGGAAAGAGAATCTCCTAAGCCATCCCTCAGATTTCCAGTAAGGCAGGCCAAGACTACAGCAGCACAACAGCTGCCATTGACATTGCTACAAGCATAGTCCTTTCCATAAGGTTTTGGGAGGAGACAATGGCCAAAGCGCTGGCCTCTGGGGTCAGACACAGCTTTATAAGCTTCTACTATTTCCACTGGATTAAGAGGATAAGAAAAGTAGCTCCACTGAGCCTTTATCTTGGGAGACAGGACAAAATCTAGCTAATCTGAGCAGCTACGTTTTTTTCTTAAAATAACAATACTTTGGCCTCCCCAGTGGCGCAGCGGTTGAGCGCTGGATTGAGAAGCTGCCCGTAGCCTCTGCAGCACCTGTTCAATCCCCGGCTGCTCCCCAGCTACTGGAGGAGGGTCCCACATGGTGCGCAGACCTCTCCTGCCGCCGCTGCTTCCCTCAGCAGTGTACTTCGGTCCTTCTGCCTGCTCTGCTCCCCGCTCTGGCTCTGGTGAATTCTCTCACCCTCCTGTGATTCTAACTATACCCAGTGCTTGTATAAATAAATAAATAAATAAATAAACAATACTTATCACAGTTGCTTTAACTAAGGGAGTGGCTGTCCCATTATCTTAGAGCTTACCAAGACAAAGCATAATAAAAAGAAAAGATTCTCTTGAGATGCAACATGCTTGTTTCTCTAATTTCTCTTTCACATTTCATATGTAGTTACTTTCCATACCGCCAATTTTCCTCTTCAATGAAAATGTCCTCAGGAAAAATGGACCAAGAAATGAAGCTGACAACTTTATTCTTTGAGCCAACAATGACAGCTTATAGTCAGTCTCTCTTTCTTATTAAGACAGTCACTTGGGACTATTAATGGACATTCACCATAATGACACCCTTTCTGAGAGCGGCTGCTCTTTGTTAATTATTGCTCATCTACGGTTAAGCTGGTCAACCAAAAGAGCTAACAGTAGGTACCTAGGCATGGCCAGGTAACAGACATTGCTGGATATGTTTGTGTTGAATGCCCCTTCTTTTTTTTTTTTTAAAGATTGATTTATTTATGCATACAAGAACTGGGGTACAGGCCAAAGGTGTGGGGCGTGAGAGGATTCACGAGAGAGACAGAGTGGGGAACAGAACAGGAAGATTGACTGAAATACACTGCTGAGGGGAGCAGCGGGCGAGTCAGGAGAGATCTGCTGTGCCATGTGGGTCACCTCCCTGGCTGGGGATCAAACTCGTGTTGCAGTGACTAGACAGCTTCATAGTGCTTCATCTTAACCCCTTGCACCACCAGCGAGGCCCAAAGGCCCCTCTTTCAAAAGAAAAATCATACACTACAAATGATTAATAAATCTACTACATATCATATACCAATGTTCATTTCTTTATTCAGACAAAAACAAGAGTTGGACAGATCCACTTGTCTCAAAACTATGAAACAGGCGTAAAGTATTTTCAAAATCTTATTTGAGGACCTCCCTGGTGGCACAACGGTTGAGCACTGGGCTGCGGGGCTGCCTGCAGCCTCTGCAGCGCCGGTTCAATCCCAGGGAGGGTCCCAAATGGCGCACAGACCTCTCCTGCTGTTCCTACCACTCCCCTCAGCAGTGTACTTTGGTCCTTCTGCCTGTTCTGCTCCCTGCTCTGGCTCTGGTGAATTCTTTCACCCTCCCACCCTTCTGTCTGTACTCAGTGCTTGTATAAATAAATAAAAATTTAAAAAAATATTTAAAAAAATCTTATTTGAGGGCCTCTCCGGTGGCGCAGCGGTTGAGCGTTGGGTTGCGAAGCTGCCCGCGACCTCTGCGGCACCGGTTCGATCCCCGGCTTCTCCCCTGCCACCGGAGGAGGGTCCCACATGGCGCGCAGACCTCTCCTGCCGCCCGCTGCTCCCCTCAGCAGTGTCCTTCGGTCCTTCTGCCTGCTCTGCTCCCCGCTCTGGCCCTGGTGAATTCTCTCACCCTCCCGCGCTTCTGACTGTACCCAGTGCTTGTATAAACAAACAAACAAACAAATAAATAAAAAAAAAAAAATCTTATTTGAAAGAACTTTAGTATATAAGTCATTTTTACTGTCCTGTCCCAAGATGGGACCAACATTTTGACCAATAATGCCAAGTAATTAATTTCTACTTACTAGCTAGCTTTAAAACCCCACTGAGGGGCCTCCCTGGTGGCGCAAGGGGTTAAGCAATGCGCTGTGAAGCAATCCCCAGCCTCTGCAGCACCAGGGAGCAACCCACATGGTGAGGCAGACCTCTCCTGACTTACCCGCTGCTCCCCTCAGCAGTATATTTCAGTTGATCTGCCTGTTCTGTTACCCACTCTGTCTCTGGTGAATCCTCTCACACACATACCCCATCTCTGGCCTGTACCCCAGCTCTTGTATGCATAAATAAATAAAATCTTTTTTAAAAAAAACAAAACCCACTGAACTCTAAAGCTAAGGATCTATTCTGGGCATAACTTCAACAGATGTTTTCAAGTGCATGACTCAACTTCAAGATTTTTTGGTCTCTGGGCTTGCAATGTTATTTGTTTGCCAGCCTCTATTGGGAAAAACTCAGGACAAAAACAAAAGAATGCTACAAAATCCCTTTTCAGTGGGTTCAGAGGGTGGCCTTCAATGGAGAAGGGGACATCCCTTCAATACCACACCAGTCTGTATGACAAATTCCTCTCAGGATGGACTTTGCAAGAGTTTGAATGGATAAAATTCTGCATACCCTCTAAGTAGCCCCCTTATAAGGTTCAACTGAGTTTCATTTTCAGTGGCATCAACAGTTTCAAACTTCTTTGCTAAGAAAATAAGTTTTATCTAAAGGAAAGTGAAACACGTATTATCAAAAATTGCTCCCTGCTGAAGTACAGGCTCTCTGCAAGCTTCTTCCAGGTAGCTAATGCTAGTGATTAGTCTAATGGCCACACAGGTTTCAGGGATGCCAGATCCATGCCAGAGGACTCTCTCCAGAGGCTCACATTGTGCAAGAACTGTGTCAAAAAAGAACACTCCTGAGCAAGGGCTCCCTACACTATTAAGACCTCTTTAAGATAGTTAACATTCACTCTTACAATGTACACATTCCCCTCCAACATATACACATGTCTCTTCACACTGGTTTATGGATATTAGGGACATGCACATCAATTACAAAAGCTTGATCTCTCCTGGAGTCCACAGCCCAAATATGAAATGTGATTTCTAACAGCCCAGCATGACTGAAAAGAGCACAATACATGATAAGTATAAAAGAAAACTGATGTGAAAAACAGGTCTTAGGGAAGGCAGAATACCTCTTAGGAGCAAAAAGCAAGGAAAGGATCTGCCACAAGCAGTTAATAAGTGAAACCTGGGCCTCCCCGTTGGCACAGCGGTTGAGTGCTGGGTTGCAAGCTGCCCGCAGCCTCTGCAGCGCCGGTTCGATCCCTGGCTGCCGGGCAAGGGTCCCACATAGCGCGCAGACCTCTCCTGCTATGTCGGCTGCTCCCCTCAGCAGTGTATTTCATTGGTCTGCCTGTTCTGCTCTCTTCTGTCTCTGGTGAATTCTCTCACCCTTCCACACTTCTGACTGTACCCAGTACTTGTATAAATAAATAAATAAATACATAAATAAAGAAGAAGAAGAAGAAGTGAAACCTCACGCTGTGCCCTGCCTGCTGCTGCCCCATGGAGTGTATTTAGGCAGCTGCCCCCTGCCTGGGTCCCATGAACCTCATTGCTCTGAGACACCCAAGGACTGCCCATAGATTTTTTTTAAACTATAACAGGGTTCAAAAAGTTACAAACTCAGGGACTCCCTGGTGGCACAAAGGGTTAAGTCTCAACACTATGAAGCTATCCGCAGCCACTGCAGCATGAATTCAATCCCCAGCCAGGATGCTACCCACATGGTGCAGCAGACCTCTCCTGTCTCACCCACTGCTCCCCTCAGCAATGTATTTCAGTGGATCCACCTGTTCTGCTCCCCACTCTTGTCTGATAAATCTTCTCACACACACCCCAACTCCCTGCATCCCTATCCTACACCCTAGCTCTTGTATGCATAAATAAATAAGTCTTCTAAAAAAAACCTACAAGAATACTTGAAGAAATCTATCTAAAATCAAATGGAGTGTGCTCTTTGGGACTGAAGTACTTTCTGAGAAGTTAAGGATTATTTAATTCCTTGATACCTACACAGAAATAAACTTCTTAGTACCTTACCCCCCAAACAAGACCCAACTAGGGTGAGGCAAGTGCTTACCTATGTTTCTGAGGGTAGAACTAAAAAGAGGCCAGCCCCATTTACTCTACTGCTTAAGTCAATTCTGTAAGTATTTTCTGAGGCTCTTCTCCGGCATATGCCTATACTATGCTATGGAGACAGAAGGATTCAAGAAGTTTACAACTGACTCTAAAAGGAGTTGGGGTAAAGTAATAAACAAGGAAATTGGGAGACACCAATTCTGCTGCCCAAGAAGAGGGGAAATGATAAAAAAGTATGTCTTGAGAGATTCTGACAAGGACCTGGGTTGCTCAGTCCCATCCTGTCAGCCACATTCTCTACACCCCAGGATCCAGATACAAGGCTCTGTGGGCAACAGCTCACTGGTTAAAAAGTCCACATCTCCCTATCAGACTAAGCCCTGCAGAATAAGGAATAGCTGTGATGTTTGGGAATTAGTCCATCTACATTCCCACTGGCAAATAGGAGGGACCAAACAAGTCTGGTCAGGCCGTCCCAACTGGGGTAAGGATAAGTTCATGTTATCAAGGTTTCTTGGTAAGTGGGAGCACTAGTCAACATTTCCTTAAACATCAAAATTGCAAAATGCTCAAAATATAATGTTCCTAGAGGAACTGAAGGGATTGAGTTTACGTGTTACTCCACCAACAATGCATAATTTATCAAAAGGTTTCTACCAATTACAGGGAAATAGAAATGAAAAGGGCTTAGATGTTTCTGGTAGTAAATAAAAGCATTCAGAAAACAATGTAGTCAGACACATCATCACACTGGCAGGGGCTATCACTCCATGCCATTTCAAAAGCACTTGGAAATCCTATTTACCTTTTTCATTAATTCACTCCTGGTAGTAAACTGTGGCAGGTCTTCCACTTCAATCCCATCAGCCATTTCCATCACCTTGTCTAAAAGGTCTTTGTTGTAACTGCGCAATAAAAGGGAGTAAGAGAAAAACCTTGTCACTGTAGCTACTAAGAAATTACAGATAGGATTGTAAACTCAACTCTCAGAGGAATGATTTGATACTACAGGGTAAACACACACACCTTCAGCAGCAGCTAAGGGAATGGTTCTTTCTGCTTGTGGATACAGCAGGGGCTCTAGGAATGCCACTAGAGGAGGTGTTTTAAGATTTAAAAAAACAAACAAAAAAAGACAAAAATAGAGGCACTGTACATTTGGTAGTACATATTCGAGGATTAGGAATGAGGGTTCAATTTTTTTTCATTTTAAACATGTGCAATGTTGGTCTAATGAAAATAACTATTTTCATTTGTCAAATTTTTTGACATTTGCCTAATCTTGGACCCAGTTAAAGAGGATATCCCACAGGTACCCAGAAGGCAGAGAAAAGGAATGGATGGTCTGGCACTGCTTCCCCAAATATTGTTCTAATAACCTCCAACATCTGAAAAACAAACCCAGTGACTTAGGGCTGGGGGAATCATGTGACCAGTCAGGCAGCCATAAGGGGCACACACAATTGCAGGGAATATTAAAATAAGAGAATGTGGGGAGCCTGGAGATTTTCCACCTTCTTGATGGTGGGGCAGAGGTGCTTATCAAACACCTCATAAATGGGCTCTAGGCGGACTCTGTTATTTCCGTAAGTGGAAAGGCAGAAAGTCAAGGCTGGCTCTATCACAGGGTCCCACAAACTGGGGAGTGAGGAGAAACAGCCAAGAGCCACAGAAGACATCCTGCCATAAATGGTAAAACCCACCAATCAACTCAGAGGCTACGTGGCCCTGATGTATCACTTCTCCCTCATCTTCCCGTACAAACTGGGGGAATCTCAGTTTCCACCTGTACAACTTTATCTTGTGAGTGAAAGGTGCTAATGGGCTTAAAATGCACTCTGTAAGGTGATGGTCGAGGTAACAGTATACACAAATAACGGCAACTTGAGCGCCCACCAGGCCCTCAGCTCTTGCTAGATGGCAGCTTGTGCTAAGTGTTTTTCACCCGTTAATTTTGTAGTCATCACAACCATCCGTTTTCCAAACGGGGAACCTGAAGCTTAGAGAAGTTAAATAACCAGGCACGGGGCTGGCTAGGATGGGAATCGGCCATGGCCTGATCACTGCGGCTGGAGGTTGGGGAGGAAGTTCTGTCCCGAGCAGGGGTCAGGCTGGGCGAGGGCTGCGGGTCGGAAGCGGGGGACAGGGTCAGGCAGCCGGCAGGGGTCCGCACCTGCAACCCAAGAAGAGGTGGTTGGCCCAGACCATGGAGAGGGAAAGAAGCTGGTCCAGACGGCCGCCGCCGTCGGGCGGGTCGCGGTAGTCGGCCAGGTGGCGCAGGATGAATTCCATGCGGGCCTTCCATTGCTTCTCGCTCTCCGAGTAGGAGCGGAACTGCTCCGCGAAGTCGGTCGCCTGCCGCACCCCAGAAACCAGCTCCTCCACCGCGGCGGCCGTCTCGCCCCCCACCATGGCGCACGCAGTCTCCGAGAGCCGACCGGCCCGCCGCCTTCCCTACATACACTGCGCCACCTCTCGGCGGCTAGAGGGGCCGCGGCTGCGCGCGACTGCTCTGGAGGACCGGGCTGGAGCGCCCTCGCCGGGCGCGGCGGGCTGACGTCGCGCGGCCCCTCGGGCTTCCGCCGCGCGGGCCTGGCGAGTCTCCTCAGGGGCCGCAGGGGCGGTTCTCTGTCCATCCCGCGGGACTCCTTGGGGCAACTGAGGCCCCCCAACACAGAGCCGGCCGCCCCTGCCCAGTCGGCAGCCGCATGTGTATCCTTGCCCTGTCGGGTCCCTGACACCGCCTCGCCCCGGGCATGGCCGCAGACAGATGCCCTCACTTCTGAGGACTTATGTGAGTAGTGAGTAGCTGCCCGGCTCTGTCTTGGACCCGCTCCCAGCACTCTCGACACCCCACCCAGGTTGTGGTCCCCCTTCTGAGAAGGAGTCATTCATCCAATTAAATACCCACCAGACCTTCCACTAGGTGCTGGGATGCGGTGAGAGCAAACTCAGAGCCCTGCTCTAAGCAACTTCCCTGTCTGCAGGAGGAGGCAGACATTAGTGCGATAAGCACTGAAGAGAAATTTAACACTGACAAATATTTACAAAGCGAGGCTCAGAGTGTGAGGAGCATGAATAAGCAGAGAACCTCAGACGTGGGGTTAGGGAAATGAAATTGGAGAGCTGAGGGATGAACAGAAGTTAACTACATAAAGAGGAGTAGGCCGTGGCCAGAGAGAACCTGGCTTGTAAGAGATTTGCACATCTGTGACAGGCACTGTGGAGGAGAGAGGGCTGCAAAGATCAGCAAGGACAGGTCTTCGTAGGGATTGTGAGCTTAAGAGGGTTGGGAAACTGTTATAGAGCAACCCCGATATTAAACGTTGGGCGCCAAGCTGTTATAGAGCAACCCCGATATTAAACGGGTTCCTGGCTGTGGGTCCTCACCCGCGCGCTTTAAAGGGACTTATGAATACTCTACTACAGACACACGCAAAAGGGTTAATAAAAGGTTTATTTACAAGAGAAAAGGAAATAAGGAAAATGTACAACTCAAGGAGAAAATAGGGAAATAAAGTCTTTAATGCGTCCTACCCGATCCGACGACCTGGAAACCCAAAGTCACTCTCAGAGCTGCCCGGAAGCTGCGAGCTGGTGGAGAGCCAAAATGGGGGGCCCCAAAGCCCACGTGTCTGCCTTTTGTATCCACCTGGCTGCTTAACCCCACCCTCAGGTCCCAGCCACCTTCCCTTTGGTGGTGATGGAATTTGGAGTTCCCAGTGTCTTTGGCTTTGACCTGGGGTGGGGGTGGAGTCCACAAAACCTATATGGAATTTGCTTTGGGACATCCTTTTCCCCCTAACAAAACCACTGAAGAATTGTAACAAGAGCAGTAACACCTATGTTTCCAAAAGATGTAAGAATGAGGGGCCCCCCTGATAGTGCAGGGGTTAAGTCTCACACTATAAAGCTTTCCGCAGCCAACTGCAGCATGAGTTCGATCCCAAGCCAGGGAGATGACCCATATGGCACAGCAGAACTCTCCTGTCTCCCCAGCTGCCCGCCTCAATGGTTTATTTCAGTAGATCCTCCTCTTCAGCTCCCCACTCTGTCTCTGGTGAATCCTCCCTGCCACCCACCTCTGGCCTATACCCCAGTTTTTTTATGCATGAACAAATAAAAATAAATCTTTAAAAAAGGTTAGAATGAACCAGAATGGATATGTCCAGAGGAAATGAACAGTTGAACCTAAGGGTGGTTTTTTTTTAATATAATTTTTCCAGTACTATTCTTTATTATTATTATTTATTTATTTATTTATTTATACAAGCACTGGGTACAGTCAGAAGCGCGGGAGGGTGAGAGAATTCACCAGAGCCAGAGCGGGGAGCAGAACAGGCAGAAGGACCGAAGTACACTGCTGAGGGGAGCAGCGGGCGGCAGGAGAGGTCTGCGCGCCATGTGGGACCCTCCTCCGGTGGCTGGGGAGCAGCCAGGGATTGAACCGGCGCCACAGAGGCTGCGGGCAGCTTCGCAACCCAGCCCTCAACCGCTGCGCCACCGGGGAGGTCCGAACCTAAGGGTGTTTAGCTGACTGCTGTCTGTTTTAAGGTCGGATAGCTGACCCACTGAGAATTTCCCGCTTCTGGAAAGCATTCAAATACAGTAACTGTGAAATCACTTGTGCTTCTGTCAGCTTTGAGAGATGTTTGACCTAGTAGGCTTCTCCATCATTTCCCATCAAATGTGGGGTTACAGTACAAAGCTAAGCCTAGAATTCAGGATCCAGGGCTCCAGTCCAGGTCCTACATTGTGAATGGGACTCAAAGGCAGAGCCAGCTATCTCCTACAGCTTCTCTTGGGACATCAGGGCCCCAGCAGGCTGAAACACTGCCATACAGAATGGAAATAGTGGGCAGTCTGAAGAGTAGCCGGCCCTTACAGATGCAGCACCACCTTCAGTGATGTTCCATTATTGTTCCTTATAAGAAGGGATGCTAACTCTTAGGCAAATAGCAGAAGTGTGAGCAGGACCATAATACCAAAGACAGGCTCAGCTTTCCCACAGCAAACAGAAATAGGTGCCCAGAGCTAGGACTCCCAGAATTGAGTGCAGATCACATCCCCTGAGGAGCTTGTTAAAAATAAGATTCCCAGATCTATCACGGGATGCTCAGGGTCAAGACTACAGACAATTCTGATTCCTGCTGCAGCTGATCAAACATTGAGAAGCACTTAACATTACTGAAGTTTCTCTGAACCAAATTGTTGGTCACTTGAGCGGCTGGCCCAGAAATGAGAAGCTGGGCTCTGACCAGCAGCTGCAACTAAACAGCTAATTCAGCTAATGGCAGGAAAAGGCTAACTAAGCAACTAGCTTATTGAGCATCAAATTTCACAGTGACTTATATATACATATGTATGTATATTTGCGTATACACAAACATTCAGACATGCATGGAGGTTATAAGAACACAGAAGTGCACTTTAAAAAAAGTATTTTTAATATAAAATTGTAAGCATTATACTTTCAAAATGTGAATTCTAAAAATATTCATTAGTATTAACATCTTATGAGACTCTGTGGCAAGTCCAATTACTACTCAGTTTATGTTTCTAACTTTTTTTTATGATTCAGAGTGGAGTACATACTTATATAGACAAGGGGCAGTTTTTCTACCTCATCTTTCTTTTTTATAAACATCCTGAATGAGGGCCCCCCTGGTGGCGTGAGAGCTTGAGATTCAGCGTATGAAGCTATCCACAGCCACTGCAGGGAGTTGGATCCCCAGCCAGCGAGGTGACCCAAATGGCGCAGCAGACCTCTCCTGACTCTCCTGCTGTACCCCTCAGTTGTGTATTTCAGTCAATCAGCCTGTTCTGCTCCCCACTCTGTCACTGGTGAATCCTCTCACCCCCCACACCTCTGGCTTATACCCAGGTTCTTGTATGCATAAATAAATAGATCTTTAAAAATAAAAATAAATTTAAGAAAACACCCTGAATGAGGTAAAATTTACCATTTAACATATATTCTTTATAATTCAATTATTTCAGTGTACTTAACTCATCAACACAAATTAAACATAGAATATTTTCATCAGCCCCAAAGGAAGATCCATACTCGTGAGTAATTGCTTCCCATTCCCTCTAATCACTGGTAACAACTAATTTACTTTTTGCTTCTATGAATTTCCTACTCTGGATTTTTTTATATAAATGGAATCATAAAATGTCTGGTTGTTTTTTTTTTAACTATTTTATTTATGCATACAAGAGCTGGGGTGTAGGCCAGAGGTGCAGGGGCCGAGAAGATTCACCAGAGACAGAGTGGGGAGCAGAACAGGCAGATCTGAAATACACTGCTAAGGGGAGCAGCAGACGAGTCAGGAGAGGTCTGCTGTGCCATATGGGTCAGCTCCCTGGAGGGTGGCAGTGGCCACAACCTGACAGTGCTGTGTCTTTAACCACTGTGCCACCGGGGAGGCCCTTAGACCCCAGTTTTTGTATGCATAAATAAATCTTTAAAAATAAAATAAAAATAGGGCCTCCCCGGTGGCGCAGTGGTTGAGCGCTGGGTTGCGAAGCTGCCCACAGCCTCTGCAGCACTGGTTCGATCCCCAGCTGCTCCCCGGCCACCAGAGGAGGGTCCCACATGGCACGCAGACCTCTCCTGCCGCCCGCTGCTCCCCTCAGCAGTGTACTTCGGTCCTTCTGCCTGCTCTGCGCCCTGCTCTGGCTCTGGTGAATTCTCTCACCCTCCCGCGCTTCTGACTGTACCCAGTGCTTGTATAAATAAATAAATAAATAAATCTTTAAAAAAAAAAAAAAAAAAAAATAAAATAAAATAAAAATAAATAAAAAATTCTTGGTTACCTGAGAGGCTAACCCAGAAATGGGAATCTGGACTCCATATTGAAGTATGTATCAGCAATTCATTCAATTTTATGATTGAATGACATTCTAAATTATAGTAGACATCATTTTGTTTACCCTATCATCAGTTCCTGGACATTTGGTTTATATGAATAATGCTGCTATGAACATTCGTGTACAAGTTTGTGTGGAGACATATGTTTTCCATTTTCTTGGATATATAGTTGATTGCCGCGTCTGTGTTTAACTTTTTGAGGAAGTGATAGATTGTTTTCCACAGTATCTCCACCACTCTACATTCCTATCAGCTATCTATGTGAGTTCCAATTTTTTAACATTGCCAACACATTATTTTTCATTTTTTTAACTATAGTCACTTTAGTGAGTACAAAATGGTATCTCTCATTGTTATCTCAATGGTATCTGATTTTGTTTTGTCTTTCCCTAATAACTAATGCTGTTGAGATCTTTCATGTGTGCAGGGTAAATGGTTTTCAGGCTTTTCTGCCCTCCCACCATTAGGATTGCCCTGCCTGAGGGGGCACCTGCAGTTGTTAAATTGTTGTAAACTGTCTTCTTTACTTCTGTGGGCCATGGGAGGGGTATTGAGTTAGTCACTGAGAGAAGCAGAAGCCGGAGAGTGGCAGGAGAGAGGAGGGGAGAAAAAAGGCCAGAGAAGCCCAGAGTGAAGACTTGCTGGGGGCTTGGAGGCATGCTGGCCTCCTGGCACCCCGGTGCCCCTGCCTGCCGTGTATCTGTTTACCACACTACATGTAAAGCTCAATGAAAGCCACTGAGGGCTCCAGGACTCTCCTTTACCAGGTCTGCTCGCATCATAGAGAAACCTGCTCAGTGGCCATCTTGCCTCTACAGTGTGCCTCTTGGTATATCTTTATAGAGAAATGTCTGTTCAGATCACTTGCCTTCTCTTGAAAATAAACTTTAATTTTTAGAGCAGTTTTAAGTTTGCAGCAGTGTTGAGTACAAAGTATGGAGAGTTTCCATATCCCCTTTCTCACCCCCTCATACACATAGCTCCTCCATCATCAACAGAGTGGTACGTTTGTTACATTGATACATCATTATCACTCAAGACCATAGTTTACATTAAGGTACACTCTTGGTAATGTACATTCTGTGGTTTTTGACAAATGAATAAGGACACATGTTCATTATTATCATAACGAACAGGGTAGTTTTAATGCCCTAAAATTCCTAACAATATCTTGGTTTTTAATTTTGATGAAATCCAATTTCATTTTTCTTTGAATCATTTCCTGTTCTTAGCTAAGAAATCTATGTCTAACCCAGTGATGTAAAGATTTTCTCCTATAAGTTTTATGATTTTAGGTTTTACATTTAGGTCTATAATTCATTTCCAGTTAATTTTTATATATGATGCAAGGTTTAAGTTCTGAAAAATGATAAAGGATATAAGACTTTAGGCTATTTGCCAGTGATTAAGTTACCCTGCTACAGTTTCACAGAATGCTGTCAAAAAGACATGACACCTAAGAGACAAAGAACTTAATAATTCAGAGCGCAGGAAGCAGCATGAACTTCATGTTTGCATTGGGTCTTCATGTGCCCCAAGTCACACAGGGGCTATGCCAAAGACCCAAGTGGTTGAAGCACAAACAGGTACACACAGTGGGTTTGTTTATTTATTTATTTTTTTTTTAATAGAGGCATGCTTTATTTATTTGTTTGCTGGTTTGTTTGTTTGTTTTGTTTATACATGCACTGGGTACAGTCAGAAGCGCGGGAGGGTGAGAGAATTCACCAGAGCCAGAGCGGGGAACAGAGCAGGCAGAAGGACCGAAGTACACTGCTGAGGGGAGCAGCGGGCGGCAGGAGAGGTCTGCACGCCATGTGGGACCCTCCTCTGGTGGCCGGGGAGCAGCCGGGGATCGAACCGGCGCCGCAGAGGCCGCGCGCAGTTTCGCAACCCAGCGCTCAACCGCTGCGCCACCGGGGAGGCCCCACACAGTGGGTTTGTATGGCACCGGAGGAACTCCAAGCTTAGGGAATATCAATCTTTTATAAAGGACTACAAACAAACCTGCCCAACCTTTCCCCCAGAGCAATGCATTATCTCTTTTATCTAGACAGTAAACAAACTTGCTATTTGCTCTGGAGGTAAACACTATCACTAGGCTGTTTCATAGGATAAATATCTTGAAAAGATAGCCTGGAACAAAAGAGCACTTAGTGCCTAACTTTTTTTTTTTTTTTTTTTTTTTTAAGATTTATTTATTTATTTATTTACACAAGCACTGGGTACAGTCAGAAGCACGGGAGGGTGAGAGAATTCACCAGAGCCAGAGCCTGGAGCAGAGCAGGCAGAAGGACTGAGGTACACTGCTGAGGGGAGCAGCAGGCGGCGCTCCATGTGGGACCCTCGCCCTGTGGCCAGGGATCGAGCCGGTGCTACAGAGGCTGTGGGCAGCTTCGCAGCCCAGCGCTCAACCGCTGCACCACTGGGGAGGCCCTTAGTGCCTCCCAATATAAGTTATATATTTAATATATATAAATTTAATATATTTGTCTCCCAATATAAGTTCAGCTTTTCTTTTTCTTTCTTCCATATCTTTATCTAATTGGCCCAGTATAATTTGTTCAAAAGGGTAAACTCTTCCCTCCCATTTAACTTAATACCTTTGTTAAAAAATCAATGTGCATGGGCCTCCCTGGTGGGCAAGGGGTTAAGTCTCAGCACTATCAAGCTATAGGCAGCCACTGCAGCACAAGTTCTGGTCCCCAGCCAGGGAGCTAACCCACACGATGCTGCAGATCTCCCTTGTCTTGCCCGCTGCTCCTCTCAGCGGTGTGTTTCAGTGGATCCCTAGGTGATCCTGGTCTCTGGTCTCTAGAGGTCTCTGGTGAATCCTCTTACCCCCCCCCCCACACCTCTGGCCTACACCCCAGCTCTTATATGCATAAATAAATAAAAATAATTAAAAAAAAATCAATGTGTGTGAAAAACAATCCTTTAGCTCTGACAGCAGAATGGGGGGGTACCAGAGGAGAAGGAGTGAGTTGGAAATGGGTAAAAGGGGCTGAATGGTTGGTGGTGGATAGTGACTGGAATTTAGTAGTGGGTGTGGTGAGATAAATACAATTGCCAGGGTGAGAAAATATTCAGAGTGTACAGTGTTGTAAACTAATGTTATCTCAATTTAAAAAGTGTGTGTGTGTGTGTGTGTGTGTATTTCTGGACTCTATTCTGTTCCACTGATCTATGTGTCTAGCCTTTTGCCAATACTATACTGTTTTCATTACTGTCACTCAGGCGTTAGCACATATTTTTCTGTAGTTACATTTTTCTGTAAAGGGTGGACTCCATATAATTCCTGTTGCATAATCTTCTTTCTTTTTTCGACATTTAAAAATATAAAAAGCACTTTTAACTTATGAGCCTTACAAAAACAGGCTGCACACTAGATTTAGGTCATCAGCCATAGTTTACCAATCCCAGATGAAGCTTTATAGTGAGTTTTAAGATCACTTAAATTGAGTCCTCTAACTATGTTCCTTTACAAAATTGTTGTGGCTATTTTACTCTCTTTTCAAATGAAATTTTAGCTTTCATTTTCAATTTCTAGGAAAATAGGCTGTTGAGATTTTAACTAGGGTTATATAGATCAATTTGGGAACAATTAACATCTTAACAATATGGAATCTTCCAATTCATAAACATGAAATATCTCTCCTTTATTAAGGTCTTGTTTTGTGGTGTATTTAAAGTCAATGGAACATTAGATTTATACACATATTTACCATTTTATTTGTTCTTTACTCCTCTATTTCTTAATGTTCATCTGGTTTCATTTTCCTTCTACCTGAAAAATTTGTTAGCATTTCCATTTAGTAAAGCTCTGCTGTGGCAGGCTCATATTTGTCAACTTAAAAAGGACTTTATTTTGCCTTCTATATTAGTTATATCACTGTATAAAAAATTACTCAATGCTAAGTGACTGAAAACAATAAGCATTTAGGGCCTCCCTGGTGGTGCAAGGGGTTAAGCACAGCACTATGAAGCTATCACAGCCTCTGCAGGACCAGTTCGATCCCCAACTGGCCAGGGAGCTACCCCCTGGCGCAGCAGACCTCTCCTGACTCACCCACTGCTCCCCTTAGCAGTGTTTTCACTCAATCTGCCTATTCTGCTCCCCACTCTGTCTCTGGTGAATCCTCTCACCCTTCACATCTCTGACCTGTATCCCAGTTCTTGTATGCATAAATAAATAAATCTTTAAAACAAATAAGCATTTATATGCTTATTTCTATGAAGTAGGAATTTAGGAGTGGCTTAGCTGAGGGATTCTGGCTCAGGTTCTCTGATGAAGTTTCAGTACATTTTTGGCTTCTTTTACGTGAAGGCTTGCAGGGGCTGGATGACCCAACGCCGAGAGGGCCCACCCCCTTGTCTGTTTGGCACAGGTCTCAGTTTCTCACTACATGGACCTCTTCATAGGGGTTCTAAGTAGTTTCATCATCAATTCTTTTCCATAAGCATTTTCACTACATTTTTTTTGCCCCATAACTAATTGACTGTTAAGGCAGTTTTGCTGTAAAAGATAAAATAACTGGTTGACAGTTTGGTTTGACAGTTTGGTTTCAACTTTTTATATTATAAAAATACGGTGATAAAACTTACTGGAAGTGTGAAATAAGAGAGTGTAAAGCCAGATTGCATACTATACTAGAAAATGATAACATATCAGTTTGCAAATCCTTTGGTGAGCATAGTCATCCCTTCCACCTGTCAAAATCAAAGTTTACCAAGCTATGACAAATATAAAAGAGGGGCCTGTTAATTCACAACAGTCTTAGAGAGCATAATTTATTGATTTTTAAAAATATTTATTTCATTTATTTATGCATACAAGAGCTGGGGTGTAGGCCAGAGGTGCAGGGCATGAGAGGATTCACCAGAGGCAGAGTGGGGAGACTTAACCCCTTGCGCCACCACGGAGGATCCTAGTTATCAATTCTTTAGCTAATTTATTTTATTATTATTATTATTTAAATTTTATTTTTATATTCCCCTTACAATTACAACCCCTTATTTTGACCCCAAGCCGTCCTTTCCCCGCCCCCTGCCCCCCACCCCCAACAGAGTGTCTCTGGTTCATAGTTGTTTGTTGATTTTGATATTTTCTTTCTTATAGTTATTCATTTTCCTGGTCCCTTATTTAAGTTTTCTAGATTCCTGGTATGAGTGAGACCATCCGGTATTTTTCTTTTTCTTTTTCTTTTTCTTTTTTTTTTTCTTTTTTTTTTTTATAGAGGTATGCTTTATTTATTTGTTTGCTGGTTTGTTTGTTTTGGTTTTGTTTATACATGCACTGGGTACAGTCAGAAGCGTGAGAGGGTGAGAGAATTCACCAGAGCCAGAGCGGGGAGCAGAGCAGGCAGAAGGACCGAAGTACACTGCTGAGGGGAGCAGCGGGCGGCAGGAGAGGTCTGCGCACCATGTGGGACCCTCCTCTGGTGGCCGGGGAGCAGCCGGGGATCGAACCGGCGCCACAGAGGCCGCGGGCAGCTTTGCAACCCAGCGCTCAACTGCAGCGCCACCGGGGAGGCCCCCGGTATTTTTCTTTTTCTTTTTCTTTCTGACTTATTTCGCTGAGCATGATCCTTTCCAGCTCCATCCATGTTTCTTTAGCTAATTTAGATGTATTGGCTTGATCTCTGATGCTGGTTTTACCAAATTTATCACCAATATCAGAAGTTGGAGGCAAAAGATGAATCAAGCTCCTCTTCTCCACTCCCATCTCCCCAAATAGAAATGTTTAGATGATTCCTGATGAGTATATGTTTCCTGAAATGGAGAATTTTTTTTTTTATATTTGATAGTGTAGAACATGGTGTATGGCACAGTATCTGGCTTAGATGATTTGGTGAAATGTAAGGACTGAGCAGCTACTCCAGATGTAACCTACCAGTTATGTGCATTACATGTGATGAATCATAAGCAGCATCCCTCATTGTCAAACAGTGTGGAAGGCTTTCACCATGCAATATAAAACTCAGTTACAAATACACATTCTAGAACAGTGTTTGGCAAATGATATCTCTCTAAATGAAGAAAAAGACTTTTTAAAAAAAAATTTATTTTTGTTTATGCATACAAGAGCTGGGGTACAGGCCAGAGGTATGGGGGGTGAGAGGATTCACCAGAGACAGAGTGGGGAATAGAACAGGCAGACTGACTGAAGTACACTGCTGAGGGGAGCAGCAGGCAAGGTCTGCTGTGCCATGTGGGCTGCTCCCTGGCCAGCCCGGAATCAAACTCATGCTGCAGTGGCTGCAGACACCTTCATAGTGCTGTGTCTTAACCCCTTGTGCCACCAGGGAGGCCCAAGAAAAAGACTTTAAAGAAAAATAAATGTTACATGAAGTCTTTTTCAATCCCTCTAGTCCTTTTCTTGGTTTTCTCCCTTTTTTACAGCCCACTGCCTATGGTCAATTAATGATGCTGTGAGGATGCAAGTAGGAAAGAATTCTCAGTGAATGAACCTACTGGACATATCATCACAGAGCCATCTCCACAGGGCAGCTTGAGCGTCCTCCCTCACCTAGCAGGAGTCTCCCTTCAGAGTAGGTGAACCAAGAAAGAGCAAGACAGAAGCCACAATATCTTTTATGACTGAGACTCATAGGACACATGTCACATACCACCACTTTTAACTAATTCTCCTCATTAGAATTGAGTTACTAAGTCCAGTATACATTCAAAAGAAAGAGAATTAGAATCAACTTTTGAATACAAGGTAAAAGAATTTGTAACTGTAATTTTTTTTTTAAAAAAAGATGTATTTATTTATGCATACAAGAACTGGGGTACAGGCCAGAGATGGGGGGTGAGAGGACTCACCAGAGACAGAGTGGGGAACAGAACAGTCAGATTGACTGAAATACACTGCTGAGGGGGGCAGCAGGTGAGACAGGAGAGGTCTGCTGCACTATGTGGGTCACCTCCCTGGCAGGGGATCAAACTGTTGCTGCAGCAGTTGTGGATAGCTTCATAGTGCTGCATCTTAACCCTTGCGCCACCAGGGAGGCCCCAACTGTTGCTTTTCTGATAAAATTTTTTTTTTCCAATTTGAAGAAATAGCCATTAATTCCATTTACTAAATATATTGTTTTAATAAAAAAATAAGTAATTTTATTCATATATACTTTTAATAGTTATAAAGATAATCATGTACTTTTCTATTTAGAACCATTAATATGAAGGTTTATATAGTAGACTTCCTACTATTGAATTTCATTTCCATTGTCAGAATAAATTCCATTAAATCATAATATATTATTCTTTCAGTGTGCTTTTGGATTCTGTTTGCTAAAATTTTAAGATTTTGCATTGATATTTATAAATGAGATTGACCTACTTTTTCCCATTATTCTTGTGATCCTTAGTATATTTTAGTATCAATGTACTTATATTTGCTTTTTAAAAAATTTTCTTGTAACTTCATGTAAAGTTTTCTTCATTTTCTAGGTTATCGGGCATTTTAAAAAGTACTGGAATCATCTATTTTTTAAAGGTCAGTGGAATTATAGAATTCTGATGTTTATCAGTTTTTTTGGAGGGGAGAGGTATTTGACAAATGTCAAATTATTTTGATAAAATTATTTAAGTTACTTATACCTATGCATATTATAATTATGCATATGTTATTTAAATAATTTTAACACACCTTTATTTTATGCAAATTGGTCTATTTTAGCTTTCTATTTCTAATTTTGAGAAAACTGTGCACTTTATATAGGTTTTTCAAATTTATTTGCATAAAAGTATGGTATTATATAGGTTTTTCAAATTTATTTGCATAAAAGTATGGTATTCTCTTATGTTGTTTTGTTCGCCTTTGTTTTGTTTTTTACTTTCTAATGTTGGTGTGACTGTTTCTCACTTGTAATTTCCTTTTTTATCCCCATTTATTTATTTATATTTTTTTACATAATTTCTCATTTTTTTACACTGTTTGATTTCTTTTCTCAGATATAGTCTCCATAGATTTCTACCACCAGTTCACCTATGCATCATCACCATAGTCCCTTGTGCTCTTCCCTCCCTTGTTTTGATCCCTCCACCTCTCCCTCCCCTGCAGAATGTCTCTGATTTATAATTGTATGCTCACCTGTAATTTCTTATTTTGGTTATTTGTATATTTCCTCTTTTTTACATTAATGTAGCTGTTGCTTTCTAAATTTACTGAATTTTCTAAAAGAACAAACTTATTTATTCATGTTCTACTATATGCTTATATTAACTAATTTCTCTACCTCTAATCACGTTTTCTTTTGCTTTCTTCTGATGTATTTAATCTTTTTTCCAGCTTTTTAAGCCAGCTGTTTAATTCATTTATTTGATATAATTATTTAAGGCTATGAATTTTCCTATGAGTACTAGCTCTACTTATAGGTCCTATTCTAGGGTCCATTCATTATTATTTTCTAGAAATTCTACAATTTTGAAATTTTATTTTCTTTTTGCTCATGGAGTTATTTAATATAGACCCCATCATATGCCCAAATAGAAGGGCAATTTTATTTTCTGAATATGTTACAAATGTCAATGCTTATTATGTTATTATAGAATGCTATATATTATTTTTATGGTGGGAATTTAATGAGGTTTGGCTTCTGTTCTAAAGATTTATTTATTTTTTTAAAAAGAGATTTTATTAATTTATACATACAAGAACTGGGGTACAGGCCAGAGGTGTGGGGGGTGAGGGGATTCACCAGAGATAGAGTGGGGAACAGAACAGGCAGATTGACTGAAATACCCTGCTGAGGGCAGCAGCGGGTGAGGCAGGAGAGGTCTGCTGTGCCATGTGGGTTACCTCCCTGGCCAGAGATTTAACTTGTGCTGTAGTGGCTGTGGATAGGATCATAGTGTTGAGACTTCTTGCACCACCAGGGAAGCCCTATATATGTACAACTCTTACAGAGAACTTGAAAATAAAGTATATTCTCTGTTTTCAAGGTACAGTGTTTGATACATATTAATAACATGTACTTTTTGATACTGTTGTCTTGACTTATTTATTTATTTATTTATTATAAATTTTATTTATTTATTTATTTAGTAGAGGCATGTTTTATTTATTTATATTTTGTTCGTTTGTTTGTTTATACATGCACTGGGTACAGTCAGAAGCACGGGAGGGTGAGAGAATTCACCAGAGCCAGAGCAGGGAGCAGAGCAGGCAGAAGGACCGAAGTACACTGCTGAGGGGAGCAGTGGGCGGCAGGAGAGGTCTGCACGCCATGTGGGGCCCTCCTCCGGTGGCCAGGGAGCAGCCTGGGATCGAACCGGCGCCGCAGAGGCCGCAGGCAGCTTCGCAACCCAGCGCTCAACCGCTGCGCCACCTGGGAGGCCCTTGACTTATTTTTGACCACTTGATCTGTTTTGGGAAAGGTGAATCATAGTCTTCTATTATTAGTGTATTTCTTTTATCTCTCTATAGTTTCTGTTATATGCAAGTTCCTGCTGTATTATTTGGCACATAGATATTCATAATTTAAGTTTTCACAGTGAAGTATAATCTTTAGCATTAAAAAGTACTTGTTTATGTTTTTTTAAGTTTTTTGCCTGAAATGTATGTTGTCAGCTATTAAGATTTGTAATGTTTCTATTTTTCTGGTATGCCTTTCTTTTCAGATTCTTTCATTTTTGTCTTTTTTAATCATTTTGTCTGATATGTGTTTTAAAAAGTTCAACTGACTTAGTTTTAAAGATCTTACTGACTTTTTCAATGATTCATGAATTGGGCATCCTCCAACCTAGTACATAGAAAAGAACTCTGAGGAGCTGTACAAAGTGTATCTCTTATAGGCAGACAGGAGTGGGAACAAGGAAATTATAGTAGCAAAAAGTAGGTTGGTTGTGGTTAGATCACTTCCCTTTAGTGATTGGCAGGGATCAATTAGCAGATTACCTCACTAGCTGTTAACCAGTTGATTTCTAATTGACTGGTTTAGGATTACATTTTTAGGAGAGGCAAAACTGTATGAGTTAAATAAATCTCAGTTTTAGTGTCATTCCACTTGGGACCTGTTGTCTTGTTGTTGTTGTTGTTTTTTTACACAGGTTTTTAAAAAAAATTAATTTATGTATATATGAACTAGGGTATAGGCCAGAGGTGCGGGGCAGGGTGGAGGGGTCCTAAGAGGATTCACCAGAGCGGAGAGCAGAACAGACAGATTGACTGAAACACACTGCTGAGGGGAGCAGCGGGTGAGACAGGAAAGGTCTGCTGTGCCATATGGGTTGCTCCCTGGCCAGCTGGGATAGAACTTGTGCTGCAGAGACTGTGGATAACTTCACAGTGCTGTTCTTAACCCCTTGAGCCACCAGCGAAGCCCTGCACAGGTTTTGTTCTTGTTGAGTATCAGACAGTTCAGAAATAAAACACTGCCATAGTCCTTATGAAACAAAACCTCCTATTTTAAAATTGCAACTAAAAAAAATTTTATTTATTTATGCATACAAGAGCTGGAGTGTAGGCCAGAGGTACGGTGGCCGGGGGTGTGTGTGTGTGTGTGTGTGTGAGAGAGGACTCATCAGAGATAGAGTGGGAAGCAGAACAGGTAGATCTGTTATAGAGCAACCCCGATATTAAAACAGGTTCCTGGCTGTGGGTCCTCACCCGCGCTTTAAAGGGACTTATGAATACTCTACTACAGACACACGCAAAAGGGTTAATAAAAGGTTTATTTACAAGAGAAAAGGAAATAAGGAAAATGTACAACTCAAGGAGAAAATAGGGAAATAAAGTCTTTAATGCGTCCTACCCGATCCTGTTGTAGAGCAACCCCGATACAAAACGGGGTGCCTGACTGTGGGTCCTCACCCGCGCGCTTAAAAGGACTTATCAATGCTCTACTGCAGGCACACGTGAAAGGTTAATAAAAGGTTTATTTACAAGGGAAGGGGAAATGAGGAAATGTACAGCTCTGGGAGAAAAGCGGGAGACAAAGTTTTAAATGCGTCCTACCCGATCCGCCGATCAGGAATCCCAAAATGGCGCTCTGAGAGCTGGCCGCCAGCCAGGAGCGGTGAAGCCGGGAGGCGAGCGATCGCGAGACAGAGAGCCCAAGGCCCACATGTTTGGTTTTTTATATCCAACCTGGCTGCCCAACTCCACCCTCAGGTCCCAGCCACCCTCCCTTGGTGGTGATGGGATTTGTCTTTCCCAGAGTCTTGATGGCTTTAGTCTGGAGTGGGGGTGGAGTCCACAAAGCCTGTATTGGATTAACTCAGGACATCACTTCCCCCTAACAATTCGACGACCTGGAAACCCAAAGTCACTCTCAGAGCTGCCCTGACGGCTGTGAGCTGGCGGAGAGCCAAAATGGGGAAACCCCAAAGCCCATGTGTCTGCCTTTTGTATCCACCTGGCTGCTTAACCCCACCCTCAGGTCCCAGCCACCTTCCCTTTGGTGATGATGGGATTTGGAGTTCCCAGTGTCTTTGACTTTGACCTAGGGTGGGGGTGGAGCCTATATGGAATTAGCTTTGGGACATCCTTTTTCCCCTAACAGATCTACTGAAATATACTGCTTAAGGGAGCAGCAGGTAAGAACAGGAGAAGTCTACCGTGTGATGTTATCTCCCTATGCAGGGGTCAAACTCCTGCTGCAGTGGCTGCCGATAGCTTGACAGTGCTGAGACTTATCCCCTTGCTCCACCGGGGAATTCTTGCATCAAAAATTTTTGACCAATGCCACTATGCTGTAGCCTTTCAACTAAATTTTTCTGGATATCTAGTGTTGTGTTTTTCTTTTCCTCTGATAAACCCCTTTAAGTGGAACTCCTGTTTCAAAAGAGCACATATATTTGTTATAGTGTTAGGGGGAAAAGGATGTCCTAAAGCTAATTCCATACAGGCTTTGTGGACTCCACCCCCACCCCAGGCCAAAGCCAAAGACACTGGTAACTCCAAATCAATCCCATCACCACCAAACGGAAGGTGGCTGGGACCTGAAGGTGGGGTTAAGCAGCCAGGTTGGTATAAAGCCAGACACGTGGGCTTTGGAGGGGTCCCCCATTTTGACTCTCCGCCAGCTCCCAGGGTCCGGCCAGCTTGGAGAGTGCTTTTTGGGTTTTCAGGTCGGCGGATGGGGTAGGACGCATTAAAGACTTTATTTCCCTATTTTCTCCCTGAGTTGGACATTTCCTCATTTCTCTTTTCCTTGTAAATAAACCTTTTATTAACCTTTTGTGTGTGCCTGTAGTGGAGTATTAATAAGTCCCTTATAAGCGCACGGTTGAGGACCCACAGCCAGGCAACCCGTTCAATATCGGGGCTGCCCTATAACAATAGGACAGCCCCAAAGGGAAATGGGATGGCCTGGGTGTGAGTCCTCAGTGCTTAAAAAAGCAACTCAGAATAAGACACAAGAGCGGGCACACATAGAAAGGTTAATAAAAGGTTTGTTTACGTGGGAAATGAAAGGAGGGGGAAAGTACAGAAAGTGAGAGAGATAGAGAGAGATTATTGGGTCAATACATCCTACTGGTAATGCTGCCTTAGCTGGGACCCCTTCAGTACGTGCTGAAGGCAGGTAAAACCATATGTCCTACCTTTTCTATCAAACATGGTTGCTTAACTCCACCCTTTGTTCCCAGCAGTCCCTTTCAAGAAATCAAGGGTTATGGCAGATCCATGGCATGATGGGAATAGTATGAGGTGCCTGGGTCTCTTTGAAATGGAGGTGGGGTGGAGTCCATAAACACAAGTGGGTGGAGTTCATTCAGGGCGTACTGTTCCTCCAAAACACTTAAAACTTTTACTGCGTTTGCAAATATATCCTCCAGAAAGTTTACACCTAAAGTTCCTTACCTAAATGTACAGACTTTCTCTTCATGTTAATGAATAGTTACTGCAATCATTCACTGTTCTCACATTCTTGAATTTTTGGCACTCTTGAAACAAAACCTTCTTTCTCTTTGTGCAGCCCCCAATTTGTGACTGATGCTTTGTAGAAGACCCTGGGAGACTTGGGTCCCCCAAACAACTAGTCACTATTCACCTGTCAGCAATTTAAACTCTTGTTTTGATTTTGGTCCAGTGGTTTTGTCCCTGGAGATGGCTCAGTGTGGCCTCCTAGTGGGTGGTCAGATGACAGTACTGAACTTTGGACCCCAGAGTATCCGCCTCCCTTCTCCCCCCCCATCACAAACGAGCTCAGTAAGTATTCTAAATTCATTGTGGTCCCATAGTATCAAGGGGGAAAATACCTATTCCCCTCAATTCATGACAAAACTATCCTAAAATAGCCACATGTACAGGAAAACTGGCTTTATTATTGCCCATCCTGTCTTGGAAGCTCAAAATGCAGAAGCATTAAAATAATCTGGTGGGTAGAGTCTTTGGAGCTGGTTTTCCAGCCACTACAGAGGAAAGATTTCCCAGGTGAAAGTCAAACACTAACAGCTTTCGAGCCTTAGAATTTTTGCCTATGAATGAAGTAACTAAATTCTGAATATTCCTCTCTTCAGGCTTTTCCCCATCTTGATTCACCAACCTCACTAACACAGTTCTCACAAGGGTAAATAATATGCAAAACTTGTTTTAGTGTACTCATGATAATTGCCTAAAATTAACATCACAAGGCAACGGAAGTTACATTCTACAAAGGCTTCCTACTGCAGGAAGTTAACTGCTCCTTACTGCGAAGGTAGTAACCATTAAAATCAGATTAGCATCTGTTTCACGTAAGTTAATCTATTGATTCATTATTTATATTCATATAAGGTGGAATTTCTGTATCTAAATGTGTGAATGTTTTAACCTGTTGTAAATGTAAGATTGTTTTTTCCTATTGAATTAGTCAAGTCATCTCTCTGCCAAGCCTTAAAATTGATTGATGTAACAGCAGTTAGAGTGGCTCCTTTTGCCTAACTGAATGTTCAGATCACAGAAAGTTATAATTCTTCGATATTTTGTATGCCTCAGGTCACAACAGGAAAATTTCAGTCTGAGTGCCTTATTTTAAGCATAATATTGATGAATTGAAAGTGTGCATGTGGAAGGGAGTGGCAGGGGGTTAACTGAAGACCAGGTTACAAGGGAGCCTTGGATGTAATTGAAGAGGCTGTGACTGTCCTCAGATCTTTAAAGGACTGTTTTGTAGAAGATGGCTCATTCTTTGTTGCTTTTCAAGACAGGCATAGGGCCAAGGAGTGAGAGCTATATATAAAGTCAGATTTCATCTTTAAATATAACTTTAAACAATTAGAACTGTCTGGAAAATGCAAAATACTTCCTTGGGCTGAACTGAGCTCCCAGTCATTGGGAGAATTCAAACAGACGGTTATCCCACAAGTCCAGTATGAACTAGATACATAGTTAAATCTTTCATTTTATATGTATAGCATATCACATATAAAATATATGTATGACTGATGTCGTTTTGTGGAGTTGTGGGGTCCTTGGGTTCACTTTGGGAAAGGTTTCACCAGAGCTCCCGGTTCAGCGGCATGCGGCGAGTTCCCCATGCTGGTTTCTCCATGAGACTGAGACACTGGTTATATTTAAAGAACAGGTTTATTAGGGAAAGGGGCAGGTTTGCTGAGAGAGGCATGCAGGGTTGCAGGCAGGCAGCTTTCAGAAGAGCAGCCTCTGCTGAGGGAGGTCAGTGAAGAGAAGTCCCGGCATGGTACAGGTCATGGGCAGCCAGAAAGCTGTTGCCCTGCAAAAGATGTTATAGTGTTAGGGGGAAAAGGATGTCCCAAAGCAAATTCCATATAGGCTTTGTGGACTCCACCCCCACCCCAGGTCAAAGCCAAAGACACTGGGAACTCCAAATCCCATCACCACCAAAGGGAAGGTGGCTGGGACCTGAGGGTGGGGTTAAGCAGCCAGGTGGATACAAAAGGCAGACACGTGGGCTTTGGGGGGCTCTCCATTTTGGGCTCTCGGCCAGCTTGCAGCGTCCGGTCAGCTCTGAGAGTGACTTTGGGTTTCCAGGTCGTCGGATCGGGTAGGACGCATTAAAGACTTTATTTCCCTATTTTCTCCCTGAGTTGTACCTTTTCCTTATTTTCTTTTTCTCTTGTAAATAAACCTTTTATTAACCCTTTTGTGTGTGTCTGTAGTAGAGTATTCATAAGTCTCCTTAAAGCGCGCGGGTGAGGACCCACAGCCAGGAACCCGTTTAATATCGGGGCTGCTCTATAACAGCTTGGCGCCCAACGTGATTTGCAATTTCACCCGTGGTTGACCAGCCCAAAGTAATTTTTCTTGCGTTGGTCACCATAAAAGCGCATTAGGTCCCACAGCCAGGAACCCGTTTAATATCGGGGCTGCTTTATAACAATAGGACAGGGAGAGGGTCAGCCCAAACCCCGCAAACCTGCCTATTCTAAATGGGTTCTGCCATCCGCCGCATCACACAAAACATATAAGACTTTAATGGGAAGGAACTTTAATAAAACTAGGAAACAATACAGGTAAGGCAAAGAGTCTAGTTTCTAAATGAAGCACCCAAAGTTACCCGTCCCCTCGTGGGTAAAAGTCCATCCAAATGGGATTGGCCCAGAGCAAAGCCCCAAAGCCTGCCACAAGTCTAAAGCATCTTCCAGTGGGGACCCACAGCAAAGGGTCAGAAATAACCAGACAAGCCCGGAAGGAAAAGAGCAAAATCAACATCAAGATAAAAACTGCCATTGTCACCTCCCCATGGGTCTCACCCACATCTGTGTCACCCAGTCTACGACCAAAAAACAAGCGCAGTTTCTTCACGTGTCTCTAGGCTCCATGCGCCTCCTCCAGGTCTCCTGGCTCCATCCTGCTTCCTTCCTCAGTCTCTTCTGCAGCTTCTCCTCTTCCTGCTCAGCTCCACCCTCCCTTGGGTGGGGCAGGGAACCTCCCCCTTTCCTGGGACCACCCTGTTACAATTCCCCCCTTTTAATTTTTATTCCACCATATCTATGGTGGCACAGATCTCATGGTGCAATCTTAGGAGACAGTCTTTTTTCAGGGTTACAATGTGTGTAAGAGAAGCAACAATTAGTCAGCAGCATTGTCCATGAATGTCCAGTATGACAGTTTCATTACTTAAAAATAGTCCATTATCCAAGCCAAAAGAAAAAAAAATCTGGAGCTTTGGCTAAAACAAGATAGCAAATATATCAAAATCACAGGGAAAAAATGTTAAAATGGTTCAACTGATGTAAAACACAAATTTTCTCAACCTTGATCCCAAACTTTTAACAGCATAGCAAAAGTTTGCAAACTAAATCTACTTTTAAACCATTTTTCCTATTTTTGCATAAAATCACAGGGCAGAAATAACTAACAGTAATTTTTAGCTGGCTTTGTTGAAATACTCCATACAGGATCAGAGCGAACCGGTGGCAACCAGTCGATGTATGCTTCAGGTATAAAGTTGGTCTCATCAGACTCCACCTGGGCTTTCCTCTTCTCGAGGGTACCAGGGCATTTTCGTTGGCCGGGTTGTCCAGTCCTGCCAATGGAGGCAAGCTTCCTCACCTTCTTTGGAGGTCTCTGGAACCCTACAAACAAGGCAAACAGGTTCTCCTCTTCTTGGTTCAGCTCTTTTTCAACTTTTTGGAAGAACTCCACACAAAGCCACACAATCAAACTCATGTCCAATTTTTTTGTTGTTGTTTAAGCAGACAAAATCCCTATGGAAGTTATGCAAAAACAGACTCTGAGATAAGTAGCAAAAATTACTACCACTATTTGTATGCTGTATTGGTATCAAGGGGAGAGAAAATGTGACAAGTTAGCTTTGCTGGAAAAAATTGCAACCTTGCTGCAGATCCTGGTTACTCAAAACAAAACAAAACTTTGTGGATTCAGGACAGAATGCATAAAAAAACGTTCCAGTATGTCAAAGAAACCTTAGTAAATGTCAGGTGTATTTCCAGGTCTATTCAGTCCTTTGTAGGAAAGTTTTTTACTCTCAACAGTTCCATCAATAGGAATCTGTTGAGACCTTTTCTCTGGTGCCCATAGATGTTGAAAAAAAAAAAAAAAAAAAGAGTCTCCAGTTATGAGAAAAACAAAAAGTTATGGTTTGATTGTCAACATTGTGCTACTGAACTAAGCCGGTACCTTCATAGAGATTGAATATTGTTGTTTCTGTTACTTTTCTGATATTTATGGCAAAGCTTCCCAGAAATCTAAATTCAAGTACAAATTTGGTGGCCTGTCATTTGACTGATGCAAGGAAATTTTGTGGAACCTCAGTAGAGCTCCTGAGACACTCCACGAAGTTTCTCCTTTTCCTCCTGGGAAAGCATTACATGAATTTGTTCTATTTGGCTTTTACCTAATGAAGTAAAACTGGAAGAGAAGCATTGCCACTTGGGAAAATGGTAAAACTTTGGTATGTACAAAATGTTAACAGTAGTATCTGGTATGTATGTAAATTGTCAATGGTGATTGTCACCTCGTAATATTGTATAATTCAATTGTTTCACACCTACAGAAATTGTTTCCGGAAATATAGGGAGAGGGTCAGCCCAAACCCCGCAAACCTGCCTATTCTAAATGGGTTCTGCCATCCGCCGCATCACACAAAACATATAAGACTTTAATGGGAAGGAACTTTAATAAAACTAGGAAACAATACAGGTAAGGCAAAGAGTCTAGTTTCTAAATGAAGCACCCAAAGTTACCCGTCCCCTCGTGGGTAAAAGTCCATCCAAATGGGATTGGCCCAGAGCAAAGCCCCAAAGCCTGCCACAAGTCTAAAGCATCTTCCAGTGGGGACCCACAGCAAAGGGTCAGAAATAACCAGACAAGCCCGGAAGGAAAAGAGCAAAATCAACATCAAGATAAAAACTGCCATTGTCACCTCCCCATGGGTCTCACCCACATCTGTGTCACCCAGTCTACGACCAAAAAACAAGCGCAGTTTCTTCAAGTGTCTCTAGGCTCCATGTGCCTCCTCCAGGTCTCCTGGCTCCATCCTGCTTCCTTCCTTCCTCAGTCTCTTCTGCAGCTTCTCCTCTTCCTGCTCAGCTCCACCCTCCCTTGGGTGGGGCAGAGAACCTCCCCCTTTCCTGGGACCACCCTGTTACAAAGAGAGTTGGTGAAAAGAGGAACCTGCAGTCACAGGTGGGCAGTGGCAGTGCTGCCCTGAGCCTGTCCAGAGACTGCATTGATATAGTCCTTTTCTCTTTGGGAGGGGTCACTCCTCAGTGGAGTGGCCTGCTTGTTGCTAATATCAGGTAACAGGAAGAACTAGAAAGGGATCAGAGATTCTAGGGTGGGCCCAATCTCCATATCTTTACCCTTGGGTCTGTGCTCCACTCCCTGTAGCATCTGATCCTGATTGGGTCTCATGCCTTGTGATAAGGCACTGGTGCCTAAGGGTCACGCCCTCTACAGCTGGGGTAATGGTCGTGTTATTCCCCTCGACCCCCACCTCCTTATGTGAGTCAGGTTTTAGTCTTGTGAGGTCTCCTTTCCAGTTTTTCTATTCTTGTCCTCCATCGTGACCATAGCTATTTGTTTTTAGAAAGACTTGAAAATGTTTTAGCAAAGCAGTCTTTTGTTGTTCTGACTACTACTTTTATAGGATAGGACACTGTGGCTAATCATCTTTTTTTTTTTTTTAAGATTTATTTATTTATTTATACCAGCACTGGGTACAGTCAGAAGCATGGGAGGGTGAGAGAATTCACCAGAGCCAGAGCGGGAAGCAGAACAGGCAGAGTGACAAAGTACACTGCTGAGGGGAGCAGCGGGTGGCAGGAGAGGTCTGTGCGCCATGTGAGACCCTCACCTGGTGGCCGGGGATTGAACCAGCACTGCAGAGGCTGCGGGCAGCTTCCCAGCCCAGCGCTCAACCACTGCACCACTGGGGAGGCCCTGTGGCTAATCATCTTAAGCCCACTTGGATTTCTTCTTTTTTTCCTTTAAAAAGATTTATTTTATTTATTTATGCATGCAAGAACTGGGGTCTTTACTCTTGGGATTCTGACATTTCCTGTATTTACTGAGTTCCCTCCATCTTAACACTACTTTTTGGTTTCAGGACTTTGTTAGTCAGGATGCTGAGCACTTTCAGATTCATTTGGCGAATTCTTCAGCTGGAGTTGGAATGGGAAATGGAATGAACACCTCAGGGTTACCCCAAGATGCCCACAGTTCCAGGAAATCAGGGTTAACTTTTCCTACTTTCCTGGTACCTCCCTTTATTCAAAACCAGAATTCTAGCTCTTGCTTTTAGTACCTGCCCTGGTGAGCAAGTTCGCCAGGTCTAACTCTTGATAGGCTCTTCTCTGTATTCATAAATGATTCTTTCTTTTTTTAGATATATTTTATTTATTTTTGCATACAAGAGCTGGGGTGTAGGCCAGAGGTGCCAGGGGTGGGGAGGATATGTGTGTGTGTGTGTGTATTCACCAGAGACAGAGTGGGGAGCAGAACAGGCAGATCTACTGAAATACACTGCTGAGGGGAGCAGTGGACAAGACAGGAGAGGTCTGCTGCACCATGTGGGTTAGCGCCCTGGCCAGGGGTAGAACTCATGCTGCAGTGGCTGGAGATAGCTAGATAGTGCTGAGTCTTTAACCCCTGAGCCACCAGGAAGGCCCCCACTTGGTCTTCTGAAACTTGCCTGTCTTACTGATGTTGACATCTCCTCACATGAGGAACAAACTAATAGCAAAACAGCAAAAAATGCTCTTTGTGTTCTTCCTCATTTAAAAATATCCAGATTTTAGGGCCTCCCCGGTGGCGCAGTGGTTGAACGCTGGATTGTAAAGCTGCCCACAGCCTCTGCAGCTCCGGTTCAATCCCCGGCTGCCTGGCGAGGGTCCCACATGGCGCACAGACCTCTCCTGCTGCCCGCTGCTCCCCTCAGCAGTGTACTTGGTCACTCTGCCTGTTCTGCTTCCCGCTCTGGCTCTGGTGAATTCTCTCACCCTCCCGTGCTTCTGACTGTACTTATATAAATAAATAAATAAATAAATCTTTAAAAAAAAAATCCAGATTTTAGCTGTTTCTCTAC
The DNA here is from genome assembly GCF_964194135.1 of Talpa europaea. Taxonomy (NCBI): domain Eukaryota; kingdom Metazoa; phylum Chordata; class Mammalia; order Eulipotyphla; family Talpidae; genus Talpa; species Talpa europaea. The sequence goes on from NC_140080.1 coordinate 28,743,902, forward strand.
ATACATTTATGTGCTTGTCTATTTATATAGCATATAAATCATTGTGAAAATTAATTTACAGAAACCCTATTTAAATAAGGTAGGGAAGCTCAAAGGGAGTTCTCATCCATGTGCAATTGTAACAGGGTGGTCCCGAGGAAAGGGGGAGGTTCCCTGCCCCACCCAAGGGAGGGTGGAGCTGAGCAGGAAGAGGAGAAGCTGCAGAAGAGACTGAGGAAGGAAGCAGGATGGAGCTAGGAGACCTGGAGGAGGCACATGGAGCCTAGAGACACATGAAGAAACTGCACTTGTCTTTTGGTCGTGGACTGGGTGACACAGATGTGGGTGAGACCCATGGGGAGGTGACCATGGCAGTTTTTATCTTGATGTTGATTTTGCTCTTTTCCTTCCGGGCTTGTCTGGTTGTTTCTGACCCTTTTCTGAGGGTCCCCACTGGAAGATGCTTTAGACTTGTGGCAGGCTTTGGGGCCTTGCTCTGGGCCAATCCCATTTGGATGGACTTTTACCCACGAGGGGACGGGTAACTTTGGGTGCTTGATTTAAAAACTAGATTCTTTGCCTTTCCTGTATTGTTTCCTAGTTTTATTAAAGTTCCTTCCCATTAAAGTCTCCTATGTTTTGTGTTGATGCGGCGGATGGCAGAACCCATGTAGAATAGGCAGGTTTGAGGGGTTTGGGCTGCCCCTCTCCCTGTCCTATAACACAATGAGAAAACTGCAGGACCCAACATTCCTTACATCTCTGATGGGAAATTATGGTGCTTTCCTCTCCAGTGGAAGGAAGGAAATGTTCTTTAGCCAGTAGCAGCCTCGCTAAAGACTATATAAGAGGGTGTTAGTTTTAGTTATGGAGGGTGGTGCATGTGTGTCTCATTTTGTGCCTGCATTTTTTTAACTTCCTTTTGTTGTTGTTGTTTCCCAAAAACCCATTGTACTGGTGGGATAACTTACTGTTTTTCATTTGAAGTCAACATTTTATATTTATTTATACGAGTGATGATTTTAGCTTTCAGAGGAACATGCATCTCCTTAATCTTAATTCTATTAATCTCAAAGTACAAATTCCCAGGACCAAAGGGAGAAAATGATTACATTCCTACCATTAGTCACGCGTGGACGATTTCACCACACTTCAAGGACAAAATTCTCCTTTGTAGAATGGAAACTCTTTAGTAAGCACATTGTAGACAGCATCTGTGTAAAAACTTGCTTAAAGAGTTTTGCCATAAAAAGCAAGAGATGGTGACATGGGTGTGGTCCCATTCCTGAATGTAGTTATGTTGAGGTCACTTTCATCCTGCCCTGCCTCCTCTCAGGAGAGAAAATGCAGCCCAGGGATGGTGATGGCCTGGGGGAACTCTGTGCCCAGTTGACTAGCCCTGCCCAGTAAACTGAAGGAGAAAATCCAGGCACTGGCTCTGCACGCAGACTCTGCTGCCAGTCACAGGGCCTGACTAGCACTGTTCTGCTGCTTCTGGGTGGAGAAAGACTGGCCAGGGACTGGTTGGCTCCACGTCATACACATTTTGAAGAATACAAATCATTGCTTAGCATCTGACCAGATAGTTTTGTCAGTTTTATACATATATTCCACACTGTGAATATTTATTACTGAAGAACTCTGTAATTCCATTTTCTCTTAAGCCATAATCCTAGCCTGTGGGGCTAGCGAACAGGGACCCCACATGTTAGGGAGCTAGATCTACAAATAAAAATACTAGATGCCCTCTGGACCATCTGGATAATGAAGATTGTGGCATATATATACACAATAGGGTACTACTCAGCTATAAAACAAGATGAAATGTTGTCATTTTTGTGACCATAGACCTTCAAGGTATTATTTTTGTTGTTGTTGTTTTTTAAAGATTTATTTTATTTATGCAAGAACTGGGATACAGGCCAGAGGCTCGGGAGGGTGAGAGGATTCACAATAGACAGAGCAGGGAGAAGAACAGGCAAATGGACCAAAAGCATTACTGAGGGGAGCAGCGGGCGAGACAGCAGAGGTCTGCTGTACCATGTGGGTATCTCACTGGCCGGCCAGGAATCCAACTTGTGCTACAGAGGCTGTGGACAGCTTCATAGCGCTTTGCTGCGCTCAACCTGCTGCGCCACTGGGGAGGCCCTTCAAGGTATGTTAAGTGAAATAAATTCAGATGAAGAACTATAATTATCATGTAAGTCCATCCATACGTGGAAGATAAAGAAAGACAGGAAATGAATCAAGAAGACCAAATAAGAACAAACATGGTTTCCAGAGTAAAAGAAGATGGGGAGTGAGTAAAATGGATAAAGGGAGTCAATTGAATGGTGGCACATGGAAACTAGTGCTTCAGTGGTGATCATAATTTGATATATACAGACATCAGAATATAAACATTCACACCTAAAAAACAAAATGAAAATTTTTTTTAAAGATTTATTTATTTATTTATTTTTAAAGTTTTATTTATTTTTACAAGCACTGGGTACAGTCAGAAGCACGGGAGGGCGAGAGAATTCTCCAGAGCCAGAGCGGGGAGCAGAGCAGGCACAAGGACCGACGCACACTGCTGAGGGGAGCAGCGGGCAGCAGGAGAGGTCTGTGCACCATGTGGGACCCTCCTCCGGTGGCCAGGGAGCAGCCGGGGATCGAACCGGCGCTGCAGAGGATGCAGGGAGCTTCGCAACCCAGCGCTCAACCACTGCGCCACCAGGGAGGCCCTAAAGATTTATTTATTTATTTTATACAAGAACCAGGGTATAGGCCAGATGCACGGGAGGGTGAGAGGATTCACCAGAGATAGAGCGGGGAGCAGAACAGGCAGACTGACGAAATACACTGCTGAAGGGAGCAGCGGGCGTGACAGTAGAGGTCTGCTGCGCCATGTGGGACCCTCGCCGGCTGGCCGGGATCGAACCCGGCGCTGCAGAGGCTGTGGACAGCTCCACAGCCCGGTGCTCAAAAGCCTGTACCACCAGGGGAGGCCCAACAAAATGAAATTTAAAAAGGAATTCTAGGGCCCACTTTAATGTGAATTTCACATAAATAACAATTGTTTAGTGTATGTGTATCAAATGTATTTTATCTGGCCACTCTACCATATACGCCAATCAATATTCAAGAATTTGAAAGAAAATAAATGAGTAACTGAATAAATGAATGAAGAGGAAGATCAATAAGATACAAATAAATCTCAGGGATGTAATTAATAAATAGCTAACTTTAAATTTTTTGTTTTGTCAATTTAAAATACTTCTATTAATTTTTCTTTAAAAGGTATTTTTATTTTTATGAAGATAATGTGTACACACAAAAAAAATTAAGTCAATTTGTACTAACAGGCTTATGGTGAACAGCAGTACCCTATGCCCCCCAGCCTCAACCCTCATCTGATTCCCCAGAGGTCCCGGTGAAACTATTTTTAAAAAAGACTTGTTTGTTTATTTATTTATTTGTAAAAGATTTATTTATTTATTTATACAAGCACTGGGTACAGTCAGAAGCGCGGGAGGGTGAGAGAATTCACCAGAGCCAGAGTGGGGAAAAGAACAGGCAGACCGACGAAATACACTGTTGAGGGGAACAGCGGGCGTGGCAGGAGAGGTCTGTCACTCCATGTGGGACCTTCTCTGGTGGCCAGGGATCGAACTGGCGCTGCAGAGGCTGCGGGCAGCTTTGCAGCCCAATGCTCAACCACTGTGCCACCAGGGGAGGCACTAAAAAAAGACTTATTTATTTTTATACAAGAACCGGGGTACAGGGCAGATGCACGGGAGGGTGAGGGGATTCACCGGAGACAGAGCGGGGAACAGAACAGGCAGACTGATGAAATACACTGCTGAGGGGAGCAGCGGGTGAGACAGGAGACTTCTACCTCGCCATGTGGGTTGCTCCCTGGCCAGGGATTGAACTCAGAGGCTGTGGATTGCTTCATAGTGTGGTGCTTATCCCCTTGCACCACCAGGGAGGCCCTGTTTTACCCAGTTTTAACCTCCCCTCCATATTTCTAAATAATATGCTTATTCTACTTGTTGTGCAAGCATACACAGGGCAGGTTCTCTACTGATTTGGGAGATGAGAAAAGGAATCCTGGAGCCCTCAGTGGCTTTTTCAGGCTTTAATGGTCTTTCTACACCAATTGTTGTGGGGCAAGGCCACAAGCTGGAAAGGCAGGGAGGCTCTTGAGCCAGGAGGCTGGCAGGCCTCCCAGCCCCTGGTGGATCTTAACTCTTTGGGCTTTCTCTCTGGTGTGGTCTCGTGGTTCCACCTTCTCTGTAGTCACTCGTCCTCTCGTAACCATTCTCTGCCACCACTGTTCTCTTCCGCCCTGTCTCTGAGTAACACAGACCTTATATCTCTGACCTCCTAGGCACAGTGTGCACACTTGAATATGCCATACCATATGCCAGGTGTCCACCACCAGGCACGTATGCCCCAAGCCCACGCTCCCAAGCACCTCCTGCATTCAACGCCGCAGGTGATAACCACAGAAGCCAGTGGTGTGAAAGCCTGAGCATCTCCATTTACCCTACACTACATTTTTATTGATTTGTCAGTTTTGGACATTACCCCTTTTCTTGCAATTATGGGAGATGAGGAGTTGTTTCTTTTACTTACTACCACCTGCATCCTCCTCCCCTTTTTGCCAGCTTCCCAACACTCATTATTATAGTCTGTGGTTAAATCAATATTCTGTGTTTACATTATTATGGGCTATGTAAATTATTTGGTGTTGCATTTATTTTCTTTTGTAGTTTATGTGTTGAGGAAGTTTCCTAGGTAGTAACTGGCTCATTCTTTTTTTTTTTTTTTTAAGATTATTTATTTATGCATACAAGAGCTGGGGTACAGGCCAGAGATGTGGGGGGCGAGAGGATCCACCAGAGACAGAGTGGGGAGCAGAACAGGCAGATCTACTGAAATACACTGCTGAAGGGCGCAGTGGGCGAGACAGGAGGGGTCTGCTGCGCCATGTGGGTTTCTCCCTGGCTGGGGATTGAACTTGTGCTGCAGAGGCTGTGGATTGCTTCATAGTGCAGTGCTTAACCCCTTGCACCACCAGGGAGGTCTAGTAATTGGCTCATATTTTAAAATTTACTCAGTGTTTAATACTTACTCCTAATTCTCAAAACCCCCTAATAGCTTCTCAACATAATTTTCTACCTAATCACACCCATCAGGTAATCCATCTGGTGCATCTTTGTCCTGAAGTTCTCTATTCTCTGGCTCAGATGGGGTCTCGTCCCTAACCCTACAGCTTCACTTCCCTCCAGGGTCGCCAGTTGCTCTCTCCTGGGTCTCCCTTCCTTATTATTGGATTATTCTCTTGTCTGGGTATAAAGTTTCCTGAGAAAGGAAGCACAGATTATTGTGATCTCCCATGTCTAAAGCATTTTTTATTCTAGCATTTCTCTTAATTATTGGTTTGGATTTAGATTTCTAAGCTATTAGTACTTCTCCCTCAGATTTCTCATTCCATTTATCTTCCAGGGTTGCTGCTGAGAAATCTGGTGCTATTCTGATTCCTAATCCTTTACACTGACCTGTTTTGATTGACTTAACCCTTTCTGGTCCTCTTCGGGTCTTTTCTTTATCCGTGGTGTTTGATACTGCATGACAATGAACCTTGAGATATAAATCTTATTTTGTCTTCTTGAGGATGTAATAATCTTGTTAAAGCTTTTTTGTCCTTCCTGAACTTAGATATTCTCACTCCCTTCCCACTCCCATCTACCTCCCTCTCCTGTCTGAGACTTGCCTTAAAAGCCTGGGATCTTGGAAATCAAGAAAAAGGAAAAGGTCTGATAATTTTAGCTCTATGACCAGATATGAGCATTATGTGCTTAAGAGATGGTTGGAGAGCTGGTGTGCTTGGGCAGCACTTGTCTAACTGCGGACTACCCTGTAGAGAGTGGTTGTCATGAACTGGCTCTTCTGCTGGAGTCCCAGTATCTGCATTTGAAGGTCTGTCCCTTGAGTCAGCTCAGTTGTGAAAGGAAAGTCTCCAGCTCAGGGTAAGGGGTGTGTCTGGTTGCCAAGTTGTCCAGAAGCAGGGAGAGGAGGAAAAGGGACTAGGAGTTTACCTTTCAGTGTCTAGATTTCCACTTGTTTGCCGTATTTTCAGTTCTGCACTTTACACCTGTCTTCCACAGTGCCTGGGGTGCTGATCCAAACTCCCCAGTGAACCCTTCAGGTCTCCTGCAGGAGCAGACAAGATGTGGTGACCCTGCTGCCCACCTGGACTGTGCTCACACCCAGGCTCCAGCAGAACTCCCCTTAGCAGCTGCAGGTTTCCTCCACTCTCCAAAGTACAATCTTCCTATCTGCTAGGTTAATTTTGGGGACTGGAGACACTAAAAAAATTTTCCATATATATGAATGGTAGTAGGGTTCTCAGATGCAAAAAAACAACCTGCCAAATCATATCAAATAGGAATGTTCTACTTTTGGATGTTGGGGAAAACCTGTGTTTTCTTCCTGCCCCTAAAGTTTGGCCTACTCCTCACCCGGAACCCATCTGCAGCCATCAGGCCTTTAGCCTCCCCCACACTGCCACGTGACACACCTCTCCCTATTCTGCTTCCTGCCTTCCAAAGATATCTGACCCCCTTCATCTGATGTCATCTCCTCCCCTAAATTCATCAACCTTGTGGATTTATAACTCTTTTTGCTCCTTTATAGTTATTGTCCATAGGGTGTTGGGAGGGAGAAGATGAAGATTCATGCACAGCTCTTCTGTTATATTTAACAAGTTCTTTGGGTCCATTTTCACTTTGAAGCACTCCTGAGGAACAATTTCCAGGCCCTGTTCTGAAATAACTCTTGCTGTCAGTCAGCACAGTCCCTTTTTATTTTATTTGGGGATAGGTGTTTCTTTATGGAACATGGAAAAAAGTCCAAACTCACACATTGTTTTAATTGTATTAGTAAAACGTTCTTGACCTTTTGAACAATGTCCAAATATGTTTCTCTGCTTTTGTCTAGAATGGCACCTTGAAACATGGTCCCAGCCCTAGTGCTTACCAGACCTGCTGTCTTCTGGGCTTGAATAAAAGCACAGAGAAAGCCGAAATATCATCTCCTTTGAATTAATCATGAGCCCCACCTCTGGTGCTCTCCTGTGTTTACACATTACTGCTATTGTGTTGTATCTGCTGGCAGATCTCTTTTCATCCCCAGGCTACACAAACCCTCTTCACATGGCTCTTGAATCAAGAGGGGCATTTTAGCAATAAGTCCTCCATGCTTTTATTGAAGGACTCAGCGTCTTAGGGAAGGATTGATGCTATTTTAATATGCTTTGCTGTGCCCAGGTGACATCTAGAGTCCAGACAAGCTGAGAGCAGAGCCAGGAAGCTGTCACAGGAAAAGGTAGTTCCATAGAATGAGGCAGGAGAGTGAATGGATCAGGATGGAGTGAACCTAGGGGCTTTGTACTCTCTGCAGTCAGTGGGGAGCCATAAAAGAATTTTGAGCGGGAGAGTGGCTTAAGATAAACTATGCTTTAAAAACTTAAGTTGATAGCCATGGGTGGGAGGATTCAAAGCAGGGAAAGGCTAGCATCCAGGCAGACAGTTAGACGATGTGATTCTTTTTTCTTTTTTTTTTTTTTTTTAAGATTTATTTATTTATTTATTCAAGCACTGGGTACAGTCAGAAGCGCGGGAGGGGGTGAGAATATTCACCAGAGCGGAGGGCAGAGCAGGCCGACCGACGAAATATACTGCTGAGGGGAGCAGTGGGCGGCAGGAGAGGTCTGTGCGCCATGTGGGACCCTCGCCAGGTGGCCGGGGATCGAACCGGCCTGCAGAGGCTGCGGGCAGCTTCGCAACCGAGCGCTCAACCGCTGCGCAACCAGGGAGGCCCCTAGACAACGTGATTCTTACTTAACCTTGGCTGCATAGATCACTAGGGGAGCTATTTAAAAATCCAGATCCAACCCTTTACCCTGCAAGATTTTGTTTTAAGTGGTCTGGGGAGAAAACCAAGAATCTGTGTTTTTTTTTGTTTTTTTTTTTTAATTTTAATTTACGCATGCAAGAGCTGGGCTATAGGCCAGAGGTGCTCGGGTGGGTGGGGGTGTATGTGAGAGGATTCACCAGAGACAGAGTGAGGAGCAGAACAGGCAGACTGACTGAAATACACTGCTGAGCGGAGCAGAGGGCGAGACAGGAGAGGTCTGCTGCGCCATGTGGGTAGCTCCCTGGCTGGCCGGGAATCTAACTGGTGCTGCAGAAGCTGTGGTCAGCTTCACAGTGCTGCGCTCAACCCACTGCGCCACCAGGGGGGCCCAGAATCTGTGTTCTTAAAGCATTCCCAAGGTACAGCACTGAGATGAAAGACTATCATAAGGGACCGATAAAAGGAACCAGACCTCAGACTCGGGGTCGTGACTCTGGGAGGCAGTGGAGGAAACAGATTAGAGGGTGGTTGCCAAGGAGGAGGGAGAGGGGGAGTCCCACCTGACCTCTGCCTGTTTCAGGATCTGAGGGCCAGGAGGCAGAAGGAAGACCATCAGTTTGGTCCTGGAGAGCCAAATGGAGGCTGGTGTCCTGCCTGCAGGAGAACCTAGAACATCAGATTTGGGAGAAGATGGTGACAGGGGTCATTCAGAATACCAGCAGGACTTGGAGGATGGTGAGCCTTTGGCTCCCACTTCCAATGGTGGAGTGTGTGGAGGGGGAAATGGAGACTATAGATCAGATCCCGTGGTCTCATGTGTGTGTGGACACATACATGGATACATGTGGACACACACAGTCCTCTTCTCCTGGAAGTGGTGCTTCAGAGATTGAGATCTAGGAGCCACAGCCTCCTCACCTAGAGAAAGCCAGTGATGCCAGCAGTAACTCAGTGTGGCTGTTGTGATGGCTGGATGAGATGCTGCCTGCAAAGCTGGGCACAGAGCCTGGCACGCAGGGAGCATTCCGTAAATGGTAGCTATGAGTAATACTAAAAAATGCGAGTTCCTTTCTGGAGCCAGAAAGCCATAAGTATTTCATTCAGTGTATCTCCCTTCTGAAGAGTGAGAACTATAAAGTATTTCATTCAGCATTAGGAGGCAAATCCACAGGAAGGCATGAAACCTTTCATTTGTAGCTACCCTCTCCTTGTGGCTTTCTCTGGGTGTATTTAGTGAATCCTTTGTCTTTACTTTCTAGGACTGCTAGAGAAATGACAGTCCCTTGCTGCTGCATTTAATTGGAGAGGAGCTCAGAGACCCAGGATGATAATTATGACGCCTTAAATGTCGAGCTCTTCAAAAGTTTGCCATTGCCCTCACTGTCACCCTGAGCAACTCTGGGAACCCAAACTCTGCAGCCCCCCCAGAGCATGCTCTGGGTCTCTCAGTTAAGTCTCACCTGAGAAATCTGAGTGATAGTGACGTGCAGCAGCAGGAAGATGCACAGTAAACTGAGGAGCCTGTGATGAGCTCAGAAGAGGTGAGTTGATATGCTATTTATAGCCCCACTAAGAGGCTCTGGCCGCCAGCTCCATGTGAGGCTGGGTGGAAATGATGCCTTTGCAGAGCTGAGACACAAAATGAAATTGGTGATTCATGGGTAGCAAGCACTTGCAATACAAATGCTCCCGCACCCAGCTCTACTGGCCTTTTTTTTTTTTATATATAGTAATTAATTTTTTTTAGTTTTTATTTATTTGTTTATTTATACAATAGCTGGGGTACAGGCCAGAGGCACGGGAGGGTGAGAGGATTCACCAGAGACAGAGTGGGGAGCAGAACAGGCAGACAGACTGAAAGCACTGCTGAGGGGAGCAGCGGGCATGTGACAGGAGAGGTCTGCCGTGCCATGTGGGGATCTCCCTGGCCAGCCATGATCAAACCTGCACTGGGGAGGCTGTGGACAGCTTCATAGCGCTGCGCTCAACCCGCTGAGTCACTGGGGAGGCAGCCCCTTCTGGCCTTTTAGACACCCACTTTGGGAGAGTGTTGAACAGAGTTGCTAGCCTACTGCCTCCTCGTTTGCATGTGTTTGGACAGGATGTGAGGACAGGCAGGTTCTGCTCCAATGAGGGGCATGAGGAGGGCAGTAAATACCCATCCAAGAACCCCAAGAGCCTAACCTGCCCCTCCCAGAAGCCCTCACTAGAACCCAGGTCAGGGCTGAATGAGAGGCAAAACTTGGTCTTAGGAGGCCACCTCTGGTGCTGGGGCCTTGGGAAAGCCTACATCAGTGACAAAGGATGTTCCTGCTCCTGCCCTCTGTCTCCAGGGTCAAGGCTGGCCTGGAGCAGCTTTTCTGATGATGTTTGATGGGCTGAACATGCAGAAAATGTGCAATGAAAAAATTCTGGTGGCTTTTTGATTTTTCTTCCCCAATTCCACAGCCCAACACCTGTCACCTGAAATAGCTGTTATTTATTTTCCTTGCTAACATCTTGGCTTCCAAGCCAAGTCTCCTTGGAGGCTCCAATTCAACTTGCCCTATGTGAGACTATGCTGGGGGGCTCTGGAGTTTCCTGCAACCAAGACAGAATGAAAGGGCCATACTGGGATAATGAGCATAAACCACACAAAGCTTTGCAGCCAGATTGTTTGGCCTCAGATCCCACCTCCATACCTGCCAGCTGTGTTGCCACCTTCAAATTCCTCTCAGATTCGGTTTCATCACAGGTAAAGCGGAGATAATAACAGAACCCACCTCACCGGGCTGTGGTGAAGGTGAAAAAATGCCCATACCTAACATGCTCAGCACAGGGGCTGGCACAGGGAAGGACTCAAAAAGCAGAAACCATTGTTGCCACTGCTTTTGCTACACTGTCTTGGTCCCTATACTCACACCTCTTCATTCCCACACCTGAGGCTCCTCATGGAGATGGGTGTCCTGGGACCTCGTAAGAGACCCATCAGGAGCACACCCCATATCAGGCTGCCCAACATAATGAACTTCACCATGGCAGCTGGCCCTTTGCATTGCCTGCCCCCTCCCAAGGGTAGAAATAAAGTGCCTGTCCCTGAGGCTGTACCTTGCCTGAGCTTGACCACCTTACTCTTCTGCTCCTCTGAGCCCTCGGGTGTTTCTTGGGGTAGTAACTATCAATGTGCAGTGGAGGACATCACGTGAGGGTCCTACGTGTTAACTTGAGATCTGTGGCCACCAGGCTGCCCACCTCATCTACCAGCTGGACATGCAGCACAAACTGCTGATTCATGGAGGCTCATGAGGCTTAGCTGTTCGTATATTCTCTCATCTCCAGCTGTCAGCCAAAACATAATTGTAGCTGTCATTTTGCAGCAAGATGCTGTGATGCGTCCTAATACAACTGCCGTTGCTCCACAGTGGTGAGCTTTTGGGAAATAGGAGGAATCTGCAGCTGTTGCCGTGGAGAGAGCCATTCTGGAAAGGGGTCTGTGTGATGTTCACCCAGGTGCAACCCCAGGGTGGTGTGAGCACCAGAGTAAGGCCCTGCACTAGAACAGGCTCTGGCATGCCTGATTGCATCTGTAGTTATGTGGTTCTGATGACATCAATTAATAAGAGAGAGGCTGCCACTGAGATGAGGTATTGGGGCCGCTATAAGGGCTTGGAAAATAGCCTATAGATTTATGCACAAGCCAGACTCCAATATGCAGGGGGTGGATGAGTGGATAGATTGTGGGTTTCATAGTGTAGAGATGGTGTCAGAGATTGAGCTGGTGTCAGATTGGGAAACAAGGGATTTGAAGGTCCTGCCATTAATTTGGACCTGATCCTGGAGGCAATAGGGAGCCACTGAAGGATGTAAGGAGAGAGTGATGTGATCAGATGACATTGAGAGTATGGCCTCAAACATCACTAAGGAGTGGCACTAAGGGTAATGCACAGACAGTAAGAGATGATGTGCTACTTGGGAAGGTGTTCTGGAGTACCCTGAGTCCCCAAACCCAGGATTTAGGTGTGACCCTGGATCTGTGCTTAGTGGGTAAGTGTAGGAAGGGCCAGCCCTAGTCAGGCCATCCAAGAGTGTGCAGTAAGAAGAGGCTTCTGGCTCATGCCTCCCCTCTTTCTCAGTCCTCCCAGCCCATGAGTACATTAGTGAAGTATCTGTGTGCAGATGTGCCAGATGCAGCTTGGGGAGGCTCCTAGGACTGAGAGATGGTCCCTGCCTAAGGGTGTTGAGGTGTTGATTGCGCATGCTCGCTCTCTCTCTCTCTCTCCCTCCTTCTCTCCTTCTGTCCCCATCTCTCTCTCATAAAACAAAAACAAAAAAACCAGAGTCAAACATCCAAGTTCGGTGGATGGAGGAATTTCTGGAAGGGAGTTCTAGCCTCAAGTACTTAAGTAATGGTTTCGAGTTTGGTTAATGAGGACAGACGTCTATGGAGTGCTGGGGGCAACTACCAATGGATGAGCCACCCATGAGCATGGAAGCCAGAGCATATCTGGACTATGGTTGCTTTAGGAGGAAAACAGGGTTCAGCTGACAAAAATCTTGTGTACCTTTCTCTTAAGTGCTTTGTTGTGCAAGCAGTGGTTTGGCAGTGGTTCTCCCCTTTCAGCTGCAATGTGCTCTCAAGTTGTCAGAGGAGTCGGGGCAGTTCTCATTCTGGCATATCTTCCATGAGTTGGACTGGGGATAGGGGCGGTGGGGAGGGAAGACAATGGTGTTGAACAGATAGGTGAGGATGGCCCCTCACATAGGCAGCCCCAGAGTAGAGGTGGGTGTGGTGGGTGCCTGGAGCCCTTGGGTATATGGGTAGACCTGAACCTTAGTCTTTTCCCTGAGGGCAGACAGCACTCATAACCACCACTGGCTGCTCAGGACTGACATTGGGTAATACTATGCCTAGATGTTATCTTATCAATTTGGTTTGCTTTTTTTTAAAAGATTTATTTATGTGTGCATACAAGAACTGGGGTACAGGCCAGAGTTGCGGTGGGGGGGTGGTGAAAGGATTCACCAGAGACAGAGTAGGGAACAGAACAGGCAGAATGACTGGAAATACACTGTTGAGGGGAGCAGCGGGCGAGTCAGGAGAGGTCTGCTGCGCCATGTGGGTTGCTGCTAGCTGGCCAGGTATCGAACTTGTGCTGCAGAGGCTGTGGATTGCTTCATAGTGCTGTGCTTAAACCCTTGCGCCACCAGGGAGGCCCCACACTAATGTTTCTAAAATGAGTATGTGACAGTATTGGCTTTGGCTATATTTATTTATTTATTTATCTATTTTTCAGATTTATTTATTTATGCATACAAGAGCTGGGGTACAGGCCAGAGGTGTGGGGGGTGAGAGGATTCACCAGAGACAGAGCAGGGAACAGAACAGGCAGACTGACTGAAATACACTGCTGAGGGGAGCAGCAGGCGAGACAGGAGAGGTCTGCTGTGCCATGTGGGTTGCTCCCTGGCTTGCTGGGGGATCGAATTTGTGCTGCAGTAGCTCTGGACAGCTTTGTAGGTTGCTTCTTAACCCCTTGCACCACCAGGGAGGCCTGGCTTTGGCTATATTTAATGGTAACTTTTTTAAAAGATATAATTATGCTTCTCCTGTGATATAAAAATTAACATGTGTGAAAGATTTAATTTGACTTATTAATGAGCAAACCACTAAAATATTACAACCAGCTCAAAGGAGAACTCTAAGTATTATTGGGGTGCAGGGAGAAATTTCCCCAACCCATCTGGGTTCTTCTAAGCCTGGACAGATGAGCAAATTAACATTAGCAGATTAGTAGAAGAAAAGGCCAAAATGTAATAACTTATATAAGGGGAATTTACGTAGTATAAATCCTAAAGAATAATGGAACAGACTGGGGACATTCATCCTGTGTTTAGGGACCTGGGGACATCAAGGGAAGAAGAGACTTCACATGACAGGCAAGAAGAGGGAGGGCACCTACCTCATCCTGACTCTGAGGATAAAGATGAGATTCTTAGATAGGACATGTTAACTGATAAACTTCCAACTGGATGAGACCCTCCACTGCCCTTCCCCCACCCCCTGCCAAACTACATTCTTCTCGGTCATAAAAGGAGAGGCATGATTGCTTCTTCAAGTAGAAAAAGGTCAGAAGCTTAGGGCACGATGATCTCTTCTTTGATTAGGTGAGACTGAAGGACTTAGGTAAGAACAGAAGCTTCTCCTCAGTGTCAAGGAATTTCATTGCTCCTAGCTCTAAATATTCTGCATGCCACACTGGAACCATCTTGAGGAGACCAGTTCTGAGACTCTTGGGGTGATCTGATGTGGGCATCTTCTGTATCACGCAAGATAGTCAGATAAGTTCAAAGGAGAACTCAATGTATTGTTCATGATAATCAGATAAGAAATGTTGGGATGATTTTAGACTAAAGGAAAAAACTGCCCAGGATTCACATGGCACAATAGTCAGTTGCATCCCACCAGACACAACAGGAATTATTTGCATTACTATCAGGTTTTTACAACTTAACTTCAGAGTTGAGAAATGTCTAGTCAAACACAACAAAAAGCAGTTATTCAGGACGCCCACCTAATATCAGCATCTGTCAGTTTTCCCTGCATTTGTGATTGGCTCCCTACTTACATCCCTCCTAGGATTTCCCCTACCCACAACCCCTGCTGCCTTGTTTACACCAGCTGATCCAACCCTTGCATCCCTGTTCCAGGTGATGGACCAGGGCTGAGAGCGCAACCCGGGAGAATCAACCATAGCCTTGGCTGAGCCAGCCTCGTGCTCCCAAGTGGTGACACGCTGCTTCTGTCGGGGAGGGCCCTGGAGTTGGGAGTCAGGCCCTCCCAGAGCTGGCAGTCATGTTAGGCCCTGTAGGGGATGGTCAAGGACTTTCTGCTACGGGGAATAGACCCGAAAACAGAGAGAAAAGACCAATGGTCTCATGTGAAAGACAAAGTACCTGTCCAAAGAGCTTCTCGTTCCCACAATAACTTTCTGCATTTGGATTTTGGGAGGGTCCCACTTTATGGTCTGATAAACTTGAATGGGTGTGTGTTTCAACAATCCCCTAAGATGTCTTTTACCTGTGGGGCTGGAGTTTGCATCTGAGCCTTCTGGGTCTGAGGCAAGTTCCTAGAGTCCAGGGTTTTTGTGGTCCCTGTGTGGCATTATGTCAGTCCCAGAGGGCAGGGGGGCAGAGTGGCCTGTGTCCAGTAGAAAGAACAAATAGCAGCCTGACTGCACCCTTGGACATTCACCTCATGTCCTAGCAACGGATTTTCTTATCTTAAAAATGGGGGCAACACTCCTTTCTGGCTTGCTTCCCAGGTCTCCATGGGGGTCCAGGAGAGACATGGGCATGAGTCTACTGCCACGGCCAGTCATTGGTGGGAGCTGAGCCCACAACTCTGGCAGGGCAGCAGAGAACCGCCCCTCTCTGCTAAGTGCTCTGGGAGAAGAGGTTTTGTGCAAATGGCCAGTCATGATTAATTGATGGGGAGGCTCTCAGGCAAAGGATAAGATTTCATAGATAGGGCCTCCCCGGTGGCGCAGCGGTTGAGCGCTGGGTTGCGAAGCTGCCCGCAGCCTCTGCAGCACCGGTTCAATCCCCAGCTGCTCCCCGGCCACTGGAGGAGGGTCCCACATGGTGCGTAGACCTCTCCTGCCGCCCGCTGCTCCCCTCTGCCTGCTCTGATCCCCGCTCTGGCTCTGGTGAATTCTCTCACCCTCCCACGCTTCTGACTGTACCCAGTGCTTGTATAAACAAACAAATAAATAAATAAATCTTCAAAAAAAAAAAAGATTTCATAGATAAATACATATATACTTTGGCTCTCCTCAGAAGGAAATGTGAATTCAGTGTAAGGCAAGAATTTCCTGGCTATATTTATATAGCCAGACAATATAGGTTCAACAGGTTCCTTCTCACCACCTTCATTCACCCATTAAGCCTGTATTGGGCACCCACTGCAGGACAAGCTCGGTCCCAGCACTGAGACGCAGTGCAGTTAGCACCCCGTGGTACTGGGAAGCAGACATATAAAAACAGCTTTACTAAGGAGTGTGATAAGCAGACAGAGGAAAATAAAGAATATTCTAGTAGCACCAAGCAGGGGCATCAATCCATGACCCCGATGTAGCATCAGGGGTCTGTGAAGAGGACAATTGGTGTTGCTGGAGTGTTGGGGGAGGTGAGTCAAGGCACTGGCTGAAGGGGACAGTGGAGCCAATCACAGTGGGGCTTGGGGACTTCAGAGGGAAGCCCGCGTCTCACCTAACAAAGGGAACACTGTGGTCAGATGGGTACTGTAAAGCAGTTGCGCTGGCTGTCCTTGCAGCACGGGTTGGAGAGGAACAGACAAGAGGCATAAAGACCTATCAGGAGGCAGCTCCCTTCCATGTAAGAAGTGACCTGAATTGAGGAAAGGAGTGAAGGGAACTGATGTATGAAATGTTTTGCTCAGGACTTAATCTGAGAAATGAGACAATGCTGGTTCTCAGGTTTTCAGCCCAGGTGACTAAGTAGTTAGGGCGCTCCATCATCAGGGAAAGAAAGCACAGAGGAGAAGCCAGGTTGGGGCCAAGAGGGTTGAGTGTTGATGAGTTCAGTTAGAGACTTGGTGAGTATGAGCACCAATACTTCCACGGGCACCCCAGTGGAAGTATTCAGGGGGCAGGTTGATGGATACATGGAGGTCAGAAACCTAAGGAGAGACTCAGGACCAAGAGAGAAAACTGCAGTGAAAGTTTATTACAGAGTGTGATGGGGGAAGAGCGAGCAGGAACAGAGTCTTTGACCCAAAGATTCTCACTTGAGGGTGAGAGTTGGGGAGGGGCTAGGGGTAAAGAGGGAATGTTGGGAACCCTCATTATGAAGAGCAAGAATCTACCCCCCCCCAAAAAAAAAGATTCTAACCCCGGCCCAGCAAAACAAGGGCTTGGCTGGCTTTGAAGTCATAAATCTGCGTTGGTACAGATCTTTTTAGAAAGGCAGGTTAGTCTGGAGTGTCTGAGCTGTGGCCTTACTGGGAGTGTGTGGCAGAAAGTCCTGAAGGAGATCTAGCAGAAAAGCTAACTTTTCACCAAAAAAATTAGTGTCATCCCCACTCTTCTATAAAGTTGAGACTAGGAAGGGGCTTCCTGTAAGAGACTACATTTCCCAGCACACACCTCTCCCCTCACATCTATTATATTTGACATGGATCGGGTGACTCCTTGCTGATGGAATGTTGATCAGGGGTGATATTGTCCTTTCCGGCCAAGACAATTAGGCAGATGTGCATTCCTTCCCCTTCCTTTCCCCTTCTTCCTGTCTAATGCCCCCTTGGAAACAACGCATTAGAGATGGAGTTATAATGAAGTATTCTGCTCCCTGACTCATCACTTGGAGGAAGATACCACTGAACTGGAGTGCTCATTTCGGTTTTTTTGTGAGCCAGATATCAACTATATTGTCTGAGCCAATATGCATTTTTAGGATTTGTTTGTTATAGCATCTAGCATTACCTTAACTAATATAGGGTTTAAGAAAATTGATGGTTGTTCAGCTGACTCAGAGGGGGCCAGGCTGGGGAAACAATTGAGGCCTCCAAGGACACAAGGTCTTTATTAAAGTCTAAGAGCAAGAGTGGGGAGAGAACTGAAAAAAAAATCCAGAAGGGAATCAGCAAGGAAGGCCTCTGGTAGAATTCAGGAGGTTAAGATTTCCGAGAGAAGCTATCCCAGGGTGGCAAGACCAAAGAGTGAGGTGAGAAACATTAAACAGGTCTTGGAATTGTGTTGACTGGCTGGTCTACTTGGATACTGCCGTCTGTGATAAAGGAGGATGTGGGGTGGACAGGAAGCCTCAGGGCCAATGTCTAGCATCCAGGGCACTGGGAAGGGATGCTTTTGTGAAAAGAATAGACTAACAGGACTGCCATTTCTCAGTCCTGTCAGCTGCTGTGGCTGAATGGGTCTGGGCAACGTGTCTCCTCACTGCCATGTGAGATGCACACCTGAAAGCTGGTCCATGAAAGGCACACCCACCTGCAAATACTGAGGCAGCCTACTTCCATCCAGAAACAGCCAGCCTCACAGCGAGAGTGCTGTCTTCAGTTGGTAAAGCAGCCTGGCACTCTTGTTATCCTTATTTACACATTGTTAGAGCCTCAGGGACATCCCAGGAAGACCCATATGAAGGAGTGTCTCTGTGTAAGATAAGTCACCGATGTTAAGTGATATGCCTCAGGATGGGCTGTAACCAGGACCTCCAGCTCCTTTGCTTGTGCCTCTCATCATAAAATTCCCTTTACAGATGTTTTTATTTTTATTTTTTAAAGATTTATTTATTTATACATACAAGAACTGGGCCAGAGTTGGGGGGTGGTGGTGAGACAATTCACCAGAGACAGAGTGGGGAACTGTTCAGTTCAGGCAGACTGAAATACACTGCTGAGCGGAGAAGCGGGTAAGTCAGGAAAGGTCTGCTGCGCCACGTGGGTAGCTCCTGGCTGCAGATCAAACTTGTGCTGCAGTGGCTGTGGCAGCTTCATAGGTTGTGCCTTAACCCTTGTGCCACCAGAGAGGCCCTACAGATGTTTTTAGATAGCAGATCCCCATCATTTTGGGAAGATGTAAGAATGACTGAGAAGGCCTCCAAAGGCACTGCCAGCTAGCGATTCTTAGGAGAGTTTCTGAATGAATGATGCCAAAACAGGAATAGGAATAGGAGTAATAGGAAACTCAAAATAATAGATGTGACAATGAGAGAAATTTATTTTTCTTTCAAAAAAAGAAATCTGAGGTAGGTGTCAAAGGCTATCATGGCCCTCCATAATGTCTGAGCCCCAAGGCTCCTCTTTTGTGGCTCTCCTCTAGTGTATAACAAATTGCCTCAAAACACAGTGGCTTAAAACAGCAATAAAAAGTTATTATCTCACACTTATGTAAGTTAGGAATTTGTGAGTGACTTAGCTGGGTGGTTCTGGCTCAAGTTCTCTCATGAGGGTATCAGAGGGAGCTGTGGTCATTTGAAGGCTTCACTGGGACTGCAGTGTTAGCAAGCTGTTGACAGGAAACCTACCTTCCATAGCACCTAAGTGTGCTCACAGCGTGACAGTTGGCTTCCACCAGCACATGATCCTGTATAGAATAAGGCAGAAGATGCAATGTCTTTATGATGTAGTCCCAGAAGTCACAGTCAGTTCTGCAATATCCTATTAGTTACAGAGGTCTGTCCTATCTAACACAAGAGAGAACTACAGAAGGACATGAAAATCAGACATTGAGACTCACAGGAAGTCATGACAGAAGTTGGGCTGCCCCATCTACCATCCTCAAAGTATAGCTTTACCCTCATGTTCCAAGATGGCTGCTCTAACTCCAGCTGTCACATCACATGAGGTACTTTCTAGCTATCATGAAGAAGGAAGAAGGGCATGCCTTTTCCTTTTAAGGATACTTTCCAGAAATTGGATGCACCATCCTATTTATATCTCATTGATCAGAGCTTAGTCACATAGTTGGAAAGGAGGCTGGGAAATTCAGTACAGCAGGTCCTCAAATAATGTCATTTTGTTCAGTATCATTCCATTATAATGTTGATGAAAAAAAGAAAATCAATTCCCAGCCAGGTCCACTGGGTCTGTGTGAAGTTTGCACATACTCCAGGTGTTCCAGTTTCCTCCCACACCCCCAAAATGTGCTCGTGCAGTTCACGGGAGAGTCCAAATTGTCTCAGTTGGCGAGAGTGTGTGTGCATGTACCCTGTGATGTGAGCACAGCTGTCCAGGGCTGGGTCCCACCTTACACCCTGAGCTGCTGGGGCAGGCTCTCACCACCTGTGACCCTGAACTGGAATAAGTGGGTTGGAAAATGAATGAATAGAGATTATTGTTTAATACTAGAAGCATTTGGGGGCTTCTTTACTTAGAAGTTTGGTGATCTTTTTGTGACTAGGAATAAGCCGTAAGGAACGTTAACTCTTGTCTTTATCAATTAGCCTGTGGTAAAATTGGTTTTGTCGTATGTCGTTTCATTTGAAATCACAGTTTCCAAGAAACCTGTTAACTTATCTATTTATTCTGGATGGCCATGTGCTCAGCTGGACCAGATATTGGGAGACTGGTTGGCAGTTCCTGTCACATCAGTGGTGTTCTGGGTATATTTTGCAGGTTGGTGGTAGGGCAAATTGCATAATGAACATCACTGCCTTGGGTTCTGACCTGGCTAAGGACTTATGACCCATCTTGGCTGGGAAATAATTGCATTTGTGTGGGGAAGGGGTACAGGGGCGGAAAGGAATATAGATTAGTGCTATGCCCTATAATTAGTGAATCTCAGTGTAAAGTGAAAATAGTCCTTAAAAGCTCAGGAGACAAATGAGGATAAACAATAGATTCAGTCCTGGAAGCCCAGCCAAGGGTGGTCCCAAGGATTAAGATGATCCAGAAAATGAGATGCTCCTCACAGGCGGCATCATGAGGGCAGCCTCATTCTGCCACAGACCTAAAGTTTAAATAAATTCCAGACAACCCTATTTACTGATCCAAATGCAGGAGAACAGATGGGTGACTCTATCAGCTGTGTTTTTAAAAGATCATATGATTCCTGATCAATGAACCGAAGAGACCAAATACAGAAGTGTTTAGAGCTGAACAGCAGATCTGCCCAGAGGCCTCTCAGAAACCGAGCCAGAACTTGAGTGGCCAGCTGAGTGCTGACTCAAGCTGGAGGTGGGGTTAGGGAGGGTGGTGTCATGCATCAGAGGCTGAACCCAGCAGAAGATGAGCCATCAACCAAACAGAGAATTCTGAGGTTTGAGAAGTCCACAGCTTCTGCCCCGTCAGAAGTCTCAGGCTTGATCAAGTGGCAGGTGGTAGAGGGCACTGTGATCCTAGAGGAATGTAGTCTGGAACAAGGACAGCCAAGGGGACAGCAGGTACAGCTGATCTGCTACCTAGACAGCAGATCCTTATCCTGAGGTGGGTTGAGGATTCAAAGGTACCTGATGATAGGGCCTCCCTGGTGGCGCAGCGGTTGAGCGCTGGGTTGCGAAGCTGCCCGCAGCCTCTGCGGCGCCGGTTCGATCCCCGGCTGCTCCCCGGCCACCGGAGGAGGGTCCCACATGGCGTGCAGACCTCTCCTGCCGCCCGCTGCTCCCCTCAGCAGTGTACTTCGGTCCTTCTGCCTGCTCTGCTCCCCGCTCTGGCCCTGGTGAATTCTCTCACCCTCCCACGCTTCTGACTGTACCCAGTGCATGTATAAACAAAACAAACAAACAAACAAACAAATAAAACATGCCTCTATAAAAAAAAAAAAAAATCAAAGGTACCTGATGGAGAATGGCTGGGAGTGTCCTGTTGCTCGGCCAATCTCACATTCCCTGCCCATGAACCAAGCTGGGTGATGTCCTGGGTCCTAAATAGTGACCTAGACTCCCAGATGGAGTTGTCAGGACACCCTAAGCAGGCCACATGCCCACTCACCAGGTCCACCACCCACACTCCTTATTGCATGTGCATTGCTGCTGCACAAGTTTCCATTTTCAGAGCGGTGAGGGGGTCACCAAAGCACCTAGGGTTCCCCACTGTTTTCCCCTGAATATCAAGTTCACCAACAAGAGGACTTCTATAGATTCCTAGTTTGAGGATTCCCCCAGGTGTGACTGAAATCCAGCTCCAACCTTGGGCATAGGGGAGGTTCCTGGGGGATAAGCATGGGCTGGAAAGGGGTAGGGAGGGGCAGACACTAAGCTATCCCCTGGGGATGCAGAGCAGAGGAAGGTTCATATGACATCACCCCAGGCACATAAATAAAGCAAAACAGCAGAGGGCACAATATGCAGTGATGGGTTGAATACAAGGCTCAGAATAATGGGAGAGTGTGCCAGTAGAGTGGTAATGAAAGCTTCACACAAGAAGTGATACCTGCAAGAAGGAATAGCCAACAGTGGAGGCAGGTAAGGAAGGGCATCCTGGGCAGAGGGAATAGCAGACCCAGGGTTCAGAGCTCTGAGATTGCCTGGCATAGAGAAAGGGAATTTCCTTGCCTGGTGTGTTTATTTTACTCTGAAGTTTCTGGCTTTTCAGAGTGGAGTGTGACCTTGATCTCTGTCAACTGAGCAGCTCAGAGGAGTCAGGGGAAAGAGATGCTCCCTCTGTGTAGGGTTCATTGGATTTCCTGTCACCTTAGAGTCCTTGGCATCTGGTCATAATAGCATTGGTTCCATAATTAAGATGGGAGAGGGGCTGTCTGGTCTTGAAGAACCTGCCCAAAGCCCAGTCCCCAAGTGACCTTGGATAGTCCCTCAGGCATGACTGTCTCCAGAAGCCCCGGGAGGCAGGCCTAGGAGGTGCAATGGGTGGAGCACTTTGGCCTCCCTCCCCTCTCTGCTGTCACACCCAGTCCCTCCAGATCTCTGGGCCTCTCCAGAGCCCACGGGAACATCCTACATTGCCAAGCACCCACCCTGCCTCTTGCAGACAGCCCTATGGTGTGAAAAACGTCATCTGGCTCATGCTGGCACACCTTAGTCACTCTTTTTGCGGTCTACAAGCTTGCTTTTCCTTCAGGACCCAGGAAAATGTGAAATGCAAATGATTCACCAGGTGATACAGAAACAAACAGCTGCTCTGATGTTGTTTTATGAAGGCAGGAGGAACTGGAAGCCCCACAAGGCCCCACCTCCCCTCTGGGGACTGAACCAAAGCCACACCAGGATGTCACCCTGTCCCTATCCCTAGCTGTAAGTGAAGCAGGAACTTCAGGCCCAGAACTGCCAGAGCTCAGAGAGGCTACAGAAGGATTGTGGAGCAGATGGAGAGTGTCCTTCCCTTGATTGATGTCATGGCCAGCCTAGCTCATTCACCCAGGAACGCCTTTCCCCTGGCTGTTGCTCTTCTCACTGGGACGTGCACCTAGCCTGCTGGCAGCCTGGCCTGTCTCATATCTTTGCCAACTCGAACCCTAAGGCCTAGCTCAGGTCACATCCCTCTGGCTCAGAAACCCTTTAATTATAAGCTCCTTAGTCTGACATTCAAGGCTCTACCCTGCAGTACTTACTCAGCTCTCTCCAGCCTTCCACACATTCCTCTAGCTTTTTTTATACTTTGCCCATGAAGCAGTCCCATCTTTGGGTCCTGGATCTTGCCTTTACCTTTCCAAATTCCCGCTAGACACTGCTGTAGATGCATGAGCCTACACACCAAGGCAGCTGCAGTTCTGTCTCACCTATCCAATCTTCTTTGTCACCCTCTGCCCTCTGAACCTGTGGCCTAAGGGATGGAGCTTTTTACTAGATTTGCATCTTTAATTACAGGAGTGATAGATGCTTGTAAAAACATTCCCACATTACAAGAAGTATACACAGTAAAATGAGGATGTGTCATTCCAACTCTGCTTTCCCTAGATTCACTCCAGTTAATAGTCAGGCCTGCACAAGGTACCCATTTTACACAGCACAAGAGGGGCCTGTGGGGACCTTATAAATCGTATGAGAGTGGCGGCATGGGTTGGGGGGTGTTAGATGGGGACAAGGAGAGTTGGTGGAAGGTTGCAGAGAATGGTAATTTGGATTGATTTTGAAAGAAAGTCCTCAATGTCAGTGTGGGGCCCCTTGATTTCTTTCAAAGAAAAGAGTTCCAGGGAGGCATTCCTAATTTGTATGGTAAATTTCACTCTATTTGCCCAAGAAGCTCAAGTTGAAAAAACAGCCAGGCTGGGCCTCCCTGGTGGCGCAGGACTGTGAAGTTCCGCAGCCTCTGCAGCACGGGTTCGATCCTGGCCGGCCGGGGAGAAACCCACATGGCGCAGCAGACCTCTCCTGTCTCGCCTGCTGCTCCCCTCAGCAGTGTATTTCAGTCAGTCTGCCTGTTCTGTTCCCCACTCTGTCTCTGGTGAATCCTCTTACCCTCCCGCACATTTGGCCTGTATCCTGGTTCTTGTATAAATAAATAAATCTTAAAAAAAAAACAAAACACACAAAACACCCAGGCCTCTGGAAAGGCCTCTCAGCCTAGCACAACTCCAATTACAAGCCCTGGCTGAGCTGAACCAGAAGTCTGGCAGCATTAAGGGTGTGGTCACTCAGTCAGATAGAGAGCTTGAAGCCTGACCTTTCCCTTCTCCAACCTGGGCCCTTGCCTGGCCCCGTGTTGGGTGGGCCCAGTGTTCTGGGTTGTCAGCCTGGAGCCCCTGACCCACCATGTGCACTCTTGGCAAAGTCAAAATTCTCCTTCCAGCGTGGGCCAAGAGGAGAATCCACCCTAGGGAATACATGGGCCACCCTCCTTAGAATAAGGTCTGGGGGATGAATAAGACTGCATTGGCATTTCCTTCTCCATTTCATGTTTCTAGGGAGTTTGGGGAGCCAGGGTCCGATGTCTTCTTCAAATGACCTAAGGGACCTCATCCCTCTCCTATACCCCAATTCAAATTATTATCTAAGTAGGGGTTAGAATTAGGTACCAAGCTGGGAACATATGAGCCCAACTTGTGGATGTCGAGACTCCAAGGAATTGGTACTTAAACTGACACTTGAAAAATAAGCAGGAGGTGGAAGCTGAGAAATCTGAGAGTGAAAGAGAGCATGACTTTGGAGAAACTGAAATTCACTGTGATTGAGACTAGTATGTGAAATTCACTGTGATTGAGACTAGTATGTGAAGGAAAGTTCAGGGGAATATTTGGAGAGGAAGATGGCCTGGGTGTGCAAACCCTTCTCTGCCAGGCAAAGAGCAAAGGCTTTGTCCCCATGACAAAGGAGAGTCAAGGAAGAGTTTTAGGATGTCATCTTTTTTTTTTTTTAAAGATTTATTTATTTATTTATACATACAAGCACTGGGTACAGTCAGAAGCAGGATGTCATCTTAAACCTCTGACTCTGGTTACTAGATAGACCTTGAGCTGGAGGTGGTAAGTTTGGAGAAAATTGATTCCTCCCGGTGAACAATAACAGTAACCTGGACTAGGGCAGACACAGTGGAATACGAGGAAAGGTAAAATCCAACACAGCATGTGGGGAGATCATTTCTATAATCTTCAACAAGTGATTCTGCCCAGCCATCCCCTCCAGTCTTGAGGAAACATGCTCAAGACTGCCCATTCCTGTTCCTCCCGGTCTTGAGGAAACATGCTGCTCCTGAAAGGGATAGCTGGCTAGACTGGGGGATGGCCTGTCCAGGGTTGGGGTGGGCAGAGTCCCAGCCACACAAAGTTGCTCAAAGCATCTGCGAGGGGCCTCCCTGGTGGAGTAGAGGTTAAGTCTCAGCACTATTACTGCTGAGGCCTGAGTCCGATCCCCCAGCCACAGAGGTGACCCACACGGTGCAGCAGACCTCTCCTGTCTTGCCACTGCGCCCCTCAGCAGTGTATTTCAGTCAATCAGCCTGCTCTGCTCTCCACTCTGTCTCTGGTGAATCCTCTCAAACCCCCCCCCCCACCTCTGGCTTACGCCCCAGTTCTTGTATGCATAAATAAATAAAAATAAATCTTTAAAGCATCTATGAGTCTGGAGGGAGCACCAGGTCCTGACGAAACAACAAGGGGTACAGAAGAGCTGAAAAATCTAAATGAGGGAAAGAAGGAAGCTTGTGATTCTGGTGGAACCTTTTCAGTGACTTAGGAACACAATGCCCTCTACAGAGCCGGGTAAACTACCAGTGGGGACCTGCCTCTGTCAGAGGCTTGGGAAAAGCCAAAACTTGCAGTATATTGAAGAAGGGTAGCATCTTGTCCCAACTCTGAGATGTGCCACATCTATGCTTCCCCTTCTGCTCAGACTACCTTTCAGTCTTAATAATCCTGGTTCCTTGGGGCATCCTAGCTGACCCAGGCCCTTATTTAAGTCCCAAAGATGAATAAAATTACTTTCAACATCCAAACAGTATTTTCTTCAGCCACAGAAAAACTCATCCCTCAGGGGACTGAAGCCTCTGTACGGCTGGGTCAGCTTCTGCTCCCTGCAACCCCAGGCTGGGAGAGGCCAACAGTAGCTGCTCGGTGTCCCTATCTGCAAAATGGGATTCTTGGTATCCACCTCTCAAGGTTGTCGGAGCATCCAATGAGATAAGAAATATAAAGCTCTTTTTTTTTTTTTTAAAGATTTATTTATTTATGCATACAAGAGCTGGGGTACAGTCCAGAGATGCGGGGGGTGAGAGGACTCACCAGAGACAGAGTGGGGAACAGAACAGGCAGACTGACTGAAATACACTGCTGAGGGGAGCAGTGGGCTAGACAGGAGAGGTCTGCTGCGCCACGTGGGTTGCTCCCTGGCTGGCTGGGAATCGAACTCGTGCTGCAGTGGCTGCAGACAGCTTCACAGTGCGGTGCTTAACCCTTTGCACCACCAGGGAGGCCCCTATAAAGCTCTTTTTTTATTTAGATATTTTACATTGTCGTTCATTCTCCTCTCAGATGTAAGCCCCATGAAATTCTCACCATTAAGACACCCATGAACCGTCACCATAGTCTCTTTTTGCTCCTTTCTCCCATGTTTTGATCCCTCTCCCTCCTCCTCCCAGCTCAATGTCTACAATTTGTGGTTTGCCTGCAGTTTTTGTCTTTTTTTCCCTAAACCCTCATTTGATTTCCCTATGTTCCTCTATAAGTGAAACCATCCAAGTAAATAGAAAGCTCTTAAGCACAGTGAAGGGCATGTAGTAAGTTCACAATATATTGTTATTATTATTACTATTATGATTATTCTTTGTGCTGGCCTAGAATACATTCCCCCAGTGCCACCTACCATGTATTCCTTATCTCTCTAACCAAGCTTAACTCCTAGCCCCACCACAAAGTCTTCTTGACCACTTCAAGCCCCACTGACTCTCTGAAGCATTCTAGAATTTAAGAAAAATATGATCTCATAGGGATGAAGATAAAATGACTTAATCCATGTAAAATGCTTAGAACGGTGCCAGGCATACTCCAACAACATTCCCACTCAGTAAGAATAGGTAGTGGTGGCGACGATGACAATAATGATGGGCTGTGGTCATATCACACTTCTGTTCTATATGTGTCTTGATGGCAACTGTCATTCATAGACTTAAGAGTAGAGAAATATGACAGTAAGAGGTGACATTGTTGGGGTGTTGGATTCAGGTTCAGGGGGCATTTCAGAACCTTGGAGGGAGTTGACAGATAAGGAAAATCTTCCTAGTCTTAAAAGATCAGTAAGTAGGATAATGCTAAGCAAAGTAAGTCAGAAGGAGAAAGACAAATATGGGCCAGTCTCACTTATATGTGGAATATAGAGAAACATAGAGGGTCAGTCAAAAGCAAACCACTAATAAACTTTTTTAAAGATTTATTTTTATTTCTTTATGCATACAAGAACTGGGGTGTAGGGCCTCCCTGGTGGTGCAAGGGTTAAGACGCAACCTATGAAGCTCTCTGCAGACACTGCAGCACGAGTTCGATCCCTGGCCAGCCAGGGAGCAACTCACATGGCACAGCAGACCTCTCCTGACTCGCCCAGCTGCTCCCCTCAGCAGTGTGCAATCTGCCTGTTCTATTCCCCACTCTGTCTCTGGTGAACCCTCTCACCTCCACCCCACACCTCTGGCCTGTACCCCAGCTCTTGTATGCATAAATAAATAAATCTTAAAAAAAAAAACAAACTGGGATGTAGGCCAGAGGTGCGGGGGGTGAGAGGATTCACCTGAGACAGAGCGAGGAACAGAACAGGAGGTCTGCTGTGCTATGTAGGTCTGCTCCCTAGCTGGGGATTGAACTCATGCTGCAGTAGCTGGCGATAGCTTGATAGCACTGAGACCTAATCCCTACGCTATGAGGAAAGCCCCAATAATAAACTCTTCACATCTGATGGGAAAACTGAGGCAACCAGAGGGCAGGGTTGTGGGGTGAAAGTGGGGGAGAGACGGGGCGGAATGGAACATGGTGGAGGATGGTGGGGGCAACGGTAGTGGGCAGGGTGTGAAAGTACACATGCATAGAGATTTGACCCTGTAACTCTCAGAGCAGATACAAAGATGTAAACCTACTTTACCTCAATAGACACAATTTGGAGTGAATAAATAAATGAATACAAATATGATGAGTAAGTGACAGTAAAGAGGGCCGAAGGATGGGAGAGTACAGTGAAGCTAGGGGCACACAGCATGGGGTCACTGTGGCTGAGTACAGTGGTTAAGGTAACAGAAGATGGGTCTGGGGCCAGATTGGGCAGGACCTTTACCCAGGGGGATCATAACCCCCCAGAGGGTTTATACAAGAGAGAGACCCATTTGACTTGCATTTTTATAAGTTCTCTCTGGCTGTTGGGTGGAGAATGGACAGCAGGGGGCATGGGTAGAAGCAGGCTGACAGTGAGAGGCTACTGCTAGCATCTAGAAGAGCGGTGGTGGTGGCTTGGTCTGGGTGGTGGCAGTGGAGGGCTATGGACAAGTTCTGGAGGTGTTTTATCGGAAGGGATGCCAAGGCCTGCAGCTGGATTGGCCACGGGGCTGTGGGGTTTGTTGCCCAGAGACCTCATATAGATGTCAGTGGATCACCCGACTGCTGTAGGCTGAATGGTCAGCTTACCTCCTCCCACATTTGCCAGTTACACATCACAGCTCTTCTATTCAGAAAGTTCTTTGAGTCTAACCCTGACCTTCCCGCTGCAGTTTGATTTCAGGCCACTTCATGCTGTCTCTGGTGAGTCTGCCCAGTGCTGAGAAACAGTGGGACTAAGGCAGGGCTGGGAGCCAAGGGCTTGGGGGAAAGGCATGCCTCTAGCATGACCACTATCGAGCATGCCAACCTCTGCAGCCTGTCAGATGGAGACCCAGTGAGCCCGTGCCAGAGTGCGTGGGCTGGAGGACCTAGTGCAGGAGCCTCCCGCCACAAGCACTTCAAGTCCACACAAGCCCCTCATCCTGCCTCTGGAGCCCTCTCTCACGTCAGAAGACTCCCCCAGGGCCCTGGAGAAGGGCTCTTCTTCATGATTCCTTCTGTGGTAGGAGGTAGAAAACAAAACCTCTGATCTTGATGCCAAACACAAACTCCAAGAAATTACTCACCAGAGGCCAAAGTTTCAGAAACCCAGGCAAGGGGCCCTCACCCACGTTTTGAATTTAAGAAGGGCTTGTCAGCACTATTCGTGGCACTGAATACCGGTCAGCACTATTCGTGGCACTGAGGGGCTTTTAGGGGTAGGGTCAGGGCCCTGCACTGGCATAGCGCCTTCCAGGGCTGTCACATATGTCTTCTTACCAAACTGCAGGTAGGGGACTGGAGAGTCATAGACCTAGCCCTGCTTTCACCTGCCCACCTAGTAAACCAGTTGGAACCCTCAAAGCCCCCAAATCTACCCAGGATTGACTCATCACACATCTGGGGTCCCATCAGCAGTTTCCTCATCCCCAATCTCCATCGTGTCCTTCTGGAAAGTGTCAGTTGGTGCCGCAGTGGCCCCATCCGGGAAGCCTGCTCCCTGGCACCCTCAGAAAAAGTATTCCAGCCTTGGCCTCTCATGAGCTCTCCTTCCCCTAGAGCTGGGATCAGATGACAAACCTGCTCAGGTTTCCTATCACCCTACCTGCCACTCAGCTTTCCTGGGCCTGCCTCACAGCCCTGTCTGGTGCAGTCACAGACCTGCCAGAGGATAAAGGGGTGACGTTGGGAATCATGAAATCCAGAGGGGCAGGGTGGCTTTACAGGGTGGAAGCTCCCCCTTTCCTGAGCAGAAGCTTGTTCAGTGTAGCTTTAAGAGGCAGGCTTTAGGGAAATTGTCCTGTAGCAGGATGCTCTCTCCCATGATGCCTCCTGTCCTGTGCTTTTGTAGCTTGAGTGGTGAGAATGCCTTCCTTAAAGCAGGTAGTAGAGGGGGGCATTGGGGAGGCCTCTAGCCTCCTCAGTCTCAGGCCTGGTTCTGCCTTTGGCATCACAGAAAAATTCCCGACCTTGATCCCCCTCCTCATGGCTCTATGAGCTTCCCAAACAATCCCTTCCTGACTGGGTTCCCGGATTTGCTCCAGAGGGCTAGATGGGGAACTACCTCCAAAGTGTGCAGGGTTCACTTCAGGCAGGGTTACTTCGGGTAGCTGCCAGGCCTGGCCATATACAGAAATGGTGTTTCACCGAGGTTTTCAAGGCAATTTGTGAGGGGGAGAGGGCCAGTAAGAATGCTCAGGGCTGATGGTGACCAGGTTAGGCCATTGGGGAAGATTCAGCACCAGGGAGATTGACCTTCTGCAGCCACTTCTCTTCTAGCTTCAGCTTTCAGGGGAATACATTTTTCTGATGCCACAGTGGCCTCCAGCTCCTTTCTCCAGAGTTGGCCACATCCCCATAAAGTGCCCATTGAGAGGTCCCCATTGAGACCTCTCAGCAGCACCCTTGCCTGCTTCCCCCTGTGCTATGCCCAGATGATTCCAATCCAGTGGACTGGAACCTGGGCAAAATGTCAATACAATATTCCTTTGCTAATGGGAGCCTAACCTGCCAATGGCCTGTGCAGAACTCTGACACTCAGCCACACCATCCTCCATTGCAGAGACACCTGTTTGTTGTGCTCTTATTTTGTGCCAGGCACCTTGACAAGCTGATAGGTAGGGAGTAGGCAGAGAGAGGGCCAGCCATGCCACTCCCCTCGTTGGTTCCCACAGGTCAGTAGCATCCCTTGGGAGATGGTTTGCCCCTGGGACCCAGGGAAGGAAGGAAGGGATGTCTCCAGGTCCCTCACACCCTGAATAAGATGGCAGCACCATCAGATGTCTGGTCCAGCAGGCTAACCAGAGAGAACCGTTCTTGCACGTTTAAGGAAAATAGGATGTTGGGTTTGCTATTAGACTCAAAAGCAGGGAGCTGGCAATAAATCAAGAACTGAAAAGCAATGTCAGTGCTTCAAACTAAATTTCCAAGCCTGGGAAACAATTGTGCATTAAAATCCATCGGAGGGAAAAAAATCTATTAAAACTTCAGGAGAAATGCTTTGCTATAAATTAGATTTTTCTGCCAACCAGGATAATTCAATAATTTCCCCTTGACATTCTCGAGATTGCTCTTTGGGGGGAATTATGATGCTTTGAAGTTGGGAACGATTTGTTTCCAAGGAAAGATGAAGAGTCGACTGGGAGCAGAGGTGATAGGGCAAAGGAGGGGGCTCTTCCAGCTAAATGGAGAGGGGGTTCCCATTGGGGTCTCAGTGCTACTCGACAGAGGTTTTCCATGGCCAGGAGGACTGCAACGCAGGGTATGCCCAGGTCGAATCATGACTGACAAGAGAATTTAGGGGGGCTTGGGAAAGGCCTTGGGATCCTCTATTCTCACCTTACAATTAGGGCAGCCTCTTTTTGACAGCTTACCTGAATAACGGTATAAAACTTTCCTCAACTCTTATGGACCCAGCCAGAGTTGGTCTCAGGTAACTGAGATCACTTTTTAGTTCCAGGGGGCAGGGGTGGCTGCCTGCCTCCCTCCTATTCTTCCTTTCTTCCTTTGCTTGCAGGATTCAGCACCAGCCAAGATCCTCCCTTACATTCTATCTGTCTCCTGCAATTTGGGGCTTTGATCTTGACCCCTGTCAACCCTGGAGTATCTGCACAAGGTCCAGCAGAGCTATGATACCAGACTGTCTCTGGCTGACCAAAGCTGCTCTGGCTGGAAGAGCTTCCAGAAGGAGAGGGAGGTGCCAGACAAGGGTGGTGATCTTGCAGGGTTGGGCTCAATCGGCCTGGCCATTGGGTACCAGCCTCTAAGGGGCAAGAGACCTGAGTCAGGAATTGGGCAGTACAGGGCCCAGGGTCACTCTGCCTAATTATGAATTCTGGCTGCTCCACTGGCAGGTCACTTAACCTCTCTAAGTCTTGATTTGCCATCTGTAAATGGGGGTAATAACTACCTGCCTTACGGACAGAACCGAATGTTGCAATGCCTGTGCTGTGCAGCACGTAGTGCCACACCTGCCACACAGAGGCAGCAGTCTCTTTAGGACACGGGTCCCTTGACTCCAGACCACAACCCTACCCTGAAGAAACCCATTTCCTGCAACCCCTAACTGTTACAGGGCAGCCCCGATACAAAACGGGGTGCCTGACTGTGGTTCCTCACCCGCGCGCTTAAAAGGGACTTAATACCCCGCTGCAGGCACACACAAAAGGTTCATAAAAGATTTATTTACAAAGGAAGGGGAATTAAGGAAATTTCAACTCAGGGAGAAAAGTGGGAGATGAAGTCTTAAATACGTCCTACCCGATCCGCCGACCTAAAATCCCAAATGGCCCTCTGAGAGCTGGTCACGAGCCACAAGCCGTGAAGCCAGGAGGGGAGCGACAGAGCGAGAGACACCAAGTCCCACGTGTCTGGTTTGATACCCAACCTGACTGCTTCACTCCACCCTCAGGTCCCAGCCACCTTCCCTTGGGTGGTGATGGGATGTGTCTTTCCCAAGGTCCCGAGGGCTTTGGTCTGGGGTGGGGGTGGGGTCCACAAAGCCTGCATGGGATTAGCTCAGGACATCCTTTCCCCCTAACATACCCACGCCCCTGTCTCCCCCTCATCTCCCACCCAAACTCGCCTGTCCTTGAGGACTTAACCTCCTCAGACAGAATCATGGCGAATGAACGATGTCTGCCTGCAGAGCTGGGCTGCCTGCTGGGCACTGTCACAGGACTGTGCTGGGGAAGTCCTTACCCACAGTGGCCACACGTCAATGCTACCAACAACCCTCACAGGAAGGGTGGTTGATGTTAAGAGTTCTCTCATTTCACAGAAGCCCTGGAAGGTAAAGTAACACAAGGTCACATATCTGAGGGAAAAGGTTGGGACTGGGACTGGGGCTCAGGACAAACCAACTCAACCTTAGGGGCAGTCTCTCATCTCAAGGTTCTCCCTCCCTTCCTCTCTCCCTCCCTCCCTCCCTTCCTTCCTTCCTTCCTTGCCAAGAATCAGAGCCTCCCAGAACCCACACAATGGCCACTGAGACCAAGTGGCAAACTGAGGCAGGGACACGTGGGAGTGACCGTCTTCCCAGTATTCTCTCAGTCTCAGGAGGAAGAACAAGGGGCCCCACAGAAAGAGGTCAAAGGGGAAGGAAGTGGGAGAGTCTGGGAAAGTTTCCATTTAAGCAGCTGTCAGAACAAGTCATTCAATTGGACGCTGCCTGACTCATAGAATAGAGGAATTTGGGGTTTTAAAGGTCATCTCATCCCACCCTCTTTTTGAATCATTTCTTCCACAGGTGCTCTCCCACCCCAGATAATAGACTTTATCACTTCACAGGGCAGCTTCAGGGAGCAGTTGCTCTTTGCTCCTCCACCCTTTTTGGGTCTCAGGCTTGGCTTTCTGTGTCTCTGTCCCAGCCCTGACCCAACAGGAACAGGGGCCAGCCAGCAGCAGTGGGGGCAGGGTGGGGGATCCTGCTGCTTCTGGGGCCAGCTTTGGGGGGCTCAGTCCTGTTTCCAGGAGTTTCCCTTAGAGGGGAGGTCAAGGGGGAAATTCAGGGCTGGGGAATTCTGCTACCACCTGAAACTAGGCTAAGAATTCAGCAGAAAGGGCCTCCCTGGTGGTGCAAGGGGTTAAGCACAGCACTGTGAAGCGATTCCCAGCCTCTGCAGCATGAGTTAGATGCCCAGTTGGCCAGGGAGCTAACCACATGGCGCGACAGACCTCTCCTGTCTGGCCACCTGCTCCCCTCATCAGTGTATTTCAGTCAGTCCACCTGTTCTGTTCCCCACTCTGTAGCCTCTCATCCCCTGCACCTCTGGCCTGTACCCCAGTTCTTGTATGTATAAATAAATAAATCTTAAAAAAAATTCAGGGGCCTCCTGGTGGCGCAGGAGGTTGAGAACAGCTCTGTGAAGCTGTCTGCAGCCTCTGCAGAAGGGGTTCCATCCTGGCCAGCCGTGGAGATACCCACATGGCTCAGCAGACCTCTCCTGTCTCTCCCACTGCTCCCTTCAGCAGTGTATTTTGGTCAGTATGCCTGTTCTGTTCCCTGCTCTGTCTCTGGTGAATCCTCTCAACCTCCCGCACATCTGGCCTGTACCCCGGTTCTTGTATGCATGAATAAATAAATCTAAAAAAAAAAAAGAATTCTTAAAAAAAAATTCAGCAGGTGCATAAACGACTGCATTTGCCTCGAATGATAAATACTTATACTGAGTTAGCTAGCCCCCAGACCAGGTTCCTGGTCAAGCCTGGCCAGGTGCCACTAGGCGATATGCCAGCAGGACAAGAGAGCTGGTCAGGGGTAAGAGAGGACTAGGGTGGGCGGGGTGGCGTAGGGGAGGAACTGGAAAGTGCAGCACCACTCAGCAGTAGTCTGACCTTCAGCAAGTTGCTTGGTCCCTCTGCGCCTCAGTTTCCTCCTTTCAGAATAGAGGTAACAGTGGTAACTGCTTTAGAACCTTGAGCTAACAAAAGACCCGATGCTTGTGAAGCGCCTAGCACAACAAGGGCGAGCGTTCGGAAAGTGCCAGGCTTTGTTACTATTTGCGGCAGATGGGGGGGAAACCCGTGGGAAATCCGGGCGTCTCTGGGAAGCTGGGGGTGGTAGGCCGGCCTTCCCGGAGTCAGGGGGCGGGGCCCCAAGTCGGGCCCGCCTCCCCCGTGAGCTCCTGGGGGGCTGGCGGAGCTTCGCGCTGCCGGCGGCAGCTGAGTCACTGCGGCCCCGCTGGGCCGTTGGCCTTATCTCGAGACGTCGCCACCGCTGAAAGCCCCCGGCCTGCCCGCCACATTTAATTTTCGCCAAGTCTCCCTGGCAATCTGGAAAAAAATCCCAGGGGCCCATGACTTTGGGTCCCGACGAAAGAGGGGGCTTCCTTTCGGGGCCACCTGGAGTTATCTAGTAAGCCCCTTGCCTAGAAAAATCTCCGGGCGCCTGCCGGCACATTGCCTATCTTTCCACCATTAGCTAAACTTGGGAGTAAGCATTGCTTTCTGCAGATTTCTCATAAAATGCGCTTACCCGTTGCACCAGCTATGAAGGGGAAACCAGAAAACTGGGGAACCCAGAGAGTGGATTCTAAGAGCCTAGAACCGGGGTGGGCAACTGAGGGGCCGGTCTGGGAGTGGACTGCCTCCCAGACTCCCTCGGGCTCTGCCTGCTCCTCTCCCAGCCCCCAGGACTCTAGGGGAAGTCGTGGGTGGGGGAGGGGAACAGGGCTGACAGATTCTGTAAACATAGCCGGTTTGGGCTTCGTCCAAGGACTGGGTGTCCTGGCCCAGCCTGGGTGTGAGGCCCATCCGCGGCCCTCCAGGACACCCCGCCCTACCAGGCTGCCCCGGGGGTGCCCGGCCTATAGCCAAATCCGGCCAGACTATGTCTTGAGTTTTGGAAAGTGACCAATTCCTTCTTGGGGAATGTGCCTTGGATTGGGGTGTCTGGGTAATGGGGGCTTCTTTCCAAGAACCGTTTTTGATCGCGTTCATTCACCAGGTGCCAGGCCATGGTCCCTGCCCTTGGGAGAAATTGTTGCTCCACCCCCATCTCCACTTCCAATCTACCCTTGCTCTTGTGCTGCCTGAAGGAGAATCCCTGTCAGATAGGGAAGCTGAAGGGGAAGGATCAGTTTCTGAGGCCTCCACGACCCAGTCCTGCCCCCTTGGCTTGTTGCCAGGTGTGGTATCCCACTCCATGGCCTCACAGGGTCTACTGAGAGCATCAAGGCATGACCTGGGAAGGAGGATGGGTGGGGGGGGACAGGCATCCAGGGATACTCTGGGATGCTCAGTGTTGGAGGCACTGGTCACCTGTGGGTATGAGCTGCGAGAGGGATCTTTGGTGTTTAAGGGATCAGGTGACTCAACCCTAGCAGGTGGAGGCAGCTGTGGGCTATGCCTTTGAGAAGGAGACCTTGTAATAATACATGGAGAGGAGTGCCTGTAGCAGAGGAGGACAGAGGTTGACAAATAAGACTTATATATACTGGGGGCCTCCCCGGTGGCCCAGCGGTTGAGTGCTGGGTTACGAAGCTGCGCGCAGCCTCTGCAGCGCCGGTTCGATCCCCGGCTGCTCCCAGGCCACCGGAGGAGGGTCCCACATGGCGCGCAGACCTCTCCTGCCGCCCGCTGCTCCCCTCAGCAGTGTACTTCGGTCCTTCTGCCTGCTCTGCTCCCTGCTCTGGCTCTGGTGAATTCTCTCACCCTCCCGCACTTCTGACTGTACCCAGTGCATGTATAAACAAAACAAACAAACAAATAAAATAAATAAATAAAGCATGCCTCTAATAAAAAAAAAAAATTTAAAAAAATAAAAAAAATAAAAAAAAAAGACTTATATACTGGACCCCAAATGCCAACTGCAGGTTCTGGACTCTCTTGTAGGAGTTAAGTGGATGATCCTGGACAGGGTGGACAAAAAAGGGGCCCAAGGACAAATATGTTTAGGAGATTTTGTGTTCAAAAAAGCTAAACATCATTTACTGCAGGCTTTTTCACTGCCTGTATTTCATATGCTAATTAACAAGCATCTTTGTTCTCCAAAAGAGGGAAGGCCCCCTTCAGCCTTAATCCCAACTGAAAAACTGATGTCACTCTTCTGAAAACACTGGGACCCAAGGATTTTTAAGTATGTTTTCCTTGCTTGACCCAGATGGAATAGGTGGGCACATGTAGAACCAAGGAAAATTTGACTTTCCTAGAAACCCAGATTCACTCATCATTTCCCAAAGGGAGGCCCACCTGTGGAAGCGCATGCAAATATCTGTGGTCATAAGAATGTTAAATGGGGCCTCCCTGGTGGCGCAAGGGGTTAAATCTCAGCACTATGAAGCTCTCCACAGCCACTGCAGCACGAGTTCGACCCCAGCCAGGGAGCTGACCCACATGACACAGGAGACCTCTCCTGTCTTGCCGGCTGCTCCCCTCAGCAGTGTATTTCAGTCATTCTGCCTATTCTACTCCCCACTCTGTCTCTAATGAATCCTCTCACCCCCCCACCTCTGCTCTACACCTCAGCTCAGCTCTTGTATGCATGAATAAATGAAATAAATCTTTAAAAAAAAAAAAAAAAGAACATTAAATGAGTAAGTCTCTGGCAGACTCAAGATTCTAGTTCCTGACACCAAGCAGGCTCCTGCTTCCCAAGCAGGTCCCCAGCTTAGCATCAGTGAGTCTGGGATATCTGGTCACGGTGAGGGAATTCCACACATCTCATATCTGACGCCACAGAAAACACAAGAACAAAGATGGTCCTCATAATATGGGCTTTCCTACCATCAGCTTGGCAAAGTAGTGGCATCCAAGCTGTGCTGCCCAGGACCCTTCTGATAAAGTATCACAACACCAACATGTTCTGCATCTTTGCTGGGAGGTAGAGGGCGGCCATAAGAGCAGCAGAGGAAAGAGTATAGAGCCTGCCTGGTACCCTCCTAGACTGTGCCAGAGTTTACCTGCAGCATTCCCTGTGGCTCCCAGAAATCATGCTGCAGATGACCTGCTTGAACAGATGGCAGGATACATAGGCGGTATGTGCATAGGCTAGAACCATGCCTAGACCCCTCATCTTCACAGGTATGTCCTTCCATCCTCCTTATGCCTACAACCTGCTTGTGAAAACTCTAAGATCTGATATGATGGTGACATCTTGTATGCAGTGTGAAAGCAGGCTGTGAAGGGAGAGGCCAGTGGGAGCTGGCACCTTCAGGGTGGGGCTCCAAGATGAGGTAAGGTGTGGTAAGCCCTTCCAGGTGGCTGTTAGTGGTGTGGAGAAGAGAGGACAGGCCTGGCTGGTTTGGGCAGCCGCAGAGAAGGCTGACAAGGCCCACAGAGTCAGCTTCACTAACTTCTTTGAGGTGGCAGATCTCAGGCTGAGGAATGTAGTGTGTCTGGGGGCGCCTGCAGAAGAAACACTGGCAAGCCCTCCCTGCCATGAAGCCCCACTTCTGCCTTCACAGCCATCTCACCTCCTGAGTCTTCTCTACATATCTTCCTTTCTCCCTTGCTCATGCCACTCCCAGCCTGCTACTTTCCAACACCCCAACATGGTACTGAGATGGCTTTGCTGGTGGTCACCAGAGTGTTCCTGATTGTCACAGCCACTGAATTTTTTAAATGAACATCTTGATTGATATGTAATTCACATACCATACAATTCTCCTATTAAAAGCATACAATTCAGGGCCTCCCCTGGTGGCGCAGGCAGTTGAGCGCCACACTGTGAAGCTGTGCGCAGCCTCTGCAAAACGGGTTTGATCCCGGCTGGCCAGCGGGCGAGGATCGCACATGGCGCAGCAGACCTCTCCTGTCATGCCCGCTGCTCCCCTCAGCAGTGTATTTCAGTCCTTCTGCCTGTTCTGTTCCCTGCTCTGTCTCTGGTGAATCCTCTCACCCTCCCGTGATTCTGGCTGGTACTGCGGTTCTTGTATAAATAAATAAATAAATCTTAAAAATAAATAAAAGCACACAATTCAGTAGTTTTCAGTACATTCACAGAGTTGTGCAATCATCACCACAATCAGTAATATTTTTTAAAAAAATTTTTCCATGTCCTCTGATTTATAATCAATTTTGGAACATTTCATTGCCCTCCTCAAAAAACTATATTCATTAGGAGTATACTACTTTTTTCCCCTGCCCCCCAATCCCTTACGTCCTGTCCTCCATCTCTACTAATCTACTTTCTGTTCTTGTTGATTTGCCTATTCTGGATATTTTATTTTTTTTTTAAAGATTATTTATTTATACAAGAACAGGGTACAGTCAAAAGCGTGGGAGGGTGAGAGAATTCACCAGAGCGGGAACAGAACAGGCAAACGGACAAAATACACTGCTGAGGGGAGCAGCGGGCACGGCAGAAGAGGTCTGTGCGCCCTGTGGGACCCTCGCTGGTGGCTAGGGATCCAATCGGTGCTGCAGAGGCTGCGGGTAGCTTGGCAGCCCAGTGCTCAACCGCTGCGCCACCAGGGGAGGCCCTCTGGATATTAGGAAGTGAAATCACAATATGTTCACTAGCTTCTTTCATTTACATAGTGCTTTCAAGGTTCATCCATGTTGTAGTATGCGTTAGAATTTCATTCCTTTTTTTAATGACTGGATGATAGTCTACTGTATGGAAATACTTGATTTGGTTTATCCATTATCCAGTTTATGGGGTTTTAGGTGTTGCTACTTTTTGGATATCATGAAAAATACTGCTGTGAACACCCATGTACAAATTTTTGTATGGACATACGCTTTCATTTCCCTTAGTTACATCCCTTAGGTGTAGCTCTATGTTTAACATTGAGGACGACTGTCACATTGTTCTCAGAAGCAGCTTCACTATTTTATATTCCTACCGGCAGTGTATGAAGGTTCCAGTTTTCCCACATCCTTACCAACATTTGTCATTATCTGTCCTTATGATTATAGCCATCCTAGTATGTTAAAGTTGTGTTTCATTATGGTTTGATTTCCTTTTCCCTGATGGCTAATGATGCCGAGTAGTGTTTCATGTGGTTATTGGCCATTTGTAGGTGTTTTTTTGAGAAATGTGTATTCAGATCCTTTCCCTATTTTTAAACTGGGTTTAATCAGAAGGTTTAATGTTGTTGAGATCTCCATCAAACTCCAACAAGTTTCTTTGTAGAAATTGACAAACTGATCCTAAAATTCATGTGGAAATACAAAGGGTACAGACTAAACCAAAATAATCCATTATAACAATTGATTTAAAGGACTTCTTTAAGTAGTCAAGATATAAGTCCCTTGTCAGATACATGATTCATAAAAACTTTACCATCCTCTGGTTTGTCTATATATATTTTTTAAAGATTTATTTATTTATGCACACAAGAGCTGGGATACAGGCCAGAGAAGCGGAGCGTGAGAGGATCCACCAGAGACAGAGTGGGGAACAGAACAGGCAGACTGACTGAAATACACTGCTGAGGGGAGCAGCGGGTGAGTCAGGACAGGTCTGCCTCGCCATGTGGGTTTCCCTTGGGTGGCTGGGGATTGAACTCGAGCTGCAGAGGCTGTGGATTACTTCATAGTGCGGTGTTTAACCCCTTGCGCCACCAGGGAGGCCCTGGTTTGTCTATATTTTCTATTTTTTTTTTAAAGATTTATTTTATTTATACAAGAACCAGGGCACAGGCCAGATGCGCGGGAGGGCGAGCGGATCCACCAGAGATAGAGTGAGGAACAGAACGGGCAGACTGACGAAATGCACTACTGAGGGGAGCAGTGGGCGAGACAGGAGAGGTCTGCTCACCCTGTAGGTTGCTCCTAGGCTGGCGGGGATGGAACCGGCACTGCAGAGGGCGCGGACAGCTTCACAGCGCTGCGCTCAACCGCCTGCACCACCAGGGAGGACCCTGTCTATTTTCTTGATGATGTTCTCTGCTACACAAAATTTTTAATTTTGATGAAGTCCAGTGTATCTAATGCTTCTTTGTTTGCTCATGCTTTTGACTTAATAGCTAAGAAAGGATTGTCTGATCTAAGTAACAAATACGTACACCTATGTTCTCTTTTAATTTTTTTTGAGTTTTACCTCTTGCTTTTAGGTTTTTGATCCATTTTGAGTTAATTTTTGCATATGACATGAGGTAGGGGTTCAACTTCATTCTTCTGCTTGTGAATTTCAGTTGTCCCAAATAAATAGCATTTATAAGAAAAATAGCATTTATTATTGCTATTTTTAAACTGGATTTAATTATTTGCTAATTTTTTTGCATCAATCAATGCTATTCCCTCCTCCACTGTGTTGTCTTGATACCTTTGTCAAAAATTAGTTAACCTTTATTTTTTAATTTTTTTAAAGACTTATTTATTTATGCATACAAGAACTGGGGTACAGGCCAGAGGTGTGGGGGGGTGAGAGGATTCACCAGAGACATAGTGGGGAACAGAACAGGTGGATTGACTGAAATACACTGCTGAGGGGAGCAGTGGGTGAGTCAGGAGAAATCTGCTGCACCATATGGGTTGCTCCCTGGCTGGCCGGGGATCGAACTCATGCTGCAGTGGCTGCAGACAGCTTCATAGGTTGCATCTTAACCCCTTGCGCCACCAGGGAGGCCCTTCAATTGACCTTTAATGTAAGAATTTATTTCTGAATTTTTAGTTCTGTTCTACCAATCTATATGTCTAGTCCTATGCCAATATCATACCGTCTTTTATTTAAGATTTATTTATTTCTGCACATAAGTACTAGGGTGCAGGCCAGAGGTGCAGGAGATGAGAGGATTCACCAGAGACAGAGTGGAGAGCAGAATATGCGGATTGACTGAAATACACAGCTTAGGGGAGCAGCGAGCAAGACAGGAGAGGTCTGCTGTGCCATGTGGGTCACCTGCATGGTGGGGGATCGAACTTGTGCTGCAGTGGCTGCGGATAGCTTCATGGTGCTGATGCTTAACCCTTTGCGCCTCTAGGAGGCCCCTCATATAGTCTTGATTATTATAATTTTATAGTAAGTTTTGAAAGTAGGATGTGTGAGTCCTCCAAATTTTGTTCTGGATTTCTTTGGTTTGTTATAGATCCCTTTCATTTCCACAGGAATTGTAGGGTCATTTGACAATTTCTGCAAAGAATCTTATTAGCATTTGATGGTGATTGCATTGAATCTATAAATGACCATCTCAATAGCATTCAGCCTTCTGACCCACGAACAGGAGATGTCTTTCCATTTATTTAGGTCTTTTAAAAATTTCTTTCAAAGATGCTTTGTAGTTTTTACTATTACTATATGTCTTGTGCTTCCTTGGTTAAGTTGATTAAGTATTTTATTCTTTCTGAATTGCTTTCTTAATTCATTTTAAAAAATTACACTGCTAGTATATAGAAATACAACTGATTTTTGTTGATCTTGTATCCTACAAATTGTTGAAGTTGTTTGTTAGTTCTAATAGTTATTTATTGACTTCCTTAGGATTTTCTATATACAAGATCATGTCATCTGCAAATAAAGAGAGGTTTACTAAATTGTCTTTTATTTCATTTTCTTTCCTAATTGCCCTGACTAGAACTTCTAATACAGTGTTGAATAGATATAATGAGCTTAGACATTCTTGTCTTGTTCCTGATCTTAGAGGAAGAGCATTCAGTGTCTCATCAGTATATAGGATGTTAGGGCTTTTTGTAGATATTCTTTATTAGGCTTAGGAAGTTCCTTTCTAATCCCAGTTTGATGAGTGTTTTTATCATTAAAAGGTGTTGAAATTTGTCAAATGCTGTTGAGATGACCATATGGTTTTGGTTCTTTATTTAACTGACATGATATATTATATTAATTGATTTTCAGATGTGAAACCAGCCTTGTCTACCTTGAATAAATCATACTTGGGCATGGTATATATTTTTATATGTTGTTGGATTTGGTTTTCTAGTGTTTTGTTGAGTTTTTTTTTTTTTAAGATTTATTTATTTATTTATTTATTTTTTATTTATTTATACCAGAACTGGGTACAGTCAGAAGCGAGGGAGGGTGAGAGAATTCACCAGAGACAGAGCGGGGAGCAGAGCAGGCAGAAGGACCTAAGTACACTGCTGAGGGGAGCAGCAGGCAGCAGGAGAGTTCTGCATGCCATGTGGGACCCTCCTCTGGTGGCTGGGGAGCAGGCGGGGATCGAACCGGTGCTGCAGAGGCTGCGGGCAGCCTTGCAACCCAGCGCTCAACAGCTGCACCACCAGGGGAAGCCCAAGAGGGCTTTTTTTTTTAAGATTTATTTTTATTTATACAAGAACTGGGGTACAGGCCAGAGGCGCAGGAGGGTGAGAGGATTCACCAGAGATAGAGTGGGGAACAGAACAGGCACAGTGACTGAAATATGCTGCTAAGGGGAGCAGCAGGCGAGACAGGAGAGGTCTGCTTCACCATGTGTGTTGTTCCCTGCCAACCAGGGATGGAACTCGTGCTGAAGAGGCCGTGGATTGCTTAATAGTGCAGTGTTTAACCCCTTGCGCCACCAGGGAGGCCCCTCTACTTTTTCTTATGTTTACTTTATATACATGTTAAAATGCAAAATTGATGTGTTTTATATGTAATTTGGTTGGCAGGGAATTTTTTATTAATGTTAAAATTACATTTGTGAGCTACAATGCAATATCATGCAGCCATGAAAAGGAATGAAGTACTGATACTTTCTGACCATGGATGAGCCTCAAAAAACAAGAAAAACAAGGGCCTCCCCGGTGGCGCAGCGGTTGAGCGCTGGGTTGCGAAGCTGCCCGTGGCCTCTGCGGCGCCGGTTCGATCCCCGGCTGCTCCCCGGCCACTGGAGGAGGGTCCCACATGGCGCGCAGACCTCTCCTGCCGCCCGCTGCTCCCCTCAGCAGTGTACTTCGGTCCTTCTGCCTGCTCTGCTCCCTGCTCTGGCTCTGGTGAATTCTCTCACCCTCCCGCGCTTCTGACTGTACCCAGTGCATGTATAAATAAAAACAAAGAAAGAAAGAAAGAAAACATGCCTCTATATAAAAAAAAAAAAAAAAAAAAAAAAAAAAAAAAAACAAGAAAAACAAAAAAAGAGGGGGGAAAAAACCCTTCGTGCTAAGTGAAAAAGA
Organism: Talpa europaea; assembly: GCF_964194135.1. Lineage (NCBI taxonomy): Eukaryota > Metazoa > Chordata > Mammalia > Eulipotyphla > Talpidae > Talpa > Talpa europaea. Next base: position 28,787,182 of record NC_140080.1, read on the forward strand.
CAAAGTGCATATATTATATTATTCCATCTTTATGAAATATGTGTAATATATAAATCAGTAGAGACAGAATGCAGACTGCTGGTTGATGCAGGGTAGAGAATGTGTGTGGGGGGGTGTGTGTGTGCATGTGTGTGCATGCGTGTGTGTGCATGCACGCACACACACCCAGAATAGAATGGAAATTATGGAATGCTAAATGGATACAAGGTTTTGTTTTGTGGTAATGGTGTTTTGGAACAACCTTGGGAATTTGCTAAATGCCACTGAATTGTTCGTTTTTAAATGTTTGTTATGTGAAATTCACCTCAGTAGAAAAGTTATATTTGTGAATATTAGTATACTTGATTTTAATTTCTTTAAAAGTGTTTTTTTTAATTATTGTATTAGGGCCTCCCTGCTGGTGCAAAAGGTTAAGTCTCAGCACAGTGAAGCTATCCGCAGTCACTGCAGCACAAGTTCCATTCCTAGCCATATGGCGCAGCAGACCTCTCCTGTCTTGCCCCTGCTTCCCCTCAGCAGTGTATTTCAGTAGATCTGCCTGTTCACTTCTGCTTCCCACTCTATCTCTGGTGAATCCTTCACCCCCTGCACCTCTGGCCTGTACCCCAGTTCTTCTTGTATGCATAAATAAATCTTTAAAAAATATATTGTAGGGCCTCTCCGGTAGCTCAGTGTTTGAGTGCTGGGCTGCGAAGCTGCCCGCAGCCTCTGCAGCACCGGTTTGATCCCCGGACACCGGCGAGGGTCCCACATGGTGCGCAGACCTCTCCTGCCGTGCCTGCTGCTCCCCTCTGCAGTGTACTTCATCAGTCTGCCTGTTCTGTTCCCCGCTCTGGCTCTGGTGGATTCTCTCACCCTCCCGCGCTTCTGACTGTACCCAGTGCTTGCATAAATAAATAAATAAATCTTTAAAAATATATATATATATTGCATTAGATTTTAAAAGCTACAATATGCATATTGGTTTGTCTTAAGTGAAATAATATTTAAGGTTTATATGCAAATCTGAAAAATGTCATAATGATTCTCAATAGTTACAAAATATTTCATTTGAGATATATATGCCTTATTTTGTTGTATATTAAAATTTTTATTGTTATAGTTTATGCTATAATGAATATCCTTAGGGTAGTTTCTTAGAAGTAAGTTATAATTTCCTGAAAATAATTTCCTTGGGATTGATTCCTAAAAGTGAGTTAATGTTGGGAAGTATCAACACATGTAAGAATCTTCAAGTATACTACCAATTTTTCCCCATAGATTCAGCAGCATTATAAATTATTATATTTCAGGGGCCTCATTGGTGGCACAAGGGTTAAAGTCTCAGTGCTATCAAGCTATTGCTATCCTCTGCACCATGAGTTCGATCCCCAGCCAGGGAGCTAAACTACATAGCATAGCAAACCTCTCCTATCTCCTATGCTGCTCCCCTTAGCAGTGTATTTCAGTAGATCCACCTGCTGTGCTCCCTACTCTGTCTCTGGTGAATCCTATCACCTCTCCCCACCTCTGACCTACACCCCTGTTCTTGTATGCATAAATAAATAGAAATAATTCTTAAAAAATTATTGGGGGCCTCTGTGGTGACACAAGGAGTTAAGTCTCAGCACTATGAAGCTATCTGCAGCCACTGCAGCAAGAGTTACATACTTGGCCAGGGAGGTGACACACATGGTGTAGCACACCTCTCCTGTCTCTCCTGCTGTTCCCCTTAGCAGTATATCTCAGTAAATCTGGCTGTACTGCTCCCCACTCTGTCTCTGGTGAATCTTCTCACCCCTGCACCTCTGGCCTGCATGCCAGCTTTTGTATGCATAAATAAAAAAATAAATCTTTTAAAAAAAGATTGCTTCATAGTGCTGAGACTTAACCCCTTGTGTCACCAGGGAGGCCCAAATTATTATATTTTAAATAAAACTTTGCTTAGTCAAGGCAAAAATATAAAGATTTATATGATACTACAGGGGAATATCTTCATGAATTTATGATAGAGAAAAATTTGCTACGCTAAACACACAAAAAACCCCACAAAATTAATTTGTACACTGGACCATATACAAATTAAAATTTTTTGTTCATTAAACTATCATTACAAGAGTGAAATGAGATAGAGTAAATACTTACAAAACATATCATTAGTAAATGACCTATTCAGAATTTATAAAGTATAAATTCATAAGAAAAAGAACCGAATAAGTGAAAGTATTATATATAAAAAGTTGTAAGTGTAGCTAAGGTAGTATTTAGAGGAAAATCTATAGTATTAAATATATATTATATGTATAATATACATACACACACAAAAAAAAGTAGAATTGTTGAAAAAATGAGCCAAGGATACATTTCAGGAAGTTATAGTCAAAGAAAGTAGAAGAATGAAATAATAATGTAAAAGAAAAAAATGAAATAATAATGAAAGAAAAAATAAAAACAAAACTTATTGTAGAAAGAACTTTAAAAAAAAAGATTTATTTATTTATTTATAACTGGGTACAGTTAGAAGTGCGGGCGGGTGAGAGAATTCACCAGACCCAGAGCGGGGAGCAGAACAGGCAGACTGACGAAATACACTGCTGAGGGGAGCAGTGGGCAGCCAGGAGAGTTCTGCGTGCCATGTGGGACCCTTGCCTGGCGGCCGGGGATCGAACTGGTGCTGCAGGGGCTGCGGACAGCTTCCCAACCCAGCGCTCAACTGCTGCTCCACCAGGGAGGCCCTGTAGAAAGAACTATTTAAATAGTAAACTTGTTCTGCAAAAAAGACTAATAAATTGATAAAACTCTGGTAAGACTAGTCAAAAGAAAGAGAATGCATAAGTAGTAGGAATAAAAAAGGGAGATATTACTAGAGATCCCATATACCTCTCAAAGACTAGAAGATATTATAAAAAATTAATACCTATAAATGTAAAAAAGTTTAGATGAAATGGAAAAATTCCTAGAAATAACAATTTACCAAGTATGACTCATGAAGAAGTGGAAAACCATGAATAGTCCCATTACTAGTAAGAGACTGAGTCAGAGATTAAATCTTTCCACAAAAAAATCTGCAAATCCAGATTCCTTTACCTGTGACTTAAACATTCAAGAAAAAATTCCATTAATATGCAAAACTCTTCTAGAAGTTTAGACATTCGTACTCCCAAAGAATCAACGTTATCCTCCTCAGCTCATTTCATAGAACTAAAGTGAATTTGACAGGTCAATATAGAAAATTAAAGACCAACCTTACAGGGCCTCCCTGGTGGCGCAGGTGGTTGAGCGCAGTGCTGTGAAGCTGTTCAAGCCTCTGCAGTGCAGGTTTGATCCCCGCCGGCCGTGGAAATACCCACATGGCACGGCAGACCTCTTCTGTCTTGCCTGTTGATCCCCTCAGCATTGTATTTCAATCTGTCTACCTGTTCTGTTCCCTGCTCTGTGTCTGGTGACTCCTTTTACCCTCCTGTACATCTGGCCTGTACCCTGGTTCTTGTGTGCATGAATAAATAAATCTTTAAAAGAAAAGACCAACCTTACATATGAACATAGACATAAAAACCCTAAACAAGTGTTGTCAAACAAAATCTAACATCTTATAAAAAGGCATATGCATATGACCAAGTCATATTTAATCCTAGGAATGCAAGATTTATTTAACATTGAAAATCCAGTTCATGTAATTTATTACATTAACAAATTAAAGGAGACAAATCTTATGATTACCTCAATGTATACAGAAGAAGCATCTGATAAAATTCAACGTCCATTTAATAAATGGATGAATAGATAAAAAAAAGAAATGTTGTCAAGCTGGAGCTGGAAAGAAACCTTAATTTCATAAAGGCTGTCTTTAAAAAAATCTAATGTAAGCATCATACTTAGTGGTGTAACATTGAAAGTTTTCTCTTTGAAAATTGGAACAACAGGGCCTCCCCGGCGGCGCAGCGGTTGAGCACTGGGTTGCGAAGCTGCCCGCAGCCTCTGCAGCGCGGGTTCGATCCCCCGCCGCCAGGCAAGGGTCCCACATGGCGCTCAGACCTCTCCTGCTCCCCTCAGCAGTGTTTAAAAATCTGCCTGTTCTGTTCCCTGCTCTGGCTCTGGTGAATTCTCTCATCCTCCTGCGCTTCTGACTGTACCCACTGCTTGTATAAATAAATAAATAGATCTTTAAAAAAAAGAAAATTGGAACATTTACTGGCCAGCGCAGTGAAGAAAGAAAAGATAAGGACTCAGAAAGAAAAGAAAGTAACAAAACTGTCATTATTTATAGATGATAATGATAGTGTGTAGAGGAAATAAAAAAATAATCTACACATAATTAGAATTATTAGGGGATCTCAGTAAGTTTCCTGAACTTAGAAAAAATCAATATACAAAAATCAATGTGTTTAACAAGGAAAAATGTATATTTTAAAAGAATAGTATTTGTAATATTCTTTTAAAATACCAAATTACTACAAATTAATGCAAATTGAGTAAGTCTTCAATGCTGAAAAATTAAAAGCATTATTGACAGAAATCAAAATCTTTTTTTTTTTTTGACTATTTCAAAAGTTTATTTAACAAAAAGTTCAGTAAGAAAATGTACACGACCCAATTTTCATATCATTGTAAAAAGATGCTGTGGAAGCGGACATGGGGAAGCAACTGATTTCTCTGGTGAACACAGCCACTGCTTATACTCGTTCCAAGGCTTCTAACATGATGATACTATTTCCTCGTATTACCACCATTCCAATATTGTTCTGTTGCCCACTAGTTGCCATCTCCACACACTCATCTATCACAAGATTCATAAAGGGATCAAATCCCCGTAGTATTCCTTGGACATGTCTGCCACCATTTAATTTCAATGATAACTTTTTGTCCATAAATTTTTTCAACTCGGGAGGGTGCGCTTTGCTCATGGTGTCTACTCCCCGGGCTCAGAGCTGCCACCACACGAAATCCACTCCCGCCGTAGGCCCGGCGTCCTGCGTCTGACCAGAAATCAAAATCTTAATAAATAGAGATAGGGTGTTCATGGGTTGGAAGACTCAATATTATTAAGATTGTCAGCTCTTCCCAAAGTGGTCTATAGATACAATTTTATTTCTAATAAAAACTCATCAAGGTTTTTTGTGAAACTTGACAAGATGATTCTTAAAGTTATATGGATATTCAAAAAGCCAAGAATAGCTTAGGTTAGAATGAGGTTAAATGAATTGCTTTTCCAGATTACCATAAAACTATATTAATTAAGAGAATGTGGCATTGATTTGAAGAAACAGTACATGGAATAAAGATGAGATTATGGAAACGGAACCATATATGTCTAGATACTTGATTTATGATTGGGATGGCAATAGAACAAACTTTTAATATACTTTGGTGTCCCTATGGGAAAAATTAAACTGGGTCCCTACCTCACATTATATATACAAATCAACTCTAACAGCATTGGGACCTAAAAATAAAAAGCAAAATTGTAAAGGTTTAAAATAATATAGAAGAATATCTTTATTATCTTGGGTATGGAAAATTTTCTTAAGCGAAGCACAAAAAGCTTGGCTAGAGATTTTTCCACAAAAGAAAGATGGATAAAATGAAGAATTTCTAGTCATCAAAAGACTACGTTAGGGAGTGAAAATACAGAGTAGCAGAAGATAATTACAACAGATGAAACTGACGAGCTTTTTTTTTTTTCTTAAAGATTTATTTATTTATTTATACAAGCACTGGGTACAGTCAGAAGCGTGGGAAGGTGAGAGAATTCACCAGAGCCAGAGCGGGAAGCAGAACAGGCAGAAGGACCAAAGTACACTGCTGAGGGGAGCAGTGGGCGCGGCAGGAGAGGTCTGAGTGCCATGTGGGACCTCACTGGTGGCCGGAGATCGGAAAGGCACTGCAGAGGCTGCGGGCAGCTTCGCAGCCCAGTGCTCAACCGCTGTGCCACCGGGGAGGCCCAAAACTGATGAGCTTTTATTGAGAATATTTACAGAATTCATATGAATTAATAATAAAAGAGAACCCAATAGAAAAATGGGCAATCCAATCACATCAAGTTGTATGTGTTAAATATGTACAGCCTTTTGTATGTCAACCGTACCTCAATACAGTGGTTTAAAATAAATAATTAAGTAATATTTTAAATAAAAAATAAAAGATGGATAAAAATAAACACTTTCAAAAAGAAGAAATCCAAAGACCAAGAACAAAAATATCCTCAACTTCTATGGTAATCAAGGAAATGCAAGTTAATGGAATCTCAGAATGAGATACCATTCATTTGCCAAATTGACTAAAATTTAAAAGTCACAGTACCGATTGTTAACAAAAACATGGATCCATATAGTTACCCAAACATGTACAACCACTTTGAAAAACAGTTCAGTATTCTCCAGTTAATCTGAACTTAACACTCTATGAACCAACAAATTTCATTTCGAGGCAAATATCCTACAGGAAAGTGTGCTTATGGACATCAGGAAACATGGGCAAGTATGATCATAGAAGCTTTGTAGTAGCTTTGTCATAGGCCAACTTCCCAAGAAATAGACGCTGAGGTATTTTGGGGGATCAACATCTATGTAAAGGAGGGAGAGGAAGCAGGACTGAGCAAAAGATGTCAAACCATGATGTAGGTTTGAAGACTGTCTTGGCAGAAAACTCTGGAGCAAATATTGTGCATCTGGAGAGTCCTGTACTGAATAAAAATGGTCAGCCTGCATACGCTTGCTGTGTTCAGTCACCAGGTGCAGGCTGCTCTGGGGTGGGCAAAGGCTGCTCTCCTCAGCTCAGGCAAACCAGAAGAAGCTATCAGTTGGAGGTTTCTACAGATTAATGAATAGCAAATCCTTCTTGGAAGAGGACTTGGGTCACACATCTTTGCATCTACTGCAAGGCCCAAGCTGTCAACAACCTGATGTCTATCAATTGAAGAAAGATTAAACTCTGTCATGTTCACACAACATACCCATAATTCCCAAAATTTCCTCATACATCTTTATGATCCATCTACTCTAGGGCAACCACAGACCCCATTCCTGCCAATATATTGATTTAGTCCATCTTTTGAAAGTCTAGTCCTTCCAGTAGGTATGTAGTTTTATTTATTTATTTATTTTAAGATTTATTTTTTATTTATACAAGTGCTGGGGTACAGAATGACAAGGAGGACACCAATTTCCTAAATGTCTGGGATGCAACAAAAGCAGTAATAAGAGGAAAATATATAGCAATAGAGGCTCATATCAAGAAACAAGAAATAACTCAAAGAAACAACCTAATCTCAAAGCTCAAAGAACTAGAAAAAGGTCAACAAAAACAAAAACATAAACAAGTGCTGGGGTACAGGCCAGACGCATGGGAGGGTGAGATGACTCAACAGAGACAGAGTGAGGTACAGAACAGGCAGACTGACAAAACATACTGCTGAGGGGAGCAGCGGGCAAGACAGGAGAGGTCTGTCGCGCCATGTAGGATTCTTGCTGGCTGGCCAGGATCGAATCCGTGCTGCAGAGGCTGCAAACAGCTTCACAGTGCTGCACTCAACTGCCTGCACCACCAGGGAGGTCCTGTAGTTCTTTTAAATTTATTATTTTTTTTTAAAAAGATTTATTTATTTATTTATTTATTTATTTATAAAAGGACTGGGTACAGTCAGAAGTGCGGGAGGATGAGAGAATTCATCAGAGCCAGAGGGGAGAGTAGAGCAGGCAGACTGACGAAGTACACTGCTGAGGGGAGCAGCGGGAGGCAGGAGAGGTTTGCGCACCGTGTAGGACCCCCGCCCGGTGGCCAGGATCGACCAGTGCTGCAGAGGCTGCGGGCAGCCTTGCAGCCCAGCGCTCAACTGCTGCGCCACCAGGGGAGGCCCTATAGTTTTTTTTTAAAGATTTATTTTATTTATTTATGCATATAAGAGCTGGGGTACAGGCGGGGTGAGAGGATTCACCAGAGACAGAGTGGGAAGCAGAACAGGCTAATTGACTGAAATACACTGCTGAGGGGAGTAGCGGGTGAGACAGGCGAGGTCTGCTGTGTCTTGTGGATTAGCTCCCTGGCCAGGAATCGAACTCGTACTGCAGTGGCTGCAAATAGCTTCATAGTGCTAAAACTTCACCCCTTGTGCCACCAGGGAGGCCCTAGGTATGTAGTTTTAATTTGTATTTACTTAATATCCAAATTTTCTTATAGTATTTGTATATATACATTTGTACATTGCTCATATATAGGCCTATATTCCCTACTGAGTTAATTTTTTTTTTTTTTGAGAGTTGATTTTTGTGTGTGGCATGTGGTTAAGGTTCATGATGTTGCATATGACCATTTAATAGTTTAGCACTGTTTGTTGGGAAGATAATTTGTTCCCCCTTGAGTTGCTTTGGTATGGTTTGTTGAAAATCAATTGATCACGTATGAATAAGTCTCTTTCTATCTTTATGCTAATATAATTATCTACACTAACTTGTTAATTCATCTGAATTCATTCAGTATAAGGTGAAGATCTGGATTTCTTTTATCTCGAATTGTTAACCAATTGTCCTTGAGAAAAAACCATGCTTTTTAATTCCTACTGTTTTGTGGACCAAATTTATTTTATACACATTTATTATGCTATATATGAGTCTATTATTGGGCAGTCCTCTTTTATTGAGGTGTCTGTGGTTTTAGTGTCAGTTCTATAAAGAGTATTTTGATTAATATTTTTTAAGGATTTATTTATTTACTTATGCATAGGAGAGCTGGGGAGCAGGCCAGAGGTGTGGGAGGTGAGAGGATTCACCAGAGACAGAGCAGGGAACAGAACAGGCAGACGGACCAAAGACACTGCTGAGGGGAGCAGCGGGAGTGTCAAGAGAGGTCTGCTACGCCATGTGGGTAGCTCCCAGGCTGGGGATCGAACTCGTGCTGCAGAGGCTGCAGACAGTTTCATAGGTTGTGTCTTAACCCCTTGTGCCACCAGGGAGGCCCCTGATTAATATTCTGACCTGGGAGTAGAGAGGGAGCCCAGAGCTCTGCCTGCCCTGGGAGGATGCCCTGCCTGTATCTCCAAGCTGCCATCTGCAGCAGTGAAGAGGGTTCTTTCTTCCCACCCGACAAAGCTGCCCAGTCAGTCACCACTCTGGCTGGGGCCCCTGGAGACTGCTCTCATCAGCCCCTTTGTCTGTCCCTGTTCAAATCTGTCCCCACAAGAGACCCAGAATTCATGGGGCATCCCTCACCACAGGACTCTAAACCCCCTGTGGTTCTGTAATTTCTTTCCCTGACTTCATCTCCCATTCTTCCCCATGTCCAGATATCCTTTCACTGGCCTCTCTGAAACTCGTGGTCTGGCATCAGTAAACTTGCCTATATCCACAACCTCATTTTGGAATGGCCCCTTCATTTTCTTACTCTAATGGAAAACTGCCTCTCCTGTGAAGACTGCTTCCCCTGCAGCCTCTCAGGAGGTGGTTGTTTTATCCTCTTGTGATCCTCGTGTCCCCAGGTCTAGGAATGAGAAGTGCCCATTCAGTTCCTCAGTGCTACTCTGGACACTCTGTCCTCCTCCTTACACACACCCATTGTCAGAGGCCATGTCATCAGACAAGACCACCCACTACGCCCCACTCTTGCGGTCACTTACAGACTTGCCCCTGTTCCTTGAAGATTTAATCTCCCAGCCCAGTCACCCTGCTCAAGGTCACCCCTGTCATAGTTCTCTGTTTCAGCATTTATATAGATAAACAGGCTTCTCAGTCCCTTGGCCTCCTCTTCATCATCTTGGCTTCCACAATACCTCAGCCTCTCACTTTCATACCCAGACTTCCAACTAGTTGTTATCTGTCAGTGCTATCCCTTCATCATCTCAATTTCATACTTCCCACTCACCAATAAACACTGACTCTTTCTCCAGCTCATTCCCCTGTGCCCCCACTGTGACAATTCTTCCTGGAACCAACTGAGCCAAGCAAATGTTTATCCTCCTCACCCCCTCATGCCCCACTTCCCTCCTTACTCTGCTCACAGTCCATGATCCAATATTATACTCTCCCTTGAGTTTCACTGCAGTACAGTAACCTGAGAAAATCTTGCCCTGGTTAAATTCAGCCCTCCACCCACGCCTCGCCCGTACACACAGGCTGCCTGGGACGGAAGAAAATCCCACACCTGGACTGACCAGTTTCCCTTTAAATTGAGGACCACAGCCTCCCTTAGTGAGACCTGAAGGCTGCCCAGAATCATACTACATCCACAAGTCTGCTCACACCCTCTCTCCTGCCGACTGCTTCACACATCCTCCTCCACCTCACTCTCAGCTGACAACCTCTTCCTAGTTTGCTAAGAAAATAGAAACCCTCAGAAGAGAACTTCCACGGGCTCCACCACTACTTCCCCCACCCACCCGCATCTGTGCTCATCCACTCTGCATTCCATTTCCCTAATCTGGGTGAACCTTCCCAGTTCTGTTCAAGGACAGCCCCCTTTTTCATGCACCAGCTGCCATCTCCACCATCCACTCAAGGACCTCACTCCAATAGTTATCCCCTTTCTCACCCACATCATCAAAATCCCCCTCTCTCCAGGATATTCCCATCAGCACACAAAAATATTGTAATTTTTCTTCTTAAAGAAAAGCCTCTTCTTGGCCTTACATCCCCCCACAATCTCTCACCCTATTTCTCTGTTCCTCTTTATGGCACAGCTCCTAGAAGGAATTGGCTCTTCTTGCCACCTTCAGTTCCTCTCCTCCCCCCTTCCTTCCATTTTCCCATCTACTCCCATCAGGCTTTCCTCCCCAGCACTGCAGCAAAGCAGCCTCTGTCAATCTCAGGCCTCACTTTCCTCACCTCTTGGAGCATGTGAGAGTTCATTGCTCGCTTGCGCTCATGGGGTCTCTCTCTCTCTCTCTCTCAAAGGCACCCAGGCCATCACCACCCTCTCCTGGCTTACCCCCAGGAAACCCTCCCTGGTTGGTGCCTCTCTGTCTCCTAACCTGGCACCTCCTCATCTCCAAGACTCAGTCCTTGGACCTCTTTTCATCTCTTATCTGCACTCACATCCTTGATAATCTCTTCTAGTTTCTTGGCTGGAAGTTGCTGACAACTTCCAAATTTATATCCCCGGCCTAAATTTTTCTGAATTTAACTCACATTGTCTCTTGAAGGCAGTCTCTTGAAGCTGGATCCTCATCACCCCCTCCTATCGGACCCAGGCTCATCAATTCTCAGTCCATAGTTAACCCACTTTCCTGTAGACATTTGAGTATGGAACCCCAATCTAGAGGATAGAAATGAAGATTTTCCTCTGCACAGGCCTACAGAGCAAGTTGGAGTGGCTCAGTGAATAGTGCAGCGGCACTGACTCCCTCTCCTCTGGTGTTGGCTCAGCAGTTCAGTGTGAAGAAATCCTGGGTGGGTCAGGGTGGCCTCTCTGGCTGCATCTCACAGGTATACAGCCCCTTATCCCTTGACAGCTATATACTCTGCTGTTCTGTGCGTCCTCCTGCCTTCCTCCTCAGGTGCAGAGACAGAGTGACTGTCCAAGAGGTCACTTCTGCAGGCCCAGTCTGAGAACAGTGCCTACTCATCTTGTGACCTCGGGCCAAGCCGAGAGTGTCTCTCTGTATTTCTTAACTCTGGGGCCCCACAGGAAGCAGGCCAAAGGGGAGCTCTTAAGGCCGCTCTGATTCCTCTCCCAGAGTCTTCAGGCTCACTCCTCTGTAGCCAACCTGACTTGGGGAACTCACCTGGACTTTCAAGGTGGATTATAGCCCCCCTGGTCCAGTACCACAAAAGGGAGGTCAAGGGTGCTCTTTGCTGCAGCAGGAGGCATCTGTCCTCCAGGAAACCCTTGTGAGTGGACTTCTCAGCAGTGGGTAGAACGTAGAGCAGTTTTCCCCTCCCTACACTACTCAAGGCTGCAATTTTGCAAACCAAGAATTGAGGGCTGGAATATTCAACGCCCTGTGGTCTCCCATAGTGGCCAGAGCCTAAAGGAAGACCAGCTTCCCTTAGAAGGCAAGCACATTGGCAGGAGGTACAGGGGTAAACAAGCAATCTTGGGGCAATGCTAATCTTTTCTTCAGAGTGTCTGGCTGAGTCTAAATTGATTTATTAATCTAGTCCTGTGTGCCTGTGTCACTTTTCCAGACAACCAGTTTATTCATGACTTGCCCACTATCAATTTCAACATGCAATTTGCAATGAAATTTGACTGATCAGCAATACCATAATTAGTTGCAAATGTCAGTGCTTGTATGTTTGGTGTAGGGGCTTTTTCATTAAAGTGACGGAGGCCAATAAATGCCATGATTTTGCTCAAGGACACAGGACTAGCAGCAACTGTGTCTTGGTTCAGGGATAGGCTCCCTGGTAAAGTGACTGTTTGACTTGAAATTTCAGTATCAGGAGTTGTGTTTTCACCTTAACACTTTTGTGTTAATATTACCAAGAGTAATCTGAGTTGGGCAAATGATAACGTGTAATCCAGGCGATCAAAGGGAACTGGAGTTACTTTGCTTGGCTTCCCTTTTAAATCTTCCCAGATCTATTTGCACACCTCTACTAACAGGGGACGTCCTACCTGATAAGGCAGCTGTATTTATGAGGCAGCCCGTCCTTGCCTGGGCACGCATCTGCCAGCTGTTGGTCTATCCCATCTTGTCCAACGATCTATCTTCATTTCTGAAACTGTCATGCTTGCATGAGCTTGGGCTAGTCTCTAAGCCTCTATTTACCCATCTGAAAAAAAGGGAATTTTTCAGTTGTCCTTTCTCAAGGATTGTAACAGAGTTTCTACCTGCAAGCAACAGAAATTGACTCTTTTTTTTTTTTTAAAAGATTTGTTTATCTATGCATACAAAAATTGGGGTACAGGCCAGAGGTGTAGGGGGTGAGAGGATTCACCAGAGTCAGAGTGTGGAGCAGAATAAGCAGATTGACTGAAATACACTGCTGAGGAGAGCAGCGGGCGAGTCAGGAGAGGTCAGCCGCACCATGGGGGCAGCTCCCTGGCCATGGATCAAACTGATGCTTCATGGCTGTGGATAGCTTCATAGGTTGTATCTTAACCACTTGCACCACCAGGGAGGCCCCCAGAAATTGACACTTAAGTAGATTGACTTAATCTATGTTAACTTAAGCAGAAAAATAGCAAGGACACTGAGCCGCTCATAGAATCTCTGGGCAGGCAGAGAAACAGCCACATCTCTGGGCAGGCAGAAAAACAGCCTGCTGTAGCCATCAGCGGGACCCCAGGTCACACTGCAGGACTGGCTTAGCCAAGACTCTGCTGCTGTCACTGTCCCCACCACCACATGCACAAGTCTCTCTAGGCTGCACCACAGCACCCTGCCTATTTCTGTGGGTTCCACTATCTCTGCCACCTAGGAGTGCTGGCCTCATGTGCTCATAATTACCACCAAGGAGAACTGTCTGTGGCCCCAGCTTCTTTGGGTCACTTGCTTCTGGTTACAGTCTCTGGAACCTGTATGCATAATTGTCAAGCTTAGGTCGTGGCCTCTAACAGAGCCACAGGGAGGCTGGGAAAAGATGCTCATGGTACTTTCAGTCTTTATGGTGGGACGTGGGCTCTGCCTTAGAATGAGGGGAATTCCCCATGACAGGAAGAGGGTTCAGATCCTGGGTCACCAAAAAGAAAAACAAAGAATCAAATAAGATTATGATGTTAAAGAGGTTTGAGAAGGTATCGAATTTGACACAACTGCCAAAGATCATTATTCATTCCATAGCTCTTTCTGCAACTACTGAGGCAGGGACAGTCATGGTTCCTGCCCTCAAAGAGAACACAGAACAATTAGAGCACAAGTGAGGCGTAGTCCACATGACCCCTGTTGCAGGTGGGAACTAGTGCCCCTTGTGGATTTCAGGGTGCCCAGATTGTATGCTGATTAGCTATGAAGTACCAAGTCCCAGAGGGGTGGGCAATATATGGGGCAGCCCAAAGTTTTCTTGGAGGTGGGTGGTATCTCATACCTTTACTCGACTGACTCAGAACCAAGAAATTCTGCCAGTGGACACCTGTTCTCTATTGAGAACTGTTGTAATTTCCCTGCTTAGTGTCATCCCCCTCTTCTTGCGATAGCACCCCAGTTTTCATGTGAGAAATGCCTCTTTTCATCATTTTCAGTTCATATACTTCAGGCAGAATTGATTCTCTGGCTTGAGAGTTAATCCTCTGGTTTAAGAAAACCGGACCTGGCTAACAGCTAGTCGTACTATACAGAGTTGCATAATGGTTGGTGTAGGGATAGGCATGTCACCCAAGCTAAGCCATGAGGTCCAATCAGAGCAGTGCCAGGTATTTGACTGGCCCAGAAAAGGATGTTGTTTTTTCATTGGACTAGAAGATATGAGGGCATCAGCCTGGAGCTGCTGACAGTTGTCTTGCCACCATAGAGTCTATAAACAAGGCCAATCCTAAAGAAAGCTGAAATGAAGACTGTCCTGACCCTGATGACGTTATTGAGTCCCTGGCTGCACCTAAAACTCATGCACTTTTGCATTAAACCAACCAACCAAAAATAATACATAGATCCCTTTTGCTTACGTTAGTACTGGCAAGTTTTACATCACTTGCAGCTAAAAAAGTTCTAATTGATTCTTTCCTACATACTCTGCCAAGGCACTAGCCTGGAGCCAATTCCTTGAGGATGTCCACAATGAAATCAACAGAGGGCTTTTTCTCTGGTACAGTACTTCTCCGGAGTCCTGTGATAAAACAATTCCTCACACTCATCCCATTCTATAGATGAGAACATAGAGGGACAAATGATCAATAGCTTGGACTATTCAACATCAATCTAAAGGCCAGGACTCTCTGGATGAGGATGCGCTGTAACTTGCCCCCACCTCTCCAAATCCCAGCATTAAGTCCACACAAACCAGTCTGGGGATATATGGCCTGAAACAACCTTCTTGTCATTTTGATCATGTTTGGTAGGCTCTTCAGCCGAGCACATATGATGTCTACATAAAGTGCAAGTAACTAACCTAGGTCTATTATAAATTCTTCCTGGCATAGCACAGTAATCAAGGAGCTGAGGGCCCCAAGTCTGGGATCTCCTCGAAGATAGTTACCAGGGAGAGTATCCTCTCACAATGATGGTCTAGAACCCAAGGCTACCATGAATACCAACTGACCTTCATCGCTATGAGCAATGAGCTAATGATGGCGCTTGCTCCCTTAATGAACAGTGCTTCAAAGTGATGGAAAGCATTACTCAAACCTTAGGACAACCACTTTCTGTCTCAAACAAGATACAGAAAGAAGTTTCTTTCAGAGATGTAGTCAATTCTGTCCATTCTAGGGGTTGAAAACTTGGGTCAGGGAAAATGACCTGAGGACAGGACCCACCTTTGAGAAACTCTGCTTGGTATTGTGGATAATAGCAGGGAATCAGGACCCCAAGGATCAGAAACTTCT
Organism: Talpa europaea; assembly: GCF_964194135.1. NCBI lineage: Eukaryota > Metazoa > Chordata > Mammalia > Eulipotyphla > Talpidae > Talpa > Talpa europaea. Next base: position 28,802,569 of record NC_140080.1, read on the forward strand.
CAAAAAGGGACCAGATGGAGACCTTTCCCCCCAAATTCTGTGAGCAGCCACCTATAGGCCCCACCAGACCTGAGCTGCTAAGTCAGTTGAGGCACAAAGGGCCCCTGTTGTATTTACAGCACCATGTGACAACGTGGGGATACCTGACCCTACATGGCCTCATTGTGCTCATCCATATTTGGAAAAATGGGTTTCCCAGAATGTTCTTAGCTTCATATATGCTGTCCAGTTGTCAGACCCCATTTTTTGATTTGGGGTTCTGAAACTTTAGGGTCAACTGTTGCCTTTAGGGCCAAGAACCTGGTGATGCATGAGCCCTGATAGTCTCCACATCCCCCACAAGCCTGAGATCAAGAGCTGTTAGTAAGTCAAGGACATGGCACACCAGAGCTTGTGTGGACATTGTTTCTGAATCACCTTTGAAGTTCATCTGACAAGTATCTGCAGCCAGAGAAATGAGTTGAGATATTGCTTTTCCCCACTAATAATAGTTTTAGGAACATCATCTGAAGTTGCAGCCTGTGCTTAAAAAACAAAAAAAAAACCCAGCAAAAATCTTAGATAAAACCATTTAAAAACTGTTCAGCAATATCTCCTAAAGCTAAATACAGGCCTACTCTAATGTCTACCAATTCCATTCCTAAGTAGACACACTCAAAAGAAAGGACACATATGCCCTGTTTGTAACAGCAAAGGCTGAAAACAACCCCAATTTCCACCAGCATGAGAATAGATAAATGGTGATGTATTCTTAAAATGGAGGGTAACAATGACACTGATCAAAGTATTTTATACATAGTAACAGGGGTGAATCTCATTGAGCAGGAGAAGCCAGACATAAAAATAGTGCGTACTAGACAAGTCCATTTACCCAGAGTTAAAAAAAAAAAAAAAAGCAAAAGGAATCTGGTGCTAGGGGCCACTGCAGTGATTGCCCTGGGACAGTGATTTGGAGAGGGTACTAGGGGCATCACCAGGTGCTGCAGGTGATGCCCTGTTTCTGGCCACATAGGTAGTGGTTACACAGGTGTGTTTACAGGAGTGGAACACTGATATTTTTGTTACATTTCTCTACATATACTTCAATTTAAAAAAAAAATAAGATAAATAACTGCTCTGACCCAAGCAGGAATTCCAGAGAGAGCTTAAAAATTGAGTAGTGCTTGGGCCTCCCCGGTGGCGCAGCGGTTGAGCGCTGGGTTGCGAAGCTGCCCGTGGCCTCTGCGGCGCCGGTTCGATCCCCGGCTGCTTCCCGGCCACCGGAGGAGGGTCCCGCATGGCGCACAGACCTCTCCTGCCGCCTGCTGCTCCCCTCAGCAGTGTACTTCGGTCCTTCTGCCTGCTCCGCTCCCCGCTCTGGCTCTGGTGAATTCTCTCACCCTCCCGCGCTTCTGACTGTACCCAGTGCATGTATAAACAAAACAAACAAACAAATAAAGAAAGAAAACATGCCTCTATAAAAAAAAAAAAAAATTGAGTAGTGCTTTCTGTGGTGTCTTTTGTTGATCCTTAGAAGTCCTAAAACATCCAGAGCTGTGGGAACAATGGCAAAGGGAGAGGAGCCCAAAGGGGTGACTTTGCCCAGGGGGAGCTGAGAGTCTTAGAGGACACCCAGGAGGCCTCCAAAGGGCCTTGTGTGAGCAGACCAGATAGACTGCTGCAGGTGCTTAGCCAGGGCTTGTAGAGATCCTTACTGAGGTCAGCTCCTACTAACTTCCAAAAACCATGTGCTTCTCAGATAAACCCCTCTCCAGCCCCCTGGAAAGAAAGGAGAGTGTATCTCATTGTATAAAAGACAAGGGCATTTTAGACTTGGCATTGGTCCCAATTTTACTAGCCTTTTTCTTTTCTTCTTCTTTTTTTTTTTTTAAATTTATGCATACAAGAACTGGGGCATAGGCCAGAGGTGAGGGGATTCACCAGAGACAGAGCAGGGAACAGAACAGGCAGACTGAGGGGAGCAGCTGGTGAGACAGCAGGAGAGGTCTGCTGCCCCATGTGGGTAGCTCCCTGGCTGGCTGGGGATTGAACTTGTTCTGCAGAGACCGCAGATAACTTCACAGTGCTGTGTTTAACCCCTTGCGCCACCAGGGAGGCCCTGCTTTTTGCTCTTAAGTTTCTCCATAAACCAAATCCCAATCTTAGGAATGCACAAAGTTCCTCATGATCTGGTTCCTGCTTTTGTCTCTGACTTCACTGATTACAACTTCCATAACATAATTTCTGTTCCAGACATGTCAGGCTGATAAAATTCTTTGATAATATTCCATAAAACTTTAAAAATTCTGTGCATTCAGGAAACTATTTTCTTTTTGCCTGGATGACCATTTATTTGCTTTGCACTTATATTTACATTTTAAGCTCCAATTTATATATATTTTTAGTAGTGTATTTATTTTTTTAATTAATATTTTATTTCATATAATTCTTACATCATTTTTCATTTTTGCACAATGTATGCATTATCATTTTGGTTATATTTCCCATACAATTGCACCCCCTTCTTATTTTGACCCCAGTCCTTCCTCTCCCCTTCCCTCCCCCCGTTCCCATGGTGTGTCTCTGGTTTATAGTTGCTTGTTGATTTTGATTTTCACTTTGTATTAATAGTCTTTTTCCTGGTCCCTTATTTAGGTTTTCTAAATTCCTGCAATGAGTGAGACCATCGGTATTTTTCTTTTTCTTTCTGACTTATTTTGCTGAGTATGATCCCTTCCAGCTCCATCCATGTTGCTGCAAACTGCATGTGTTTATCTTTTTTGATTGCTGAGTAATATTCCATTGTGTATATGTACCACATCTTCTTGATCTAGTCATCTATTTTTGGGCATTTGGGTTGTTTCTATAGCTTAGCTATTGTAAATAGTGCCGCTATAAAAATAGGGATACAGGTACCCTTTGGAATTAATGTTTCTGTGTCATTTGGGGAAATACCTAGGAGTGGAATTGCTGGATCATATGGAAGCTCTATGTTTAGTAGGCCAAGAAATCTCCACATAGCTCTCCATAGTGGTTGGACCAGTTTGTACTCCCACAAGCAATGCAGGAGAGTTCCTTTTTCTCCACAACATCACCAACATTTGTTGTTGCTAGTTTTTTTAATATGTGCCATTCTCACTGATGTAAGATGGTATCTCGTGGTAGTTTTGATTTGCATTTCCCTGATTACAAGTGATGTTGAACATTTTTTCATATGCCTGTTGGCCATTTGCATTTCCTCTTTGGAGAATTTTTTTTTTTTTAATCTCTTCTGCCCATTTTTTGACTGGATTATTTTCTTTGCTTTTGTTGAGTCTCATCAGCTCTTTGTAGATTTTTGTGATCAGTCCTTTATCATTAGTGTTGTGTGCAAAAATGTTCTCCCAGTTGGTGGGATTTCTCTTTGTTTTGGTTATTGTCTCTTTGCTGTGCAAAAGCTCTTTAATTTGATGTAATCCCAGCTGTTAATCTTTGCCTTCTCTATCACTGCTTTGGGCGCTGTGTCTGCAAAGATGTCTTTGAGATGCATGTCATGTAGTGTTTCGCCTATATTTTCTTCTATATATTTTATGGTTTCAGGTCTTATGTCTAGTTCTTTAATCCATTTTGAGTTGGTTTTTTTTTTTGTGCATGGTGTGAGGTAGTAGTCAAGCTTCATTCTTGAAGCTTGTAGTGACCCAGTTTTCCCAGCACCATTTATTGAACAAACTTTCTTTGCTCCAGTGCATATTCTTTGCTCCTTTGATTAATTGGCCATAAATCTGTGGGTTTATTTCTGGATTTTCTATTCGGTTCCATTGGTTCGTGTGTCTGTTCTTATTCTAATACCATGCAGTTTTGATGATTATGGCTTTGTAGTATAGTTTGAAATCTGGGAGTGTGATGCCTCCATTCCCTTCTTTTTTTTCAGGAGTGCTTTGGCTATTCAGGGTTTTTGGTGATTCCATATGAATTTCATCAATAATTGTTCTATTTCTTTGAAGAATGTCATTGAAATTTTTATTGGAATAGCGTTGAATCTGTAAATTGCTTTTAGGATGGCCATTTTAAAAATGTTAATTCTTCCAATCCATGAGCAAGGGATGTGTTTCCATTTGTTTGTGTCTTCTATTTCTTTTAACAGCGTTTTATAGTTTTCTTTATATAGGTCCTTTACCTCATTTGTTAGGTTTATTCCCAAGTATTTGATTTTTTTTTGTTTCAATAATAAAAGGGATGGTTTTTTTGATTTCTTCTTCTTCAAATTTATTGTTTGTGTATAGGAAGGCTAATGATTTTGCGTGTTGATTTTATATCCTGCCACTTTACTAAACTGATTGCTTAGTTGAATTAGTTTTTCTGTGGAGTTTTTGGGGTTCTCTATGTATATTATCATATCATCTGCAAATAGTGATAGTTTAACTTCTTCCTTCCTTATTTGGATTCCTTGTATGTCTTTCTCTTGTCTTATTGCTCTGGCTTTCACTAGCCTTTTTCTACATTGCTCAGGCTGTCCCAGATTGTCAACTGCCAGCTAGTTCACCTCAACAGCACTTAGGATGTGGCTTGGCACTGTCCAGTAGAGAGGTTGCTAGTGATGTTCACCTAAAAAGCAGGGGTCATGGGGCTAACAGCCACCTGCACCTTCTCTCAGGGAGGAGAGCCCCTAACCACAAACATTTAGAAGAAAGGGAAACACAGTTCATGGACCATTCCAATGTCAACAGACCCTAAGAGTGCCTCCTGACCTTGGTGAAAAGCCAGATAGAATAAAGTTTCCGGTTCTGGAAGAGAGTCTAGGTCTGTCCCAAAGCCAGTAGGTACTCACTCTGTGGGCTGGTGAAGCCCCGAATTGGGCCTATAGGAAGCAGGACCTGCCCTAGGTCACGCCAAAGTCCCTGGCATAGCTGAGTTACTGGCGCTGACAGCATCCTTTTGGAAGACTAGGCACAGACGTCAGAAAATCAGACCTTCCAACCTTCACCCCATTACTGTATGCAAATGAGAAATGGGTGCTTTGTCCCTGCCTTGAAGCTAACCTGCTAAATTCTGCCTTGGTGCTATGCTCTTGTGCCCACCCCCCTAACCTCTCTCTCCTCCATTCTGAATTTCTTCACCAAAACATCACTGACCACTCACACACACCAACACCCAGTGAGAGGGTCCGGCTACGCCACCTTCTGCTTGCCTCTAGAACAGGGATCAGCCAGAAAATAAATATTTTAGACTTTGCGATCCATAGGTCTATACAGTGTCTGTTGCAGCTACTCGACTCAGTTTTGTAATGTGAAGGCAGCCAGGACAATATGTAAATGATGGGATGTTGCTGTGTTCCTTTGTTAATGAATACTGAAATTGGAATCTCATTTAATTTCCATGTGTCATGAAATATTTTCTTCTTTAATTTTTTTTCAACCTTTTAAAAATATGAACACTATTCTTAGCTCGAGGGCTGTACAAAAATAGGCAGAAGGCCAGATCAGGCCCTCAGGCCACAGTTTGCCAATTCCCTGTTCTAGAATGTGCTGTCCTGGGGCCCAGACTCCCAGAATCACTGAGGCAGTAAGCCACATCCTACCAAAACATGGATGCTAATAGGGTGACTGTTCTGATTTGCCCCTAGGAACTGGGATTGAGGGGTTTCCTGCAATGTGGGATTTTTGATGCTAACACCAGGATAGTCCCAGGAAAACCGGAACAGTGGTTACCCTAGGTAGTAATCATTAACCCAAAGAGACAGGCTTTAGGAAGCTGCTGGTCAGGGTTATGATATTGCCCCTGAGGGACTATCCCAGGCCTGCCTAGTCCTTGTGGTTTATTGTAGGGTCTTCTCCTGATCCTTTGGGCCCACCTTCTGCTTGCCTCTAGAGTGATATGCAGAGAGGTGCCCCCTCCTCCAAGCAAAAAAACCTCTGTGGTCTGGGCGCTCTCAAAAGGCAGGAAGTTGAATCATCAACTCCGGTAATGTCTCAGTCAGCCTGTGGGTCTGCCCTGGGAGTTCAGGGCTCCAGGCCCAGGGGGCTGGCTATATACTTTGTTTGCTGCTTTCTCTGAATAGGAAAGCTCCAGAGACTTCTGAAGAAATAAGAGCTGTTGAGTCAAGTGGGGAGGAGAGCTGGATGGCCAGTCCACATGGGCTCTCACCCAGCTCTGGCCTAAGCTTGCTGTGTGGCCTTCAGTGACTCCCTCACTCTCTCTGTTTCTTGGCTTCTACCACAGAAATGCTGATTTTTGAAATCCCCTTGAAATGCGAGTGTGAATGGTGACCAAAGTGAGAGCATCCAGGTCCCCACAGGGCTCATCCGAGCCTTCCGCCCAGGGAGGCAGGCTGCTCAGACATAAGTCCCTGTCTTCCACCCACCTGGGAGCCGAACCTCACCAACCACCCGCTACTGACTGCGGAGACATTAGAAAGGCAACAAGTGTGTGTTTTGGGAGGCTGGAGGAGAGTCACAGAAGAGTATGAAAAGTAGGTTAAAGAGGGGTCCCCAGGGCCTCCCCTGGTGGCACAGGTGGTTGAGTGCAGTGCTGTGAAGCTGTCTGCATCCTCTGTAGCGCTGGTTCAATCCTGGCCGACAGGCAAGGGTCCCTCATGGTGCAGCAGACCTCTCCTGTCGCGCCCGCTGCTCCCCTCAGCAGTGTATTTCATCAGGCTGCTTGTACTGTTCCCCACTCTGTCTCTGGTGAGTCCTCTCACCCTCCGGCGACTCTGGCCTGTACCCCGGTTCTTCTATAAATAAGTAAATCTTTAAAAAAAAAAAAAAAAAAAGACGGCCTCCCCTGTGGCTCAGCGGGTTGAGTGCAGCGCTGTAAGCCTTTGCAGTGCAGGTTCAATCCTGGCCGACAAGCAAGAATCCCCCATTGTGCGGTAGATCTCCTGTTGCACCCGCTGCTCCCCTCAGCAGTATATTTCAATCGTCTGCCTGTTCTGCTCCCCACTCTCTCTCTGGTGAATCCTCTTACCCTCCCACGCCTCTGACCTGTACCCCAGCTCTTGTATAAAATAAATAAATAAATAAATCTTAAAAAAAGAGGGGTACCCACAGATAACATCAATGATACCCTCCTACCCCCTGTTGCTTTTATTAAGGGCTCACTGTGTGCCAACTTGAATGATCTCATTTGATCTCCACAATGATCCTTTAAGATAAGGACTATCATTATTTTCATTTCTAAGTCATCTTATAAGGCAAATGAAGCCCAGAGAGGTTAAATACCTTGCCCATGGCCAGACAGTGGTGATGCAGGCATTAACCATTGATAGTCTGTACCACCGAGGCTGGAAGCTGTGGGCTCGTGCTCAGGAAGTCCACGGGCAGCAGGGGGAAGAGATGAGCTTCTCAGAGAAGTCAACAGTGGGCTGAGGGAGGAGAAAGTGTCCTTCCTTCCTGGGCCTGCACAAAGTCCTCCAGGTGATGCTTTTAAGTCTGGGGGTTGTTGGACTTGGGAATTATCCCCCAGATGAGGCAGATCACACCCCACAGATTCTCCAGACGGTGTCTGAGGGTCTGGTGAGAAAGTTGGACAGAAGAATTTTACAGCCCAGTGACAACTAAGCAAAGGCAGCTGGCCCTACTTCAAAGTGCCCCCTGGGTGTCTCTGCACCCCCTTCCTGCACCCCCCTTCCTGTACCACATTCAGGATTCAGTTGAGGTCCACATGGGCCATGCCACACCCTGCTCATTCCTGTCCTTCCTCTGTGAGGGAGGGAACAATGAACACCAGCAGGTCTAACTACACTTAGTAGAGAACCAAGCCCATGGAAGGCCAGTAGGGACCCTCCAAGGGTGTGCTTCCTAGGTGGAGGCAGCCCCCAACTTAGCTCTCCTCAGTAACCCAGCAAGTCTAGCGCACTGACTGGACCCCCAACGTAGAATCAGGCTAGGCGTGGGGATGCCTTCTCTCTTATGAGTAGCAGATTCAAAGTCAAAGAGGTTTATCCCTGGTGTTCCTTACCCTCTCTAGAGCCCCATGAAACCCTTCACAAAGCCCTTCATCTAAGAAAGGTTTTATTCATCAGGTCTGCCCTGTGGGAACTGATTGGGTTGGTAAGAGTGGGCTTTTACAGCCTTCATTAGCCTAAGGACCTACTAGCAGCCAGGCCTGGGATGATGCTTCTTGGTGGAGGTTGGGGGCCTGGAAGCTGGGTATAAACACTGAGGCCACCATTCTGAGCCGCACCAGGCCTCAGGAACCAAATCATCTTACAGGCATTTGGCATCCCTTACCTGGCTATTTGGGGCAGCCTTGCACTAGACTTGATTATGGCAAAACTAAAATAGTTCCTTATTAGAAATGGCTGGCTCACTCTTCCAAACCAACCTTTTTGTGTCCCTTGGGGTCTGGTGGTGAGCACAGCCCCATCCTACCCCCCAGTCCCTCTGGCAGGAGGGAGGAGCAGTCCAGGCAGCTTAGCATTTCCCAGGGCCCCAGATCAGAATGTGAGCTCCAGGAGCCCAGGTAGGGAGGAGGGCTAGTGGCAGCATAGTGCCTCTGGTCTAAGCCCTGCCTTCTTCCCTGCTCCCAGCTCCTCCCCATGAGAAAAGGGCAGAACAGGACTGGCCGGTTGAGGACACTTTGAGACTGTGCCCAGGGAGTGATAGTTCTGGCCTCTCCCTCCTCCCTAAGAGTGTCAGCCTGGGTGTGGGGCCCTGGAGGCCTCAGTCCAAAGGCCACTAACAGCTCAGAGGCTGGGAGTATGCAGAGGGGCCTTTCTCTAGCCAGGGAGCTGCAGGACAAAAGAGAGCAGGCAGGGGAGAAGAAAGACTGAGCATTAGTGTGGGTCCTGGGGCCTAGTGCGTCTCTGCCTGGCCAGGGCTGGGCTACCCCACTGCCCTCCTCTTCTCCACCTTGCAGCCTGCTGCCTCTGGACCACGCTCTGCTGAATAGGCCGTCTTCTGGCCCTCCTGCTCATGGGGAGCAAGTCTCCTGTAAGACTTGAGGGATTGCTCACCAAGCCACCACGCTCCTGGAGGCAGGCGAGTCCCAGCTACTCTTGCCAGAGAGTTCCTCTGCCAGGGCATTTGCCCTTATCAGGGGTGGATGCTGTCAGACTTGCTAATGGTGTCATTTCTGATGGGGCAGGTGGGTGAGGGAGAGTGTTTGAGTCAGAGAGCCCTTGGCAAGTCCCTTAAATTGCCTCTGGGCAGTGCTCCATTGTAGCCCTTGGCACTGGTGGTGCCAAGTGGGTCCCATGGGGTGCCAGCTGGTGGGAGCAGGGTTGCTTACAGCTCCTAGGAGCTCCTGGGAAATGCAGTGTGGTCAGAACAAGGGAGCCCATCACATAGTTGGGCACTATGGTCTAGAATGGAGACCTGCAGAAACAGGTCCTGGGTAGCCTGGGTAGGGATGGAGCAGTGGAAATTTGGAAATGGCTGAGGAGCTGGACTCAAGGCTGCTGGTTCCCTGATGCTGGACTTGGCATGGGATCAGAAGGAAGTAGAAGGGACAGGTAAAAAAGATGCCCACTGGCATCTTCAAGTGTCAGAAATCAGAGGAAAACAGTCACTTCCAGATTAGAGAGGGTTTGAGAGGACTTCCCGAAGAGGCCACCTGTCCACTGAGAAAGAGGGGGCGCTTTTCCAGTTGAGACTGAGGGAGGACTATGAGAGCAAGAGTCTTGAGGAGGGAACACACCAGGCAGGTGCAAGGACCAGAGAGCTGTCCAAGGGAAATGTATACAAAGGTGGTGGGTGATGAACTCTGGCCCTGAGCCTTAGGCCCTTCCAAGCCTTTGCCCACCATTATGGGTTGAATGGTGTCCCCACAAAAAGATATGTCAAAGTCCTATCCCCCAGAACCTATGAATGTACCCTTCCTTGGATGTACCCTTCCTTGGAAATAAGGTCTTTGCAGAGTTGATCAATTTAAGATGAGGTCATCAGGGTGGACTCTAATTCACTGTGACTGATGTCCTTGTAAAAGGAGAGGAATTTGAACACAGACACAGAAGGAAGAATTCCATGTGAAGACACACAGACACAGAAAAGGAAGGCGGTCACATGGAGATGAAGGCAGAGTCTGGAGTCCCGCAGCCAAGGAAAGCCAGACGTTACCAGAAGCTGAAAGCAGCAAGGGAGGATCCTCCCCTAGGGGCTTTGAAGGGAGCATGGCTCTGTCAGCACTTTGACTTTGAACTTCTAGCCTTCTGAATTATGAGCGAATACATTTTTGTTGTCTCAGCTCACTCAGAGTGGCTCCAGAGAGTCAAGTGTGGCTTCTCCATGTGCCCTGATGCTGAGCCCTTGTCCAATAGATCTGTAAGGTTTGCTGAGTAGCCTGACTTCCTGACTATTCCAAAGGTTCCCTCAGGGCAGGCCTGAGCAGGCTAGAGCAGCATGCTGCCTGCCTGGAATACAGTGGGTGCTCAGTCAATTGCAGTGAATGAAATGGCAGTCAAGGGTGCTGAGCACCTCTGACACTGGTATGAGCCATCTTCTGCACAGGCTGGCCGAGATTGGGTGGGCAGTCCTCGCAGAGGTCACAGCATCGCTACCCGGGCAGCAGCTCCGCTCTCTGGCTTCTTCCTGGCCCCATATGAGTCTGCATAACTTGGGGAAATTCCTAACCTTCCCTTTCAATCAGGCCATTGGCCCCAGGAGTTTGCCACAGCATAACTACTCAGGTCCCTCCAACAAGGGGACTGTCTGTGGCTGGATGACTCATGCACGCTGCTCCATCCCGCAGCCTTGGGCGGGACCCAGGCCTGGGGACAGTGCCAGCCAAGGCAGCCTAGGAGCTTGACATCTCGTCGTCCCAACCCAGTCCCCAGGAACGGCGTGTACTCCAGGCTTCAGGACAAAGCTCTGGAAATAGGCAGACAACTCTCATTTGAACTGAGATGTGAGTGATGAAAAAGAGCCAACAGAGGAAACAGTGAGTTCAAAGGCCCTGAGGTAGGAAGGAACTTGGTGTGACTAAGAACTGAAAGGAAAGCAGGGTGGTTGGAGCCTGGTAAAAGAGAACGCGGTGGTAGGACCTGTGATTAGAGGGGGCCCCCAGGAGCCTGGTGAAAGCGCAGTGGTAGGATGTGTGATTGGATGGGGCTCACGGGATAATCCAGGATAACCTCTCCATGCTAGGGCCCATAATTGACTCATGTCTGAAAAGTCCCTTTTGTCACATAAGTAATATGTTCCAGGTTTTGGGGAGCACAGCATAGACATTTTGGGGACATTAATCTGCTTCCCACAGTGTGTCTCTGATCCTTCTGCTCTCTTTCTCAATGTATCACAATTCTGTTTGCTTATCTACCTACCTATTTGGACCTGACCATGGATCTATTGACCTGTCACCACCACAATTTATCTCCCTATCCCTTTATCAAGTATCAACAAGTTATCTATCAATCTATCATTCCTCCCTGGCTTTAATCTTTCAGTCTCATAATTGCATCACCCCTCAGCCATCTATCTAGGAAACTGACTTTTAGACTCAATTTATCATTTAGTTGTACTCTATCCATGACGAATTATCAATCATCTGGCTCCATATTTGCACATGTGTCCTATATGTGGAGTTTCTTCCTCAGTGTCTATTAATAGATTCAATAAATATTCACTGAGTGCTTGCCATGGCCCAATTGTACCTCATGTATGTGTGAGATAATGGGCTGATGACACCCCAGTAGCCATATTGGATCCTTTTTCATAATCATCATCATCATCATCATCATCATCACCAGTGCCATCGTTTGTAATCCACACACACAGTGCAATTTTGTTATCTTCATGGGCACCATTTTTATATGAACTTTCCAGCCTAATCCAGGCTTTCTAGTCTGCATTTTGCTCACTAGTCATCCTGTATATGCATAAATAATGCAGACTCATTTTAACTTGATCTTAGATAAAGTGTGGGTAGAAAAGTATATCTGCTGGGCAAGCATCTTAAGCAGCAAATAACAAGCCCTAAAGTTAAATGGAAATTATTTTTAGGTTGTCTGGGCAAATAGCACAGATGATGGGGGGACTCCAGAGATACGGCATCAGGCGTGTGTGGGCACACACACACAGCACATGCATGCACGTGCGTTCACACAACTGCACACGTGCACACACAAGCACATGTGCACCCTCCCTCTTCCCTCTGCCCCCGCAGAGTTGCTCCTTCCTGGCTTCCTCCTCCCCCCACGCACACACAGGGCCAAAGCAGACACTGCAGCACTGACTCATGTCCTACCTCATCTTGTTTCCAGTCTAGGAATCTCACCTCTCCACCTCAGCTGTGAGGCCTTTCCAGGCAAGAATGGTGCCTCCCCCTCTTTGGGCATATGCTCCTAGCCTGAGCAACCGAGGACAAATACCCAGGAGCATTTTGCCTTTCCTTGAATGCTGAGGGCAGCTGGGGATCAGGGAGGTAAGAAGCTATAGATGCCCAGTGGCATAGGCTCTCCAGGAAGATACTCCATTGCATAACACTGTCCTCTCTGCCTCCCAAATTTGCCTCTCTGTTCCCGCAGCTGAATGCCAGGGTAATACAGGGTCTCTTCCTATAAAACTCTTCTAGAGCAGCTGTGTTAGGTGGATAATCAGCCTGGAGCTGGACTAGTTGGGGATCAGCTCAACAAGAATTCCCCTGTTTCCAAGCATCTACATGGCACAAGCATCCAGTGCCAATTCCTGTCTAAACCTCTCCCCAGGGCCCTGGCTGGCAATGCAGCACATGTGGACGCCGCTTGCCACCTGCCACAGCTATAGGTCTTGAATGGCCAGCAATCATAGTGCCCCAAGCCAGCCCAGGCTCACACTTCACTTGTCCACAGCTCTAAGGAAGGAGCAGCTTGCTCGCTAGTGCCTACAGAAGGTTCCCAAGACAGGCACCTTGTATCTCAGAGCATTTCCTGTTAGTAAGAGACTGGTCAAGACCTGGACGCTATTCATGAAGGCAGACCTGGGTGATTTCAGGGCGTTGCAACTTCTGGTCACACCCTGAGCTTTCATCCTGTGTATACATGTCACCCCATCTAAATGTACAGTGTGTGCCTTTTGCATGTCTCTGTAGCTAAAGCCAGAGCAGCCAAAGGAGTTGTAGCAGAGCAGGCTGCACCTGTGCACAGCTGACTGCAATGCCTCCCAGAGCCCATGCCCCAGCCTCAAGCAGGCTCTTCTCTCATCCAGTCCAGAACCTCACTCAGTGGATTTCATGAACTGTTTCGGACCCTCCAAGTAATGAATAATCCCCACGTTTGTTCCTTAAAGAGTCAGGATGGGTCAGTTATTCTCAAGTTAAATGTGTTAAAGGAAGGAGTTCCTCCAGGAGGCCCTGGTACTCAGAAGTTTCTTTCCATACTGGTTCTGAGACTCAGCCGGGCAAAGGGCAAGTGAGACTTTTCCAGGCTCTTGCTGCATCAACCTGCATGAAAAGGCTCTGGAATGGACTTGGAATCTCAGGATGGGCCAGCTACAGGAGCTCAGAGGCCCTGACAGTGGGACCCAGAGAAGGTCAAAAAGATCTAGGCCACCCAGCGGTTGGCACCCAGAGGGCAATCTTCTTGCCTTGCCCACCAGGATCATACTCTGGCCCTCTATCCCAACAATGCATCCATCCTAGAGAATTCTAAGTACCTGTAGGGCCACTAGCACTGCCCAAATGCAAAGGGCTTCTTGGGATTCCCTCAACAGTTCCAGAGTCAAGGCTTCCTCTTCATCTCCACAGCCTCCACCTCAACCCACCATCCCTTCCCAAGCTCACTGTCTGTACTTGAACATAAACAACTTCTCATCATTTGGATGGGCATCTTCCCAGACCCCTTTTTTCTATGAAATCATCCTTGTGCATGACTCTTCAGATGAGAGGTAGATTTCCATATATCTTCATGTGAAGAGGGTCATCCTGTACAAATCACCCTGAAACTTGTTGTCACTTAACACTTTTATTAGGACGCTTTCTATATAAGATAGATAAAAACAGTAGGATACTACTTCCTGTGCTACTTTTTGTTTTTTTTTAATATGGCTTATTTAGCTGTTTCTGTAACAATAGACATTCAAGCTGTTTCCAGTTTTTTGTTTTTTTGGTTTTTTACTGCTATGATCAATGCTGTAATGACATTCTTAAACAGTGCCCATACCAGAGGATCACCTGGGAGAGATCCCTGGAGGTAGACTGCATACTCTCACCTCCTTCTTCCAGCTTGGGGCAACTGGAGGCTCTCATCTTTAACCCCCAAGCGGTTTACTAGTATATTTTCCTATACTAAGGGCAGCACCCACTTCAGGAAGAATCCTGGAGCTAGCTAGCAGCATGTTATTCTATAGCCCACTGCATTGCTGTGGGTCAGGCAGAAGCCATCTCCTCGCTAGAACCCCCGCCAGGTTCATCTGAATTACCATCTGTATGCAGGTCCAACTGCAGGCCCTTCTGAAGAAACTCTCTTGACCATTCCACCCCAATGGCTCCCCAATGACTTGTTTGACCTTGACCATCCTGCACATGTCTTCCTTTAAATCCCTTGGGAAGAGCATCTGAACCAAGAACTCACAGTCCTGAGAGTCTTATTTGTGTTGGTGCTTGTTAAATGCATATTATTTCCAGTAAAACCAAGTTAACTCCAGCAGGGCAATGAATGCATCATCAGTAAATGCATGCAAGGGCCACTGATAGTCTGCCAGATGGGGGGAGATTTGCTGCTGTTTATCAGAAATCCTGGGAAAAGATTTTGTTTACCTTGTTCAATTTGACTTTAGCCAATGCCTTTGGCTCTTGGGGGTTCTTAGATTGAGCCAGGGCCCTCAGCTCTGAGCGAAGTGTCTCACACTTTGATTCTGGTCAAGCTGGTCCCTGACTTGGCTGGCTTTATTGACTGCTGCCAGTTTCTAGAGATGTGTTTAGAGGCCCAAGGGATCATCACTGCCTTCTGCCATCTGTGGCCTCTGGGCTGATCTGAGAATCTGAAGAGGGACAGGTGGCCTGACTGGCATATCATCCAGACATCTCCTGGGGCTGGTCACTACCAGATCTAAACCAGCTGGCAAAGGCTCCAGAGGACTGCCTCTCCCAGGCATGCATTTGTAGTGCACCACAGAAAGAGCCAAGGCTAGATCTTGCCAGGGCAGTGTCTTCAGCCACAGACACAGTGCTGGGCAGCTTTTCCCTTGGTCCAAAGCCCCAGTTGCAACCTCTGCCTGGAGCCCCAGAGGCAGATGCCTGCATTTGTCTTCAAGATTTGTCTTCAAGAATGCCAAATTAGGTGCTTTGCACAGGTCTTGGCATATAGTAGGCAGCCAGGAAATATTTACTGAATGAATGAATGACTAACAGAATGACTATCTACCCTCCCTTAAAGGAGGCCACCTAATGTTACTGACTATACGTGGTGGGCTAAGGACTAGATTCTAGAAACAGAGGAGACAGAAGAAAGTGGGTAAACTTCACCTGCCTCTGTGCAATCTACCCAGATTCCATTCTTTCCCTGCAGAATTCCCAGGAGTCCTCTAGGAACGCTAATGTCAGGGCAAGTGTTGTGACCCAATTTTCCTAACCCTCTGGTGTGAGTGTGGACAAGGAATATCGGCTTCATTTGGGAGTTTGTAAGACATGCCTGCTCTGCAGCCCCACCTCAAACCTAATGAATCAGAATCTGTGCTTGAACAAGATCCAGGTGATTCATGTGTGTTATCATCAGACAATTAGTAAGTGAACACAGGCCCAGAACCCACATGTGACTTATCACCTGACACAGAGGTGAGCTGCTGGACAGCATAGCTAAGTACATCTGGGGCTTCCGCTACCTCAATGACTCAAATTGAGTCAGATATTTTCTGTCTCTCCAGCCCGTGAGTACTGTTGGTAACATAGTAGACATTCTATAAAATTAAATGAATAAATGTTGAATGAATTTCAAGCTATTTTCTCAATTTTGGGTCTGCTCTGTTTTGGACATAAACTGCAAGTTCTTCTAAAGAATTTTTGTACCCCCACTAAGAGCCCCTGGAATACAGCTATTGCTCTAATAAACAATTGAGTGCAAAAGCAAATGCTTGGTACCAAATGGATATACTCTCGGTGTTTTACAAAGTGTGGTTCAAGATCAAGAACAGGCAGAATGAACAGGTTCTGGCTAAAAATCCAACTACCTGGGCCCTGCCCCATACCTTCCCATTGAGAACCTTTGCGAATGAGGCTCTTCTGTACTTGTAATGGCATCAAAGGCACAATACAGAGGAAGAAACTGAGTCACAGAGAGGTTATCTGGCTGGTGCAAAGTCACAGAAGTTGGCGAATGGTGGACACAGGACTCAAACCCAGGACTGAATCTGGAATCCACAGTTTTAACCATTTTGTCCTTTACCCTTAAAAAAGCTGATGTCCCAACTGACTGTATGTATTTAGCCATTATCTATCATCTTGTATGTATTTCAGGTGTCCACAAAGTTTGCTAAATTGTGATCTCTTGAGAAATTCTGGAAGGCAGTGAATGTGTTTTACTTCTCTCAGTATCTGTAGCATCCATTACCATGCCTAGCACCTGGAAGCTATCCAACCAAAGTCCATTGAATTGAATTCCTGCACATACGTGATTCTCCAAATCTATAAACATACATGCAGAGGGTATATCTTTTCAGGAGGCATGTCAGAAGAAACAGCCACAACTGCAAACCTTCCTTTTCTCTCCTGAATGGCTGCACCACCCCATCAACATGGCTCTTCTCAAGATCACCAGTGAGCCCGATGCGGCTGAACTTGATCAATTCTTGGTCTTTATCTTTCCTGGAGCCTTAGCACCTTTGAACACAGGGCTTTCCTCCTCCTTAAATGCTCTTCACTTGGGCTTCCAGAACATTCCTCCTATTTTTCTGGATGCTGCTGCTACATTTTTTTTTTTTTATTGTGGTAAAAGACACATAGCCATTTTCAGGTGCACATTTCAGTGACATCTAGTACATTCACATGGTTGTGCAACCATCACCACAGCCATCTCCAGAACTCTTTCATCTTGTAAAACTGAAACCGTACCCATTAAACACTAACCTCCCTCCCCCTTCCCCCAGGCTCTGATAACCACCATTCTACTTTCTGTCTGCATGAATTTCATCCCTCTAGACATCTCATACAAGTGGACTCACAGTATTTGTCTTTTTGTGATTGGCTTAGTTTATTTAGCATATTTATCAAGGTTCCTCCATGTTGTAGCATATTGCAGAATTTTCTTCCTTTTTAATACTGAGTAATATTCCATTCTAGGTATATACCACATTTTATTTATACATTCATCCACCAACAGACACTTAGGTTGACCACAATTTAGCTATTGTGAGTAATACTGCTGATATTTGACCAGGAGCATATAAATATCTCTTCAAGACCCTGCTTTCAATTCTTTTGAGTATATACCCAGAAATAGAAATGCTGGATCATATGGTAATTCTATTTTTAATTTTTTGAGGAACACCCATTTTTTTTTAACAGTACAGTCATACATATTTTTGATTCATACCAATAGTGCAAAAGGGTTCCAATTTCTCCACATCACATCCTTACCAACATTTGTTACTTTTTTTTTTAAATAGTAGTCATCCTAATAGATGTGAGCTGGTATCTCCTTATAATTTTGATTTTCATTTCCCTAATGATTAGTAATGTGAAGCCTCTGTTCTTATGCTTATTGCCCATTTGTGTCTCTTCTTTGGAGAAATGTCGGGATGTTGCTCTTTTTTTTTTAACAACATCTTGCTGATTCCTCTTCATCTTCAGACCTCTTAACCTTATAGCGCCAAGGACATCTTTATTGAAACTCTTCCCTTTCTACACTTACTTCCTTAGTGATCTCAAACAGCCCTATAGCTTTAAGTACTGTCCGCCTGATGACCACTCTTGAATGGTATCTTCAGCCCAGAACTTGCTTCATTTCTCACTGATGCACTTGGATGTCTAATAAGCATCTCAAGCTTCACATGCTGAGTTTCTTATCCTCCCCAAAAACCTATTCCTTCCTCAGTTTCCTCCATCTCAGTTAATAGAAACCCATCTTTCATTTGGTTCAAGGCAAACTCTTATTGTCATCCTTGACTTCTTGTTTTCTCATACCCTGTCATCAAAATGTGTGAGAGAGGGCCTCCCCGGTGGCGCAGCGGTTGGGCGCTGGGTTGCGAAGCTGCCCGCAGCCTCTGCGACGCCAGTTCGATTCCCGGCTGCTCCCCTGCCACCGGAGGAGGGTCCCACATGGCGCGCAGACCTCTCCTGCCGCCCGCTGCTCCCCTCAGCAGTGTACTTCAGTCCTTCTGCCTGCTCTGCTCCCTGCTCTGGCTCTGGTGAATTCTCTCACCCTCCCACGCTTCTGGCTGTACCCAGTGCATGTATAAACAAAACAAACAAACAAATAAATAAATAAATAAACATGCCTCTATTAAAAAAAAAAAAAATGTGTGAGAGATATCTTCATACTCTGTACAAAATCTGGCCCTTCCACGGCCACCACTCCAGTCCAAGTTAACATCATCTTTTACCTGGTTTATTGGAATGACCTCCTAACTGACCTTCCTCAGCCTCGCCCTCTTCAGTCTATTGACAAACTGGCAGCAGAGTGTACCTGTAAAATCCAATCAGATCAGATCTTTTAGCAGAGCTTCTACTGAAAACCTTCCATACTACTCTTAGCAAAAGCCAAATTTCTAACAATGCCTATAAAATCTCAGTCTTATATGTGTACCTGGTAAGCACATTCTTGCCTCAGGGCCTTTGTACTTGCTGGCCTCCATCTAGAAACAGTGATTCTTAACATTTTACTTTGTGCCATGGAGCCCTCTGGCAGTCTGACACCTATGAATGCCTTCTGAGTACAATTTATTTAAATTCATATAAAATAAGTTACATAAATTATAAACAAAACCAATTATATTGAAATACAACTCAAAATATTTTAAAATGCATAATATAATGGCATATAAATTACAAGAGCTAACAGCATAAGTAGTGATGAATGGAATGATATTTTAAGATATTTGCAACAACTGTAATGTGATATGAAAATATCTGATTTATACTAGCAACAATATCACAGGTGCTGATAATATCACTATGATTTGTTATGTGCATTCATAATTGAAGAATACATTACATTTTAATTAGTGAAAATAAATATGATTTTTTTTTTCTCATCTAAGGTCAATTGCCCCTGAACCTTATCCACAGACCTATGAAGGAGGTGTCTGTGGATCCTGGGTTAAGAGCCTTTGGCTTAGAATGTTCATCCCTCATAAATCCTCAAAACTCACTCCCTCCCCTTCTACTCAAAAGTCACCTTCTTGATGACCTCTTCTGAGATGACTTTTTAAAATTGCATCACCACTGGCCTCCACATTCCAGATGTCCCTTTCCTACTTATTTTTTCTCCATAGCATTTATTCACCTTCAAAAATATTTATTTTATTTTTAAAAATTATATAAAAGCTTCGCTAATAAGTGAGTTCCAGGAAAGTAGGCATTTTTGTTTATCATATTGTGTTGTGTCTCCAGCACCTAGAATGGCGCCTGGCATATAGAAGACACTCAATAAATATATCTGTTGAAAAAACTGAATGATTACATCTTTAAGAACTCTATGTTTCTTATCCTTTTGTGGAAAAAGTTAATGATTTGTGAGACTTTTAATAAAAGATTAGGAGCTATAATTAGCTTTATTGCTATCATTCTGTTAACATTTCCAAGGTTAACCTTAAACAGCAGCAGAGAACTGTGGGAACATGAGGGCTCTGATGGAGCTTCTGGTCCCAAACAACTCCTTACTGCTAAGGACCTCTTAAGAAATGGGTCTTGCCCAAACTCAGGACCACCTCTCAGGCAGTGTTGCCCTTAAATTTCTTTCTTGCTCAAATAGAAATCAGGCCCCACCCCCAATCAAACAATAATACTAATACTTTTTATTTCTGGCAGTGTGGTAAAATGATAAACACAGAGGTCTCAGGGTCAGCTGGACTAGGTGCCAATTCTGCCACTTCTGGTAAGTCACTAAACCTTTCTCTACAGGTAAGAGGGGGGTTTTGTGAGGATGAAATGGGATGGCTCCAATAGCGCAAAGCACAGAGCAGGTGTTCTGTAATGGCTATCCCCTCCCTTTCCCAGCTTTCTAGGTTATTTTATAACGGCTCGCAGAGTCCTTGTGGTCCTGATGGCTAGGAGGAGCCTGACCAGTCCTCTTTGGCCTGTAAACACCTTAAACTAGACCCAACCAGAGCAGTCTCCTTGGACTGTGTACTGTAAACTGATGCCTTGTTATGGCTTTACATGTGTGGCTGAGGCTGCCATCTGGACCTTCACTTTGGCTTTTTTTTTTTTTTATAGAGGCATGTTTTTTTATTTATTTGTTTTGTTTGTTTCTTTGTTTTTGTTTATACACGCACTGGGTACAGTCAGAAGCGCGGGAGGGTGAGAGAATTCACCAGAGCCAGAGCGGGGAGCACAGCAGGCAGAAGGACCGAAGTATACTGCTGAGGGGAGCAGCGGGCGGCAGGAGAGGATCTGTGCGCCATGTGGGACCCTCCTCCAGTGGCTGGGGAGCAGCCGGGGATCGAACCGGCGCCGCAGAGGCCGCGGGCAGCTTCGCAACCCAGCGCTCAAGCGCTGCGCCACCGGGGAGGCCTTGGACCTTCACTTTGAAGCCCACCATCTATCACAGTTTTTTCTTTGGTTTTCCCTTTTGCCCACACTGGGAGGTCTGTCTATACCCTCACATAGAGCAAGGCAGAAATCATTGTCTCCCAGTTTTTTCAGTGTTATGAGCTCACAAGTTTTTCAGTGTTATGAGCTCACCCTTCCAAAAGGCAAGCACTGGGGAAAGTGCTAATGTGCACTGAGCGCCAGGTCCTGCTTTGCACACATAGCACGTGTATATTATATTCAATCATATATGTATATGTGCACACATGGCCTCAAGAATCCTCCAACTTCCCCATTCAACAGAAAAGGAAGACAACCCAGTGAGATGAATTATCTTGACCACATCATGCAACTTCTCACCTGCAGAGCAAGGATTAGGACCCAGGTATTTGAACTATTTTGTTATGTGTTTCTAGGAACTGTGCTTGGGTTTGGGAAAATCCAACCAACTGATCACTGAGACCTAGCACCAGGTATAACTGAGAGGTGATGCTTAGCCCCCCAATCTTGCCAGACAAGCCTCCTAGACTTTGTGAATGAAGGCAAAGGAAGAGAAACGTTGCAGTGTCTCCCTTTGAGCTCATATTTCTTTCTGGTTGCAAAAAGTGCTTATTTCAGCATCCATCATCTCCCTCTTTGTTGTGTAGACAGTTCGCCCTGTTGGAGATTTTGTGCTGTTATTATGAGTTTGTTTATTATTAGATTTATTTCTCCTATAAGCAAATGTGTTCACAACATTCCATCGGGGAATCTTCTTAATTGTCACATAAATGTCATCTTATGTAAATTGAATATTTATCTTTCCATGGAAGGGGTGGAGTGGAAAGGAAGAATAAACAACCTTCAGTCTTGGAGAGGGAAGGCTGTTCCTGTCCCAGTTCACAACTCACCCACGTGTCTTCAAAGCCAAAGGTGAGCAGAAAAAATTATTGGGTCATCTCTGAGGAACAACCAAAAGGGAGAGGGTCTGAGAAAAGTTAGCAATGAGGTTTTGGGGATATTGGGCCAGGTTCACAGGTCTCCCCTAGTAAACCACACAAGAGACCAGACTACCCTCGGCACTGCTGAGGGCATCCAGAGAAGACTGCAGTTTGCCCCCTAAACCTCCCCATCCAGGAGACCAGCCTCACTCCTTCCTCGAGAGAAGGTGAGCACAGCGGGCTCAGCGGGTTGAGTGGGTGTGGCCGGCGGCTCCGGGAACCGACCCAAGAGCCGCCACCGCCCGCGATCCGCCCGCCCGCCAGCCCGCCTGGCGAGCGCGAGCTCTTCTTCCAGAAACTGCGAGGATCCGAGCGCACTGTTTGTGCACCACAAGGTCAAGTCGGGAAGTGGAGCCGGAGGAGGAGGGGCGAGGAGGCGAAGGGTGGGGAGAGGGGCGCCCCGCTTCCTCGCCAAGTGCCAGCCCGTGGAAGTTGCCCCTGGGTTTTTAACCCTTTAGGAGGAGTGGGAAGGACGAGCTAGGGGGATGGAGATACCCCGGGGCAAACTCCTACCGCGGCCAAGACGTGCAGCCAGCCACCCACCCACCCATCACCGCGTTCCTCATCCCCCGGAAATGCGGGGCAGAGCTGGGCGCCAGGAGGCACCCGGGCGGGGGGAGGGGGCGGCGAACTCAGAGACACCCTCTTTAGCGACCGCCCCCCCCTTTCTAGAGGTCGCCCACAATTTCAAGTTTCCCCCGCCTGGGACGTTAGTTTCCATCTGCTGTGGGTGGGGGAGGAGAGCCGCGCCCCCTCCCCCAGACTCGAGCGCGCCCCTCCCCTCTGCTCCTGCCAGCACTTTCTGCTCACTTCTGGCGCTGCAAAACGCCACGCGATATATTCGGTTCGCCTTTTTAAACCACCGATTCAGAAGCAGGGCCTAGGGCGAGGGTCTTCCAGCGCTGGAGCCCCGGGAGGCGGGGTGCTCAGTGCAAGCCTCGTTCCCTCCGCGAGTGTCGCCTCCAGGCTGTTATTTGCAAAGAAACGTCTTTTTGACGCAGGGAGAAATGGCAAATTTTAAGTACGTCATTAATATGGCGCCAAAAGATTTTTTTAAGTGTAAGCCTTTTTTTTTTTTTTTTTAAGGTTGCGGGGGGCGCCGCCCGGGTCTGGGGCGCGAAGGGGGCGGGGTGTGAGCAGAAAGTGTGAGTGAGAGAGTGGAGGGGCGGGGTGTGTGTGTGAGTGTGTGAGTGTGTGAAGTGTGAGCAGACCTGATGGGACTTGCACGGGCGCAGCCGCCGCTCAGCCCCGGCCCAGGGGACTGGGCGGTCTGGGGGCGCCCCAGAGCCTGTGCAGAGTCCCGGCCCGAGGTGCAGGCAGGCGGGCGGCCCGGCAGGACACCCTCACGCCGGGGCCTGCAAGGCTACCTGGACCCGCCGCTGAAGCCAAACAACTGCGGGGGGCGGGGGGGCGGGTGACTGGGGGGTGTCAGGAGTGGAGATCCGAGTGAATAAGAAAAAAGTGGCTACTCCCCCTCCCTCGCTCCTCCCGCCCGCCCCCACCCCACCCCCACCCCAACACATTTTTTTTTTTTCTAAAGAGATCACAAGGAAGTCTTGGTTTAAAAAGAAACAGAAACATACACAGGGGGGTTGGTGAATGGTGCCGACCGCGGCCATCGCAGTTGGAGGCTATTTTTTTTGGGGGGTGCGTAGCGTCCATGGAGTTACTTTGCGCCCACTCCTAGCCGCACGGGCTTGGGTCCGACCGGTTAACCGGCCCCGGCAGGGGTGCGGGGCTGGGGAAGCCGCGGGCCCAGCCGCCTCCCTCGCCGCGACCCCGGATGGATGCGCGCCCCCCGCCCGCCCGCGCCGGCCCCAGGAGCTCGGGGTTTCGGGAGCATCCTTCCCGCGCCCGCCCCCTCCGCGGCGCGTAGCCGAGGGCAGCGCCCCTCGAAAGGGCACAGCGGAGCAAGGTAAGATCCAGCCTCCGGCGATGGGCCCTGTGCATCTCCACGGCGCTATTTTGTGTTTTTGCAACAGATCTGCCAGCGCTCCTCGCTCCCTCGCCCTCTCTCGCTCGCTCGCTCGCTCCCTCTCTCTCCTGCTGGCTGCCTGTTCTAGGAAGCCAGCGCGCGGGGGGGGGGGGGGGAGATGCACAGCACAGGGGAGAGAGATTGCGCATGTTGGTCAGTCGTGTTTTAAAGAGTACATTGCGGGGAGGCTGAGAGGGGCGCATGCAACAACAACTTTTGGAAGGGTGAGCTTGGCGACCTTTTTTATTAATGACTGCGGCAAAGCGCCCCTGGGCCGGCAAGGGGGCGCGGGCGGGCGGGGGCGCGCCGAGGCTGCAACTTGCCCCGCGGGCTCTGGCTGGGCGGAGGGGCTGCGGCGGGAGACCTGTGCCGAGGGGAGGTCGCGCGGCTGGGGGCGGGGGCTTGGAAGACCGGCGCTATCTGCCCTCCTGTCGCCCTGAGTTTCATTTTGTTGATACGCAGCACGTCCGGGCGCCGAACCGGGCTGAGCCGGTGCACATGACCCCGCGCTGGGCTCACGTGCAGCCGGTCCGGTCCCAGACACCTTCCGGGGGCCACCGCCTCCGCCCTGTCGCCCCCTCTTAGGGCTGGCTGCACGCGGGCGCTGCACGCGGGGGCAGCATGCTCAGCACCCGGGCGCGGAGGCTCTGCACAATTTAAACAGTTTTTTGGAGGGGCGGGGGACACCCTTTCCAGGTGAGTATGGAGGGTGAGCAGTTCCGGCGCTGGGGGCGCGGATTGGGGTCGGGGACAGCCCCCCCTCCGGGGCTGCGCGGGAGTCCGGCGGGGGAGAAGCGCTGGGAGAGTGGAAATGTACCGGCGGCGGCCGGAGCGGCGGGTGCGCGCCCGCGGGGCGACGGCAGGGGGCGTGGCCCTTGTTTACCTTCTCCCAACTCTGTCGGTTCGCGTCCCGCTCCAGGGACGGTTCCGCAGTCCCCAGCCCTCCGCCTCCGCCTCCGCGCCCTGGGTGGTAGCGGGAAGACGTAGGCTAGTGGCGGGCCTCGCCTGGGACGTACACACCTGACCCCCAAATGAGTGACATTGCAGCCCCCGCCCCCACCGAGCCTCGCTGCAGTCCCTCTGCCGGATCCCCAGCCCCGCCCCGCCCCCGGCAGTGGCATCTTCCCGGCCTCACCTCCTTCCTCCCTCTCTCTTTCCCTCCTCCCCACCCACTCGCCTGCGCCTGCGGAGCGGCTCCTACCCGCCTCCTCCCCGCTGGGTGCAGACTTGTGGCTCCCTCTGGTCCCTTCCCGCCTATCACCGGGCCTCGAGACACTTCTCCAGGCCGAAGGATGAGAGCGGTCAGCTTGGTGATTCGTAGCTGTTGTATCGGAAAATGGGGAAGCCTGCTAGCCAGGCAGGAAGGCTTCATTTTACCTTCCAGAGGCCCAGGACACCTCTCCCCACCCCCCACCACACACCTCCTTGTTCCCACTACGCGCAGCTGCCCGCCCGCCAGCGGACTTGGCTGCCCACACCCACATCACCTAAACCCCTCCCCCGTCCCGGGCGTCCTGTTTCCCTCCCGGCGCCGCCCCCGGCCCGGCCCGCCTCTTGCCCTTCCTTCGCCTGGGCCAGAGCCCCCCGCAGCCACCTCCGGCTCCTCCTCCCGGCTCCCGCGGTTGGAATCACGCCGGCGCGCCTCCTTGCTGCGCTCCCGCGGACTGCCTCCGGGGGCAGGCTGGAGGCGCGCGCCACCCTCAGCCCAATCCCCTTGGCTACTGCTGCGGGCCGGGCACTTTTTTTTTTTTTTACCGCCTTGCTCAGGGGTCTTGTACCCCGGTGCGGGGGTGGGCAGGAAGTGCTGCATCTCGCTTTGCGGGTGCCAAGGTTACTCTGCAACCGGCGATTCTGGTCTCTGCATATTTTCAAACCTTGCCCCCGCGCTTAGAACCCTCCTCCCTCATGTCTACTGCGGGATTCTGAGACATAAAGTTTTATATCGGGGCTGAGTTTGCAGGGATCATCAGAAGGCATCATATTTGCTCTCAGACCAGAGCCAAAGGGGATGGGGAGAGGCTGAGCTGGCACAGCTGACCTGCTGCTTTGCCTTTGTTGGAGGAGGGAGGAACCCTCAGCTTTGAGTCCAGACAAATTATCAGGACTTCCCCTTCAAGTTTTTGTTTGCAGACCGAGTCCTGGCCCTGGTGGTGGTAGGGCAGCCTGGTCCCTCCTCCCAAGGTGGCATTAACTGGTAAAATTCCCAGTAGGACATTTGGCAAAAAGGCAGGGCAGGGAGCTGCCAACCCGGCCTGGCCCTGTTTCCTGGGTTCCCAGGGTGCTGGCTTCTCCCCTACCCTAACTTCCTCTCTCACCTCAGGGCCCCAAGTTAAACACACCATCCCTCCTGTCCCAGCTTCCTCAGGCGGGTTAGGACTCGCAGAGCGATCTAACAAGCAGGGGAGGAAAATAACAACAGAATAACTGTAAGGGGAAGGAATGAGTAATAAAGCAGACAGGGGCAGGGAGGAGGGCTTTCATGTTTAAGAGATGCTATTTGCTTTTTAGGTCACAGGCTGCAAAAACAGGCTTTGATCCGAAGTGGGCAAATAATTTATTGAGAAAGTTTGCATGGTAGGGGAAAAAAGGGATGTTTGTTTGATCTGGAGCCCTCTCAGTTGTCCCAAGTGCTGTTGGCTGTTGTTTAGAGTGGGAAAGCATTTGGTTCCACAGCAAATGCCTCACAGAGGGAAGTCCTCGCCTCAGGCAGCAGGACTTGCTATAAATGTTGGTTTTGAAACTGTTTGGCCAGGGGTCTCCCCAGCACTTTGAGAGATGGAGTGTTTCAGGATAGAGTTATTTGGGCTCAGGATGCAGGAAATATTTCCAGAACATTTCCCATCCAACCTGCTTTTCCTTTCCCTAAATTGCCTGGCTACATGGCTAGTAACACTAATCCAAAAGACTGACAGAAAGCACCTCTTAGCTTCCATTGACAGGTGAGGTGGGACTGCTGGTCCCCACCTCCCAGGTGTACTACTCCAGTTTTGAAGTTAAACCTTTGACACTGACTTAGGCATCCTTGAGGATGGGGCGGGGAGAGCACAGAGGGATCTGGTTCAGTGGTGTTCCAGTTAACAAGTTAAGAAGTGCTTCTTAAGACCAAGACCCAGGTGAGAGGCTTCCAGTCCAAATTCTTCATAATTCCTCTAGCAAGCTTTGAGGGGTCTTTTATCCCTTTAGGTTCTCTGAGGAGAGACCAGTTCAGAATTCTTAGAAAGAGGGCTGTCCCCCTCTCACTTGCCCTTTCCTCCACATACGACCCCCATCTAGCTGTGACTCAAAGATTAGGAACCCCAGGAAGGTTCTCAGACAACCCATAGGAATCTGGATCACCCCATCCACACTTTGGCGTCGAAGGCCTGTGCTGTAGCCCACTGGGACGGGATGCACTGTTTGGAGCCAGGTAGCCTAGGTTTCATGGTGACTGTGCAGTTACTAGCTGTGACAATCTCTTTGTGCCTTAGTTTCTTCATCTACAAATAGGGTTAATAGCAGTTCCTACCTCAGGGTGGGTGTATGGGTTAAGTGATGTATTGCAGAAAGAACACTACGCCCAAAGCCAGACATGCAGTGAACCCTTGCTTAGTATTAGCCGTTCTGTTATTGTCAATGACCCGGAGAGCGCCCAAATGCTGCTTTGACCTTTCATCTCTCCCCCTTTAGGCTAGGCCAAAGAGCCAGCTCCCTTCTCTGAAGAAGGGATCAGAAGGACCCGGCAGCTGCCAATGGGCAGCCATCTGTGGGAACAAGCGGACTGAGCTTTGCCCTCTCTGAGGTGGAGAGTAGGGTGAGAAGGTGCTGAAGGACAAAGTAGACAAAGCCCCTTTCATTCTCCCAGGATCCCCTTGGTATGTCCCCAGATCTGGGTCCGGAGGGTGGGTGTGGGAAGCATGTTCTAGGGTTGCTGGGAGCCCCCTGGGACACTTGGAATTGCAGGTGGGTGGTGGTGGGTGTCGGTAGCGCTCAGCCTCCCCTATGCTTGGAGAAGCAAGTTGGAGGATCTGTGTGTACAAGATCATTTCTGTAACGGCAATTACTGTCCCTGAGAAGGCATTAAAGTTAATGAGAGATAGGAAAGAGTAGGGCTCTGACCCCCGTTTAAAGCAGTTTAAGAGTGTACAGCTCTTGTTTTCTGAATGTCTGGCCTTCCCGACAGAAGGAGGCTCTGAGGACAGGTTTTCCAGCCGAAATATCATTAAATTGTATTAGCATCTTATTACACACACGCCTTAGTGGTCTGCCTCAGACAGGGAGAGTTTTTGTTTCTCTTTGAAAGATTGTGTCTGGAATTGTAAATTGCCTGCTTGAAAGCCTTTTCCACCCCCCTTTTAAGGAGGAAGACGAAATCCTGCTGTGTGTGGTGGCGAGCAGGACAGGCCTGGTGGCCCCCAGAGAGGAGAGGCCGGAGGCCAGGTTGGGGTGTTTTAACTGCCCAGGGAATAGCTGCAGTCGCAGGCCTGAAAGGCCCACTGTTCCCAGGGTCAGCTGGAAGGGCGTTAATGGAGGCCCGGGGTGTTTATTTGAGTTTATTTGCGGAGAGGTCTTTAAAGGGGGCTGGCGTTGGGCATTGGTGTTTCAAGTCCAGGCCTGAGGCCCCCACTAAAACCAATGGCTAGTGCTGCCAAGAAACATCTGCCACCAAATTGCTGCCCTATTACTGAGTTGACATTGATCATTAGCCAGGAGCCCGACCAAATAAAGTCTCCTGGAAAATGTGTGAGGTTAAGATGGGGAAGGCAGGCTGAGAAAACAGGGCAAAATCTTGTGCTGGGGTGTTTGTTCCTGCAAGCTGCAGGCAGGCAGGCCAGCTGGGCTGTGTGGTCCCCACACTTCAGGAGGTGCAGAGTGGAGAGGACAAGAGCACACTCAGCATTTGGCATATATCGGGCCCCCATTCTGTGGTGGGTGCAATATGAGGGGACACTGGGGCTCCAGCAGGGATCCAGATAGACATGCACCTTTCTCTCATGGAGTGTACATTCCCCAGGAGAAGGGCATTCAACAGGTACATCAACAGAACCAAACTGAGATGCATGCTCTGCAACTTTCTGTAGATAAGCTACCCAGTATAGATCTCTGTGACATTTAAGCTGAAACCCGAAGGAAGGAAAGCCAGACATGCATAGGTTGCATAGAACACTACACACAGAGCACGGCTTGTGCACAGGTCCTGAAGCATGGAATATTTGGCTTGTTTGAGGAAGTGAAAGGAGACTGGTATGACTGGGAAGTGGTGGGGAAGCGGACGGTGGTAGAAATGAACTTGTTGAGGTGCAGGGGCCAGATCATGTTGAGTCTTGTGGTCAGAAGCTTGTGTTTTGTCCTTTGATCAGCAGGAAGCCTTTGAAAGATTTAACATAGGGGCATGATGTGATCTGATTTATGCTTTTTTACTATCATTCTGGCTGCTGTGTGGGTTCAGGATTTGGGGAGAGCAATAGTGGAAGTTGATTTATGAATGAGGGGTGCAGACAAGAGACAAAACTGGCTTGGACCAGTGTGGTAGCAGCAGACATGGGGGTAAGTGGGAGGATGCATGATATGTTCTGGGGAGATCCCGTGGGGCTTGCTAAGGATTGCCTATGGGTTGCTGCTCTATTGAAGAGACTCTGGGATTCCCACATCCCTGAAGGAGGGCTCTCATAGTCCATGCTGAGGATGGGGTGAGGGGTACAGATGGACTGGTGGGGCAGGAAAGGAGGGACACTTGCTTTCGTTACTTTTCCTTGGTAGGTGGAATTCCAAAGCAAATGCGATGTGACACTGAGGTATTCTCCTCCCGGAGCAGACCTTGATTTGGTAGAGACTGAAAAAGCCAGTGGGGAGAGGGAAAATCAGAGGCCAAGATCAAATCTCAACACCCCTGGCCGTACCTGCATTTGCAGCCCTGGACTTCAGCTTTGGTGAAGGGGCTCTCCCTGACCCCCTTGCTGGGTTGGAGAGGGGGTTCATGGGACAGATGGCTGTCCACAGGGAAACCCGAGCCTATTTGGGGCTTCGTTAGCAGTTGGCAGTGGAGGCTCACCCGAGGCAGGAAAGCTTTTGGAACAGACTTGGTTCAAAGCAAAGAAGCTTCACTCACAACAGTGGCTTCCCTCTGAAGCCTGGTTATTACTCTAATTAAGCCACCACAAAATCTGCTCCCTTAATAACAACCTGCCCACAAGAACCCTGGGTGTTTCAAGGAGGGCAGGTTGGACGGGGAGCTAGCTGAGGGCCGGTGCAGGTCTGCTGTTGACCTGTCACTTCTTGGTTGTTGGGCAGCAGGGAGTAGCGACGAGAGATCATAGAGGTATTCAGCAATCATGGAGTTTAGTTATAGGGGTCCTTCTTTAGTGAACAGGGTCACTGCCCTCTCTGAGTGGGCGTTGGTTGGAGGACTGTCCAGCTGGCCTGAGGCTGCCATGGTATTAATGACTGGCACCTATATGGAAAGCCAACCACTGTGCTGAGGACTTTACGCTGCTCTCATTTCTTCTCACCAGCTGGTTCTGGCCCGTAGATGTGTTTAGTTTGGCCCTCTTAAAGTGTTGTTAGAATTCTGAATCATTTGCCAACATTTTAAGTTCAGGAGATTTATATACAAATTCAGATCCAATTTGTGTCCTCTGGGAGGTGTGCCTTCCCCAAGGTCCAGGGGGATTTGAACCCACCCTCCTGAATCCTGCTCTTATGCTCTGGAAGACCCTGGTTTGGCAGTGCCCTCTGGGGTAGAAATTAAAAGAAATGGAATTCTGGTACAGGATTGCAGGAGAAAAAGGCCCGGGGTGGGGGGTGGGGGTGCATTTATAGTCCTTTGCCACTACTCATTGTCTACCCGCGACAGTGCTGGGAGGGCGAGATGTAGACTAGACTCAGGGTCTGCCTCTGGGACCTTTACCACAGTTAGACCCTGGAGGACAGTGAGGAGGCAGCAAAGCCTTTTTGCTCCTTTCAGTTCCTCATCTGAGCCACTGGGCTGCCTGCACTCTGCTGCACAGAGGCAGGGAAGTCTTAAGGTCAAGAGCAAGGTCCCCAGAGTCAGAATTCTTAGCAATGCTGTGATCTGGGGAAAGTCACGTAACCTGAGGCGTAGTGAGATTCCTGTGCCCTGGGACCTGTGTCCCCACCCCTACCCCACCCCTGTACTTCCTTTACCCCCTGCTGCAATGAGTGCTTAGCAGTTTCAGCCCTCATTGTTCCTGCCTCCCTGACATGGGTGCTGCTTGCACCACCAGGCTTCCCTCAGCATCTCTGCACCCTCTGGAGAGCACTTGGTCTGCACCTGACCCTGTGAGCCCTCCTGTCATCCTGATCCTGCACCATTGGGGACTGGGATGGAGAGAAGCTCCTGACTGAGGTCAAGTCCAAGGGCAGAGGGACTTCCTGGTCAGCTCAGAGGTCTGGGAAGTCACATCCCTACCTTAGAAAGCTAATGCTTCCTGGTCTCTGTGCAGCCACAATAAGATAAGGGGAACCCTAGGGTTCATTGAGCAGACTTGGGGGGAGCAGTGGGCAGCGAATGGGATCTCAGGCAGGAGTGGGTGGCCTGTTAGCCTGTGGCTGGGCTGGGCAAGGAGGCTTCCTACTCATCCTGGCTCCCTGTCCCTGAAGGCTGGCCGAGAGGCATTCCAGGTTGCAGAACATGGTGGTTAGCATTCTGGACCCCGAGCCTCTGGTCTGTTCTCACATTAGGACTTAGCCACTGGCAGGCTGTGAGACCCAGGGCAGGTTAACAAGCTTGCCTCCCCTCCAGGAGGGGACAAGAGTGGCCTCTGCCACCCTGAGCTCTGCAGGATTCGAGGAAATAGTGGATAGAAAGCACTTCCAATTGGCAGGAGCTGACTGGGCACAAAGGCAGCTCAGTGTGGGCTCAGGGATCAGACCATGTGGATTCAAATCCCAGTTCAGCCAGTTACTAGCAGGATGACTCGGAGCTTCCCCAGTACATGAATAGCTCACAACTCCCTGGATTGTCACAAACTTGTGATAGCTGAGATCTGCGGAGGGAGAAATGAGCTTAAGGTGGGAGAGCTGCCCTTCTTACCTTGAAGTTGAAAACTGCAGTGCAGATAGACTTGGTTTGTGCTTTTGTCTGGAGAGGGACATGGCGGGGAGTGGTGTGCAGCCCAGCCCAGGACCAGTGACCCTGGACCTGGTGTGTCTCAGGGACCCAGCTTGGAGCTTCGCTGCCCCTGCCCTGTTTCCACACCCCTCTGGCCACCATGTGAGTTCAGTGCTGTCCTGGCCATCCTGTCCCTAAGCTCAGATAGCATGATCCTCTTGGAAAAATCTATGTGGTTTCTTTTCTAAGCCTTCAACAGCTAGCTGGCAGGGCATCGGTTGCGACTTGGAGATGGGAGTTGATTCTTGAGTGGGCCTGAGTCTTGAGAGGAAGCTAGGGCCAGGGAGGGCGCTGTGCATTGTGATGTGCTGAGCCCCTGGCCCTCCTCGATGTAGTCTTTGGCCAGACTCCTGTGCCAGTGGTGGGAGGCGCAGCCTCCCATGGGTGGGTAGAGACAGGGTGAGGCTGGCTAAGAAGGCTAGGGTAGGGCCATGTTTCGTTCTTCTGCTGTAGTGGACTGAGTGTGGGGAGGTAGGTTACTAGGCGGTTTTCTGAGAGAGGATTTCCCATGCCACCCGTGAGTATAATGGGGCCTGCCTTTTTTTGCAGATGGAAGAGAAGAGGCGAAAATACTCCATCAGCAGCGACAACTCTGACACCACTGACAGTAAGGCCTTCCATTTGGGGCTCCTCCAGGGAAAGCAATTGAGTGATTATCAGGCCATAGGCCCAGCTGGGGGGAAGCTACCCCATAGTCTCAGTGTTGAGGAAAGCGCTAAAGCAGATCAAGTCTTTCTGCTCCTAAGGAAGTCAGTCGCCACACCACATGGTCTCCAGGGTCTGGCAGGCCTCTTCACTGCGCTCCCTTTGCCCCTCTAGGTCTCAGACCAAGGGGTTTTTGCTCTTTGCTCCCAGCTGCTAAGAACACATCCCTCACCCTCTGGCCCTCCTGTTGAGTCAGGGCCCTATAGGAGGTCTCCAACAACAGGTTGAAAACTGTTCCTTATTATAATTACCTGATAAGTATTTCACAGCAGTAAGCTTCTTGATAAGAGGTCATGTTTTGCTCACTGCCTTATCCCAGCCACAATCTGGTACACAATTGGTGCTCAGTAAATGTTTGCTGAAGAAATTAATGAAGTCTGACCTTCATGCACTCTTGACAATAGAAACCCCAGGGGCATGGACTGGACTTGTCCGTTGGATGCCAGGGGAGAGGGAACTGTCAAGGGGACAATGGGATTTAAGATGCAGCTTCTGAAACTTGGGGATGAAAAGGGAGGTTTGTGTAAGGTAAGAGCTTTTCTCTGGTTCTAGAAGGCAGCTCTTTGAGATGCCCCAGGAAACTGGGTCTGCAAGAGCTGGTGGGAGTAAGGAGTTCCTCTCTGCTCCGTGTGCAGGAAAGACACGCTGCCAGGAGGCTCCCACCGAGGAGGCTCCCACCGGGCAGTGTGCCTGCTGGAGGCCCTGACAGAGGCAGAGGCTGTGCTGAGGGAGGTGGGGCCTGGAGCCCTGCAACTCTACACCTCTGTTTGCTCACATAAGTGGAGAGCAGCTGAGATTAGCTAGAGCTCCAAGGATCCTGAGAGTGCCCAGAGTTCCACAGCCATCCAGGGACCTGATTAGGTCCCACCCCCTTCACTTCCTCCAGGTCTCACTCACTGACCTCTGGGGTCTGCTCACTCAGCTTGGCTCCAGTGTCTAACCTGGCCAGCCCTTCCTCCCTGTGGCAGGAGATCACAGCATCCGGCCGACTGTGGCTGTAACCACGCTGCCTGTGGCCTGGCTTG
This sequence comes from Talpa europaea, assembly GCF_964194135.1. NCBI lineage: Eukaryota > Metazoa > Chordata > Mammalia > Eulipotyphla > Talpidae > Talpa > Talpa europaea. Next base: position 28,835,914 of record NC_140080.1, read on the forward strand.
GTAGAGCCAAAAAGAACCGCATCCTCTGCTTCTAAGTTTATTGCCTGCAGACGAGCCTTGAGGGCCAGGCACCCACAATGGGCACTGGGCAGCGGAGCCCTGTAGCTGCAACAGATGTGGGCCATGCTGAAGCAACTCCCTTCCCACCAGCTCTCACCAGCGCACCCGTTCCTGACTCTTGCTTCTTTGATCCTGGGGATGGAGACTACCACCTTGTAGTGCAGACCCTAATCCTGAATAGGTACGGTTTATAGGAAGTGCTATTTGCCAGGGACCATGCCTAGACTTTGCAGGCACAATATTGTTTCATTCTCTCAACTGCCTTTTGAAGACTGTTATTCTCTTGTGCCCATTTTATAGAAGAGCTAACTGAGACTCAGAGAGATCAAGTCATTTGCCCAGATGATAAGCTAGTAAATGGCTGAGCCAGGGCTGAAACCTGAGTCTACTATATAACAGCACTCTCTCCATGCTTTGTCCTGTCCTGTCCTGCTTTGTGTACCCACTGGGCATCATCCCAGCGGTGTAACATGGAACACAGGTGGAGAGGGTCTACGGGAGACTTACTCTAGCCCCCTTCACCAAGGAACAGGTAGAGACCTAGAGAGGGCAAGAGACTTGTCTGGGGTCACACCACCAGCTAATTCTGAGCCCTGGTCAGCTGCCTTTTCTTTCACAAGCCCCTGCTGTTTGATGAGGGAGGAGGTGTCATGGCCATTTATCCATAGAGAAGCCCGGAGCTAGGCAAGGAGTGTCCACCAGGTGCTCACAGAGGTCTGTACTTCGTGAATATTCAAGCCAGGGCTTTCCTTACAGGCTTCCTGTCCTTGGAGGTGGGTGGCCTGTGTTCCTGGCCTTGGAGCGATTCCTAATGGACTGCTTTCTCCACAGGTCACGCTACGTCTGCATCAAGATGCTCCAAACTGCCCAGCAACACCAAGTCGGGCTGGCCCCGGCAGAACGAAAAGAAGCCCTCCGAGGTGGGTAGTGACAAGTGTCTTGGCGAGAGATAAAGTGGGGATATGGAGGCCACAGGAGCAAAGACCACTGGGGAGTGAGGCACTGCGAGTTGCAGTTGTTTGGGGAAGAGCATTTCTCGCAAAGGGCACCATCACTGCAAAAGGACAGTGTGGCTGAGTGGAATGAATGGAAGGGACTGGCGTGCCAGTTCTCACAACTTTGTATGTTGTAAAGATGTTGCTATGGATCTGACCAGAGGTTGGATCTGTCGGGGTTCATAAGCGGGGTACTTACATCGTCTGATGTTCCCACAGGCTGCTGTGAGGCGAAGGGTATGCAGGGGGCAAGAGTGGAAGTCTGGAGGATTCTGTCCCTGTTGTCCAAGAAATGATGGTGGCTTAGAGCTAGGTGGTGGCAATGGAGTATGATGCGGAATTTGGGACCTTTTGGAGAGTGAGCCTGGTGTGACAGGATTTGCCAATGTGGGGAGCAAGAGGGGGTTCTCAGAGACATCTAGTTAAGTCATTTGCTTCTTGTGTGCCTACTTCACATGCATCTGCATTTTAACCCACCCTTTCTTTGCCCTGGGATGTTTCTCATGGTAGGTAGAGGTGTTGGTGGCCTTTGGAGCTGTGAAGAAGAGCACTGGGGCGTGGGTAAAAAAAGGACATTGGATGGATCCTGCTTCTTGCAGCCACTGAAAAATCACTTCCTAGGTCTCATTGCTTTCCCTTCACCACTGCACGGGGCACTGAAGAGGCTGCAGGAGCATTGAGTGCTCAAGAATCTGTTTTGGTTTTTTTTTTTTTTTATGCGGTGTAAGCCAGAGGTACCGGGAGGGAAGGTGAAAGGATTCACCAGAGAGAGTGAGGAACAGAACAGGCAGATCTACTGAAATACACTGCTGAGGGGAGCAGCAGGTGGGCGAGGCAGGAGAGGTCTGCTGTGCCATGTGGGTCGCCTCACTGGGCAGCTGGGGATTGAACTGGTGCTGCAGTGGCTGCAATAGCTAGATAGCGCTGTTTTTAACCCCTACGCCACCAGGGAGGCCCAAGAATCTGGTTCTTCAGAAACTTGATTTGCAGCCTATAATGTGACCAGGTACTGGGCTAGACATACCACTTTTTTAATTCTTAAAACTAGCCCAAAGTTCCCCTGTGATAATGAGGAAATAGATGATCCCAAAATTATATATTGGCACCACCCTCCCCAAGTGTGAGAAGGCCCAGGGTTTTGGGGGAGAGCCTTAGGCATGGGCTGAGGGAGGATGTCTTCCTTCTGAACCTCACCTGCTCCTCTCCTAGGCCCATCCGTCCCGAGCCAGCCCCTCAGGGGTCCTTCCGCAGAATCTTGCATTTGAAAAAGGTTGCCCCCGCCTCTGGGAGCAGGCCTACCCCAGGACTTTCTTCCTTTGGGAGGGCAGGACCTTTGAGGCCTGATGACTCCTATTTCCCCACCCCTCAATCTGGTATCCTCCCCTGACCTCATAGGGCGTGGAATGCAGATGTCTCCAGGATGGAGTATCTCTTGGCATGCTGTGAGGGCTGGGACAAAAGCTGGGGGTGGGAGGATGCTCTTACTACCTACCAGACCAGCCCTGCCTGGGAGTGGATGGGATGTACTCAAGTGCTCTGCAAAGTGGGAAAGCAAGTGTGCTAAGCCACTGGGACCCTGCCCATCCCCCACCTTGAATCCCGCTGCTGTTCCCTAGTTGCTAAGATAGTTAAGTTAGCTAAGCTGCTGAGTTAGTTAAGTTAGTTAAACAGAGTTAGTGAAACAGTAGCCCCCTTTCTGTACCTTCTGGTCCTGGGAGGCAGGCCTGCCCATTTTGCAGTTTGGAACCTATTATTCAAGTGTCTATTCAAGTTGGAGATTTTCTGGGGAGCTCCAGGGACTAGCTCTTTCCCCTGACTCCCCCTTCCCTGCTCCCTCCAAACACATGCAGGAGGAGAGAGAAGATGGAAGGGAGGAGGGGCCGCCAGGGCAGAGATGCCAAGGGCCGACCTGCCATCTATACTCAGGATCTGTGGCTGGGAGGAAACAGGTGTCTGTGAAGGCTGAGGGGAAAGAGTGATTTGCATGGGGCGGAAAATTCCCCTGGCTCTTGGGTTTTCCAACACAGAGGCTTTGAACCTTTCCCCACCTAAAAATAGAGTCAAGCCACTCTACAGGTGGCAGTGACTACAGCCCACCTGGCCCTGCTGGGGTTACAGCCCAAGGGTCTCTGAGGCCTGACAGGAGAGACACCTGCCTCAAGTCCTGGGCCCCTTGAGGGTTGAGAAAGTCTTCCCCGCCTTGAACTGTGGCCAAAGACAAGCTTTTCCTCCCACAGTAGGCTGGAGAGCAGCCTGCGAGGTTTCCCTCATGCCCTAAGTGAGGCTGCTGAGCCATAACAGGCATGAATTCCAAGTTAGCGCAGGACAGGGAGGAAACCATCAATGAAAGCTTCCAAATTATTTGGCACATGAGAAAGCAGAGATGAAAGTGAGGATTTGGCAGCAGATGGGTTTGCAAGAAATATCCTTTCTTCTGGGACTGGTAGTCTCCTGGGCCTGGGGGCCAAAGGCTTTGGATGCCCAGGGCAAAGGAGATGTGGGAGCCACATCTGCCCAGTCCCCTGGAGCAAGAAACCTGTGGGATGGTTGTCGGTTCAGTGTGTACCCGGGCAGGCTATCTGTCTGCCAGAGTTCCCAGGGGGAGTGCTTGCTACTTGACATGTATTGCAGAAGCCCCCTCCCTGATGACTGTAGAGCCACACAACCTGTGGTTCACTTCACTCCTCATGCCTTAATGTGAACAGTGTTGGCATAGAGGATTTGATGACCAGGAGTACTTAGCCAAGGACTGGCACATAGTGAACCCAACAGCTATGGAAAGGACTGCAATGGGGTTTAGGTGGCACTGGAGCGTTTTCTAGGTGATGACCTCCAGGGTCCCGCTTTTCCCAATGCTCCCTGAAGGTGTAAATCAAGGGGCACCCTTTACACCAGAATGAGGTGCCGAGGGTGGAAAAGAAGTACTCCGGCTAGGAGTCAGGACCCTGGACAGAGCCAAGGCCTGGAGACCCATTTTCCCTTCTGGCCATTCCCCAGTGAATGGCTGTTCTCAGCCAGAGTGAGAAGGGAGTGCAGGGCCCCAGACTGGGGGCTGATCCGTGCAGACCTTGGGATCCTAGGAGACTGGGTTAGGATTTTTGATGGACGTGCCCAAAGATTCCCTTTGGCTGTGGAAGGAAAGGGGGCTGACCCAAAAGACAGGCTCCTGCCTTCCTCTGCTCTGCCTGCCTGCTGGTTCCCAACAAAGCTGAGATTTGGCACTTGGAGCTTAAGTGAGCCAGGCCAGTCCTGAAGGGGAGGGGAAGGGATTAGCCTAGCCTGGGGAGGTGGTATTAGTGTGTAAACCTGGCTGGGACCTGGGGTTTCTGGTCTGGCTTGTCACACTAAATGGCATAACCATTATTGGTGCTTAACCCTTTGTAGGACATATCTCTGAGACTCTCATGGGCACCAAAGGCTGGAGATTACTTTTTGTCAATACTGGTACCAGAACCCCATTCCTCTTCACCCCCAGGAATTCTGACTTAAGTGGTCTGGAGTGGAGCATGCGTGGGGCCTGAGGGGCCTGTACTTACTAAAAGCCCTCCTGTTGGGACCCAGGGTTAACTCCTGCTCTAGACCTGTACCTTCATTTTCTTAAGATAGGAGGTCCTGCTTTGATTTTCCCTGGAAGACCCTGAGGTTGTAGAAGGGAAGGGAGTTTTCTCAGACTTCCTCAGTGATGTAAGTAGAGGCAGGAATGTGGGTGAGGCTCAAGGTCCCACTACCACAGGTGCAGGGGACTGACTCTTCTACCAAACCCTTGGCCTAGCAGGGGTGTGAAGGGCTGTTCAAGAAGAGACCTGGGGGCCAGCAACGTGGCTTAGAGGCTACTGTTTGAGGCTGTGTCTTCCTCGGGCCTAGAGCAGAGAGGCAGATGGGAGGACAGGCCTAGCCGTGATCTCAGGTGAGTGAAGGTAGAGCAGTCCTCCCAGGATGGAAGTCGGCCCCTGGCAGACTGTCTTTAGGTGGAGAAAGCTGTATTTTCAAAAAGTTAGAATCCCCTTGAAGTCAGCTAGGGGCAAAGGCATGGGTCTTCAGGACTGAAGAGCTACTGATACTGATTAAACCCAGCAAGCACACTACAGCATCTGATACAGCCTGTGCTCCTGCAAGGGGTACAGAAAATGTGAGCCCTGTCCCTGGGGAGCTTGTCCTCTCACTGTTAGCAGGATGCAGGTGCTACACAGGAAAGAGTCCGTTATATGAGGTCCCCCCAGCTTTGCCTCTCGTGAGCTCTGTGACCTTGGTAAGTGACACTTTCTCTCTGAGCTTCAGGGTCCTCATGTGTGGAGACCTGCCCTACACCCTACTAGATGTGACTGTCCTCTCCTGGGGCCTTTGGAGCCTGGCTGGCAAGGAAGGTCTGAGGAGTGAAGCAGTCCTACTGGGATGGAAGCCTGAAGGGTCCCACAATGGTGGAGAAAGGGGGGAGGTGGGATCCAACTGGTTTTTTTATTTTGTTTTGTTTTGCTTTATTTATTTATTCACTCATCCATTCATTCATTCTTATATTGTAGTCCCGGGATCAAACAGTTAACTCCTTTGTGGGTCCTGGTAACAATGTAGTATATTTCTAGATGAGAGAGTAGGATTTGGGGATCGGACCCGGGAGAAAGAGAATAATCTCTGCCCAGTGGGGTGTTCCTCACACCCAGTGGCCCTGAAAGTTCCTATGTGAGGATGGCCTTCCTCCAGAAAAGGCAACAAGTGAAGATTATCAGTTTGTTTATTTATTTATTTTTTTAGAGGCATGTTTTTATTTTATTTATTTATTTGTTTGTTTGTTTTGTTTATACATGCACTGGGTACAGTCAGAAGCGTGGGAGGGTGAGAGAATTCACCAGAGCCAGAGCGGGGAGCAGAGCAGGCAGAAGGACCGAAGTACACTGCTGAGGGGAGCAGCGGGCGGCAGGAGAGGTCTGCGCGCCATGTGGGACCCTCCTCTGGCGGCCGGGGAGCAGCCGGGAATCGAACCGGCGCTGCAGAGGCTGCGCACAGCTTCGCAACCCAGCGCTCAACCGCTGCGCCACCGGGGAGGCCCGAAGATTATCAGTTTGACCCGTTGCTTTTTAAAATGGAACCCTCCTTCCCCAGATGAAGGTGGGGTGGTCAGTTTGTATAGGGTTCAGAATCACCGGATAAGTAAGATGCCTTCCTGGAGAAGCAGAGGTGTTATCCAGATTAAAATAACATAAGTTATATAAAAACCGTGATAGCATATGTTGGGGTGAAATGCACAATGCCCACAAACTTGAGAGAGAGAACGGGAGAATGCCAAAAAAAGGTTTTGTGCTTGCCTCTATGGGTTCGAGCCTTGTTTCTAGCCAGCAGTGCCGCTGCTCCCCATTAAGGCAGGCAGGTGGTGAGGGGGAGCCCTTCTTCCGGGCAGGGTGCCTGCTTGCTGGAGACTCACACTGCCTTCCTCTGGGGTAGGGGGCAGAATCCACTTCTAGTATAGTCGGAACATCGCTGCTCCTGCCAGCTGGAAAGGCCTCTGGGACTTGTCTTGCAAAAGAATATGTGTAATAAATTCTCTTTAAGAGCAGGAAGTGCTGTTATCCTTGTGAAAGTATGTGATGGAGGATGTTGAGAGAATGAGAGAGAGACAGTGTGTGTATGTTTTAAGTGTCTAACCAACTTAGCCCAGGCTTGAAAAAGGGGATGGATAGAGGTGTCTGTAGTCTCAGAGCCCTTCTGGTGTTCTGCTCCTAAGTTCAAGTATCTGAATTTGCTCTTCATTGAGACACTATTAGTTTCCAACTCAGAAGGGAAGTTTTTTAAAAGAAGAAATAACTGGCTGGTTTGTAGGTAGTATGACAAGGCAGGCCTCAAATAAGTGTAACCTCTCTGAGTCTCTGTCTCCATACCTGTCAAATGGGGGTGATCGGAATTAGGTGAGATTAGCATTTAGCACAGCTCTTGGCATGCCAGAGCAAGGTAATGACTTTTCACAATTTTTCCTTTTATTTATATATTTTTTACATCATCGTTCATTTTTAAACAATGGTGTTGTTTTTTTTTAAATTTTATTTATACAAGAACTGGGGTACAGGTCAGAGGCATGGGAGGGTGAGAGAATTCACCAGAGACAGCGGGAGCAGAACAGGCAGACGAACCAAAGACACTGCTGAGTGGAGCAGTTGACGATGGAGGAGAGGTCCGCCGTGCCATGCGGGTTTCACCCTGGCCGGCTAGGAATTGAACTCGTGCTGCAGAGGCCACGGACAGCCTCACAGCACTGTGCTCAACCCACTGCGCCACCAGGGAGGCCCCATTTTTAAACAATGTTTGCTTCTCCCCACCCCCAGGTGTAGTCCCATAGAATTTCCTTCACCAATGCACCCATGACTTTTCACTGTTGTTTCTAGTAAGATGAAGTGCTCAGAAAAAAACTGTCTTAGAATGAAGTATCTAGTAGTGGTTTTACTTGACTCCCTGGGGCATGAGGGGGAGGCGATCACTCTTACCTTTGCACTGAGACTGCTGATGTGGACAGAGGTCAGGGACTGGCAGTTCATTTTGATTGGCTTTGGGATAGTGAGTAATGCAGTGCCTGAAAGAGTGCTTTGGGCCAGATCCTGGAAGACACTGGAAGAGTGCTTTGGGCTAGATCCTGCCCCCGCGCTCTCCCTGCTAGGTGGGGACAGCAGATTTCTTCTGGGCAGGACAGGAAGTATCAAGAGTTGCTGGTACTTCAGATAGATCCTGGGGTTCATTCATTCCTTCGCTCCCTTACTCCACAAGCATTTCCTGAATATCAGTGTCCCAGGCACTGTGCCACAAAGAGGCACAAACATAAACAGGTGACAGGCATCTCTGCCTCTGTCAGCTTGAATATTAAAAGAGCTGGACGTGAAACAAATAATTACACAAACGGTCAACTTTGGTAATTGTGATAAGTGTTGGAACCTTTTCTTAAAGTAACTGAACTTCCTCTTGGTACTGCTTGGCCTAAAATGCATAATGCTACAGTAGCTCACCCTTGAGAAAAGGAAATAGAGGCCAAGGTCCCCGATGAAGCGTTCGAATTACATTCACAAATCACGTGATCAGATAGAGATACTCTTAGGATAGCACTTAGTGAATTTGCTTGTCGTCATTGTCTTTGTTTTCGGAGATTATGACAGAGTTAAATCCGGAAGTAGGCGCAGGAAACTAGATAGTTTCAATGCTTGTGGTCTTCAGCATTGGGGAAAAGGAACTGGAGGGTGCAGCCATGTGCACTGTCCTTCCTCCTGGGCACAGTAGGGTCTGCGGCTCTGTCCAGAGCTGCGTTGGCTCCTCTAGTGCTTAGTCAGCTTATTAAATTGGAGTTTTAGACCTTTAAACATTCTTCATACTGTTTGAGGAAGCCACAGTTAACATCTCCTAAGCAATTCAATGGAACTAGGTTGCTAGGCAGCAGACCTTTAAAGACAATTTGTCAATTTCTGCCAAAAGAGAGAAAAATAGTAAACATTCACATTCTTAGAAAATTGCTTGTTTTCCAGCTTCCAACTTTCTTGCCACAGCAAGCCCTCCAGTTCATCAGTGTCCATTTTATTCTTTATTTAGTTTTCATAAATAATTCAGAGGTGTTTTAGCAGAATAATTGAGCTCTTTTTCAAGCCTAACTTCTGGCAATTCAAAACAAAAGGATATTTGGGTCACAATCAGCTTGCCATATTTGTGAACAGGTTTTATGTAAGTGTACAGAGAATCCCTTGGAAGGTACACCGTACCCAGCTGTAGCCTTGGGCAGCAACCCAGGAAGGGTGGAAGTCCACGGAAGATGTTGAGTCATTCAGCCTGTGTTGGCACCTAGCATGTGCCAGGCTTGTGTGCACAGTTGGCCCCATACCTGTGGCTTGGCCAAACCTCACTGAGCTTACCTTCTAATGAGGGGCACCCTGTAGGAAACCAGGAGGTTCCAGTCCATGAGAGTTCAGAGAAAGCCCAAAACTAACCTGAGTTCAAGGAAGGCCTCCCCGAGTAGCTGTGGGCTGATCCAAGATCTTATGGGTAAACAGTTCCACTTTGGCAAAGGAGAAGAGTAAACCAGCAGGGTCCTTCCTGGGTGAAAGTGCCCAGCAGACTGCAAGTACATCTCTGTAACCACAGCCCTGGTAGGTCCTGCAGCTCAGCCTGAGGGCAGAAGGAAGACACTGGAAAGCTACTAGAGGCTTGGAACTTGCAAAGACCAATGTCTGATTTGCATACTCCAGCTTTTTATTTATTTGTTTGTTTTAGATTTATTTTACTTATTTATGCATACAAGAGCTGGGGTATAGGCCAGAGGTGCCAGGGGAGGGGGGGGAATGAGAGGATTCACCAGAGACAGAGTGTGGAGCAAAACAGGTGGGTTGACTGAAATACACTGCTGAGGGGAGTAGAGGGCGAGACGGGAGAAGTGTGCTGTGCCATGTGGGTTAGCTCCCTGGCCAGGGATCGAACTCATACTGCAGTGGCTGCGGTTAGCTTCACAGGGCTAAGATTTAACCCCTTGCTCCACCATGTAGGCCCCTGCATATTCCATCTGTTTCAGAAGACGCCTAATTTCAGGTTGATTCAGGCCATTGGCAGTGAGCACTTGACCTAGCGGGATGGCACGGGGACTGTGGGAGAATGCTGGATAGCTCTGGAGTTGTCTTGGCCTGGATTCCTTTGCCACTTCCACATGTAGAACCTCAAGAAGGTTATTTAACTAACTTGAGTCCCAGGTTACTTAAGAGTAAAATAGGGATGATGGTAGCATTTGCACTAGCACTACAGAGTTAGTATAGGGACTAATAATAAATTCAAGGCAGTCCTTAGGCTGGCACTAGACCCAGTACCAGTGCTCTTTAAATGCTTCTGCCTGAAAGGGCCGCTGGTGTCTAGTCTGAGTGTCTTAGGATGAAACTTGGAACTCTCTTGGAACCAGACTTTCTCTCTCTGTTGACTCTCCCTGACCTAGCTGAGGGTCATTTGGGTTCGTAGTGATATGCCTGTGCCTGGGTCAGGGCCACCTCTCCCCCTCTGGTCTCTGCCTCCAGCTTGGGCAGCACACTGGCCCTTGGGTTTTAAGGCCTGCAGGCTAAAGGCTGTGTGTTGCTCTCTTCAGGTTCCCTCTGCTGGGGAGTTCCGCTTCGGGTACATCCAGTGGCTATCTTCCTCTGTTAACCGTTAACGGGGGCTCAAAAAACACTGCCAAGGAGATAGCTGGCAACCTCAGACTGATCAGATAATTCCCCAGAGACCCTTTCATTCATTCACGTAGTCATTCTAGAGTGTAAGGGCCGGGCAGTGAGGCAGGAGGATGATAGGGAAGTGGTTCTGTTGTGCTGCCGCTGTTCCCCAAGCCAAGCAAGGGTGATTGGAATAAGAATCCCAGAGGAGGTGACATTTGAACTGCAGCCCAGGCTGAGGGAACAAGAGGCTTCAAGCTCATCCCTGTCTCCTCGGAGGGGCATATCATGACTCTAAGCTCTTGAGGAGTTGATTTCCGGGGTGAGATGACAGGCTGACTTAGGTCTGTGTGCCTCTTGGCATCAGAGCAACGGAGCTTCAGATCTCGTGCCACTTGGCTGCTGGGGGTGGGCAAACTGAAGGCTGTCGTGAGGCCCTTTTGGGCTCAGTTCACCCCTGCCATGTCCTTTAGTCAGGCTCAGAGGGAGATGACCTAGGGCCAGCCTTGCTAGTGTCGGTAGAGGCTTCAGCTGGGAAAGGCCCCAGCCAGCAAATGGGGGCTACTGCAGGACCCCACAAAAGCACCCAGCGCTCGAGTTTCTGTTCTCATATTAGCCATCTTACTGCTTGCTAATAAGATATGCAAATGATCTGGGCTGTGAAATCTTCACCACATTCCATCTTCTGTTTAATTAGCATTTAATCGTAATCTCATTTTAATTTTTTTCACACTGGCACCCTAATTAAATGTTAGGGTGTTAGTCTTAACAATTAAATTATATTGGCAAATAGAGTCTTCAAGAAACTTGACCTTTTTCAAGCCAGAGCCATCTCTAGCTAGATACAGACATTAATTAGATTTCTGCAAGATGCTGCCTCCAGCCCCTTTAGTGCCTGCATTCCAGTTGTTTTCTTGTGGTTGTGGCCCTAGATTCAAATGAAGCACATATAGCTAGTGAGTTCGGTCCCCAACAGGCAGAGGTTACCACTGAATAATTTCACTGAGTGTCTGAAGGCCAGTAGGTGCGTTTTCTAGAAGGGATGAGTTTAGAGTTTGGGCTGATGCCTGGAACACTCCTTGAAGTGGTTTCTCTTGACACAGTAACGTGAATTCTCCTTTAACTTGTGATTCTCATGTGATTATCACTGGGAAGTTAGTACCTATGCAGGTCATACAACGTCTGGATCTGCCACCAAGTCTCACAGCTGCCCTTTGGAGAAGGCCATGGGGAGGTCAGCAACTGGGGTGGGAGAGGCATCGCCAGTCCCAGCTGGCATGGAGGGGGCAGTAGACCCATTAGGAAGAGCAGTTTCCTCTTCAGTGAGCGGGTGTCAGAACTGGCTCAGGGAATTGGGTGGACTAAAGAAGGAATGCAGCCCCGTCCTCCTTGTATCCCCTCACATGTGTGGCAGTGCAGAGCCCCTGCCAATCCGGGATCATGCTTGTTCTTCATAGACCCTGACCACGGGAAGCCTTTTTCTGGGGTGCCCCAAACTTCAGCTCTTTGGGTAATATCCTGGCTTTTCATTTCCTGGGGTTGGAGCCCTGCACTCTCCTAGCTCCACTCGTGCGTGTGGTTGCAAATATCAACTTCATCTGTAAACCTTCAACAGGAATTCCCTGAACATTCACTTAATGACAGTACTGCATTCACAGAGCCTTCCTGCCATCTGCTTTTCTCCCTCTTTTTGCCTTTCTTGGCAAGTCTTTGCTCTTCCCTCTTAAGTCCACTCCCATCATCACTCACTCTGTAACAAATCAGAATACATGGGAACTAAATTTGGCACATTTATTGAACACCTACTGCGTGCAAGTGGGTTTAGAGAAGCTGCTTCATTGTTCTTATGCTTGTCTGTTGCCCACTAGAGTTGCATTTGCCTTTGTTTCCCTTGCCTGTGGCGGGGAGACCACCCTGGGGTTGTCTGACTCTACTTTCTCTCTCTCTCCTGACAGGTTTTCCGGACAGACTTGATCACCGCCATGAAGATCCCAGACTCATACCAGCTCAGCCCGGATGACTACTACATCCTGGCTGACCCGTGGCGACAGGAGTGGGAGAAAGGTGTGCAGGTGCCCGCCGGGGCCGAGGCCATTCCGGAGCCCGTGGTGAGGTGAGCTGGGGTCCATAGGCCTAAAGGAAGAGGAAGCTAGGATTGGGTAAGGGACCCACTAGTCCAGGATTTCTTTCTAACCTGTCTCTAGTCTGTCTTTGATTCTTTTGTCTCTTAAGCCTTTGAAATGTCCCAGAAATACTGGCAGTTTATCTTTGAGGCTGGAACCAGAAACAAAATCTCCCTGGGCCTCTGTTTTCTTACCCGTGAACTGGGAATAACAATGACCCTGACCTCTCATTGTGATGGAGGTGATGCAGGGGAACGGTGTGTGGCAGGTACTTGGCAAAGGGCCTGGTACTTACAAGTACTCAGTTAAAACTGGATTCGTTTGATGTCAGTCCAGAGCGGGTTCCACAGCAAATCTTGTCAGCGAAATCTCTGGATGCTCCACTAGTTCTTAACACAGGGATAAGCCATGCCTCTGGTTTCTTAAACCTTTTTAAGGAGTTCTTAGTGGGAGGGAGTCAAGTGCCTGGCATGCAGCAGATGCTCTGGAACCAACCGTAGTGACCAGCCTCTGAGGAGGCTCCCTATTAGGCTGGCTCAGGGTTAAGTTTTTTCTGGGCTCTGTAGCCTTCTGGTCTTATGCGACAGAGAGACCCCAGGGTGCTCTTGTCAGGAGGTGGCCTCGTGGCCATAGGCCTTGCCTCCAGAGACAGAGTTCAGCTAAGTGCTTTCTGTACCTCGGGAAGCCCTCCAAGTCATGTCTCAGGCACAGGGGCCTGCTGTCCTGGACTCATCAGTTTGTGTTCCTGGCAGTCGCGCCCTGGCCTTGGCATCCCCGTGACTCTTTGGTCCATTTTGACCATGCCTGGGGCAAAGATCACCAGAGTGCCTTCCCTCGAAGCTGGCACCATTGGTTCCCGGCAACCATACCTTCGACTGGTCTGTGGTCACTCAGTGCTCACTAGATTCCAGACCTGTGCTAGGCATGGAATTAGACAAAGCTGACATGAAGCCACACTTGGGGGCTTGGAGAGAATTGCATGCTGGCCGTGCTGTGCCTCCTGAGGGCTAAGTGCCTACCAACCATTGTCTGAGGCACTCCAAGAATCAGGGAAGCTCCAGGCCTCTCTGGAAGGGAGGATATGCAGAATGTGGACAAAGAATTTATTCTTGACATCTATTGGTGTGGGTCACACTCCTAGCCCATTTCATCCCCACAACTGTCACTGACCTTTCTTTTTTTTTTAAAGTGACAGCCCATTGCTTTCACCATACATTATTTATTTATTTATTTTTAAAAGATTTATTTATTTATACAAGAACTGGGGTACAGGTCAGAGGTGCTGGAAGGTGAGAGAATTCACCACAAACAGGGTGGGGAGCAGAACAGGCAGATGGACCGAAAATGCTGCTGAGGGGAGCAGCGGGCAAGGCGGAGAGGTCTGGGATTCTCCCTGGCTGGCTGGGAATCAGACCCGCACTGCAGAGGCTGTGGACACCATTACAGCATGGAGCTCAATTCGCTGTGCCACTGGGGATGGCCTATCACTGATCTTTTTGACCCTGTTTCCAACTCTGACATATTGAGAGAAGGGCCTAGCAATGTGGGGCTAATACCTGATGGTGTAGCAATGAGGATTCGGTCAGAACTCACACACCAAGGGCCCGGGGTGACCAGGAGGAGGGGGGTGGGCCAATATCTGGGCAAAGAGAGAGGAATGTCCTGCTAAGTTTGACCTAGCAGTCTGTTTGCTCCCCTTGACATCAGTGTCAGGTGGTTCTGGAAACATCTGCTGGACTGAGTAATTGCAGATGCCTCCACACCAGTAGCTTGGCTTCAGTCTGCTTGCTGGTGCTTTATCTGCCGGCATCAAGCACGTGTTCAGACAGCACTGGCTGTACTAAGTGCATTCCCAGCCTACGCACGGCTGCTGCAACTAACAGAAGCCAGGCTCTCCTGGCCTGTCCGGGTACAGACTTGAAGTGGAGAGGGCTGCTCCCTTGCGGAGAGCTCTGTGCCCCTTCTTTCCCTGTCTCCCTGCATCCCTGTTCCTCCCTCTCACTGGTTGCCACCCACTGATGGCCGTCATCTGGAAATCTAGCACAGCAAGGATTGTTACAGGAACTGAGAACTTTCTGTGCTGAGTCTGTGTTCATCTTCTCGTCACATCGGTTCTCTGAAGTACATGTTACTATCCCCACTTTATAGATGAGGAAGTTGGGAGGTTCTGGGGAATTCCCTGCATGATTGCCAGAGTGATCTGGGCCAGGAAATCACAGACCTTGAAAACAAGCCCTGGGTTGCCCCAGTGAGGCCCACAGTCATGTTCCCAGATCAACCTTGCATGCTGGTGCTGACTGGCCTTCCCCAGTCGCTCCCCTAACTCCTTCCTTCTTTCCCTCCTCCCTTCCTTCCTCCTTACCTGATCCCCACTATCCTAAACTTGTCTTGGTAATGAGAACCCACCTTGCCCCAGATCGTTAAAATTGAGTATAGGTGTGTGCTGTTCTCTTGAAGTGGCCAAAAGACTCAGCCCAGGGCAAAACCAGCCTCAGGGGTTCTGTCTGATCTTCAGGGCTAGGGTCCCATCCTCAGCCTCAGATCCTCAGTCTTGACGTAGGGTGGGATGGGTCTATGCTTGGTAAAAGAGCTTCCTTCGCAGCCGGAGAGAGAAGAGGCCCAAGGTCAAAATGAGAACCCCTTGAAGCAGGAAATACCTCTTCTGGTGTTTCCCTTTAACCCTGGCTTCTCAGAGAAAGGAATGTGACTTTGGCCCCAAGTGGTCTGGCCAGGTGACATCTGATTGAACACACAGGTGTGGGCAGTTACGTCAGCAGGTAGTGGTCCTTCAGATGGGAGTTATTGAAAACCCCGACTAAGCACATGCTTGAGGCACAAAGCAGGGTAATGCCAACACTATTTTGTTTTGTCTTGTTTTGTTTTTAAAGGTTTTCTTTATTTCTTGATTTCTCAATGCTTTTTTTTTTAAGATGTATTTATTTATGCATACAAGAGCTGGGGTACAGGCCAGAGAGCAGGGGGTGAGAGGATTCACCAGAGACAGAGTGGGGAACAGAGCAGGCAGATTTACCAAAATACACTGCTGAGGGGAGCAGCGGACGAGACAGGAAAGGTCTGCCTCGCCATGTGGGTTTCTCCCTGGCCGGTTGGGGATTGAACTTGTGCTGCAGAAGCTGTGGATTGTTTTGTAGTGCAATGCTTATCCCCTTGCGCCACCAGGGAGGCCCTGTTTTGTTTTGTTTTTTAATTCAAACAAGAGACTGATGGGGAAAGGCAGAGTTCTGTAGGACTATGAGAGTATTGGTATTGCATCTCATGGGAATGACCTCAGGGGCTCTCATCTAAGCATCATCTAAGGGCTTTCTTCATCGCAGCCTTTTGTGTAGGAAAAGGTGGCACTAAATGCTCTCCCTTCCTCCTTGCTGCCCCACCTCCACCACCCCTGGGCGTCCCTCCTGGCATGGCCTAGAGACCATTTTGCTTCTCCATCCTTCCTGCTCCTTTTGCTCACCCAGAGTACTTCCTCTTCACAGCTGGGCCATGTCTCTGTGCCACCCAGGGCCCTGCCCTTCCCTCCACAGTCTGCGCTGAGTCACAGCCCCTGGCAGCTCTGCCTCCAACCCCAGGAGGCCTCTCCGGCAAGTGAGGGGCCTCTCAGCCCTGGCAGGACTGGCCAGATGGAAGCCAGGCTCCACAACAATAACCATGGCAACCAGTGGGGGGTGGGAAGAGCTGGCATTTTAAACTGGCATCAGGACCTGAGGGGCAGCACACAGCTGAGCAAAGGGGAAACTGTGCCCTCCTAAGGCAAAATGCCCTCATAGTCTATTTCAGAAGGAGCGAAGCAACTCCAGTGATCTTACCAGACACACAGAGTGCTGGACTGTGTGCCCAGCACTATTCTAAGAGCTTTACATCTGCCCATTTAATCCTCATATCAGTGATAGAAGATGGGTACATTTATTGTTACCCCGTTTTTTGGATGAGCTTTCTAGGGCACAGAGAAGTTAAGTGGCCCCCTGGAGTCTCACATTAAATGGTGAAGTGGGGCTTTGAGTCCACTCTGAAGCCAGGACCCTTCCAAACTGCCTCAGGGACAGAGACCTGGCCCGAGTCTGGGACTGTAGAAGGCACCTATTTGTATGGAGATGGAGGGGCAATGTAGAGAGAGACTTCTGCTCAGTTAACATTGTGTGTAGGGGAAGGACAAGTTGTGTGGGAACACTATGTCCTTTGTGGCAGTAGACTAGGCCACCTAGCCTCTGTGCCTGAGGCAGCTAGTGCAAAAGGGGGTCAGGGCAAATGCGGTTAGTAGTGTGTCTTGCAACCCAGTTCCCAGTGGATATGTGGGCACTGATATTTCCCCACACCAGTAAGCAATGCTCTGATACCAGCAGGGTACCTGAAAATTCAACTCATTTTTGACACTGTACCTGGAGTTTCCACTGGTTCAAGGGCTCAGTCTCCTGAGGCCACCCTCTGCTTTAGAAAGTAGCTGCAGGCCCTGGCAAGCCTGCACTCTGGCCAACTGCTCTAGATCTGAGGTCCCAGGATGCCCCCTCCTCAGATTTTAGGTGCCCATGGCAAGCCCCAGATTATTATCTGTGCTTCTGACCACCTGGCTATAAATCAGAGGTGTCCAGGATGCCCTCCCTGAGTTCAATTAATTTAATAAATCAGTACACAGAACTCAGGAAACCCTTTTACTCACTAGATCACTGATTTATTACAAAGGTAAAGAATAGGAATCAGTAACCGGATGGAGGTGATACATAGAGCAATGTATGGGGAAGGCGCAGCGCGCCCGTACCCTCTCCAGGAGCGGCATTCAAAATCCTCCGCCCCTTCCTGGTGGGCTCTTATGAGGGCTACATTACCTAGGTATGGCTAATTAAACCATTGTCCTTTGGCAATTGAACGACACATATTCTTGCTAAGGAAATCGGGCTGGGACGGAAAGTCCCACATTTATTCTCGTTGGTTTTACTGACAATCATCTCCTTGACATCCCTCCCCCTCTTCTTAGGTGTTTTCCAAAAGTTACCTTCATTAACATAGGCCATGAAGAAAAACAAGACACTAGTTTACACCTTTATGGCTCTGAAGTTTACTCAGGGACTGAGAACCTGAGACCAAATATTACAAAAGATGCTCCCATGTTCTAACAGCTCAGGAAATTCCAAGGCCTTTGGGGGGGATGCTGTGAGACAAGAACCGGATGAAGTCCAAATATGTATGACAAATACGTGCTTGTCACTGGAATAACCAAATGTGTGTGTGTGTATACATACACACATTTATACGCGTATATATGCACACACATATATCCTTAAATCACAGTATCGCAAGTGAGGGGACAGTCCCAGGCCTTTCCCCAGGGGCCTGGAGGATATGCTGAACAACCTAGAGCTGAGCTGACTCATTCCACTTTTCCCAAGGTGACTGTGCCTAGGACAGCATTTGGAATGCCTCTTACGTCTGCGGGGTGGGCAGGTGGGAAGAGGAGGTATAAGGAGAACAGATTGAAGGGTCTAGTCTCTTGAGGTTAGAAGTGGACCCTATTTGGCGTCAAAGTGCATACTTCACTTGTCCACTACTTCCTCAGCTGCAGGCCTGTTACAGGGCAACCCCAATGTGAAATGGGGTGGCCTGAATGGGTCCTCACCTGTGTGCTTAAAAGGGGCTTATAATGAGACCCAACCTCAGGTACACGTAAAAAGGGTAATAAAGGGCTTATTTACTAAGAGGGGAAATGAAGAAACGAATGACTCAGGGAGAAAAAGAGAGATAAATTGGTGAATGCATCTTACCAGTTCCGCTGAGCTGGAACCCCAATAGCATGCTGAAAGCTGGTGAAAAACCAAGGACCCCCAAGGCCTACCTGTCTGGTAATATACCAACCCTGGCTGCTTAACTCCATTCTTAGTTCCCAGCAGTCCTCCCTTTGGTAGTGATGACATTATGGGATCTGTAGTCTTTGGTGTCTTGGATCTCTTTAGTCTGGGATAGGAGTGGGGTCCATAAAGCCTGCTTGTGGCATTTTTTCAGGACATCCTTCCCCCTCCACAGGCCAACTCACTGGGAGCTCGTGGACCCAGTGAGGATGCCAGGCTGAGTGCTGCTTCACTCACGACATCCCCTCTTGATTTCCTAGGCTCCTGCCACCACTTGAAGGCCCCCAGGTATCCCCTAGCAGCTACGAACTTGGCGAGGGCTCCCAGCCTGATTGGCCAGGGGGCAGCCGCTATGACCTGGATGAGATTGACGCTTACTGGCTAGAGCTCATCAACTCAGAGCTCAAGGAGATGGGTGAGTAACCTGACAAGCTGGCTGGGATGGGGAGCCCAGCATCTGAATCCCAAGGTCCTCACCCTCTGCAGGGCAGTGGCCACAACTGGGCTTTGGCATGGCATGGTTCTGGGGGAAAGTCCCTGTTACTTTACTGATCAGAGAAATTATTTGGTGCCACTGTGCATTGGTTTCTGTAGCAGTCCGATGAAGGTGATAATAGCACATAATTTACAATTCTTGGGAATATTGCAGTAAGTGTGAATGTTATGTGTAAAGTAAGCAAGCACACAAGTGACTCTAGGGTAACAGATTGGACTGGGTTCTGTGCGTCGGGCTCCTAGCTGGAGCCCACTGACACTTCCTAGGAAGGGTTGTTCTCTTGAGGCTCTTCCCATACACAGCGCAAGCAGCAGATTCCCCATGAAGCCAGCCACATCCCAGACACACTTCCATGTTCTCTGCATGTGCAAGTGTGTGGTCACAAACATGCTGCCTCAAGTCAACACAAAAGGCCCCAGGGCTTTGGGATTTGGTGGTCCAGCCTATTTAATTTTCAGATGGTGGAGCAAAGGCCGGACAGGGAATGAGTTTTCCCAGGTCACATAGCGAATGAGGGGACCCTCCCCATTTGTGCACCCTGAGAGACTGACTCAACTTGCTGCCTGGCTGTCCTCACAGAGAGGCCAGAGCTGGATGAACTGACCTTAGAGCGTGTGTTGGAGGAGCTGGAGACGCTGTGCCACCAGAATATGGCACGGGCCATCGAGACGCAGGAGGGGCTGGGCATCGAGTATGATGAGGACGTCGTCTGTGACGTGTGCCGCTCTCCTGAGGGTGAGGATGGCAACGAGATGGTCTTCTGTGACAAGTGCAACGTCTGTGTGCACCAGGTGGGCAGCCCCCGATCTGCCTCCCCCATGCTGTGTCCTCACACTGCCTGGGCTTGGTCATCTCACTGCAGGAGTACAGGGGCACTGAAGGCACAACTTCCCCTGCAGAGGGGGAGGGCAAATGAGGCAGGGGGCTGGCAGGAGTGCCCTGTGCAGCCAGGGCCCCTGGGCTTAGCCCTGTTCATCAGACTTGAGTAAAAGCCCTGTGGATGGTCTTTCTGTCCTCTCCTGTCAGCCTCCCTCAGAACCTCCCCTCTACACACCCTCTTCCTGCCCTTTGGAAGTATAATTGGCAATGGTATAGTGACAGAGAGCAAAGCCAGGTTGCAGATTTTCAAGTCATGGCTCTGCCCTTTATAAGTTATGCGATTTGGGGTAAGTTTCTTAATTTTCCCGCCACCTTTTTCTCAAATAAAATGAAAGTAAGTTGTAGTGAGGCTTAAGTTACTTCCTGGGGGTTACATGCTTAGGATTGGCAGTAAGGGTTTTCCTTATTTGTCTCCATCCTTGGTGTCCAGGCCCTCTCTTCATCTTGGGCCTCAAGGCTGTGGATCTCGGTCATCTCTGGGCCTTATTTGCAGAAGACCTGACCAGAACCCAGTGTACCCACTCTGGCTCTGACTTTAAAGTGCCCCTTGCCCACTGCTTCTGGAATTGCTTCTGGGGAACCCAGGTGCTTCCCCTGGCTGGCAGGTGTGTAGGTAGTAACCACCATTATCCACATACCTTATGCCCAGCAGCACTTAGATCCTTAAGCCCTAGGCATGACCAGGAGGAGCCTGGTTCACAAATCCCTGGGAAAAAATAAAACAGCTGTGGGCTTTGGCTTCAGGCAGTACACAAACCCAAATTGGTATTCGACTAAAGGGAATCCCTGAAGTACATCACTTGGTTAAAGCAACTGTCCTCCCAGCAGAGGGCAGGCCTGAGCCCTCCCAGAAAGGACTGAAATGGTGACATTTTAGCCACACAAAGCTGGCAAAGAGCTTCCCAGGAGCCCTTGCATTATAATACCTCCAGGGGTCTCCTTGGCAGAGGCAAGTGGCAGTGTAGCCCTGCGTCTCTTAGCTCAGGGCTGGAGCTGGGACCGGGACCATCTGGTGCTGACTGTTGACCAGACCAGGTAGACAGTGCTCTTGTGACCATCCTGCTCTCTCCCCAGGCGTGCTACGGGATCCTCAAGGTACCCACGGGCAGCTGGCTGTGCCGGACATGTGCCCTGGGTGTCCAGCCAAAGTGCCTGCTCTGCCCAAAGCGAGGAGGAGCTTTGAAGCCCACCAGAAGTGGGACCAAGTGGGTGCACGTGAGCTGCGCTCTCTGGATTCCTGAGGTGGGCAGATGTGGGGGTGGGACGGCCCTGGGAAGTGGGTCTGCGTGAAACTCAGGACTCAGGAGAGTTTTAAGAAGAGAAGTGATGGCCCATGTTTAAACGGGGTGCTCTCAGGTGGCAAGCCTGGGAAGAACTCGACAGCAGCCACAGAAACCTTTGCCTATGCACCTGGGCAGAACTCAGGTGTGCATTTCATGGGAAGATGGGATTAGGAGCCCTCGGGCTCCAGGTAGTAGGTCTGAGTGGGGACAGAAGTCGGGCAGCTGACTACAGGGGAATGCAGGTGTTGAGTCCATCCATACCTGGAGAGTGGATCCAGCCGGTCAGGCCACCTGCTCAAAGCAAAAATAAGCCAACTACCTCAACTGAAAAAACAAACAAACAAACAAAAAACAAAAAAAAAACGCTGTCACCTGAAAGGAAAACAAAAGAAAAATAATAATAATTTCAACAAATTAAAGGAAATCAGGCCCAACTAAGTGTTGTATGGTAGGCCTGCTGCTGTGACTGGGACAGAGGGGCGGTCCTGGTCAGGTGAGGGGGACCGTGGGTGATGGACAAGGCTCACAGTGAGTTAGAGGAGGCCTTGGGCTCCCCGGAGGCCATCTTGTTTTATTTGGAATGGGAAATGGAAAAATTCACCAGAGCTTAAGCCTCGGTGCCTCTGTGTGTCCTGACAATGAGGCTGCACTACACTGCTGCTTGCGCCCGGTGGCCTCCCCTTCCTGTACTCGAGGTCTGAAGGATGTTGCAGACTTCTGAGGTGAGATGGTTGAATCAGCAATAGTAGTTTCCTCCCACATCAGCATTGAAGTCTGGGTCTCCCTCTGAGTATACCGTGGGCAGGGTAGAGCAGGGACAGAGAGAACTAATGAGCACCCCACCACAGAGGCCTTTTGCTTCAGGACTTCTGGACAAGGGAACTTGTTCATGATCAGGCCTGGGCTGTGGGAGGCAAATGTGCCCTGTCTTTTGGGTTTGAGCATGGTTGTAGGCCTGTCCCCCATCGGAAGGGAAGGAGAGGTTAAACAGAGCCCACCCCCATTGACCAGAAAAGCTCTGGAAGCCCCCCAGAAGGAGATGCTCCCTTAGGACCTTTTCTTAGAGCCCATCAAAATAAATATATACAGACAGACAGGCAGACAGACAGATGATAATAACTGTGAAGATGTGATTAACAGAGGCCTGAGGTATAGAAGGGAGGAAGACTTCGCATATACCTGTCCACTTGCACACACGTGTTTACACACAGAACACCTTTATCCGAGCCCACCCAACCGCAGCCACACCAGTGTGTCCCCCAATTATGTTACATGCTGTTGTGGGAGGAAGCAGCTATCACTGATCAACCACCATCATCGCAGAAGCCTGCATCGTGGTTCCCAGCAACACCCCTCAGACTTCGAGTCCAGCCCTGGGAGGCACACACAGTCGGTTTCATGCACTGGTGTGTGCTCTCACACATTCTCAGACATTCAGACCAGCACAGGCGAGCACACACTGACACTGGCCTAGTGATCAGTTAGGGGTAGTCACCATTCAGGTATTCCCCCACTGCTCTGTCTGCCCACACCGTGGTATCAGTAGGCAGTGCCCCACCCCATGCCCCCCATTTGGGGAGTCCCTGGAGCCAGCCTCTGGACAAGGGATCTGATGGCAGCTCCCTGTGTCCTTACCAGGTCAGCATCGGCTGCCCCGAGAAGATGGAGCCCATAACCAAGATCTCGCATATCCCAGCCAGCCGCTGGGCTCTGTCCTGCAGCCTCTGCAAGGAGTGCACTGGCACCTGCATCCAGGTACATACGCGGCCACTTCCCTCCTGCCTGGGGACCTCATGCAGGAGCCAGTTGAATAGCAAGGCTCATCTGGAAACATTTGGAAAACAAGCAACTGCCATGCCCCCTCCACCCATCCCCATGGTGATGCATACAAAACCACTGATGGACCCAGGAGGCTGGGATTGGGACCAGAACCACAACCACACCTGGGGGTTGCATTCTGCTATCCTGTTTCTCTACTCAGGGGACTGGCCTGGGGAGCTGAGGCTCACACCCATTGGCAGTGCTGAGGACTCTGGCTTTCCCCAGTAGCAGGTGACTCTGTACTTAATAAATGCATTGATCTCCCACCCTGGACATCAAACTTGACATGAAGGAGGGGTAGGAGTGGGACTTTTCCTCCAGTAAGCAAATAGAATGTCCTGATACTGAGCGGGGCTGCACTAGTTTGTCAACAACAGTGGTTCCTAGATTCTAGGGTGCATCAGATTTAGCCACGGGGCTTGCTAAATCAGAGCTGGGCCTAACCCTGAAGGCTCTGATTCCATATCTGGAGTGGGTCTGAGAACCCAAATACTAGCAGGTAATACTATGCTGCTGGTCTCCAGGTTGGGGGGTTGAGGTCAGGCTTTCTGTCCCTCATCTTTAGGAACAGTTGTCACTGCAAACCTTAGGTGTGCCTCCATCCCTGTGTGAGACTCTCAAGGTGACTTGTGAGGGCAGCATAAATATTCTGTGACGGTTGGTGGGTTGTGACAGAGACAGTTACAAGTTGCCTGCAACTATCCTCTGGGAGGGAGGTGGCGGCCCTAGCTGCCCAGAGAAGAGGAGAAGGGGTTCTAGTTGAGGCCCGCTACCCAGAGGCCAGGACGAGGACACTCAGTTCCCATCTAGATAACTTTGCTACAGAAGGTGGCAGTGATCTACAGCCTCTTTTCGATGCCTCAGATTTGGTGTCACTTCGCTCACCCAGAGATGCTGCTTGTCCCCACGGGTTGCCCTGTTATGCGATAGTTGACTCCCCCAGGCTCAGTGGTGCTGAACCCCATCTCCTTTCCACCATTCCCCTCAGGATGTTGGGAGCCCACATCTTTTTATTTAAGGGTCTCAGCAGCATTTTGTCTTCTTGGGGGAACCCTGGGCAGTGCTCCACATCTTTCCCTCCCACCAGAGCACCCTTCCTGCCTGACACTGCCCTTCTCCTCCCTCCAGTGTTCCATGCCTTCCTGCGTCACGGCGTTCCACGTCACATGCGCCTTTGACCATGGCTTGGAAATGCGGACTATATTAGCAGACAACGACGAGGTCAAGTTCAAATCTTTCTGCCAAGAACACAGTGATGGGGGACCCCAGGGTGAGCCCACATCTGAACCCATGGAGCCCAGCTCAGCCGGTGAGGACCTAGAAAAGGTGACCCTACGCAAGCAGCGGCTGCAGCAGCTAGAGGAAGACTTCTATGAGCTGGTGGAGCCGGCCGAGGTGGCTGAGCGCCTGGACCTGGCGGAGGCGCTAGTTGACTTCATCTACCAGTACTGGAAGCTGAAGAGGAAAGCTAATGCCAATCAGCCGCTGCTGACCCCCAAGACTGATGAGGTGGACAACCTGGCCCAGCAGGAGCAGGACGTCCTCTACCGCCGCTTGAAGCTTTTCACACACCTGAGGCAGGACTTGGAGAGGGTGAGTACCTGCTGCCCTGCCTCCCTGCCTGTGGGCATCCCATGTTCCTGCCCTGGAACAACCATGGCTCACCAGGACTCTGAGCTGTGGCCTCCAGGTTTCTGACAGGCAGGGGTCGCTATACTTTGCACAACAGGGAAGGATCCTGCTCTTGCATCTCTGAGTCGTGCTTGCCTCTCCACCCCTTTTGCAGGCCTGGTGAAGTTGGGGCCCTGCCAAGGTCATGTGGCTAGGGTTTTAGAGCCGTCGCCGGGAACTTGGGCTTCCAGTTCCTGGTGGCCTTTGTGGTCTTTACCTGGTTCCAGCACAGGAACTTCTGTGTAGGTTTGGAGGCAGCCAAGGAATTGGGAATCCTGGGTGAGCTGGATCAACCCAACGAGCCTGTGGGAGGCCAGTGCAGGGAAAACAGGTGTGAATGTGACTCCTGGGGGTGCTGGACAGAGGGACCAGCATGAGCACAGGCGCTGAGGTGGGGTTGGAGCGCGCAGGTGGTCTCGAGACCAGCAGCAGCCAACGTGGAGTGGAAGAATGGGACTAGGTCAGTGTGTTTGGAAGCCAAAGAAACATGTGAGTTTAGACTGTCCTGGTAGGGCTGCAACCTCCCAAAACCCTAGAAGAATTGCAAGCCTGCAGTAGGGTGGGCAGGCCTTGTGCTGGGAGATAGGTGATCTTAGCTTAGTCCAGACGTGCTAGCTAGGAGAGTGAGTGAGATGAGAAGTGGGTACAGGTGTCATGGTTTTGGACTGGACTGTGGATGTTGAGGGTCACTGAATTCCTTTCCTGGATCATGGAGTTCCCCCAAAGTCTCCAGCCTCTCCTATACTTTCCCAGAAAGACGAGGGGCTCCTGCCTTTGAATTTGGCTTTTCTTTTGCCTTGCAATCGCCAGCTGTTAAAAATACCACCCCCAAAGGGCCTCTCTGGTGGCGCAACGGTTGAGCACTGGGCTGCAAAGCTGCCCGCAGTCTCTGCAGCGCCGGTTTGATTCCTGGCCACCGGGCGAGGGTCCCACATGGCGTGCAGACCTCTCCTGCTGTGCCCACTGCTCCTCTCAGCAGTGTACTTTGGTCCTTCTGCCTGTTCTGCTCCCTGCTCTGGCTCTGGTGAATTCTCTCACCCTCCTGCGCTTCTGACTATACCCAGTGCTTGTATAAATAAATAAATAAATCTTTAAAAAAAAAAAAAATACCACCCCCAAATTGGGGGCAACCCAAGGATGAGTAGGATGTTCTGGGTCTTTGATGCAGTATTCTGAACCTCAGGTGCTGTTCTGGCCACCTCTCTGAGACACTGGACTCTAGGATTTCAGAACTATTGGATCATGTCCCAATAGGATGGGTCCAAAGACACATGCCACCCTCTCCCCAGGTGGTGCTAGGAAGCAACCCAAGTGGAAGCATCTAGGAGCTTTGCGTGACCAGAGGCAGCTGCTTTTTCAAACTCTGAGCATCTGGACTGACAAGTCTGCAAAGTGGTTAGAACAATTTGGTTGGCAGGTGTTGCGCTATGTGTGATGGGGGGACTTGAGGTAGGAGCTTTGAAATTGGACCCAGCTTCGCTGTTCTCCTTTACCCGAGTATCTGTCCTGAGGCCTGGTCAGGGGAACAACTCCACTGGCCCAGAAAGTAGCTTACTCCCTAGCAGCCAGCCAGCCCCAGGTTAGAAGGGAGATGAGAGGTTTGAGGCCACCGCTTCCTGGTCAGCCGAGACTCCTGCCATGTGTGGCAGCAGCATCAGGTACAAACTTCCAGAGTCATCCTCAGGTCTGCCCTGTGTCCCCACTTCCAAGGTTTCTAGAGCAAACACGCTGCATTTACTCCTGTTTCCAAATAACCCAGTAGATCTGACCTCCCTGGTCTGGGCTCATTAGCCCACAAGTCTGACCCTGGCTTGTCTGGGTAGGAAGTTCAAGAGTGGGGTCACTTACTCAATCTTCCTGAGAAAAGGTACTCCCAGCCCTAATGAGCAGATGAGGAAACCACCTCAGAAAGATGACATGGACCAAAGCATGTTTAAGGAAACCTTAAAAGGTGTGTGTTCAGGATTTGAGTGGAATTAGAACCTGAATAGGGGAAGGGGTTTGTCCCAGAGCCAGAGAGGTTGGCTTATTATGAATTTTGTACATTTCCCAGTAAAAGCATCCTTTTAACAGTCCCCCAACCTCTTAGCCCTTGTTCACATGTGCAGGTGAAGCCAGGGGCCGAATCTGTCAGGTGCTAAGTTGGCAGCAAGCTTGCTGAGGCAGGCTCAGTGTTCCCAGGTAACCAGTGCTGCCTCCAGTCCCCTCTGCTCCGGGGCACAGATCCTTCAAAATCAGGAGTGAACCAACCCTCTCCTCCAGGAAGAGGAGGCAGGGCCAGCCTTGAGGTTTGTGCAGCTTCTTAGGAGGTCCCTGTCAGAACGCTGCCTTGCTTCTCCAGCAGCCACCGAGCTGGACTCCGGCACCAGCCGAGAACAAGACAAGGACGTGTGCACAGTACTGGCAGGCTGCAGAGAGGAAAGTCAGAGATAGCCAGGACCAGGTTGACCTCACTGGGTCCAGCCTTGGGGGCCTTTCATGGCCACACGTTAGTGATTTGAGTGAGTGAACTGGACTGATAATTATGCCGTGGGGAGGCTCTCTGCAATGGCTCGTGACTGTTGGTGGCCTGGCCAATGGGCCCAGTCTGGCTGAGACCCAGTGCCAGTGGCTGTGAATGTCCAGGCCAGTCGGACTGCCTGCATCAAGGAGGCAGGGCAGAGCTTGAGATCGAGACCTTGGTTGGCTCGGTTCTCACTTCCAGCACTTCCCATCTCTGCGCTTCTGAGTTTCGGTTTCCAAGTCTCTTGAGTTTCTGTTTTCTGTTCTGTTAAATGGGAGTAAGCTCAAAAAGACCCTGAGGTCACAGTGAAGATGGGGGACAATTCTGCACAGTGCCCTGCGTTTAGTTGTGGCTGTTGCTGCTGCATGACCCCACAAGCAGTCTGGCTCTGGGAAGAGTGGGCTGCTCAGAGGCTGAGCTCCATGGGGGCTGGTAGGGGCAGGGGCCAGGGAATCACAGGGCATCCTCCCTGCTTATTTTTTTCCCCCCAGGCCAGTCAAGGGTTTTGCTGAGCGAAGCAGGAGCTGGGGCCTTGCTCCCACCACCAGCATGAAATCCTATTTTATGGTTGGCCTGGATGTGCTTTCCTAAAATTTCAGCCGCCGGCCTCGGCCCTGGCAGGCAGCTCAGGAAAGCATGGCCACTGCAGCCTCCCAGAGTAATTCACAGCTGACAAAAAAATTGCAGCATTGACATCAGCCTGACAAATGCCGGCTGGTGTCCCCTAGCAACCGGGCTGGCTGCTTGGGCTGCACGGGGCCTCGCTGCCTATGGTTCTGGATCTGGTTACCAGGAGGTTATTTGAGAACCTTACTCGGTCTGAGAGGGGGGTCTGAGAGATGCCGGGGGTGAGGGCCACTTGCAGACACATACCCAGAGGACAGGCAAGACCTCCTTTCCCATAGCTCTCTGGAGGCAGGAGAGGAAGCGCCTGCCCTCCCCCACACTTGCCACCTGCTTTCTGGTCACACCTCATTAACTCAGCCTTCAGTGCCTGGATTGTGGTCTCCTTGGCCTCTCACCAAAGCCCACCTTGTCCTGGGCGGCCTTTGCCTCTGGAGCTCTTGCTCCTCAACTCCCCTATGTCCCATCTCTAGGGTTTTTTCACCCCATTAGTGCCCCTCCCTCCCTCAAACCTAATTGCCACCTTGAACTACTCCCTGGTTATTCACCCCAAATCCCTCTTAACTCCAGCTCCTGTTCTCCCTGCTTAGCTGCCTCCCTGGTTCCCCAGCCCCAACTGTTCCCTGTTCCTTCACTTCTACCCCGGTTAGCACAGAGTCAGTGCCCATGCCTTTGCCCAGTGCCACTGGTGGAGACTTACCCAGGGATACCAGGGTGCCCAGGGGCTGTCAGGCCTGCCAGGAGCTACCCCATAGAGTAGGCCAGTGAGGAGGCCCCTGCCAGCCAGCCTTGGCAGGACATACATCAGCAGCCTTCTGGGCTCCCCTCCCCATCTCCACTCTCGTACTCCTGCCCTCCCTCAGGGCTCCCTCTTCTCTAAGCAGATAACTCCCCTCCTGTTCCTTTGACCAGAATCCTCCAGTTGTTGCTAGCAGTGCCCTCTCTGTCCATGGTCTCTTTCCTTTCATCCCCTCCCTCCCTACCAGAGAGCTCCTAGCCACACTGTGCGGTATGGGGACGTCTCTGTCTATTCTCCACAGCTGCCTCCTGCTCCAGAATTGTACGAGCATTCGAAATCCTTCACCGTCTCCCAGCTTTGAAGGCTCACTAGCCGTGGGCTTTTCCACCCAGTCCCCTTCCCGACCCCCATTTCTGCCTTTCTGTCATCCCTGTGAGAAAAGGAGGAGCTGGGACCTTGTACCTACCAACTGCCCTCCACCCCTACCTCCCTCCTTCCTACTCTGGCCATCGCCATATTCTAGAATCTCCTGCCAGGGCTACCATCTCCCTATCTCCGGGGCCATTTCTCTGTCATGGCTCAGCCTTCTCAGCAGTTCTCACTATAGTCACACATGCCTTGTGGGTATCAGACCAGATCCCCCTTGAGTACCCCAGCTGGGCTTCCCTCTGAGTGCTCCTTGGTCCCCCTCGGCCGCATCTGCCCCCCCATCCCCATCGGGAGGCTGACTCCAGCCTGCTCCTCCCACAGCCTTGCCAGCCCCCACATGTGTCCTCCCCTTGCTCCCCTCACCCCATGCTGATACCAAAACAACTTCGACAAGGAAAAACCTGCTTATATTACCAGTCCCTGCCCTAGTTTGGGCACTTTTCCATTTGATTCATATTTGTATTCTGACTTGATTTTTAGAGAGATCGTTTTATCTTTATAATCAGAGAAAAACAGTAATGACAGTGTAAGGAACCTGATTGCCTGGGCCAGCTCTTCTAAAGTGCTATCAATACTTTGTCCCCCCAAACCCTCCCGGAAGTGGAATTCCACATGATTCAGTAGCATATGGCAGTGTCACCAAGCGTGTTGGGAGAAATTAGAGAAGTAGTTGTGGATTCCAAGGTGCGGTGGGAAGAGGGATCACGGTGCCACCAGTGTAGCCATAGAAGATGTGGGCATCATTGGGGGCCTCACAAAAGGCAGCACGCCTACTTTTAGGGCAGGAGATCCCCATATCACTGATCGTGTTGTGTATCCTTACGAAAAAAAAGTGAACATTTACCTCCATCATACTGCATTTTTAATATGCCATAGTTACCACTGTACATTATAAAATAAGCATAATCAGAATTTCTGATGGGTTCAACTACCACTAGAAATTCTTCCTGTACTGTGATGGGCTTTGGAACTCAGCAGCCTATGCAGTCACTTGGAGACCTCTGGCAAGCGGCAGGATTCTCCGACTCAACAGTAATATGTAAAATGCATGTTCGAGGTTGCCCAACCAGGAAGCCACCTTTTCCCCTGAGCCTGGGAATCTGTGTTTTTAGCCAGCCACCCTAGGGATCTTAATGCCAGCGATTCATTTGTGAATGACTTATAAAACTGCTTCAGAATTTCAGTTGGCAGATGTCCCCCACCATACCTCCCCTCAAAACCCTGAGCCTGTATTGTAATAGGAAGTAATTAGACATGACTGTTGTGGGAAGAAATCTGTGACTCTGAGCCTCGTTTTACCTGGTTCCTTACCTTTAGACGTTAGGGTTAAGGGTTGAGTAAACTCCAGGAGGGCATATTGGGGAAATTCTTTAAAAGCTGGGCCTTGACAGACTGTTTAATTTGGACACATTGACTGTTTTGTTTTGAAGCCTCCACAATTGCCATGAATCCACCCGTCTCTCTTCATCCCTTCTGTCCTCACGTTAGGCCATGTCACGGCTGGAAGAATAAAAACCAAGATACAGGGACAATGATGCTCTATTGCTTAGATGTGGTGTACAGGGAAGGCCTTCTGGTGCCAAGGCCTGAGGGAGATGCAGCCTTGGGAAGCCGGGGGTGAAGAAGTCCAGGGCAAGAGTGAATATGACCCAGGCCCCAAGGCAGAAGGGGCTAGACACAGGCCAAAGGGTGCTGGAGGGCAGGATGAGGTGCGCTTTGAGGTGCCGTGGGAGGCCAGGGTGGACAAAGCACTGGACTGTGACTCAGGTTTTTTAAGTGTAATGGGAAGGAAGCTGTATATTTGTTTCCTAGCACTACATTATAGCCACAAACTTAGTGACTTTAAACAACAGAAATTTGCTTTTTCAGTTCTAGAGAAAGTCCAAGATCACGGTGTTGGCAAGGGTGCTGCCGCCTCAAGGCTGCAAGGGAGAACGTGGCCCGGGCCCTTCTCTTATCTTCTGGGGATGCCTGGCAGCTCCCTGGTTCATACATGATACATGGCTCACTACTGTGTCTGCCTCTGTCTTCACATGGCCTGTGAGGGCCCTAGTCTTGGATTTAGGGCTCTTTTATATCCAGTGTGACCTCATCTTAATTACACCTGATGTTCTAGTTGGATGAGGATCCTTTTCGACTGGTACAGAAGCCATCGAAGTTTTTAAGGGAATAAGGATTTACACTTACGTTTCAGGAAGATTATTCTGAGATAACAGGATCAGAATGTCTGGTTGTCCAGGTGAAAATGATGGGCTGACTGGGAGGTGAAGGGAGCTGATGGAAGGACTTGATGGACCATTCTGGTGGATCAGTTATGGGGTCAGATAAGAAAGTGGGTGCTAAGGGTGACTCCCAGGTCTCAACACTTAAACACACCCTACACCACCAGCCCCTCCCCAAGTCCCTCCACACACCACCTGGGCCTGGTCTTACTCTGTGTCCTTGTCCCCAGCTTGTGGTCTAGCTGCCCTTTTCTTCAGGAAGTCTTCATCAGCGTCCCCAAGTCTGGGCCAAGGCTGCCTGGCCCTATCAGTGTTTGTCAGCTTCTATCAGCGAGCCCTCAGGAGAAAGGGGCCCACAAGGTGCTGCTCACTGATGAGCCCAAGGTCTCACCCAACATGTGTTCACAGAGCCACAGCCCTGTGCTTTGGGATGTGTGGGAAGGGAGCCTGACGGTGCCGGGATGCTGGAGCAAGGACTCAGGCCTGTGTGGTGCTGGCCCCAGGGGGCCTGGTGTCCAGAATGGAGTGCCACTGGAAGTTCATGCAGAGCCATCCTGTGAGGCCTAAGACTGAGGTAGAGTTGTGAGAGCTCCTTCAGTGCTCCCCTCAGGAAAGAGAGGAGGATGCCCACGCCTGCAGAAAATTCTGTTCACTACTAACCCCGGCCTGAAGAAATGGTCTTCAAGACAGCAGGTGGCGACCCTGGAACCCACAGGTCAGCCCCGAGCAGCTTAAGAATATGAAGAGTGAACTCTGCTTTGAAATGGAGCCCAGCAAGACACAGCGGTACTAGCCTCAGCTGGAAAGACCTGATGGGACCTGGTGTTCCTGGCCAACTGTCCTTGCTGCTGGAGGCTCCCACCTGAGCTAAAGATGCTGGGGGAACAAGGAAGTGTCTTTCACTCCAGAGCATGATGCACCCTGAAAGCAGCCGGACTGGAATGATGCCAGTTAGACAGGAAGCATCATGGTCCATCTCCAGATGCTTCCAGACCAGATGCAAGGAGGGTCTACGTCCCACGGGCTGAGCAAACTAATCTCAGAGGCACTTCTTAGCTAGCGTAGGGGAGTTCTAGCACCTTGCCCTCTTCTGCGGAGTTCTGTCTGGCTGAGTAACTGAGAAACTTGGGGTCTTGACCAAAGCAGGCTTGTCTTGGCTCAGGTCCCAGTGCAGCGTGTAGACAGGGGTCAGCCAGTCCGGACCCAGGTGGTCGGGGACTGCCTATCTGCTTGAAGCTGTCGTGCTGGAGTGCTGGCTGCTCCAGTACCACGGCCGTTCATGGCTGAGGAGAGAAGTTGGCTTTTTGCCATGGTGCCGGTGGCTGAAGAGTTTCTTTGGTGGGAAAGAGCCTTGGATAGGGTAGCGGCGTGGACTTGGTGTCCGTGGTGTCCACAGACTTGGGCCTCCTCATGAGGTCCTTGTGTATACAGGGAAGAGCAGCCACATTGGAAGGATCTGGGAGGCAGCGTGGCTGCTTGACCAGGAAGTTAACGGTGGAGTCACCGGCCTAAGCTGGCCAGCTGGTCGTCCTGCTCACTGGCCCTGCAGGGGCTGCAGTGCAAGGCTGTGCTTGGCCTCATGTTTTGGCTCAGAGAATCTGACTGAGGGCTGAGGACACACTCGGGATCTGGGAATTGATTCCCGGATGTCCTGGGCAGGTTAGGCAGTAGTGGCTGTGGGGCCTTCCCCCAGGCGCTGTCTTCACTATCGACATGAGCTGGGAAGTCAGGGATGGTTGCTTATGAGTAAGGTGGAAAATCTCTCTTGTGTTTCCTCAGGTTAGAAATCTGTGCTGCATGGTGACAAGGCGCGAGAGAACGAAACACGCCATCTGCAAACTCCAGGAGCAGATATTCCACCTGCAGATGAAACTTATTGAACAGGATCTGTGTCGAGGTAGGCGCTTCCCTGCCGCCGCCGGCTACCTCTCAGTTACACACTTGCGGGGCTGGGTCCCAAGGAGGGTATGTCTTTGGGGCCCGGTGGGGACATGTATATGGGGCCAGGGGCCACTGGCCCCCAGCCCTCCCCGCCGTCATTTGGTTAGTTGGCCAAAATGGGGACACCCCAGGGTCCCAGTTGTGTGTTGGTAGGCAAGGAGCCAGAGATTGGAATTTGGGCATCACTCTGCCCTCAGGGAGCTTTCTAGTTCACTGGAGCCATCTAGATAGTGCCAGGACGACAGCACTTCAGGTGCAAATAGCATGTGTATCAGGTGCAGACCAGAAGTCCTAGTGGCTCCATGCCAGTCCAGTGAGTCCTTATCTGACATCATCGATACATTCTCGGAAACCCGCTTTAAACAGAATGACGTACCATGAAGCCAGGTCCTAGGACATCGTTCCAACCCCTCCTGGGATGTTTTTGTTGTTGCTTTTTTTGCTTTTTTCATCAAATTTATAACAAAACAACATTGAGCAAAATAAACAAGAGCCTGAGGCAAGAAAGACCTGAAACTGGCAGGTTTCCCTGATCCCCTTTGTTGCTGCGTGTTGATCCTAAAGAAGGCTGCTGCTCCTGTGATGAAAGAGGTCCCAGTGTGTTCTTCTGGCCTGGCAGGATTCAGGCTCCGTGGCAACAATTTTTCCTTTTTTCTTCTCTTGCCATCACATGCACCAATATACCTGGAAATCAAAGGCCAAGGAAGCTCTGACATTGCTCTTTCCAGTTGTGACATTGCTCTTTGTCAGTTGTGAAGTTGTTATTGGACACAGGACCATCTTCTGAATGTTGAGGATTGCAACACTTAAACTCCAAAATGGGGCTCTAATGCCGATTTACATGCAGCAGAAAGAGATCAATGAAGAGAACTTTGAGCTAGAGGCTTCCCCTTGCAGCTCCTCCCCTCTGTTCTGAATCAGGCTGGGCCTGGATTGTACAGGAAGGACAGCTGCAGGGCCAACAATGGAGGGAGGGAGCACTGGGGTCCTGGTTCTGTCCCACACCTGCCTAAGCACTGAGCTACCTTCTTTGAGATCACCACCCACTCTGGCCCCAAAAACCAACACTGCCAAGTACAGGTCCTGGGTAAGTGGGTCACAGCCATCACCCCCAAGACTGTAGCAACTTCTGGCTGCCAGGGCTTGTCAGATTTTCTCATCTGTTGATTCACACAGTGAGCAGTAACAGCATAGACAGGATCCTGGGCGTTGCAGGGCACAGTACTGTGGACGGAATGCACAAGGCTTTGCCCTCAAGGAGTTCACCATCTGATTTGAAAGACAAAGGAAAGTGGTGCCCAAGGGGCTACAGTAGGTGCCAGTTCAGGGAAAGGTATCAGGGATGGCTTCCCAGTGGTGTTGATTTTGGAGCCAAGACAGGCTTCCTAGGACCTCACATGGCCACATATCCAGCTGCAGAAGAGGCCCACAGTTGAGACAGTAGAGAGTGGCAAGGTCTAGAGTGTCCTTGGGCACAGGATACCAAAAACTTGGTCAAGATTCTGGTGGTCCACAGCCCTACATTGAGTCTGGTGACATACGAAGCACCACCTGCGTGGCAGCTCCGGTGGTCCTTTGTTCAGGTTGGGGCACTTGGAGAGATGAGTTGTTTGCGTCTGCCAGAAGCTGATACCCTCAGAGTTGTGATGCATCGTCCCTGCGATGAGACTTGTATCGTGAGCAAATTCTTCTCTGGCCTGGGGGCTGAAACAGGTGAAGGACAAGGAAAGAACATATTTGGAGTCCTAGAGGCCAGAGCATGTTTTGTTAGAGAAGCTGGAAGGACACTGGTACAGCTGCACCAGAGCAGAAGGGAGTCTAAGTGAGACTGAAGAGTGGGGAGGGTCGGATATTCGTACCGCGGAAGGAGCCCAGACCAGCCTAAGGGCAGTGCTCGCCACACCCCCCTCCAGGGTATCTAGGCAGTGGTCCCATTTACAGAGGAGGAAATGCTGCCTGACCTGAGGTTGCAGAAAGAATAAACAGCAGAGCTGGGAAGATAACTGAAACTGGAAACACACCCCTCAACCTTTCCTTAAACCCTTATCCCGGAAGCCCTCCAAGCCCCAGTTTTTCACTGAGGATGTGGGAAAAGATTCTTGGCAGCTGGAATTCCCCCACCGCACCTCCCTCCCCAGCTCCAGTGTCCTCTGTGGCTCCCTACACCTATGTGATCACGCACTGAAAGGAAATGAGGGCCAGGTGTGTACAAAACCTCCCATCTGCTCTCTGGTCTGAAAGCAGAACCAGGAGGCTTGTTCAAAGGGACTGAGCGCCGTGTCTGGCGTGGAGTACAAGCCTCTTGACGCCTCACGTGGTGTGCTTTCCACCTTCATGCAGACCTCTTTGGCCTGGAATTCAAGGCCCTGACCTAAGCACCCTCACCCTCAGACAGCGCTCCCACACACCAGGACTCCCCAGATCTGTAGGCCTTAAAGAGCAGACTGCAGTTTGGCCCTGGGAAGTGGTCCTCATCCTCCACATAGCCTTCTGCCCTCCCAGGCTCCTCCAAGGCAGCAGTGGGCAGTGACTCCACAGTTGTCCTGCCCTTGATCCACTGGTACCCCACTTACCCTGTTCCCTCCAGCTCTGAGCCTGGGGGCTGAGGCACTGGGTGGTGAGGGGGTCCTGGGATGACATGCAGTGATCTTGGTTCTGGCTGAGGCTGCACTGGTAAACACCTACCTCCTGCTCTCTCTTTCCCTGACACAGAACGATCTGGAAGGAGAGCAAAGGGCAAGAAGAGCGACTCAAAAAGGAAAGGTCGCGAGGGCCCGAAAGGCAGTCCTGAAAAGAAAGAGAAAGTGAAGGCAGGACCAGACTCAGTCCTGGGGCAGCTGGGTGAGTGGCCGTGGTGGCCTGGAGGACATGCTGGGGGCTCGCGACATCAATCCATTTGAAGCCCTCTATGTAGGACTGGCAGGGTCCACCTGCACCCCTGCTGCATAGAGGACGACACCCAAGAGGACGGATCAGACCCTTGCCCAAGTACTAACCATAAAGGAGATTGAGGGTGCCCCACCTGGCATCTTCTTTTATAGATGTGGAAGCTGGGCTTAGGAGTTCAGGAACTATTTGTCATTCCCCAGGCCAAGGTCCTGAATGCTAGATTTTCCCAGAGGCCTTCAACAGACCTCTAGGCCATCTGGGCCTTTCCAGTAACCCATTCCTGTGCTGGGAGGTAAGGATCTGTCAATTCTTTCTTGTCCCATTTGGCTGGAATCTTCTCAAATGGGCAGGGACTCTTTCTGAAGTCATCCAGGGAGACCCAAGAGTGACCACGGGCTCTGGCCACCCTGTCTTCGCTGTCACAGACCTGTGCAGTGCCACTGCGGTAAGCAGAGCAGCACTTGAGGGGCCCCAGCTCTGGACTATTTCCCAGGAGGTCACGTGTCCTCTCAAGTGTTCCTCAAGGACTGTGGTGGATTTCCCTTCCAGAACCCCTCTCTAGCACAGAAGCCCCAGGTCATCCTTTATTTTCCTTTGTCTGAGAGAAGAGGACAATGTTGGGTGTGTAATGGGAGACCCAGTCCTGCCAGCTGCCCCCTCCACAACCTCCCACAGAGGAGAAAGAGGCAGGAGCTGAGCTGATCCTGACTCCCAAGAGAGGAACCTTCCTGCCTCCTTGCTCTGCAGGCTATGCTCATAAAAATCCAGCTCCCCCTGTGGCCAGGGGCGGTTTCCTCCGTTCTTGATACCCTGAGACCCTAGGATGGGGGGCTGGGGGGTGTGCAGGGCCAGCTTCTGCACCCATGCTGACTCAAAGGACCCCGATGGTTTAATATTCTACTGTCGCCTCTTTGAAATTCTTAAATAATTTTTGAACAGGGGGCCTGCATTATCAGCTTGTGCTCTACTCCACAAATTCTGAAGCCATTTCTAGGAGAGGACATCCTTCTAGGGGGAGGGACAAGTGGTGTGGCCTCCACTCTTAGGTGGTGTTGGCTTGGACAAAACAACATAACTTCAACTGGGCTTAGCACAGAGGCCAAGTGGGAGGAAAAGACACACCTTGGTGTGTTGGGGGGTGCTTCCTCAGAGGGCTGTGCTGGCATCTCACCTGCTTCCTGTCTCCCTTCTGCCAGGCCTGTCCACCTCCTTCCCCATCGATGGCACCTTCTTCAACAGCTGGCTGGCGCAGTCTGTGCAGATCACAGCGGAGAACATGGCCATGAGCGAGTGGTCACTGAACAATGGGCACCGTGAAGACCCTGCTCCGGGGCTGCTGTCGGAAGAGCTGCTACAAGATGAGGAGACGCTGCTGAGCTTCATGCGGGACCCCTCACTACGACCTGGTGACCCTGCCAGGAAGGCCCGAGGCCGCACCCGCCTGCCAGCCAAGAAGAAACCACCCCAGGATGGGCCCGGTTCACGGACGACTCCAGACAAACTCCCCAAGAAGCCCTGGGGCCAGGATGCAGGCAGCGGCAAGGGGGGTCAAGGGCCACCTGCCAGGAAACCACCGAGGCGAACACCTTCTCACCTGCTCTCCAGTCCTACAGCTGGGGACTGCCCCATCCCAGCCACTCCCGAGAGCCCCCCACCGCTGGCCCCTGAGACCCTGGACGAGGCAGCCCCAGTGACAGCCGACTCGAATGTCCAAGTGCCTGGCCCTACGGCGAGCCCCAAGCCCTCAGGCCGGCTCCGGCTGCCTCGAGAGAACAAGGGAACCCGGAGGTCACCGGGTACCAGGCCTGATGCTGGGACAGGACCGCCTTCTGCTGTGGCCGAGAGACCAAAGGTCAGCCTGCACTTTGACACCGAGACTGACGGCTACTTCTCTGATGGGGAGATGAGCGACTCAGACGTGGAGGCCGAGGACAGTGGGGTACAGCGGGGTCCCCGGGAAGCAGGGGCTGAGGAGGTGGTCCGCATGGGGGTTCTGGCCTCCTAAGTCGCCCCTATCCCTGTCCCGGGCCCTGCCCTGGTTCCCCCACAAGGCCTCAGCCCAGTCACAACTGCCATTTCCAATCTTTGCTGAGTGTCCCAGACCCTCAAGGCTGCCACTCTGTTGTGGTTTTATTTTTAATATAGAGAGAGTTTTGAATTCCACACTGTTGTCTTTCCTCTGTGCTGGCCTAGGACATTAGGATTCCTTCCACGGCTCTGGCCACAAGGACTACGCCAGGTCCTGTGCAGCCTCCCCACCAAGGCAGCATCCCTGCCCGGCCCAAGCAGCGTCACTGGGCTCCTGGCTCGATGTAGGCGAGGTGAAGGAGCGCTCAGGACTCCAGCCTGCTGCCACTGGGTGACACAGACTGTCGTTAGGGCATTATTTCATGGCAGATGGGCCAGCCCAGGGCCTGCCCCGCCTTGCCCCAAGTCCCACTGGGGTCCATTTGGGGGGTCCTGCTGCACTCCACTGATCCCCAAGGAAGTATAATAAGTGACACCCAGCCAGAGTCTACTCACTGTCACAAGCACAACGAGCTTATACAAGAAAGCACTGAGGGGGCGCTGAGGGCCCGCCGGTTCCAGGGGAACCTTAGCGGTTGCTGATAACCCACATCATCCGAGGCCTGCCCGCCTACCCCGCGCCCCTCTACTCCCTTGCTGCTCCTCCCCTGCCAGCGCCCAGCCCGGCGGCTCTGGGAAGGGGTTCCCAGAATCCTTCCTGAGCAGTGCCATTTACTCAGGGGACTCCCAAACAGCCAGCCGCCAGTGCCGGCGGAGGGCTGCAAGGGAGGGCCAGTGCCCAGACAGGGGCGTGGGGCTCAAACTCGCCCACTGCAGAGAATCACTCTGGGGCTCCAACTTCCTTCCTTCGGGGCCAGTCTCGGCCAAAGTCTGGTCACTTCCCGACAGCTGACCAGGCCAGACCGTTTGCCTTTTCAAGTTTCCCAGTCCTGCAAAGAGATGAGCTTCTTCCTCAGTTTCCTTCTGGAAACTCTTCCTTCCAACAAGCGGTGGGATCCCGGGGCCCAAAGTGGGCCAGCAGTGGCCTGCTGGGGCTGTTCTGAGTCTTGCTGGATGTTCCTGGTTTCTCCGTCCCTTCAAGCCTTAATCCCTTTCCCAGCTGTGCCACTCCCTTCCCCACCACTCCGTCCTGCCTTTCCCTCCACCCCCCAGGTCCAAGATAGTTGCTCTAAAAAGTTTGAGTGGAGTGGCCCCAGGGTGATAGCTCAGGGAACAAACAAAAAGGAATTCAGTGAAAGCATTTTTTTTTTTCTTTTATGAATTACTGCTGGGTCACTTCCGCCACTGGTAAAGCTAGAACTTCTCCAACAAGAACCTTGCAAAAGTCCAGTGTATCAGTCGAATCATTCTATGGATGCCAAAGAATATTTTGACCATAACACAGCACAGCCTGGACCCGACAACTTGTCACTTGGACTTTTTCTTCATGGAGTTCTTTAGCAACAAAGTCTAGAAACACGTCTGTTGCACACACCCATGGAGCGCGTTGCACACACCCACAGAGCAAACCCAGGCTCTTGAAAGAGGAGGCTGTCCTGTTGCTGAGCTGCTGGGACCGGGAACCGGGCATTGGATTTCAGATTCTGGGCTGGGCCCACTGTGAGATCTCCTGAACTCTGAGTCTCACGGATGAACACTGACAGCGAAACCAGCATGGCAAGTCTTTACCATGTGGTTCCCCCCACGCAAAACACAAAGCGCAAGTAAGTGGGATGGGGTGCAGCTTGACACACCCCTCCAACTGACTCCAACGAAATTATCAAGGTACGACAGTGGCGTTGTCATCAACACTCAGTTTCATGTGAATTTTAGTAAAACAGGAAACAAAGATAATGGCTGAGTTCCGAGGATCGGACAGATGTGTCCAGTCGGAGTGGACTTGGCCTGGATTTCAAGGATTTGGGGCGTCGGGATGGCCTGAGCCACATGTAGAGCTCAGTCCAGCTGCCCGCCTTAGTAGCAGTGGCCAGTGCAGCGGCAGTGGTGGCGTCCTGACCCCACTCTCTTTACTGCCTTGAACAGCCCTTCCTTCTCCGTACTTCAGGTCACCTCGGGTCACAACCTTTATATGCTGGATCGCCTGGTCTGACCTCACTGGAAGAGGGAACAAAGGGATGAGCTTAAAGAACAACCAACTCTGCCTGGGATGGGGTGGGGAGGAAGTGCTGGGTGTTGCTCAGCTCTGGTAGACTGGGCACTGGCCCTTTACCCCTTCGTCCGACCTGAGGCAGAGTCTGGGCCCCCTGGGAGGGGTAGGAGTGAGGCAAGAAACCAGGGAGAAGTGGGTCCATCCAGGCTTTGGACCGGGCAGACCAGACGGGTAGCCGGCGCTCCTCACGGCCCTCTGCTCACGTGGGCCTCTGGCTTCCCGCCATTCTCTGAATCGGCTCTTGCTAAGGACCGGGCTGTCCCTGGGGCCTGTGTCCAGCATGGAGCTCAGGTGTTCATTAGACTAGCTGGCTGCGGCCCCGTCACTTCCAGGCCAGGCTCCAGCATTG
This sequence comes from Talpa europaea, assembly GCF_964194135.1. Taxonomy (NCBI): domain Eukaryota; kingdom Metazoa; phylum Chordata; class Mammalia; order Eulipotyphla; family Talpidae; genus Talpa; species Talpa europaea. The sequence goes on from NC_140080.1 coordinate 28,876,119, forward strand.
TCCTCACCAGCAGCTGTCCACCTCCAGGATGTCCACCCAGCAGACTGCAAGGAGGACAAGAATGCCGGTTCCTGCCGCTGTCCTTTCCCCCTTAGCCACAGTCCCTTTATTCCCTTTCTTGCCTATAGAGTCCACAGAGTAGAAGGTCTGCCACCCCCAAGATTAAGGCAAGAAGCAGGGGAAAAGGTAGATGACCTTTTCAGGCCAGGCTGAGGCCAACCTTTCACTTAACCCCATCTGCCCACATTCACTGACCCTCCTTTGGGAGGGAGAAGCTGCTCTGTAATTCATTCTGGTTGTCACCACCATTTTCCCAATCCTGACTGCCCGTCACCTCTTCCCCTCATCACAGTGAGAAAAGGATAATGTGCAAGGATAGTATTTTTATGGATTGTAAATGTATTTTAAAACAAATAAGGAGAAGAAAGGTAGAGGGTTTATTTTACTAAATGAGCTCCGGCTCTGTGACAGTGTATAAACATTTGCTATGGAAGGCTCTCGGTTTCCTCGGAGAAGCCACCCAGGTTTCCAGACACAGGTGTTGCACTGTGGATGTGTGGTGTGTGCCAGGGCACATCTCTTGTGTCCGTGTGCATGCATGTTTGTGTGTGTTGTGTATGGGCACGCTACGGGACTTGCTGGGGCAATTCCTAGAAAATCATCTGCCCAATTCTGACTTTGGCAGCGGCTGGATTTGGCATTTCCTTGCCCACAGCCAGATGTGGCCAACCTCTGTCCATGCCTGAAGCTCTGCAGAATGGTCTGGATGCCTGTAGCCAAGCTGTCAGGGAGGCCACTTGCCATGCGCCTGGCCCAGCTGGCCACATTGGCCAAAGAGCCAGGGCTGGAGTCTGGGAGCTTTGGTTGTTCTTTAAGGCGCTTCCTGCCACCTAGTCCCTCAGGCGCACTGCACTCTGTGCTCCACATCGGCTCGGGGTGGGGGGATGATATGAATGTCACAGGAGGAGACACCTTCTGTCTTTGTTTCAAAGAAAGTGATGTGCCATTTGTTAATATACAAGAGAAATATTGAAAATATATTGAAAAGAGCAATTTTAAATTATTTTTGGCTTATGTTGCAATATTTATTTTCTTGTATTAGAAAGATTCCTTTGTAGAAAAAAAATGTATTTTTCATTACCGCAAAGACCTATTTCTCCTTTTTGTACATTGTCCATGTTCGCTACCCTTAACGAGCAATAGAATGTATGGCCTCTTCATGTGGCCAGTGCCCGCTGTGCCCTGCATGATTCTGTGTTGCCACTGCTGCGTAGTTCCCAGTCCCATCCTGTCCTGCTCACTCATGGGGGTTCCGGACCCTGGCCCCTAACGGGCCTGTGTCTTAAGGAGCCCTGTACTCCTCGTGTGTTGGCAAACGCAGTCAATAAAGCAATGTTTTCTGTGCTGGCTGGCCTGAGACTGTTGCATTGAATGGGGTAAGGGTTCAGGGTTGTTCTCTGCACACACCCAGCTATGGATTCCATGAAACAGCAGCAAGTGCTTCCTCAGTATCCCAAGGAAACTGCTGTTACCACCTAGGGAGATGTAACAGCGATGGGCTTGGGGGCTGTGCTTAAGGGCAGGATTGTGTGTGCTTGTCACTGTTGTCATCCCCTGGAATTCAGAGTGGGTGAAGGATATAACCAAAACCACACTTCTGGTAAGAGGTGAAGGTCAGTATCAAAGGCAGTCCTGCTGGATTCCTCCCACAACTTGAGCCACCTACCGGACACTGGGAAGAAGCAGGCATCTGTCCAGAGGGGAGATTTGGGCCCAGGTTTGCTTTCTATTATTTCCTGAATCCCTATTCTGTGCCAGTCTCTGAGTCCTGCCCTCAGTTCAGCAAGAACACAGACAATGAAAAAATGGGGTTCTTGTGGAAGCCTGGACTGATCTGGGAGTGGGAGTATTCAAGAAGGAGTTCTCTGAGGAAAAGCTCCATTCACTCATTTAACGAGCCTATGACCATAGTCTTGCTCTGCCTGTATGCTGCCTGTATGTTGCACACCGTGATGGCCCCAGACCCCTGCCTCCAAGAGATGTCAGGGGATGGATATAGAAGCTTGCCCAGTGGGACCTGGATAGGAGGGAGGAACGACAATCGTTTCCCTGGTAGAAAGCTGGGCCTCTGCAAAGATGGAGCAAGCTGTGGTTGAAGGGACCCTGAGAGCCTCAGGATGTGGAAAGGGGCAGGAAGTCAAGGTCTCTTCTGGAGTTAATGATTGCTATCACTTTACCCCCTGAGAATCGTTCCATTTCCTCATCTGTGCAATAGAAGGTATGTTTCCAAGGGCACCTCCAGATCCGAGGTTCTGAGACTCCATGCGATACTGTGATTTCATCTTTTTTTTTTTTTTTTTAATACAAGAACCGGAGTACAGGCCAGAGGCGCGGGAGGGTGAGAGGATTCACCAGAGACAGAGCAGGGAACAGAACAGGCATACTGGCGAAATACACTGCTGAGGGGCGCAGCGAGCGAGTCAGGAGAGGTCTGCCGAGCCATATGGGATTCTCGCCCGCCGGCCGGGAATCGAACCAACACTGCAGAGGCTGAGGACAGCTTCACAGCGCTGCGCTCAACCTGCTGCGCCACCGGGGAGGCCCTGTGATTTCATCACTTAGATGACCAAAATCTATTCCACATAAATATTTCATAGTTCCCAGCTCACAGCTACCAAAAGCGCTGGTAGTGCCTGTAGAGTGTTCACGGGCGTCTCCTCTTAGGTCAGTAAAGGTAATTTCACACAGACCCGGGGTTGGAGGCTTTGGGCGGGGAAGCCAGTTTGAACAGGGCAAGGCGCTTTCAGTCCCGCCCCTCTATTTCCTGGGCGGGGCCGCGGCTCGGCCAATGATTTAACGACGTCTCCATAAGAGGCGGGGCTTCAGGGAGCTTCCGGCCGGGCGCCTCCGCGCTGTCACGTGCCGCTTTGCGTGTGGAGTTCGTCGAAGGCAAACGCTCCCTTGGTTCAAGACGTTTCCTCTCATCTGCCTCTTGAGTATCTAGTGAGTAAACTACTTTTCTGAGTTCTGTGAGTCGCTCGCTCTAGCAAATTGACTGAACTTGAGGTGGGCTTCCTCTGAGAAGCGCCTGGAGTCGGAGGAGGAGATTAGGGGAAACTGATGGGGTGGGGCATGGTGGTTACCCCGGGCTTGAGGCTGGCGTGTAAGTGGAAGGTAGACCTGGGAGACAGCCCTTTACCTGTGGAAGGTGAGGCTATCTCGGGTAGATTGTGTCAGAGTGGAGCTGAATTGAGTTGTATTCTGGACAGCCTGCTGGTGTCTAGGATTTGCTTGATGGTGTGAGGAGGCCCCACACACAACAGGAGTTGCGCTGCCAGTTGCCTTACACACTCCCTGAAGCAGAGGCATAGAAAATAAAGGTGGGGTGGAGTGTTTGCGCTCTGGACGCCTATGGAAGAAGGTTTGTTAAAAAAAAAAAAAAAAAAGATTTATGCATACAAGAATTGGGGTACAGGCCAGAGATGTGGGGAGAGGATTCACCAGAGACAGAGTGGGGAGCAGAATAGGCCGACTGACTGAAATACACTGCTGAGGGGAGCAGCAGGCGAGACAGGAGAGGTCTGTGGTGCTTTGTGAGTCAGCTCCCTGGCTGGGGATCGAACTCGTGCTGCAGTGGTTGGTGATAGCTTCATAGTGCTGCGTCTTAACCTCTTGCCCCACCAGAGAGGCCCCCCTTTGGAAGTTTTACCTCACTAATGGGCCATATCCTGCTGAGGGAACCAAGGAACTTTGATTGATGAAAATGTGGGTTTTCTTTCCAGCTTCACACCCCCAGGGATCCAGCAGCTCAGCTGTGAGTTGGAAAGGCTTTCTTCCTCAATTGTGGGGTCTGCAGAAGGTGCTGGTAGAAATCAGAGGCCTGAGAGGTTCCTGTGAGGTCAGCCCACCTAGCTTTGGCTTGAAACTGTCAGCTGTCTGGGCCAGCTGCCCTGGCTGGACACATCAGCCTCTCCCTCCTCGATGGCCAAAGCCAGGCCCGCGTGTCCTCAGTGGTTCCAGGAGAGTGAGGCCCCCACTGCAGCACCAGCAGCTGCAGAGCTGGCCCAGCCAATGAGTGTCAGGCAGGTGAGGCCAAGGTCCTCAGGGTCATAGTGTGGTCAATAGTGTGAACCACACACATGATACTAGTAGCCACATGTCTACAAAGTAAAAAGAAACAGATCAAATGAGTTCATAAGATATTTTATTTACTGCATTACATCCAAAATACAATCACTTAAACATTTAAGCAATCTAAAATAATTGTGAATGAGCCAATGGCACAGAAATCCCAGGGGAGGCTAGGTGTGGGCATTTCCAGGAGAGGAGTGTCCACTCACCCTCTGTCCCACGCCCCTCCCCACCAGCCGTCCTGCCTGCATTGATTCAGCACTCACTGAGGACACCAGGATGAACACATGTCCTTCATGGAGAGGTCAGGCCCAAGACAGAGACAGTCTTTAATCAGATAATCCAGGAACAGTGTGCCTTCACACACTGAGACGGAGCTGCCTGTGAGTGCAGAGCTGCTGGGTGGAGGTGTCCCCTGCAGGCCCTGTACTCTCATTTTTGCTAAACTTTTGCAAAGGAGAGCCTGGGGCGCCATCTGCTGCCAGCTCAGGTGCCTCCAACTCCAGTGCCGAGGCCCACTAGGCCAGGGCCAACCCTGTGTTCCCCAGAATTGTTAGGGGGAAAAGGATGTCCTAAAGCTAATTCTGTACAGGCTTTATGGACTCTACCCCCACCCCAGGCCAAAGCCAAAGACATTGGTAACTCCAAATCCCATCACCACCAAAGGGAAGGTGGCTGGGACCTGAGGGTGGGGTTAAGCAACCAGGTTGGTATAAAGCCGACACGTGGGCTTTGGAGGGCCCCCCCCATTTTGGCTCTCCGCCAGCTCGCAGTGTCCAGCCAGCTCTGAGAGTGCTTTTTGGGTTTCCAGGTCGGCGGATCTGGTAGGACGCATTAAAGACTTTATTTCCCTATTTTCTCCCTGAGTTGTACATTTTCCTTATTTCCTTTTCTCTTGTAAATAAACCTTTTATTAACCTTTTGTGTATGCCTGTAGTGGAGTATTAATAAGTCCCTTGTAAGCACGCGGGTGAGGACCCACAGCCAGGCAACCCGTTCAATATCGGGGTTGCCCTATAACAGCCTCAGAACACAAACCTCCTTTGTTCGGGGTCTTCCTTGATACCCCTACATGCCAGCACCTCCCTCCCCCTGGCACTCTGCCAGCCAGCCTAGAAAAGACTCTTCTCTGTCAGCCCTCAGCAACCAGGTGGCAGTTAAGGGACAAAAGGCCTCCTGGGAGAATAAGGCATTGGCTGGTGACTGCTGGGGGTGGGTAGGCCCAGATTGGGGTGGATAGGCCAAGGAGATGTAGTCCCTGCTTTCTGGAAACTGGCATACAAAGAGAGGAAGTCAAGGGTGAGTTGGCTGGGAGTATTGCTGAGCCATCCTCAGTCTCTCACTGCACCTCTGTTTATCCCCAGACTGCCAGAGGAGACAGCAAAGACCCCTTTTCTGGGAGATAAGGCTTTCACATCTCTCAGAGGTGCCAATGACCACAGCTAGGAGAGGCAGTTTGCTCAAAGCAGTCTCTACCCTCACTCCCCCTGCCAGAACAACCCCCAACATTTCAACCTCATCTGGTTGGATATTTGAGGACATCCTTGAAAGTCAACCCCTTGGACCTCCCTGGTGGCTTAAGGGGTTAAGATGCAGCCTCTGAAGCTATCGCCAGCCGCTGCAGCACAAGTTCGATCCCCGGCCAGCAAGCTACCCACATGGTGCAGCAGACCTCTCCTGTCTCGCCCGCTGCTCCCCTCAGCAGCGTATTTCAGTCATTCTGGCTGTTCTGTGTCCCACTCTGTCTCTGGTGAATCCTCTCACTGCCCCCTCCCCACACCTCTGGCCCGTATCCCAGTTCTTGTATGCATAAATAAATAAATCTTAAAAAAAAAAGTTAACCCCTTGACACTGTGGGGGCTGAACCTTAGCTTCCCATTCTTCATTCCCTTGATGAGAGATAGGCAGAGGCTTCTGGGTAAACATTTGGGAGATGCCTGATAGAAGAAAAGGCAATTATAAAATACAGATTTTAGGGCAGCCTTTTGAGGTTCAGGCAGACTCACTGCCAAGAGTCAAAGGGAAAGAGGAACGCGTGCGTGGCGGCTCTGTCAGAGAGGTGACTAGAGCAGCAGGCTCAGTACAGCAGGGGGTGCACCACGCCAGACTGGAGTTCAGAAGTGCCCACTCCAGCTCTATCTGAGGGAACCTGGGTCAGATTGCAGAGGCTCTGGTGCTGGCTGGCGAGTGAGACCTTCAGTGAGTAGAAGGGTGGGTTGCCAGATTTAGCAAATAATAATACAGGATACAGTGTAATTAGAATTTCAGGCAAGAGACAAAGTCTTCCTCAGTATATGTATGTTCCAAATGTCATATCCAGTATTCTACCTGGTATTCCTGTGGGGGGCCTAGTGCAAAGGATTGGTGCTGGTGAACAATTTACGCTGTGTAAACTGGAGCAGATCTGAGACCCTCCTGACAGCTCATGCCTGCAATGAGGGAGCAGTGGAAAGGGGGCTGCAGCCATGAGCCGGGACACACAGAGCCCAACCTTCCTAGCTGCAGCAGCCCCTGTTGCATCTCACATCACAACCCAAGGCTGAACAGAGCTCCAAGGTGTCCTTTCAGAGCTCCTCCTCCCTAAGCTCTTCCAGTTTCTTGACTGTCTCAGGTCAGCATTTAAGGAGTTGGTTGGCACTACAGCCAAGAGGGGGCAGAAACCCACGTGTCCATCAGTAGGAGAATGGATGAAGACAGGGTGGTAAATACATGCAGTGGAATATTACTCAGCCTGTATTAGAAGAAAATTCTGACACATGCTCAGCATGGAAAAACCTTGAGTACTTTATGCTCAGTGAAATAATTCCACTTATATGAGATATCTAAGGTAGTCAGACTCACAGAAACAGGAAATAGAGTGGTGGTTGCTGGGGTCTGGGGGCAGAGAGGTAGGAGGTATTGGTGAGTACAGAGTTAGGCTGGGGGACTCAGGGCTTGTTTTTTATTCAGACAAAGACTCTGAATATCCTCCTTAAGATCCTTTTTTTTTTAAGATTTATTTATTTATGCATATAAGAACTGGGGTACAGGCCAGAGGTGTGGTGGTGGTGGGTGGTGAGAGGATTCACCAGAGACAGAGTGGGGCACAGAACAGGCAGACTGACTGAAATACACTGCTGAGGGGAGCCGCGGGCGAGACAGGAGAGGTCTGCTGCACCATGTGGGGAGCTCCCTGGCCGGGGATCGAACTGTGCTGCAGAGGCTGTAGACAGCTTCATAGTGCTGTGCTTAACCCCTTGCGCCACCTGAGCCGGGAGGCCCAGCTCAGGGTTTTTTGATGCACAAAAGCAGTAGACATGTATGCTTAGAAATTGTTGAAAGGCTAAAATTTATATTATAGGTTTTTTTGGCCACAATTTTTGAAAACAAATCCTGTACAGAAAAAAACCCTGCTATATTCAATAATATACAATGGTTTTTTTTTTAGAGCAACAAATATAATCTTGAGCAAAAAAGAAGTCATTCTAAGACATTAAAAATAAGTCACAGCAGTGGCATCAGGAGAATAAAAATAAATAAATAAAATCACTTTGGGCCTCTGCCTTTCCTGGGGCACCCATGACTCCCGAACCTCTAGGCTTGGGGATGTGTCCTGGGCCCTGCAACAGGACTGGGGGCTTCTGTGTTCTGGGTAATATCAATTCCAGGATGGGCTTGCTTCAGATCTAGGAGCTTGTGTTTAGTGGGTGACCTGCCTTGTTCTTGCCTCCATCCTCAGCTTACATTAGTATCAGACCCAGAGAATTCATTCATAAATGCATTATGAAGGAGAAAGTGACTAGAAATGGAATTTTGTGGGCCTCAAGATAATGTGGAACCTATATTCTGGCCCCTTCTGAGTCTCAGCTTCCTCGTGTGAAAGAGGCTGAAAGTTCCTGTTGGGCCCACCATGCAGGGTGACTGAGAGCCACAAGGTGGACATGGGTATGAGGTGGTCAAGTGAGGAACCCCTGAAAGCATTAGTGGAGGACAAGGTAGGCGGTGGGTTTGGTCTGAGAACCTCTAGCGCTGGCAGACTGACCAGAGGCAGGAGGCCAGAGGGATTTGTTTACTAATGTCACTTTCTGGAATCTGAGCCTGCAAAGCCCTGTCTGTCTGTTTACATGTTCTCAGGGGCCTGCCAACATCCAGCCAGGATAGCAGTGGTCTGGGGGCAGGGCAGGGACTGGGGTGAACCGGTTATCAGCACCTGGTGGTCTTCAGGGAAGCAGCTCAAATGACACCTGTCACTAAGTCAGCCACCTGGGCCTGGAAAACTCCCAACTTGTCAGCATTCTGGGTTACTTGGGTCCCTTTTCTGTGTCCACCCTGTACACTTAAAACCTTACCTAAGAGCCTGCAGGTAGCTGGAAAGGACCTGTCACCCACCCGCTTTTGCAAGATGAAACAGTCCATGGCTAGCATTGAGTGTTGTAATAATGGTGAGTCTGGAGAGCAGGCAGGGTTTGTAGGTGAAACCAAAGGGGAAAAGTGACTCAGCAAAATAAACCATCTGTGGATCCCATTGGCTATTTGGAGGATCTGGGTGACTGTCCACTTTAGTGACAGGTGCTTGGTGTACAAAGTCTTGCTTCCCAGAGGGCAGTCTAAATATCAATGCCTGTCAGCTTCCAGAAGGAAGCCCAGGAGCCATGGGCGGAAGGCTGGGTGGGCAGGCTGATGTCCACTCATCCACTGGGAGACTCACAGAGGAGCTAGTATCAAAATGGACAGTGACACCCCCCCCTTCACACACAGAGGAATCAGGAATTAGAGGGGATGCTCAAGAAGAATGCAAATCTTGGGGCCCCCTCCCCTCCAGGAGCACCTCCTTCTAGTTGAGATAAGCTGTGGGACTGGCCCCAACCTGCACCACAATCCTGATTCCTGCTCGAGTGATAGGATTGCAGGGTGTGAGGAGGGCAAGAAAGTTCATCTTACCCAGACACCTTATCTAGGACAGCCTCCAAATGCCAGTGACAGTCAGCCTGTTCTTTTTAAAGCAACAGTGCTGATACATTGTGTTGAAAGGTCTCCTTAAATTTAACTGTACATGTCTCCTCAAAACTTGATACCACCACTAGTCCACTCGAGCCCTACAGCCACAGAGATCAAGTCCAGTCTTGTGTTTACTGGTGGCCAGTGGGCTATCTGATGAATTAAGATACCCTGTCTGCCTGGCTTTTCAAGTTCAGCACTTCCCTAGAGGTTCAGAATGTAGGGTATCTCCCTCCTCTGTTCTTTACCACCAGATCCCCAAACAGTTCAGGAAAAGCCAGGCCCAGGTCAGAAGTTCGTGGAGAGAGGGGACAGAGGCTGGCCAGCTACCCCTCCCATCAGGGTCCTCTGTGAGTCCCATACCCCAGTGCTGAGCCAGGTGCTTTGTAGGGTGGCAAACCTGCTGTTTTCAACGGTTTGGGCCTGTTTTTTAGTTTTACTCTGAACCAGCATCTTCCCTGTTGTCAGTGTCCACATTCTGGGGTACGTGCTCCATAGTCAGTGTGGCATTTGGAGGACACATGTCTAGCTAGATGGTCCTATGAGCAGTAACTCACCTATCCTGGTGAGTTACTGCGATGGGTTGGAAAACACCGTCGACATCATGAAATGTTAGCATTGCAATTGGATAAAACCTACTTCACATTATGAGTGAGAAACAGGCTGAAAGATGGGGGAAGAGCGCCCTTGCTCTCTTGCCTCTACCCTTGTTCAGGCCTCATGCTATCCTGTCATCCTCCACTCTCACCTCCTTCTAGTGCTCTAGAGGCTCTGTACTCTTACTGCCCCCCAAATTGCTGAGTGCCCTGTTCTGCCTCCATGGTTGTCTTTGCTGAGCTGTATACTTAAAATATCCTCTTCTCATGGCCTTCAGTTCCAGCTCTGGTGTCTCCTTCCTGGAAACCTCAGTGGTATTGGGGAGCCTTTTCCTTTCTTCTCCCTTGGTGCCTTGGACAGATTTCACCCCATTGTGTCATGCAATGCCAGTCCCCAGCAGGCATATGTTCAGGAAATGCCTACTGACTGAACATTTTGAAAAAGTAGAGGAATATACCAAATCTAATAAAAACGGTTACCTCTGGAAAAGGGGAGACTATGGAAGAACTCGACCTATCTAAATAAGCCTTGGTTTATAGTTCCAACTTTGAAACTATGCATATACTCTATATAACTTGAAAATGAAATTTGAAAAAGAGCAATTTTTTTTTTTAGAGGCATGTTTTTATTTATTTGTTTGTTTGTTTGTTTGTTTGGTTTATACATGCACTGGTCACAGTCAGAAGCGTGGGAGGGTGAGAGAATTCACCAGAGCCAGAGCGGGGAGCAGAGCAGGCAGAAGGACTGAAGTACACTGCTGAGGGGAGCAGCGGGCGGCAGGAGAGGTCTGCACGCCATGTGGGACCCTCCTCCAGTGGCTGGGGAGCAGCCGGGGATCGAACCGGCGCCGCAGAGGCCGCGGGCAGCTTCGCAACCCAGTGCTCAACCGCGGCGCCACCGGGGAGGCCCCAAAAAGAGCAATTCTTAAAAATTGAAAGCTAACAAAAATGAGTATCACATGAGTGACCTAACCACAGAGAGTAATTATTTTTTATTAAAGATTTATTATATGTACAAGAACTGGGGTATAGGCCAGAGGTGTTGGGCCAGGGGGTGAGAGGATTCACCAGAGACAGAGTGGGGAACAAAACAGGCAGATTGAAATACACTGCTGACGGGAGTAGAGGGCGAGCCAGGAAAGGTCTGCCGCACCATGTGGTATCTCCCCGGCCGGCCAGGATCGAACCTGTGCTGCAGAGGCTGTGGACAGCTTCACAGTGCTGCGCTCAACCGCCTGTGCCACTAGGGAGGCCCGAGAATAATTATTTAAAGTGATATTTAAACACATTATTTGGACTGGACTTTATGCTTGAAAGTAAGGAAATAATCGGACTAGTAGGGTTATGTCAAAAGGAAACTGGGGCTAACTTGAAAAAGATTCCTCTGTCCAAATAGGGAAAAACTTGAGTATCAAAAAGAAAAATGACAGATAACAATTGAAATACATGAAATGTGTAAATATTTAAGAGCTCCAAATGATACTCTGAACAAGAACTGACTGAAGGAAAAATGCATGGAAAGTGAGGCCAGGTGCCCTAATCTGAACCTAACCCCAGCATACTAGCTAAGTGCCTGGTGCTAACAGTTTCGTAAAGCTTTGTGTGAGACATAAAAAAGAGACCTTGGCGAGTAGGGTGCTGCCCCTTTTGCCCCACAGAGCACCTGCATATGGGGTGATGGGCAAAGGCAGCCCAGTTCTCAGGTAGTTGGTTGGGTCAGGGCTCTGGATCTGCAAGAAGGAAGGCCAGTTGAGACCCCAGAGAATGCACTACCCACTCTCTGCCAGAGCACTGATGATTCTGAGCTGAGCCCAGCTCCAAATAGAAGCTGAGGTGGAGACAAACTCAGGCTGTTCTCTAAATAGCTTCATGTCCTGCCATCTGCTGCCAGGCAGTCAGGAGAGAAAGCTGCATTGCCTGGGACATGTCCCTGCACAGGGCAGTCCTGAGTTACCGACCAGCTCCCACCTGCTTCACACTCACAGCAGAGCTAGTGCTCTTCTGTTAGGCCCCAGACCCAAAGAGAAGCTCTTGGCCCTCAGTCTCTTCAAAGAGAAGCCCCTAGTCTCTGGAAGAAAGTCAACTTGCCTTCCCTAGTCTGCAGATCTGCTTTGGTTTCCCACATGGGAGGTATGTCTAGAGATTGCTGCCCAAACCGGAGGGCTAGGTGAGAACCCTAAAGGTGGCACTGTAACTTGGTAATGTTTGTAATGGCTCTAGTTTCAGAAATGTTGCTAATCCTGCATGAAATGGGACTATACTTCTGTCAGATGTCACATTCGGTTCCCTTTGGCTCAAGAAAACAGTGAACAAAAATCTGTCTTAACCCCCAAGTGTTTCTCTCTCAGTTCACCTGTACCTCACCTGCAGTTATTTTGTCCCTTTCTTTAAACAGCACAAAATATGGCTCATACAGAGCTTTTTGTGTTACCCATTAGTCAAACCCTTTCAGTACAATGCAGGAAGAAAACTCAGTTTCTTTTTGCAACATATTCTTGTTTATAGTGGCAAATTGCCACCCCTGAAGTCATGGAGACTTTCATCAAACATACTAAATTGTTCTCCATAATCTCCCAAATCAAAATCCACATTCCAAAGGCTTATTTACTAAATAATAGGCACCAACATTGAGTTTGGTGTCTAATTTTAAATAAATTGAGTGAAGAGGCTTTGTAAACATAAGCCCTAATCTTTGCCACTTAATTGAATCCCCAGTTGAATCCTGTATAAGGGACTAGAGGCGAAAAGGGGCCTGTATTAGGACGTTTATTTTCAATCATGTTTCTCAGCTTTTTCTCATCTTTCAGTGGAAGGCCTGCGGCCACCACCCAAATTTCATTTTCATGTTTCCTGGGATGTCCCTACCTTTCACCTTGACTGTGCACCACAATTCTTGCATTTCTTGTACCTTTCAGTACAAATAAAAGTTTTTGGAAGTAAATTTAAGAACATTAACTACATAAACTGGACTTAATTTTCTTTTCCTTTATCCTTTCAGTGCATTCACCATTCTCTGCTTTTTAGTTTCAACTCAGATAATTTGTCGATAATCTGTTGATGGGTCCAATTGTAAAAGAAACATGATTTGGTTATGTTAAAAGAGCTAAACACAAAGTTTATGTTCTTTCTGTATATCGGGAGTGGGATGGTTAAAGGCTCAAAAAGTAGCTTGAGAATCATAAAATGAATCATTTTTTCCCTCTACTGGCTACTGATCATGTAATGTTATTGGTATGTAGTGTTGTTACATACTGTTTTTTCATGAAAAATCCACACACTTTGACACAGAAAAACCTCAGGAGCTTATATAAATACTGCATTTCTTGCCCTCTAGCCCCAAGGTGAGATCTACTAAATCAGTCTTTGGTGACTTTTTCTTTTCAAAGCTCTCCAGAAGATTATGATGTATACTAAAACTAGAGAACCTTAAATGTAGATAAAGCCAAACTGACAGCTTATTTTTCACATTTCAGCTGTGTTGGAACATATAAGTCCCACTTCAGTTTGCCTAGAAGTTGTTTTCAGTCATTTTTTTAAAGATTTATTTTATTTACTTATGCAATCAAGAACTGGGCTATAGGCCAGAGGTGCCAGGGGTAAGAGGATTCACCAGAGACAGAATGGGGAGCAGAACAGGCAGATCTACTGAAATACACTGCTGAGGTGAGCAGCATGGGAGATAGGCCTGCTGCGTCATGTGAGTCAGCTCCCCAGCTGGAGATAAAATTCATGCTGCAGTGGCTGGCAATAGCTTGACTGCGCTGAGACTTTAACCCTGCACCACCAGGGAGGCCCTGTTTTCAGTCTTAAAGAGCAAATTAGGCCTTAAGCAGAGGTTCCTTGGAATCCTTGTGCAAATGGGAAGTTGTGTTCTTTTTGTGATTTTGAAATCCCAGAAAGTTGTAATGAGCAAAAGAAAATTATAACTGGGTAAGAATAGAACTCGACATGAGAATTTTTCAAAGACCAGGTTAGCATTTTATTTTTCTAATCCTGACACTCAGTTTCATAGGGGGCAAAAAATAGAACATAATCAAAATAACATACAAACAATTCAAGAACATTTAACCACCTATTGTAGCTGTTCTTTGTAAAATACATAGAGGTAAACAGAAACATCTTTATATAAATTATGTTTAACAATGTGTATACACTGTAAAACAATTGTTAAAATTTGCACTAAGATGCTAGTGCAAGCAGTGGTGTACAAAAGTGCAAATAAGGTTAGGACGAAAATCACCAACTTACCACTTCAACATACTCTGCATTCAGCCTAATACTGAAGGCGTCATGGAAAAATACTTTGCTCACCTTTAAAACTAACTTCACCACATTCACCCCGAGTGTTCTTGACTCATTGTGGGAACTGCTCACGAGTTCAGGTTAGGAGCAGTACCAGAAACCCACATGACATTGGCCATTCTGATGTGATTCTTTATACCTGATGATGAAGACAACCTGTATGTCTGTAACTGTAGAAGTGTCACTCCTCTTACTCAATGAAATATTTCAAACTAAAATCAAATCTTCCCATGCACGCTGAAGAATTCATCCACAGCAGTGTAGTTTTTCCAAAACTAATTCTGCATGAAATCCCACAAAATCCTTTCCCATTTCTGCCCTAAAATTTGTTTGGAATGGGAGACACTCCTGAAACAGCTTACTTTGGATAAGATTGCTTATTTTGCTTACTTTGGATGCTATTTAAAAATGTGGTCAAGCCCTGAAAAATCAGTGTTATGAAATGTATTAGCTACTTTATGTTCTAAATTATAAGGGCAAAAATTAGTTGATTCAGAACTGCATCTTTAATATTTAATAGACTGTAGGCTCCCTGTGTACTTAGGGGATCTTGTTATCCCGGTGTTGGGTGGAGGTGTGAGAGGCACAATTGCAGGGTTTAGGAGTGGAAAAATGGCTTTAATAAAATCCCAGCCACAAGGGCTTAGTCCTATATTCCATAATTGTTTTTTGTTGTTGTTAAAAGTAACTACCTTGCATTTCAAAAGGAGATGGACAATGATAGAAATGCCCAGAAGCATTGACATATAGCTTTGAACATTTAGTCCTTGATAGAAGACAGTAATACTGCTTCCTGAATTCTTATATTTATAGCCAAAAAATTAAAGGCTTACAGAAAATGATGAATTCCTTATTAATTTAAATTATAGACTTTTTATTTGCTAATGTCTTTTTTTTGAGTGAGAGATTTTTTGAGAGATTTTTTTGAAGCTTCGCTAACTTGTCCCATTAAAATAATCCAAACAATATACTCTAAATAAAATGAACACAAGATATTTTTGAGAGACTCCCCTTTATATTATCTATGCCCAGTCAAAATTATCTATGCTGGTCAAAATTTATTTGGCAATAAATCCTTCAAAACATCCGTCATGTAGAGATTGAAATGTCAATATTGAGTCACATATCAAATACAATTTCAGAAAATGTAAACCTTTTTCCTGAAACTCTCAAATCATGTCAACTAGAGCTATGTACTGTTTTCTATGATGAAACTTGGAAAATGTTGGGTTTTGAACGTGACTGATTGATCAATCATTTTGCAGAAGGCAGGACATGCCCTATTTTATAGTGACTACCCTATTTTAATGATTTACAAATAAGTTTCCAATAGTGCTGAAAAGCACAAGAGAAGTGTGCAAACTGGGGGTGGGGGGGCAGTTTGCTTATGTATTGTGAGCCACAGTGAATTTATCTATGTACATAGGCACACAAAGCTAAAATTTAGATCTGTGTAGGCAATATCTGAATTCATACATCTTTGGCACTCAAAGACCCTGGGTCAACTAAGCCAGGGTCTTAGGATTTGTCATATCCTAAGGATATTCTTAAGGATATGTCTATGCCCCAATCTTCTTAAATGCTGTTACCGTCATTACAAAATTTCACTGAGATAACCTGCAGTCTATTAACTAGTTATACAAAATTACAATTAACAGCAGTCATTGAAATAGGTATGGACTTAAGATTTTCAGATATCTTTGAACAACAGTGCCTACTTGATTTATGTGAAATCCAATCTTCACTTGTATACAACAGTGTTAACAGCTACACTTTCACACCTTACAGTCTCAAAGGTACAAAATTAACCTATGTCCCCAACACTAATGTTTACCCGCAGGTCCACATACTCACAGGCACATACAGGGTAGATGTTCTCTCCGAGAGCTTCTGTTTCTTGACGTTTTCTTACTTTTCTTCTTTTGAAGGGATCAATGACTCAGTGCATGTGCTCTGAGAAGCCCTCAGAACCACAGCGCAAGCCCAGTGGTTGGGGAACTCTACTGGCCCATCTCCCTGGAGGAAAGCTGGTCGTAGCTAAGTGCAGCTTCATTTCTAAAGGTTCAGGCCATGAGAATTATAAATAATTGGGAAAATCTCCACAGTTCAGCTGTGGTCCACAAAGTAACTTTGTTTCTTTGATCTCAGTGTCAGAACTAGAATGAGAATTCTGGAGTAAGATCATTTTGTCTTACAAAGCATTTTTCCCTTCTAGAGAAACCAGTTCCTTTGTACCAATTTATGACACAAATATTTAACTTCTCAAGTATCACAATAGATACACTAGGAAATACCCAAGGTGTTGCAGACAGATACCATCAACTAGAGGCAGTAATATTCCTCGACCCTTATTTGCTCTGTATGTTACATTACTGATGACAGAGTGGATAATAACAACTCTGATTTGGACAATGGCTAAAGAAAACACTAATTTTGATAGTAAAATTATTGATGGAATTGCAACAATCCAATGGAATTGGTAAAATAAACTACAAAAGTTTGATTAATGACCAAGTTTGAAGGTCTTTAAAAATACATATTTGGCACTTATCTTTCATTTTATTTTACTATTTTTTATTTTACTATTTTAATTATGGGATTCTCCAACATGAGAAAAAAGAAAATTTCTTAGGAAATTAAAATACTTAAAAAGTTAGCTAAAATTTTATTAGTAAGTTTATCAATAAGGCTGTAGACACTATCACATGGCAAGCATTGTACCTAAAGACAACAGTCTTTGTGTATACTGTAAAGTAAAAGCCAGCTAAAGCAACTAAAAGGAAAGAAATGTAAATATAAGCATTCATTTTCTTCCTACTAAATAATAGCAGCACAATCCGCACGTCTCAGTGACAACTGAAGCAGAATAGGCTTTTTCCTCAGATATGCAGGTCTCTACCCTGAAACTCACAAAATCCTACTTGTTGCTTGCCCTGGGAAGTACCTCTAAATGTGGGGAGACTGGTACCTGCCACTACTTTTGGTAAAGACACACATATTGCCAACCCAGGCACAAGACTGGAGCACTTTAGAATCCTGGAATGGAGCTACAGTGCCTACCAAACAAAGATCAGTCTTGTGTTGTACCAGGAGACATGCTGTTTTTTAGAAGGCTGATCCTACGGGGACTAGGAAATGGACCCCATCAGCTCTGGTGATAGTGTTACTGATAAAAATACACATGATTCAGAGATAAATGTGGTATAAGGTGCAACCAAACACAACTGTCTCCTGGAAAATGCAAAAGCCTCTGGGGACTTAAACATTAGTCAAAATATTCTGAAGTAAGTATCTTTTCCCAACAACACCCTCACATGTATAATATTAAATACTCAAAATTCCAGATCAAACTAGCTAGATAAGACACATTAAAATGAAACATTTGCCCAACAAGGATGCCAAACATTAGGGTTTGTTTTATTGCATGACGTTTGCATAAGAAAAAATATTAATTGGAAACTGTAAGGCATCATGCAATCATCAATAAGCTGATTAACTGTACACTTAAGATAGGTGGACATATAATCTAAAATTTAAAAACTAGTTCCCAAAAAGTACATAAAAAATTGAACATGATGAGCTTTGAAATATGGTTCATATTTGTAGTTTCATGTTGTTAAAAAGTGCTTCAAGTGTACTGCTGGAAAGTTGCTCTTCATGAATGGCGCTGGGGTCACATCAGATTATAAACTGTAAAAACTAATTATTTTTATGGAATTAGAAAGCTAACATTATGATATTCACACTTCTTTGAATCAGTTTTCAATTCTCACTCAAATTAACTTGATATATTAATAATCTAAAAAACATTTGTTTTCTAACCAACCAAAGTCTATGAATTCAAGTTACACATGTTGAGTGATCAAATCTCTGAGTAGGCCTGAACGGTGAGCCCTGGAACCAGTGCCAGTAGGTGTTAATCAATGTACTGCGCCATCCAGCGGAAGCCTTCTCCATAACCTTGTCTTTTGAGCACACTGCACATGAAAACTTCTAAGGGTCGGGCATTCAGTTCTTTTAGAGATACACTGCCCTAGAAAAGAAAACAGACATGATGTTGGATCGCCCTCTTATGAAATAAAAGCTCCATTCCAGTAGAATCACAGCTCATACATCTTAGAACACATGGGGACTATGTTAAAGCCATGGCTATCTTGCATCCAAGACCCCTAAACATAAAAAGCCGCCTTCTTTCTTAGTCAGATGTCCACTCAGTGGGAAAGAGGTGAGCTTGTGAGGCAACAAGAACAAAATTAACTTTTGATTCAGAAAAATTTAAAGTCCACAGACTTGCTTCACATTCTCTGAGTAAGTCTATGCTAAACTAAAAGGCAATTCCAAAAAATAATGTGTTTGATTTATTAAAAAGAAGACAGAAAACACACCAAAGTCAACCTCGTCTAAAGAAGAGTGTCCTGGCTGCAGAATTTTTCTCCTCGGAGAGTGTATGTAGACCACAGAAAATCTGTTGTAACTTTAATTCTTCCACTGCTTATCTGGGATTTTTCAATACACTGAGGGGCCTTTCCCAAACAAGTCCCAGTAAAAATGAATAAAGAAAATGTATCTTGGAACTTAATATAAAGTTTCAGAAATCCCTCCCACTCCTATTTTTGCATTTATATTTCTGGTGAACTCAGTGCCTAAATACAGAGCTTGTGGCATAAATACTGCTATGATTAAAGTATACCATTTGGTAGCTAATTCTGAAGATTTATGAAAAATGAAACTTTGAAAGCTTTCATTAAGTTAACCTTAAGCATGAACTTTGACATTTTAGAATCAAGAAAAGGCTTCAAAAGTGGGAAAAAGAAAACAAATTAGGACATAAAGACCCAAGTGTATAAATCAGTTTTTGGTTTTCTTTGTTTTAAAGAAAAAGGTAGTGAGCTTTTGTAAATGAACAATAGTGATTTTAAAAGACATTTGTACTACTGGAGGAAATACATTTGTCAAAAGCAAAATTTCTTTTTACCTTTCCTGTTGTCTGACCAAATAAACCAAACATCTCTCGTAACCTCTCTTCACTGATGGCTTCAGGTCTGTCGATCTTATTCCCAAGAATCAGTATAGGCACATTAGCAATGGTTTCATCTGTCATTAGTGACTGAAAGCGAAAGAGCAGGTGTTGATAAGAAACCATCTAGAGGTTGAAACCATCTGACGGGATACCAAATGGGCATCAATTACTTTATAATTATGTCAGTTTTTTGGTTTTTTTTTTTTTTTAAGATTTATGTATTTATACAAGCACTGGGTACAGTCAGAAGCGCAGGAGGGTGAGAGAATTCACCAGAGCCAGAATGGGGAACAGAACAGGCAGAGCCCGGTGGCCGGGGATCGAACCGGCACTGCAGAGGCTACGGGCAGCTTTGCAGCCCAGCGCTCAACCACTGCGCCACGGGGGAGGCCCTATAATTATGTCAGTTTTACCAACTTCCTCTGGCATACTTTCCCTACATTTTAAAGTGAGTCCAATGCAGACATAACACAGTTCTCCTGCCTAAGGCTCCATCTGTAAATGCTCACTCTGAATCAGTGAGGTACAGTGACTAGAACCAACACCTTGGAGGTGGGCAGAGCTGGTTTCATTTCTGCTTGTGCTGCTACCAAGTTGCAAGATCGTAAGACACCTAATTTTCACTAGAGGTGGGAGAGAATTTGGAATAGTAGCACCTACTTTATGGAGCTAACTCAAGAATTAAAATAGGTAAACTGCACGGTGCCTGGTATACACTAAGAATTCAGGAACAACCTGAACCCTGTTCATGACCACAGAACCTACCTGGACTTTTCCAAGTGAAACAGTATTTATCTCCTATGGACAGAGGCATGATCAGGCCAAACTTCAGTCAAATAATGGACCAACTTTTTCCGTAGTCTCAGCTCTAACACTGGCCTTGCCTGATGCTCCCTTTACCTGACCTGGGAGAGGAGAGGCGGTGTTTCCACATAGCCCTGTTGTCTTCTGACAGTATTCACAAAGATGGTTTGTTACAAAGATTTCCAAGTCCTGGCCAACTCCTGAAGAAACTGGCATCCTAGGATGACCAGGGACTCAAGACCAATCACTGAGGGATGGAGCAGACATGAAATCTACCTCAAGGGTGCACTTGCAGAGTGAGCTCCTTAAGTCTTCAGGAAGGAAGACTGTTTGCACTTCCTCAATAGCTATAATTACTCCAAGCTACTCCTCTGTATTCTACATAATCACTGAGGTAGACAAATTGCCAGGAGTTACATTAAGCCTGCAGAAACACTGCAATCCTATAGATAGAGCTCCAAACTATTTCCAACCTATTAGGCTTATCAGAGTGATTCAACTTTGTTTAGTTTTAATTAGTTAACTTACATCAAGTTCTTCTTTTGATTCTAACAGCCTTTCATGGTCTGCACAATCCACCAGAAATACAATGCCATTGATAGCAGGAAGGTAGTTTTTCCACACTCTTCGAGCTAACAAAAACAATCAGGAGTTAGATTTTATTTGCTGGTCAAACCTAGTAGATGGTTTGATGGAAGAGTTCAATAAGATGTCGTTATCCTTTAACTTGTGTATGTAGTGAAGGATCAATACATACTAATAGCTAATCTTTTACCCAATATTGCAAAATCTTCCCAGAAGAAATTTCAGGCTTCCCTTAATTATAAGTAGATCAAATAATTTACTCTGCCCTAGTTTCCCATGTTACAATATTTGCTGCCAATGGATGATGATGCATATTAAGTTTATTGTTGGAGGATCACTCTAGAAATATTTTTCCACATTTCTCATTTATCAGTTTTGGGGCAGATAAACTTAAGAGTCAGTGGCAGAAGGAAATTATTACCAAGTGCATGTGTGTTACATAAGATAATCAAAGCAAATGATTGTACTCATGACAGGAATTAAAGTCTGTGAAACCATTAAGGTAATTTTCCCCATGACCACCTTTTTTTTTTTTTTTTTTTTTTTTTTTGGTTAGAGGAGAAAAGAGTTTTATGAGTACCCCAGTGGAAAACAATTTTTTTCTCTAACTTGAGTTTTATGAGCAGTGCTAAAAATAATATAGAAATGAAGCCTCAGACACATTCCATTGATTGCTAATTCCAGAAATTTATGTTTATTTCAAACTATAATTACATGTCTCATGCTTTAGCCATAACCATTTAAATTTAAAATCTTTTCAACTAATACTAGGTTTTTAGAAGGCCCACCAATTTGGTAATATTCAATAGTTATGACTTACTACATGCTAGCTACTATCAAGTCCTTTTGGGAATATAAAAAATAATTAAGATTTTAGTGCCAGAAAATTTAGTATAGGGGTCTTTCCCAACTTGTAGACATGTGCACACAACAGTGAGTGCTACAGAAATATAGCTGAGAGCACTCATAGCTGGGAGTGACTTCTCAGGAGAGGGAGCCCCTGGCCCAGCAGCTGGGTTACTCGTGCAGATGGCTTAGAATGAGCAAAAGCAAAGAGCTTATGGAAGACAAGAAGAGGGTCTGGTTTCGGTGGAGAATAGGAAGGGGAACAATGGGAAATAAAGACTTGAAAGTAAACTGGGATTAGATCATAGGGATGCCAAATGCCAGGTCAGTAACTCTGGTTTTTATTTTGTAGATGATAAGTTAGCCACTGAAGGTTTTGAATAAGGAGCACATATGTTCATAACAAGATTATGACAAGTGAGTGGTAGATTGGGAGTCGAGAGTGAAAACTAAATTTTACTCAATATTTGACCACCAAAAGCAATTCAGACTTAAAATGACTAAGATGGTCATGAAAATCATCTTTGCTTTCTAAAGCATTTGTGAGGCAATAATAAATCCTAAATTTTAAGGCTATTCTGGTCTTCATTGACTAGAATGAGATTTCAAGCACTGGATCATAATGGCCACTTTTTTACTGAAATAAAAGCAACCATAAAAGTAATAGAATCTTACCTTGAACATGACCACCCAGATCAAAAGTTGTAAAGGTCATGCCAGCAATGGTTAATTCTTCTGAAGCTAAATAATAATACAAACATATTTATAATATGAAAATCAGAAATTCATTCATGGTATATAAATTTAATATTTGGCTTTAATTGCAAATAAGATCAAATCAAACATTCAGAATTCTTTTTATTAAATATATTCTAATTCAAATTGACACTATAACACAAGTAATAACATTCACTACCTACCACAAATCCAACACTTATTTTTCCTTCTCTATTTCTCCTGCTGAAATGTTAATCTATTCAGACAAATCTTTGCTGTGAATTCAAGTAACTGCCCAATCCAATATTTTTTCATGTATTTCATCTGAAATGATGCAAAAATAATGATATTTACAATGATAAAGCTTGTGTGAAGGGGGATGTGTTTTCTTTCTCAGGAATCACAGTCTCGCACTAGCTATTACCCAATATCAAAAAGAGTTCTATATATTTTTTTTTTAAAGATTTATTTATTTATTATTTATACAAGCACTGGGTACAGTCATAAGCGTGGGAGGGTGAGAGAATTCACCAGAGCCAGAGCGGGGAGCAGAGCAGGCAGAAGGACCGAAGTACACTGCTGAGGGGAGCAGCGGGCGGCAGGAGAGGTCTGCGCGCCATTTGGGACCCTCCTCCAGTGGCCGGGGAGCAGCTGGGGATCAAACTGGTGCTGCGGAGGCTGCGGGCAGCTTTGCAACCCAGCGCTCAACTGCTGCGCCACCGGGGAGGCCCAGTTCTATATATTTTTGTATAGTTTTCTGGTCATTTACAGTGGGAAGGTTAATTCCAGACTGTTACTTCCTCAGGGCCAAAAGCAGAAATCTATAATTACAATGAAAGGTTCAATGAAATAAGTTTCCTCTCATGGCTATCAATTTTCACAGGTGATAGCCTTTAAAGACAGTTATAATAAAAGATTTGGCCATTATTTCTTCAAATATTTTTTCTGCCAATCCCCACCGGAACTTCAAAACTAAGTTTGTCAGACTGCTTGATATCATCCCACAAGTCACTGAGTCTGTTCATTTTTGTCATTTTCCCCTCTGTGCTTCATTCCAAATAGCTTCCATTATCACCACTGAAATTCAATGGCCTATCCTTCTGTACTGTTGCACCGTCTAATTGGTCATTAATCTTAACCAATGAAAATTTCATGTCAGATACTGTATTTTCATTTCCAGAGGTTCCATTTTGTTCTGGTCTTATATCTTCTCTCATTATGTACATGTAAATCCTTGAGCAATATACATACTAGTTTGTATTTTTTTAAGATTTATTATATTTATTTATGCATACAAGAGCTGGGGTGGTAAGAGGATTCACCAGAGATAAGAGTGGGGAGCAGAACAGGTGGATCCTCTGAAATACACAGTTGCTTTAACATATCTGCTAATTCCATCATCTTTGTAATTCTGGGTCTGCTTCTACTGGTTGATTTTTCTCCTGGTTATGGATCACATTTTCCTGCTTCTTTGCATGTTTAGTACTTTTTTTTTAATATCTGTCTGTTTATACATACAAGAACTGGGGTATAGGCCAGAGTTGCGGCAGGTAAGAAGATTCACCAGAGACAGAGCAGGGAAAAGAACAGGCAGACTGACTGAAATACACTGCTGAGGAGAGCAGCAGGCAAGACAGGAGAGGTCTGCTGCGCCATGTGGGTAGCTCCCCGGCTAGCCGGGGATCAAACTTGTGCTGTAGTGGCTGCAGATAGCTTCACAGTGCTGTGCTTAACCACTTGTGCCACCAGGGAGGCCCATGTCTAGTACTTTTTTATTTTTTTTAAAGATTTATTTATTTATACAAGCACTGGGTACAGTCAGAAGCACGGGAGGGTGAGAGAATTCACCAGAGCCAGAGTGGGGAGCAGAACAGGCAGACTGACAAAGTACACTGCTGAGGGGAACAGCGGGCAAGGCAGGAGAGGTCTGCGCACCATGTGGGACCCTTGCTGGGCAGCTGTGGATCAAACCGGCGCTGCGAGACTGTGGGCAGCTTTGCAGCCCAGCGCTCAACAGCTGCACCACTGGGGAGGCCCACATGTCTAGTACTTTTTGATTGATAATAGATTTTGTTATATTCTTTTGAAGAGGGATTAATTTTGTTTTGTCAGGTAGTAAAATTTGTAGTTCAGGACAAATCTAACATAGCCTTTATTTTGAGGTTATTCTAGCCTCATTAGTGTATTAGGGTACTTTTGGATTCTCTCTTGAATGCTATGTATTCAAATAGGTCTCTCCATTCTGGCTGGTGAGAAGAGAATGATTCCCAGTTCTATGTGAGCTCTGGGAATTATATGGCTAACATGTTCCCTGTAATTAATCTTTTTCCAGAAATTGTTCTATGACTGATCATGTAGAGTTTTACCCTATGCATGCATAGATTTTCAGTCACATAAATTTATGGAGTTCTTTCTCTGCAGAGCTCCTTCCTCTCTTACCCAGCCCAATCACTTATAATCACTTCAATATCCCTAAATTCTAGTTTCTATCTCATCTGATCAAGACAACTGGGTTATATTTGGGTTTTCCTCCCTGCACAATGGTCTGAAAATTATTTCCTGTGATAAAGCTTGAATACAGAAAGGTTTGTTTTCCTTTTCTCCAGAGTAACAGTCCTATGCTAGCTACTACCAATATCTGAAAATAGTTGTGTATGTATTTTTGTCTAGTTTTCTGGTCATTTACAGTGGGAGGATAATTCCAAACTCTGTTACAATCATACATGGCCAAAAGTGAGAGGCCGTACAACTACAATGAAAAGTTCAGTGTAATTGTTAACTATTCAATATTACCTGAGGCCCCAGAATAATTTATCTTGTTAAAAAAAATCTGTATGCAGGGCCTCCCCGGTGGTGCAGCAGATTGCGTGTAGCACTGTGAAGCTGTCCGCAGCCTCTGCAGCGCGGGTTCGATCCCAGCCAGCCAGGGAGATTCCCACATGGCACAGCAGACCTCTCCTGTCTCACCCGCTGCTCCCCTCAGCAGTGTATTTCAGTAGATCTGCCTGTTCTGTTCCCCATTCTGTCTCTGGTGAATTCTCTCACCCTCCCGCGCC
The DNA here is from genome assembly GCF_964194135.1 of Talpa europaea. Taxonomy (NCBI): domain Eukaryota; kingdom Metazoa; phylum Chordata; class Mammalia; order Eulipotyphla; family Talpidae; genus Talpa; species Talpa europaea. The sequence continues at coordinate 28,901,153 of NC_140080.1, forward strand.
TTTGACTGTACCCCAGTTCTTGTATAAATAAATAAATCTTTAAAAAAAAAAATCTGTATGCAGGCCTGACAACTGAATGAATAGTATTATTTATGTTCCAAGTCACTATTCATAAGGAAAAAACAATGCTTATATGTGATTGGTAAACTACCTTTATAGTTATAAATCCCCACTGATTTACAAAAAAAGTTCCAATTTGATTAAGATAAAGAACACTGTTAATATCCCAGGAATTTCTTCTTCCCCTTTCCCAGTCTGTCACCCCCTCCACTTTCAGAAGCAACCACTGATCTGAATTCTGTCACCTCATGGTAGTTTTGCCAATCCTATAATTTCATGTAAATAGCATCAAATAGTAAATTTTCTTAGCAGCTTCTTACATGCAATGTATAGTATGCATCAAGTTTTTTTAAGCAAGAGTTTATTCCTTTTTTCTTGTTGAGTAGAATCCCATTGTTTATGAATTATTTTTTAAATGGACATCTGAGGTATTTCCAGTTTTGGGCTATTACAAATAAAGGGGCATGACCATTACTGTACAAGAATTTTGGTGAACACATTTTCATTTCTCCTGGATAAATTCCTAGGAGTGGAATGACCACATCATAGGGTGCTTTGATTAACTGAAAAATGTAACTTGAAATGGGTACAAACTGTCAGAAGGTAAAAAGCATTTATTTTGTGCCACTGATTTTACTTTTGGTACTTAGAACAAGGCTTGACATATTGAAGGTGCTCATAACTATTGACTGAATAAAGGAAGCAACTTTAAAAAATTAAAAGATGACTAACACCTAATATAAGACCACTTTGTGGTATCTTCCAATTCTGCTTGTTTTGCAAACAATTTCATATATGATCATTTTTCCTTTAATAGTATTGTTCTTGTGTCAGAATCTTAACATGCCAAGCCCCATTCTCTTCTAATATTAAAAAAATCAATTTTATCAATTTTGCTTTCCAACTTCACTTACTAGTAGTTTCATAGAATAAATGCTACTTTGTTTTATCGTTTCTGTTTTTTATTAGACTATTTGCTGAATAATTGTCATATTACCTACTTTTTGGTCTAATTCTATTTTCTACTCATTTAATAAGGCCGCACTATTTTTTCAAAATTAAAATGGATTAACTTGGGCCTCCCCGGTGGCGCAGCGGTTGAGCGCTGGGTTGCGAAGCTGCCCACGGCCTCTGCGGCGCCGGTTCCATCCCCGGCTGCTCCCCGGCCACTGGAGGAGGGTCCTACATGGCGCGCAGACCTCTCTTGCCGCCCACTGCTCCTCTCAGCAGTGTACTTCGGTCCTTCTGCCTGATCTGCTCCCCGCTCTGGCTCTGGTGAATTCTCTCACCCTCCCGTGCTTCTGACTGTACCCAGTGCATGTATAAAACAAAAAAACAAAACGAACAAATAAATAAATAAATAAACAAATAAATAAATAAATAGAACCATGCCTCTATAAATAAATAAATAAATAAATAAATAAATAAATAAATAAATAAATAGGATTAACTTGTCTGTAAACTCTGTGCCTATCAGATTTGTAGTGTTCAGCTGTAAAGTAAGGTCATTTATAAGATATGTGTCTGTTTCTATAACTTTGTCACTGTAACACTAGCCTTTTTTTTTTTTAAGATTTTTATTTATTTATTTATACAAGCACTGGGTACAGTCAGAAGCGCGGGAGGGTGAGAGAATTCACCAGAGCCAGAGGGGAGAGCAGAGCAGGCAGACTGACGAAGTACACTGCTGAGGGGAGCAGCGGGCAGCAGGAGAGGTCTGCGCGCCATGTGGGACCCTCGCCTGGCAGCCGGGTATCGAACTGGCGCTGCAGAGGCTGCAGGCAGCTTCGCAACCCAGCGCTCAACAGCTGGGCCACCGGGGAGGCCCTTTAACACTAGTTTTACTTTCTCAAACAGTATATATTCTACAACTTTATACACAGGATGGTATATATTAAGTGATTTCTAGTGTCTTCCAAGTGGTCTTTCTTAAAGTACATCAGATTACTTTTAATTTTTACAAAGTTTTCTATAAGTGTATCAATGTTTACCCTTTTTTTTGAAATAATTCTTTAGTTTCTATACTAGATATTGGTTAGGTTATCAGGACTAGAAAAATAAGAAAACAATTTTTAAAACTTAAAAAAAAAACTAGTAACTTGAGAATATCCAATGAACTGTAAGACAATAACCAGTCCTATGAATTAATAACTAAAATAGCAATTTGAAAATTTGAAAAAAATTCAGGCTATATAAATAAGGTAATGGATGGTCACTATACCCTAAGCAATGTCTGATTGGGTAGACCTCAATCATGTCATAACTCCTCAGATATTAATTTTTTAATTTTTCTAGCTGGAGAAGGGAATACTGAATTAAAAAAAAGAAGACATGAATATTATTTCAAGATATAGATATGTTCCCTATGAGTTGGATCACTTACTATTTTACTGTACTATTTTCAGAACAGGTCAGACTACCCGATCATCATTGGTCTACCAATAAAAAGTCTCAAACAGAAAACTTTTGATTAGCACTTGATAATCAGTATCACCCGATAAAGTAGTACACTGCATCCAGGAATATACTTACTGGGATGTAATGTGGGGACATGTTGTCCAAGTCTGTCATCTTTTAGCATATGTAGCAATGTGGTTTTTCCTGCATTATCCAATCCAAGAAATACCAATTTACCAGTTTTCTTATATAGCCCTGCAAAGTAAGCTACAGTTAGTCAACGAGATATCTGACAAAGATTACCCAAATAAAAATTACTTTAAATAAAAGTATAAAATAATATTTACCATTTAGTTATATATATATTTCCTACTTACTCTAGATTTTTGATAAAGAAACCCTTATTGAACTTTTGGACTTCTGAAATTTTTTTAATAGGCCTGAATAAGCTTGAATTTCTAATCTATTTTCAGTTTTGAAGAGCTATTTTAACTTTAATATGATTTTAAAATTTAAGTCATTATACAACTAAATGCTGCCTCAATCAACAGAATATATGTTACCTAACTTATCTATAATGCCAAAACTCTGATTTCCTTGACTCTTTAGGGTAAATGACTGTGCTATACTAATATTAGATAAACACTCTCAAGTTACCTGATACCATGTATTAATGAAGCTAGACCAAAAGAAAAATTAAAAGAGATTTCTCATGGGTGAATATAAATTGTTTTCAACAATAAAAGTCTACCATATTTTTTAATAAAAAATTTGCTTCACCAACATTACACTAATACCAAAACCGAACAAGGACAACACACAAAAAGAAAACTATAGGCCAATCTCCCTAATGAACACTGATGCAAAAATCCTCAATAAAATTTTAGCTATCAGAATCCAACAGTGTATCCATAAGGTAATTCACCACGACCAAGTAGGATTCATTCCAGGGACACAAGGATGGTTTAACATCCGAAAATCAATCAACGTTATCCAACACATCAACAAAAAGAAATATAAAAACCATATGATAATTATCAATAGATGCTGAGAAAGCTTTCGACAAAGTGCAACACCCATTCATGATAAAAGCCCTTGAAATTCTTGGGATACAAGGAACGTACCTCAACATCATAAAGGCCATATATGACAAGCCAACAGCCAGTATCATTCTCAATGGTGAAAAGCTGAAAGCAATTCCATTAAGATCTGGAACAAGACAAGGATGTCCACTTTCACCACTGCTTTTCAATATAATACTGGAAGTCCTAGCCAGAGCAATAAGACAAGAGAAAGACATCCAAGGAATCCAAATAGGAAAAGAAGAAGTCAAACTATCACTCTTTGCAGATGATATGATAATATACATAGAGAACCCTAAAAACTCCACAGAAAAACTAACTCAACTCATCAATCAGTTCAGTAAAGTGTCAGGATACAAAATCAACACGCAAAAGTCAGTAGCCTTCCTATACACAAACAATAAATCTGAAGAAGAAGATATAAAAAAACCCATCCCTTTTATTATTGAAACAAAAAAAATCAAATATTTGGGAATAAATCTAACAAAAGAGGTAAAGGACCTATACAAAGAAAACTATAAAACACTGTTAAAAGAAATAGAAGAAGACACAAAGAAATGGAAAGACATCCCCTGCTCATGGATTGGGAGAATAAACATTATTAAAATGGCCATCCTACCAAAAGCAATATACAGATTCAATGCTATTCCAATCAAAATTTCAATGTCATTCTTCAAAGAAATAGAACAATTATTGATGAAATTCATATGGAATCACAAAAAACCCCGAATAGCCAAAGCTCTCCTGAAAAAAAAAAGAAGGGAATGGAGGCATCACACTCCCAGACTTCAAACTCTACTACAAAGCCATAATCATCAAAACTGCATGGTATTGGAACAAGAACAGACATACAGACCAATGGAATCAAATAGAAAATCCAGAAATAAACCCACAGATTTATGGTCAACTAATCTTTGACAAAGGAGCAAAGACTATGCATTGGAGCAAAGAAAGTTTGTTCAATAGATGGTGCTGGGAAAACTGGGTCGCTACATGCAAAAGAATGAAGCTTGACCACTACCTCACACCATATACAAAAATCAACTCAAAATGGATTAAAGAACTAGACATAAGACCTGAAACCATAAAACACATAGAAGGAAATATAGGCGAAACACTACGTGATTTGCATATCAAAGACATCTTTACAGACACATCACCCAAAGCAGTGATAGTGAAGGCAAAGATAAACAGCTGGGACTACATCAAATTAAAGAGCTTCTGCACAGCAAAAGAGACAATAACAAAAACAAAGAGAAACCCCACCAACTGGGAGAACATTTTTGCACCCAACACTAATGATAAAGGACTGATCACAAAAATCTGCAAAGAGCTGATGAGACTCAACAACAACAAAGAAAATAATCCAGTCAAAAAATGGACAGAGGAGCTAAAAAGAAACTTCTCTGAAGAGGAAATGCGAATGGCCAACAGGCATATGAAAAAATGTTCAACATCACTTGCAATCAGGGAAATGCAAATCAAAACTACCATGAGATACCATCTTACACCAGTGAGAATGGCACATATTAAAAAAACTAGCAACAACAAATGTTGGCGAGGTTGTGGAGAAAAAGGAACTCTTCTGCACTGTTGGTGGGAGTGCAAACTGGTTCAACCACTATGGAGAGCTGTGTGGAGATTTCTGGACCTACTAAACATAGAGCTTCCACAGGATCCAGCAATTCCACTCCTAGGTATTTACCCAAAGAACACAGAAACATCAATTCCAAAGAACACCTGCACCCCTATGTTTATAGCAGCACTGTTTACAATAGCTAAGCTTTGGAAACAGCCCAAATGCCCAAAAATAGATGACTGGATCAAGAAGATGTGGTACATATATACCATGGAATATTACTCAGCATTCAAAAAAGATAAACACATGCAATTTGCAGCAACATGGATGGCGCTGGAAGGGATCATGCTCAGTGAAATAAGCCAAAAAGAAAAAGAAAAATACCGGATGGTCTCACTCATAGCAGGAATCTAGAATACTTAAATAAGGGACCAGAAATAATGAGTAACTATAAGAAAGTGAAAATCAAAATCAACAAAAACTATGAACCAGAGACACTTTTTGGAGGGTGGGGGGCGGGAGGGGAGGGATTGGGGTCAGAATGGGGGGATTGCAATTGTATGGGGAATATAAAAATAAAATTTATTAATTTAAAAAAAATAAATAAATAATTTGCTTCATTGTCAAATTTGCCTGAGAATAAGGTTAAACTATTCACATAACTGCATAACACTAAATGACAACAACAGATAAAAAAACAAGCATATAATTTTAGACATACTAACCAGGCACCGACAGATAAATTGATAAATAGAAAAGACAGCACTGACTGATTTACAGCAGACTGGTACTGAACTGTAAAATTCCCTATCAAGATTTAATTTTTCAAATCCATTTATTAAAGAGCAGTTTTCTCATATATATATGTGTGTATATATATCCCATCCCTACACATGTACAGCGTCCCATTACTGATGTCTCTCACTGAAATGGTACTTTTTAAAAATTTTATTTATGCATACAAGAACTGGGGTATAGGCCAGAGGTATGTGTGGGGTGTGAGAGGATTCACCAGAGACAGAGTGGGGAGCAGAACAGGTGGACTGACTGAAATACACTGCTAAGGAGAGCAATGGGCAAGACAGGAGAGGTCTGCTGCGCCATGTGGGTTAGCTCCCTGGCTAGGGATCAAACTTGTTCTGCAGTTGCTGCTGATGGCTTCATAATGCTGAGACTTAACCCCTTGTGCAACCAGGGAGGCCCCTGTTTTTAATTTTTTTAAAGATTTATTTATTTATGCATACAAGAGCTGGGGTATAGACCAGAGATGCGGGGGTGAGAGGATTCATCAGAGACAAGAGTGGGGAACAGAACAGCCAGATGGACTGAAGTACACTGCTGAGGGGAGCAGAGGGCAAATCAGGAGAGGTCTGCTGTGCCATGTGGGTTGCTCCCTGGCCGGCTGGGGATCAAACTTGTGCTGCAGAGGTTGTGGACTGCTTCATAGTGCAGTGTTTAACCCCTTGCGCCACCAGGAAGGTCCTTTTTTAAAAAAAAAATTATTGGGCCTCCCCGGTGGCGCAGTGGTTGAGCGCTGGGTTGCGAAGCTGCCCGCGGCCTCTGCGGCTCCGGTTCGATCTCCGGCTGCTCCCCGGCCACCGGAGGAGGGTCCCACATGGCGCGCAGACCTCTCCTGCCGCCCGCTGCTCCCCTCAGCAGTGTACTTCGGTCCTTCTGCCTGCTCTGCTCCCCGCTCTGGCTCTGGTGAATTCTCTCACCCTCCCGCGCTTCTGACTGTACCCAGTGCATGTATAAACAAACAAACAAACAAACAAATAAATAAATAAATAGGCCTCTAAAAAAAAAATTATTTATTTTTGCTTAGAAAAACTAGGGAGTGGGGCATCCCTTGGTGGTGCAGTGCAGCGCTGTGGAGCTGTCTGCAGCCTCTGCAGCACCGGTTCAATCCCAGCTGGCTGGCAAGGGTCCCACAAGGCGCGCAGACCTCTCCTATCATGCCCGCTGCTCCCTTCAGCAGTGTATTTCGTCAGTCTGCCTGTTCTGTTCCCTGCTCTGTCTCTGCTGATCCTCTCACCCTCCTGCGCATCTGGCCTGTACCCCAGTTCTTGAATAAATAAATAAATCTTTAAAAAAAAAACCGAACTAGGGAGTAGCCCAGTGGTAGGGATGTGAGGATTCACCAGAGATAGAGTGGGGAGCAGAACAGGTAGATCTACTGAAATACACTGCTAAGGAGAGCAGCAGGTGAAACAGGAGAGGTCTGCTGAGCCATGTGGGTTAGCTCCCTGGCAGAGGATCAAACTCAGGCCAGTTCAGTGGACCATGTCAGCATGCTGAGACTTAACTCCTAGGTCACCAGGGAGGCCTCAAGATTATATTTGTAGTGCAAGAAATACTAATTAAAGGAGTACAGATGTAAGTCAGTTTATAATTGCTGATCACTCTTAAGTATATGAATGCTTTTTCTGCCAGTTTACTACATGATGATCACATGGAGACTAAACTAAGGACAACATTAGCCAGGAAGAAGGGAATATTTTCACTAAGTATTGCAATAATGTGTAGATCCCAATCCAAAGCTTGTTTCACTGAAAAGTGTCACAAATCAATGGTTTCAGTAAAACAATGAGAAGCTAAGAATCTTCCTATCTTTAAAGCCTACAGAAGAAAATCACCAGTCCGAATTGCTGGATGAGCAAGTCTCATTTAGCATATTATAAATTGCCATTTATATTATCAAGGTATTTTATGGAACATGCATTTTTTATAATAAAAAGAATACACTGGATTTCTGTGAAGATTAAATTTGATAAAGCATGTGCAATATTGTGATTTATAAGAAAAAATTTGGTCATTCAAATAACCAGACTGTGTTTCTCATATTACGTATCTGGCCTTCATTCCGTTCCTGGATCACAGTTCCCAAAAGCTTTGGCAGTTCTTTTTTTTTTTTTTAAAAAAGATTTATTGGGCCTCCCTGGTGGCGCAGCGGTTGAGCGCTGGGTTGCGAAGCTGCCCGCAGCCTCAGCAGCGCCGGTTCGATCCCCGACTGCTCCCCAGCCCCGGAGGAGGGTCCCACATGGCGCGCAGACCTCTCCTGCTGCCCGCTGCTCCCCTCAGCAGTGTACTTTGGTCCTTCTGCCTGCTCTGCTCCCTGCTCTGGCTCTGGTGAATTCTTTCACCCTCCCGCGCTTCTGACTGTACCCAGTGCATGTACAAACAAACAAACAAACAAATAAATAAATAAATATACATGCCTCTTTAAAAAAAAAAAAGATTTATTTATTTATGCATAGGAGAGCTGGGGTATATGCCAGAGTTTTGGGGGCGTGACAGGATTCACCAGAGACAGAGCAAGGAAAAGAACAGGCAGACTGACTGAAATACACTGCGGAGGGGAGCAGCAGGCAAGTCAGGAGAGGTCTGCTGCGCCATGTGGTTAGCTCCCTGGCCAGGATCGAACTTGTGCTGGAGTGGCTGCAGTGAGCTTCATAGGTTGTGTCATAATCCCTTGCACCACGGGGGAGGCCCCAGCTTTGGCAGTTCTTAAGTGCTGAGAGTGATATGTTAATGAAGAGTTATGTTAATGAAAGTGGCTTTTTGGAAAGTACTTAAGAAGGTGGCCTGGAGAACTACCCTTAGGATTGAAGAATTGGAATTTCACATCCCAACACTCAGTGCTTGAGGGAGGAGAGGGGAGAGGGGTTAGATAGAGGTTGCGTTCAATTGCAGATGGCCCCAATGGTCAGCGAGTAAAGCAACCATGCTTACATACTGCAGCTTCCAAAAAGGAGGGTCAAAGTGTTTCCAAGTTAGTGAACATGTAGAGATTTGAAGAGAAGGGCATGCTGGAATAGGGCATGGACCCTTTTCCCATACCTTGTTTTATGCATCTCTTCCATCTGTCCTGAATAATATCCTTTGAAATAAATTGGGGATCCAGTAAGTAAATAGGTCTCCTATTTACTTACAAATTAACTGAGTTGAGTTGTTCCTACAAATTAACTGAGCCTGAGGAAGGGTTCATGGAAACCCTTGACTTCTAACCAAGTGACCAGAAGCACAGGTAACACCGTGGGCTTACTGCTGGTATCTGAAATCTGAAGAGGTCATGGTAACCTCCAGCCTATTAAGGGCTTACCAGAAGTCCAAGTAACACCCCAGGGAGGATGAAGTGAGACCTTTGGAGTTTGAGAAACCTGGAACCTGTGGAATCTAACCCTCCCTTTGGGTAGGCAGTGTCAGAATTTAATTAAATTCTAGGACACCATACCTATTGGTGTGGGGAAGCCTCCACACACTCATGTTGTAAGTATATTGCAAGACTCCAATACAGACTGTGCAGGACTTAAGTAAACTGATTAATAAATGGTAGTGCTACAAGAAGGAGGATAGAATGGATGTATCTTTCCTGCCTTCACTTACATGCAGCTGCCTTGGACTACAAGTCCCAGTGTGCCTTGCACCAGACTTCCTGAACAGGGGAGCTACTGGGAACTTAGGAAGGAATTGAGCGGCCAAGAGGACCTATAACATGAAAGGCAGGAGGCAGGCCCATCTCGCTTTTGCTTCTGCACCCTATTTGATCTCTGTTACTGCTGGGAAGGAGATTGGAGGAGACACGTGAAGGAGAGACTTGCAGAGACTCTTGGAAGAAATACTTGGAAAAGACGCACGTTAAAGAAACAAGTGGGGAAGCTGTCCCTTGCAGAGACAGTGGCAGCCATTACCTCAATTTGTACTTTTTGAATTTTGTGTTTTTCCTTCTGTCCCAGTTCTCTGGGACCTGCCTAAGTTCTTTCTTTTGTTTCCCTACCAGAAGGTAACTCAGACTTGTGGTAAGCTTTCAGGTTTCAATGGCCCTGCTTTGGGCTGAACTGATTTAGCTGGCCATATGCCCATGAGGAGATGGGTAATTTTCAGAGTTGTGTTACGAATATCCTTCCTTCTCTTTTTTTTTTAATATCATTTTTGGATAGTTTTATTATAAAGTAAAATACCTTTTTTAAAAAATTTTTATATTCCCCATACAATTGCAACCCCGATTTTGACCCCAATCCCTCCTTTCCCCGCCACCCCCCCCCCCAAGTGTGTCTCTGGTTCATAGTTGTTGATTTTGACTTTTTTTCTTTCTTATAGTTATTCTTTTTCCGGTCCCTTATTTAGGTTTTCTAGATTCCTGTTATGAGTGAGACCATCCGGTATTTTTCTTTTTCTTTCTAGCTTATTTCGCTGAGCATGATCCATTCCAGCTCCATCCATGTTGCTGCAAATTGCATGTGTTTATCTTTTATGAATGCTGAGTAATATTTCATTGTGTATATGTACCACATCTTTTTTTTTTTTTTTGCGGGACCCTCACTGGCGGCCGGGGAACGAACTGGTGCTGCAGAGGCTGCGGGCAGCCTCGCAGCCCAGCGTTCAACTGCTGCACCACCAGGGAGGCCCTGTACCACATCTTCTTGATCCAGTCATCTATTTTTGGGCATTTGGGTTGTTTCCAAAGCTTAGCTATTGTAAATTGTGCTGCTATAAACATAAGGGTGCAGGTGCTCTTTGTAATTAATGCTTCTGTGTCCTTTGGGTAAATACCTAGGAGTGGAATTGCTGGATCATATGGAAGCTCTATCTTTAGTAGGTTGAGGAATCTCCACACAGTTTTCCATAGTGGTTGGACCAGTTTGCACTCCCACCAGCAGTGCATATCCTTCCTTTGCTTATGTCTGTGTACACTAATTCTATTAAAAATCCTTCACATTGAATATGCTTCCTTTGCCTTTGTGCACACAGATGGTCAAATTCCTTTTAGAGCTGTACCCCTTAATAGTTTCGAGTCCCTGGGTACACTTCAGCTGCATGCTAATGATAGCTATTCCTGTTAGTAATAGTCCTATTAACCTTATGATACAGGAATCAATTCCCATTTTATAGATAAGGAAATAAAGGCTAAGGTAGAAAAAGTAACTTGCCTAAGATTACAAAATTTAACATAATTAATTCCCTATACATGAGTAACTGAACATGTCTGTATGATTTCAAAGCCCATGTTTATAACTGTTTCTATATAAAAGAGGCTCTAGACAAATAAGCACTACTAAAATAACATTAAATGGGATAATAGAGAACATAGGGCCAACATTACCTAAAAACTGTAGCACACTGCTGAAACCACTGTAAATCCAGTCAAATATGAAGGACATATCCAAATCTTACAGTGTCTGGAAAAAAAAAGTATTTTGAGTTTAGTAATCAACATCAAACACTAAGTCTAACTAATCCTATAACAGTCTTATTGCAAAGAGTTAAACATTCTTATCCAGGATGATCTAAAGTGGTTTATATTGACCATTAAAAAGTGATTGGAATATCAAGTAGAGACCATGCTTTACCCATTAAAGTAGCAAACATGAAAAGGAATTAAAAGAGCCATGGCTAGGGCCTCCCCGGTGGCGCAGCGGTTGAGCGCTGGGTTGCGAAACTGCGAGCGGCCTCTGCGGCGCCGGTTCGATCCCCGGCTGCTCCCCGGCCACCAGAGGAGGGTCCCACATGGCGTGCAGACCTCTCCTGCCGCCCGCTGCTCCCCTCAGCAGTGTACTTCAGTCCTTCTGCCTGCTCTGCTCCCCGCTCTGGCTCTGGTGAATTCTCTCACCCTCCCGCGCTTCTGACTGTACCCAGTTCATGTATAAACAAAACAAACAAACAAACCAGCAAACAAATAAATAAAGCATACCTCTATTAAAAAAAAAAAAAAAAAAAAAAAAAAAAAAGAGCCATGGCTAGAGGTTAAAAGGGGGAGGGGGGCATTATTAATGACAACAAAATTGCCCAGTTCTTTTTCAAAACCAAATTGGTAATAATATATCTGTTGATACCATTTGACCCAAGAATTCTACTTTTAGAAACTGTCCTAAGTATGAAAAATCTTTATGTATAAAAACGTGTATTGAAGTGTTACTTAAGTGTTGGAAATAACTTTTGTTCAACAATAAACTAAATAAATTATAGTATATATGGCTTACCAGATCCTTCAGTAGGGTAAGCGTAAGAACAGAGGGAAGAGAGAAGAAAGGAAAATTATGATAATGAAATAATAAGCTTCCAAGTCTAATAACACCCATGTGGAGTAAAACCCCTTTTTCTTTCCTTTTTTTCCCCCTTCCAGTCTTTTGTAGTTGGTACCCAGTGGAAACTTATGGGTTTGTCATCTTTCTAGTTTTTTCAATTTTTTTTAAAAGATTTATTTATTTATTATTCATTTATTTATACAAGCACTGGGTACAGTCAGAAGCACGGGAGGGTGAGAGAATTCACCAGAGCCAGAGCGGGGAGCAGAGCAGGCAGAAGGACCAAAGCACACTGCTGAGGGGAGCAGTGGGCGGCAGGAGAGTTCTATGCACCATGTGGGACCCTCCTCTGGTGGCCAGGGAGCAGCCGGGGATCGAACCGGCGCTGCAGAGGCTGCGGGCAACTTTGCAACCCTGTGGTCAACCGCTGCGCCACCGGGAGGCCCTAGTTTTTTCAAATTTTATATTACTGGATGTTTTTTTTAAATCTCTTAAAAATAAACTTCTTAAATTACAGTGTTTGGGTCGACGACAAACCCCATACGCAATCGTGATCCCAACAGGAAGCACCATGTATCCTAGGTGTGTAGTGGGCTATACCAGCGAAGTTGTGTAATATATTCTATGATGTTCCCACAATGATGATTTTGCCTAATGAGACAATTCTCAGAATATATCTCTGTTGTTAAAGTATTGTGTGACTGTAGTCCAATTCAGGATTTACTTGACATGTGCCAGATAAATAAATAGGGTTAATAAGGGAAAAAAAAAAAACTTCTTAAGAAAAGAAAGATCATATATATATAGAAACAGACATTCAAATCAACTAAATTCATTTTCTAGAGCTAAACAAAAGCACCCAGGCCCAAAATTTGGACCAAGTCCAAAGAGTTTAAAGGGTTGTGCTAGTTTGATAGTTTTTAGACAGTATGATACAATACTTCTTTGTTCAACCTCTCACTCCAGTAGGGTGCCAAGGTTGACAAAGCTAGGCCCACCATACTCTGAATTCCTAGAAGATAAGGTGTCACTGTCACTGTGATACTCACTGAGAGAAAGAGACAGCCTACTTCCAGACTGTACAAGGCCTAGCAGTATTTAGTAGGAAACTCCCCGGATCCTGGCACTAGCCTTCTCCCCTTTTCTCGCACTATTTTTTTTGACTAGCATGGGCAGAATTTTGTTCCTGCAACCAGTAATTAATGATTAAAAGAGTGGCAAATTATAAACAGTTTCTTGTGTCAGTATATAACTGTAACATATGTACACAAATCTCATATCTAAGAAGGTATTATTTTATTCATGGGAAATGATACCATCTATTATCATTCTAGGTCATGTAGAAATTAAAACCTGTAGTCTGAGAAAATATATACAAGGGACCTGCTCATCTTTTCTGAAGACTTTTAAGTATGGTATGTTTTTCAAAAAGAATTGTTAATTTTTACTGTAGAGAATCAAATAGAGCAATAGTGTGCTAAAATAGTTTACTCAAGTCAATGTATATTTACTGAACTCATATTATGTCCAAGGGCCTGAGGTAGAAGACTCAGATGGAAAACAAATATTGATGATAAACACAGCTCACTCTTTCAGAAAGGTCATAATCAAGAGTAATAAGTTATTCACACAAATATAGTATTACTAAAAAACATTAAAACTGAGTAGTATGTTATCTAGGATGGTAATGACTTACCCATTAGAGTTTTAAGACTTACACAAATACAAAAGAAAAAAATTGCCTATACTGTGTATCATAAGCTACTAGGGGTTTAATAATCATAAAAACATAAAAGCAATATAAAAAATGCAACAGGAAGAGGTATGACATGCTCACAAATGCACTATATATCATGTGTAAAAATAGAGAAAACCAGTCCTGCTTATCTCTACATCCGAAGTCCTACTTCCATAGTTCTAAGTGGCAAGAAGATGAGGAAAGGTTTCTTAGATGACGTTTAGCCAGACTCTTGAAGATTAAGAATTTGCCAGAAGGTTGTGAAGGGCATACCATAAGCAGAGGAGGGAAAGCAAATGAATACAAGAGGTCAGGTACTATCAGATGATAAAGCTGGGGTGAGGAGGCTGCAAACAGAGTAAAAGTCAGTGGGTGCTAAACAGTGAGGTAGGAGCCAGAGTGATAACAAACCTGAGATTAAATCCAGGCATCTGACAGTCTGTTCTCCAGCAGCACTGGGATTCAATAACTCAAAGTCTAGATTCACTGGTAGAAGTGCTTTTTCCTTTATCTTGTTTGAGCTTTTCCTTTCTGTTTTGATTTTTTTTAATGTCTTCATTTATGTGAACTTGTGTTCTACTGTGTAGAAAAATATGGATTTTACTTTAATGGTTTAAAAAAAGGCAAGAGGAGCCCTTGTCCCTTTTCTAACCTGATCACAGTTTGTGTAGTGCATTAAAAATGAAAAAAAAAAAAAAATCTGTTGCAGGTCTGTAGCAAAGGGGCATGTGTTTAAAAGGATTCCCCTTCCTTTTTTGGTCTATTTTTCCTTTTGTTCCAATGGGGAACCTAAATCTGTTTTAAATGCAGACACAGGGACAAAAAGTCATTTTGTATCTGCCAAGTGAAGTACCTTCCTTTGTTTATTTGCTGCTAGATTGTTTGAGAAGAAAAACAGGTTTAGGCATTTGTTTTTCATGCTTGCTACCTATATATTTGGATATAAAAAGCAATACTGAACCAGTCTTCCGATTTCATAAAACCTACAAAAAATACTAGCTATCGTTTATTGAACCCCTATGGGCATTTTTGTCTAGAGGTTAAAGAGCAGGAGCTCTGGAGCCAGAGTTTTATCACTTACTTACACAAATTACCTCACTTTCCTCATCTCTAAAATAGGGATAATAATAGCTACCTGAGATGGTTATTGTCAAGATTAACTAAATTGGGCCTCCCTGGTGGTGCAAGGGGTTAAGAATCAACCTATGGGGGGGCCACCCCGGTGGCGCAGCGGTTGAGCGCTGGGTTGCGAAGCTGCCCACAGCCTCTGCAGCACCGGTTCGATCCCCGGCTGCTCCCGGCCACCGGAGGAGGGTCCCACATGGCACGCAGACCTCTCCTGCCGCCCGCTACTCCCCTCAGCAGTGTGCTTTGGTCCTTCTGCCTGCTCTGCTCCCTGCTCTGGCTCTGGTGAATTCTCTCCCCTCCCGTGCTTCTGACTGTACCCAGTGCTTGCAAAAATAAATAAATAAATAAATAAAATTTAAAGATAAAAAAAAAAAAAAAAAAAGAATCAACCTATGTGGCCTTCCCCGGTGGCGCAGCGGTTGAGCACTGGGCTGCGAAGCTGCCCACAGCCTCTGCAGCGCTGGTTCGATCCCACATGGCGCGCAGACCTCTCCTGCCACCTGCTGCTCCCCTCAGCAGTGTACTTTGTCAGTCTGCCTGTTCTGTTTCCCCGCTCTGGTGAATTCTCTCACCTTCCTGTGCTTCTGACTGTACCCAGTGTTTGTATAAATAAATAAATAAATCTAAAAAAAAAAATCAACCTATGAAGCTATTCACAGCCACTGCAGCACAAGTTCGATTCCCAGCCAGAGAGCTACCCATATGGCACAGCAAACCTCTCCTGTCTTGCCCGCTGCTCCCTTCAGCAGTGTATTTCAGTCAGTCTGCCTGTTCTGTTCCCCATTCTGTCTCTGGTGAATCCTCTCATTATCACTACCCCCCTCCCCCGCACCTCTGGCCTGTACCCCAGCTCTTGTATGCATAAATAAATAAATCTTTAGGGGCCTCCCTGATGGCGCAGGTGGTTGAGCGCCGCACGGTGAAGCTGCCCGCAGCCTCTGCAGCACGGATTCAATCCTGGCCGGCCCTTGAGAATCCCACATGGCAAAGCAGACCTCTCCTCTCTTGCCCACTGCTCCCCAGTGTATTTCATCAGTCTGCCTGTTCTGTTCCTTGCTCTGTCTCTGGTGAATCCTCTCACCCTCCCGCACATCTGGCCTGTACCCAGTTCTTGTATAAAAATAAGTAAATCTTTAAAAAAAAAAATCTTTAAAAAAAAGATTAAATTACTACACACTAAACATTTAGCACCTGGCATGGAGTAACAATTCACTGTTAGCTGCTATTATTCCTCCTATAGAGCCCACAGTACTATTCCCTTTACATATATATAAAAAGTGTTGAGCAGAGAAGCAGATATAAATGTAGTAAAAGGATGAGAGAAGTAAAAGGTGGGTCAGGAATTGTGCCAGCAAAGTGGAGAACACGAGTTCAACAATTTAAGAGAGGAAAAAGTAAATAGCTCCCCCCCCAAAATAAATTGGATCCAAAAAAAAAAAAAAAAAAGATGATGATCAGAAGGTGGCAAGTTTCAAAGTTTCAGGGTGTGATTGTGGCATGCAGAACAGAAGAGAACTGGAGATGAAAGAATTAGGAAGCCTGGCTATAGGGTACAAGGTCCACAATGACAGGCAGTGGAATCACCTAGAAGAATAGAAAGTATGGCTATAAAAAGCAAGACTGAAGATACAAAGTCTTTGCTGAAGGTGACTGTGGTAGATGAGAGCTAAGAGGACTGGGAGAGGGTGGAATGCAGCAAGGAAAAGGGAATTTTGCATAAAGATAGTCCCAGTTTATTGTTGTAAAATTTGTGCCCTGAAAAACAATCTAATTACATAGAATGTGAAGGGTGGGGGGGTGGGGGGAAGAGAGCAGAGCAGTTTCTGTTTTAGAAGATAATGAGATATTAATAGATCTATAAAGTCACAGTTTCTAGGAACCTTAAAACAAGCTACAAGTCACTAGTCATTTTAGAGTAAAAGCAAAAATGCCCAACTAAGAATAAAAATTATTTAGCCACAAGCAGATACCTGAGTTCTGAGAACAGGTTACACAACACCACGAACACACTAAGACTGACAAAGAGCAAAGGTCAAGAAACAAGGAAACATATACACGTCAGCAGATTTATTTATTGCATGAACACCAAACAGGAAAAGTCCCAATGCAGATTAGAAAAGTGATCTACTCAAGTAACGTGAAAATCAGTGCAAAGGATGTAATGGAACAGAACCTCTCAGATTACAAATAACTTCTTAAAGCCTTGTCCTATTTAACTTATATGGATGATTCCATTTATATGAAAGGTCCAGAAAGGCAAACCCTTAGAGTAAGTAGATTAGTGGTCATGAGACTTGGGGGGAGGGGAAATGCGGCATGACTACTAATGAGTACCAAATTTCTTTAAAGCGTAACGAAAATGTTCTGAAATTTGACAGTGCCGATGACAGCACAACATTGTGACTATGCTAAAAACACTAAGAACACTTTACAAGTATAATTATATTTATCTATTTAGTTACTATTATAAAATAATTATAAATTTACAACTTATTTAGATAGTAATTAGCAGAACTATTTAGGTATGAACTTCTAAAAAAAATACGTAAGATGGCAAGATAAAGTATGGGGGAAAGGGGGAGAATTAAAAATAAAAAAATAGAAGTACTCCAAAGTAGTGCTGGGATAAAGTAAAAGCTATAATATTCTAAAGAGGCAAATCTGACATCAGCTTAGGATTACAGAATCAATATATTAATAATTTTGGGAAGCAAAGTGTGGTAGAACTGTGGTTATATCCAAGGAGTACTTAAACTTAGACTATAAAAAGTGTAGTTAAATTTAAGGGCCTCTCCTGGTGGCGCAGTGGTTGAGCTTGGGCTGCGAAGCTGCCCGCAGCCTCTGCAGCACCGGTTCGATCCCCGGGCCACCAGCAAGGGTCCCACATGGCGCGCAGACCTCTCCTACCGCTCCCCTCAGCAGTGTATTTCATCAGTCTGCCTGTTCTGTTCCCCACTCTGGCTCTGGCGAATTCTCTCACCCTCCTGCGCTTCTGACTGTACCCAGGGCTTGTGTAAATAAATAAATAAATTTTAAAAAAAAAAAAAAAAGTGTAGGTTTAATATGCATTCTCAGGTTTATGATGAAACCTTGCACAAACACCATAAGGTATGTAAGCTGTCTGTAAGGTTATTTAGGAATTATGCACTCCTCTTTCTCAAACTCAAATAGTACTAGAAATATAAAGAAGGCCAAACACTGGTAGCCACGTTTTGTAGAATTTTGGCAAGGCACTGTGCATTACTAAGGACTGACAGTAACTGTTGAATGCTTCAAAACAACGGTGCTTTATAAATATTCTCCCCTAATATTATTAGATTTTCTTTCTTTAGCTTTCAAGTTTTAAAGCAGTGATACAAATAGAAAACATTTTGGGACTGAATTCATAGCAATGGAACTAGACCTTTTGGTCCCTATAATCAAAAAGTACATACTCAAATTTCCCTTAGGAAAAAGTGACACTCCACTGACAGAAGGATAAATCTGTGACCAATAGAATTTTTTTTTTTAAAAGGGGAAAATCCTCTATATGACAAAATAAAAGTGTTGTGAATCTGAGTTCTGAATTAAGAAAACAAGAATCAATACAAGCAATGACAAATTCAATCCTTACAATACTTTAGAAATCGTTCTAAAAGCTATACAGACCAAAAAAGAAAAAATAAATAAAAAAAAAATAAAAGCTATACAGAAAGAAAAGAAACCTTCCAACACTGATTTTAAAATTACTTGCTCAGTAATGTCTTGTGGGAAAAAAAATGAGTTTCAGCCAGGTGTACTTAAAGAGGGTGGAGAAATAATGAATCATTACTGTAGAATTCTGATTTGTAAGCTTCAAATGATGTGGCAGTGATGCTCATTTCTGATAGTCTAATCTTTTGTTTCAATTCTTGCTTGAAGGTCAAGGCAAAGGAAGGTTAAAATGTACCTTATTTATTTATTTTTTTTAAGTCTTTTTTTTTTTTTTAATAGAGGCATGTTTTTTATTTGTTTGTTTTTTGGTTTTTTTTTGTTTGTTTGTTTATACATGCACTGGATACAGTCAGACGCGCAGGAGGGTGAGAGAATTAACCAGAGCCAGAGCGGGGAGCAGAGCAGGCAGAAGGACCGAAGTACACTGCTGAGGGGAGCAGTGGGCGGCAGGAGAGGTCTGCGCGCCATGTGGGACCCTCCTCCAGTGGCCGGGGAGCAGCTGGGGATCGAACCGGCGCCGCAGAGGCCGCGGGCAGCTTCGCAACCCAGCGCTCAACCGCTGCGCCACCGGGGAGGCCCAAAATGTACCTTATTTAAACTGCTAATCTGACATTATTATTGACAATGCTTCCCTAACATTCCTAAAATGAAGCTAACACCTTCCTTTTTCGAAGCAAACTCCAAAAATGCCAAAGGACTGTCTGAAAGTTTTTAAAGTTCAGAATATTTTGGTGAGGAATGCAAATCCACTAAAACAATACAGGATAGTCACGTTGTTTTGATATATCAGCAACACTAATACTGACAAGTTGTAAGTCTTCATTCTTCATCTGTAAAACATAGGTTTTACTACTACCTTTTTCAGTGGACTGCTGCATACACAGCTAGCCCCTTATACATAGTAAACCAAGGTTCCTTTCCTTACCTTATTTGCTTCATCGTGACTTACTCTAACTGGTATTTTAACATTGAGCATTGAACATTCTCGTAAGATAAGTGGTAATACAGAACTTTAAAAGAGAATATGTCGGTAATTTTTGGATTTACCTTTCAAGTTAAAAGGATTTCTTCGCCTCATTCTGCCCATACCAAATACCTTAAATTCCTGGAGATTTTCTTTTTGGGGTACAACAATATCAGAGTTCTAGTTGTTATCAAAACTAACTCCTTATTGGAAAAATCTTTAAGCAATTTGTAAATCCTTGCAGTTCCCCACCAGAAGTACATCTTTTTCCCACTCAACCGAAACTTGGGCAGTGGCAGGACGTTAACAACCACTCAGGGAGCTCATGTGCCCCACGTTATTTGGGAGAACTGAAAACCACACACCGCGTCACAACCTCCTGTGCTGTCAATGATCCCCACCGCCTTCACCTTACTGGCTGAGGAAACCGAGGGGAAGGAAGGGCTTGCCTGCAGTTTTCGAGTCATCTTGTTCCTTCCTGGAATAACCCACCATTTGACAGCAGTGGTGTCATGCCCCGTGGATCACCTGAGCGGCCCCCAGCAAAACAGCAAAGGAGCCCGCGCGCCGCCCGATTCCAGGGCGGAGAACAGGAGCCCCTTCCTGGTCCGGCCACGGCAGGGACGCCGGCGGGGCTCAGGTTCGCGAAGCGTGCCTTCCCGGAGGTCACAGTGCCGCTCGCCCCTTGTCCTGGAAGCGAGGCCACCACTCACCTGGGATTGGAGAGAACGTAATTCCTTGCTTGGTGTCGGCCCTTCACCCTCTGAGATCGAACTATAAAGCGCGATGGCTGCCGCGGCCCCAACTCGCTTCAGCTCCTTCCGGGCTGGCGGTGCCTCACTGGCGATAGTCCCCGGTATGTCAGAGCTACCCGTCGGCAGTTCCGCCTCCTCGAGGTTCCGCTGCCAATCCCTGGGCACCTGCCCGAAGGGTCTTTAGGTGGCGACAGACCTATGCAAAGAAGGGAATACTGGTCCCTAGTTTGGGGAAATTACCTCTGACATGTCTTTCGAAAGCACTTTAAAGGCCATCTGTTTCTTGAATTCACAACTTATAAAATGAAACTATGTGCCATGTGTGTTGGGTGCTAGGTATGAAGATTCCATTGTTCTTTGCTAATGGATTAGCATGTGTTTATATTTTTCAAAAAGGTCTCCCATATATATTACTGAACTAACCTAGTAGTGCAGAAGTATACAGAGAGAAAAATCATTTATTAATAAAATGCCCTAATAGTAGCAATGTTTTCAGCATGATATGGACAGATGCTTAGTGACCCTGATAATAGCATTAATATGTGTGTCACTTTATGCGGGATTCCCTAAAGACGCAGCTTGTCTTCTCCAGTGTCTCCTCTTGGAATTGTATCTGATTTTATTCCCAGTTTTCATACAAATCCACTAGGGATAATTCTGCTTTAATTTCTTGATCAGGAATCACTTGAAAATCTTGTTAGAAGACATGGTGGGGAATGATTAACTTCATGCAGAATGATGGGTGGTGGAGAAGGGGAGAGAAAGCCTTGAGTGTGTTTAAGTGGGAATACTTGTATGTCTTAAATGGAAGCAAGATTAGTGTTTCCAAGATAGCTCTCGCGCCTAGTATTCTTAGTAAGGACAGGAGGAGCTGTTTAAAGATTGAAGCAAATGTTTTTCTATAGCCTCAACAAAGCCTGTAACTGGTTCTGCTGGAACTACCCCCTCCCTGCTTGCACCTCAGGAAAAGCCTCACTCCATTCATCCTTCAGTTCCTCGTCCTTTTGCCAGAAACATTTCTTCAGATCTCTTCTCTCTAATCAGTTTACTCTTATACCCTGAGTCTAGTGCACATAGCCCTCTCTCTTCAAAGTCTCCCTCCCAGACTTGGGTAAGCCCTCTATTACTGGTTCCCCCAGTATCAATACAATTTGCCTTCTCATTGACATTATTTTGCATATAATTGTACAATTAACTATGTACAATTATTTTTCTAAAGTTTCCCCCAGTAGACATTCCATCGGTTTCCTGATGTCAAGAATCATACCTGCCTTTTCCGTCCTTGAATCCATTTTCAGTACCCAATAAAATCTATTCATAGCATGAAGATATATTTTTGTCCTCAAAGAGTGAAAGAATCTCCCTAGAGACTCTTGGTCTGAGTTGGAGGAACCTGTTGTTCCAGTCTGGGTTCCCTTCTACTCTCTTTTCCAGTCACCTAATCTGGAATTCAGTTTGGTCTAATAAACACATTTAAGTGGCCTGAGGCATTTCACCGGACAACTCAAAATTACAGATCATCCTGGATAGTCTTTCTAATATGGTGCCCCTGGCAATGGCTATTTTTTCAGCCATAAAACAAGAAGGATATCTTACTATTTGTGACAACAGGAATGAAACTTGAGGACAGATTCTTTTCAAAAAGGACAAGAAACAGCAAGTGTTGGTAAGAAGGTGGAAAAAGGGGGAACCTTGTGCATTGCTGGTGGGACTTTAAATTGGCACAACGGAGGCACTGCCCTCATGGCCTAGGGTTTAAATCTCAGCACTATCACCACTATGGCCTGAGTTCGATCCCTGGCCAAGGAGCTAACCCACACATGGCGCAGCAGAGCTCTTCTGTCTCACCCACTGATCCCCTTAGCAGTGTATTTCAGTAGCTCTGCCTGTTCTCCTCCCCACTCTGTCTCTGGAGAATTCTCTCACACACACCCCTCCCCACCCCCGCACCTCTGGCCTGCACCCCAGCTCTTGTATGCATAAATAAAATAAAAACCTTTAAAAAAAATAAAAGAAGGGGCCTCCATGGTGGCGCAAGGGGTTAAGCACAGCACTGTGAAGATATTTGCAGCCTCTGCAGCACAAGTTCCATCCCTGGCTGGCCAGGGAGCTACCTACATGGCGTGGCAGACCTCTCCTGTCTCGCACACTGCTCCCCTCAGCAGTGTATTTCATTCAGTCCTCCTGTTCTATTCCTCACTCTGTCTCTGGTGAATCCTCTCACCCCCTGAACCTCTGACCCATACCCCAGTTCTTGTATGCATAAATAAATAAATCTTTTTAAAAATAGAATTACCATAGGGCCTCCCTAGTGGTGCAGGGGTTAAAGTCTCAGCACTGTCAAGCTTTCTTTTATCACCACCCCTGCACCTCTGGCCTGCACCCCAGTTCTTGTATGCATAAATAAGTAAAATAAATCTTTAAAAAAAAGAGAACTACTTATAAAATCTGACTCAAAAAGGTAAATGCAGAACTCCCCTATGGTGCAGTGGGTTGAGCGCAGTGCTGTGAAGCTGTCGGCAGCCTCTGTAGCACGGGCTCAATTCCTGGCTGGCCAGGGAGATTCCCACATGGTGTGGCAGACCTCTGCTGTCGCACCCGCTGCTGCCCTCAGCAGTGTGTTTCGGTTGTCTGCCTGCTCTGCTCCCCACTCTGTCTCTGGTGAATCCTCTCACCTTCCTGTGCCTCTGGCCTGTACCCCAGTTCTTGTATAAAAATTAATAAATCTTAAAAAAAAAGGTAAATGCACTCCCATGTTCACTGCAGCAATATTTGTAATAGTCATGACATGGAAGCAACCTAAATAACCACTGATGGATAACAGAGTTAAAAAAAAAATGTGTGTGTAGATTAAGTTGGACTTATTAGGGGCCCTGACTCCCAAATTATAGAGCCTTTTGGAGGCTTTGAGCAGAATGGAAACATGGTCAGAGCTGTGTTTTTGAAAGAGTCCTCTAGCAACAGCATGTAGGTTACATTGGAACAGGTCAGATTGAAAGTTGAGATTGGTAATGAGGCCACGGCAGTCATGTAGGTGAGAGGTAACATGGGTTGGGTCAGTGGGAACAGAGAATAGGGAGTCATGTGTAAAAAAGTATAAAGGTTGGAACCTAGAAAATGTCATAACTGATGACATGTTATTAGCAGAAGTAAAAGAGATAGCAAAGTCCAAAGTTTTAAGTTGGATTAGTGAGTCTACATTTATCTCTACCATTTCGATTGCCTTACTACATGCCACCATCATCCTGGATGGCCTGCATTATAGCATCAACTCCATTCTTTGCCCTCTAATCAATTATCTTCTCAGCTTTTGGACTGATTTTAAAAATAATCAAATATAAAAAAAAATAAAAATAATCAAATAAAGCATGACATGGGTCAAATTAATCATCTATTTATAATTCTTCCAAATTCTTCAACTCCTTTTCAAAGTCAATAACCTCCTTACAATGCCTTATAAGGCTCTTGATGCTGGGCCCCTCTATTTTTCATTCTTATCTCCAGCCAGCCTACTAAACTCATCCTTTTTTTATTTAAAGATTTATTTATTTATGCATACAAGAATTGGGGTACAGGCCAGAGGTGTGGGGGTGTGAGAGGATTCACCAGAGACAGAGTGGGGAGCAGAACAGGCAGATTGAGAGAAGTACACCACTGAAGGGAGCAGTGGGCAAGTCAGGAGAGGTCTGCTGTACCATGTGGGTTGTTCCCTGGCCGGGGATTGAGCTTGTGCTACAGAGGCTGCAGATAGCTTCATAGTTTGTGTCTTAACCCCTTGCACCACCAGGGAAGCCCACTAAACTCATTCTTGCCTCTGCAACTTACAGGTGCTATTTGCTTTGCTCAGAGCAAAGTTTTCTCATAGTCTTTGTATAGAAATCTTCTCATCCTTTAGATCACAACTTAAATGTCACCTATCCTAACCATTCTGTCCAAATCAGGTCCCTGACTGCTGTTTTCAAAACTGATTCCTCTATAGCACTTTCCAAATTTAAAATAAAAAAAATTACATTTTTTCTTTGTTTTCTCCACTATAAACTCTACAGAAGACACCTGTCTATCCTATTCTGCTTCTGCACAGTGTCTGGCATATGGAAGCCATTTAATTATTGAATGAACAAATTAATCAATCAATAAAGGAGTTGTTGAGGATATTTATCACATCAGAAAGTGTGATGAAAAGACAGATTTAGAGGGGAATTTGCATCTTATATCTCTGATGGTACGAGGGTATTTGTAGAGTGGGTAGGAGCAGAGGGACTCATTTTGGATTAGGAAAGAACAAGAGTTAGCATTTGATGTTGTACTTCTAGTGCTGTCCAGTGGAGAGAGGGCCTGACCAAAGGCTGACTTTATTTTGCTATACCATTAGGTCCATATCAGATGCCAAACACACTGTAGCACAATGATCGAGAACCTCAAAGAATCAGAGATTTGGCATAGTTTAGAAATAAGTGGTAGTAATATGTTTATATCAGTGCAGTATAAACTTGTATTAGTGAAATAATGAGGGTCAAATAGTCAAAATAGAAGATTGGAAGAGGGCCTCCCTGGTGGTGCAAGGGGTTAAGCACTGCACTATGAAGCTATCCACAGCCTCTGCAGCACGAGTTTGATCCCATGTTGGCCAGGGAGCTACCCACGTGGCGCAGCAGACCTCTCCTGTCTCACCCGCTGCTCCCCTCAGCAGTGTATTTCAGTCAGTCTGCCTGTTCTGTTCCCCACTCTGTCCCTGGTGAATCCTCTCACCCCCTGGACCTCTGGCCTGTACCTCAGTTCTTGTATGCATAAATAAATAAATCTTAAGAAAAAGAAGATTGGAAGAGATGACACTGAATTTCTTCATTCAAAAATGTTTATTGAATATGTGGTAAGTGTGAGACTCCAAGCTGATTGCTGAGAACACAGTCCCTGGTCTCTGCTTTCTGACAGTCTAAACAAGGAGACATGCATGAAATCAAATTGAATACCTTAAAATTGTAGGATAGACTTTTATTTCACTGAAGAAAAATATAGACATAAACGTATAATAATTAGTGTTATGAAAGAAAAATATGCCTGGTGAGAAGATAGAGTGGGGAGGGTAAGCTGTCCTATAGTATGTTCACAAAAGGCCCATTGATAAGGTAATGTTTGAATAAAGGCTGAAGCAGTGAGAGATTGAGCTAACTGGGTGTTTTGGGGAAAAGCATTACAGATCATGGGAGGAAGTGTAAAAGGCAGTCTTGTCTTGGACCATGGAGAAACAGCAAGTGTGTCTGGAGTGGAATAAGTAAGAGGAAATGTGGAAAATGATGAGGACAGGGAAGTAGCAAGGCTAGGTGATGAGGGGTCTTGAAGGCTGTCAATAGGACATTGGAATTTACTCAGTTTGAATAGGGAAAAGCCATGCAGAGTAACTTAATGGAGCAGGCACAGGGCAGCTAGCAATTCTAAGTTTATAGGTATGGGAAGATAATTAGAGTCACTACTTAGGTGCCCAATTCAACCTGTTGGATGGGTAAAGAGAAACCAGAAAGACTATTCCAATAGTTCAAGTGCAAGATGATGAGTAGGCTGTGATCATGGCAAGAAATACATAAAGATGAGAAATTTTCAAAGAAAGCAAAGGGTTCTTGGTTTGGTGTGGGATGAGTGTACTTGTGATGGAGCTTCAGAGCTACTAACTTCAAATACAGCAGATGTCCTGTCAGAGGCAAATGAGGCCAAAGGAACTACTCCTAAAATAGAACCACAAGAGAGTTTCAGAACAAACCTGTTTATAATTGAAACCCTTTTTTTGTTTGTTTGAAATAGAAAAAAATTAAATAATTTTAGCCATACCGAAAAGACTTGAACCTGTTTATCAGCTGACAATTCAACAGCCATGAGCATGCAGACAGAGGTTCCTCGTGTGAACCTATCACTCCACTTCTGCATCTCCGCAAATTTTATTAGGAAATCTTGTCTGTTTTGGAGTGTAATCAATAATCAAATTTATTTGTTATTTATTTTTAAATCTACTGAAATAGGATCCTTGTGCCACCAGGAAGGCCTCAATAACCAAATTTATTGGAAGTCTTTGTATAGCTTTTTCTCCTTACTGAAACACTTTCGTATCACATTTTGTTATTATTTTCTTTTTTTAAGATGCATTTTTATTTATTTATGCACACAAGAAGTGGGGTGCAGGCCAGAGGTACAGGGGAGTGAGAAAATTTACCAGAGACAGAGTGGGGAGGAGAACAGCAGATCTACTTAAGTACACTGCTGAGGGGAGCAGCCGGTGAGACAGGAGAGGTCTGCTGCGCCATGTGGGTCAGCTTCCTTGCTGGGGATTGAACTGGTGCTGCAGTGGCTGCAGATAGCTTCATAGTGCTGAGACTGAACCCCTTGAGCCACCAAGGAGGCCCGAAAAATTATTTAACATTTTTAAAAAATATATTGTCTTATTTTAATTACTTAAACTTACCTTCCTACTATCTCCTGAGGGTGGGCAGAAGACAAATGCTGCCTTTTCTTCTCATTGTTTCAAAGATGACTACACTGAAAATATAAAAAAAAAAAAAAAAAGAGGACCTCCCTGGTGGCACATAGGGTTAAGACGCAGCACTATGAAGCTATCCTCAGCCATTGCAGCCGAGTTCTATCTCCAGCCAGGTAGGTGACCCACATGGCGCAGCAGACCTCCCCTGACTGACCCGCTGCCCCCCTCAGCAGTATACTTCAGTCAGTCTGCCTGTTCTGTTCCCCACTTTGTCTCTGGTGAATCCTCTCACCCCCACACCTCTGGCCTGTACCCCAGTTCTTGTATGCAAAAAAAAAAAATCTTTAAAAAAATAAAAAAGAAAGACATAACCATATTTTGGGGGGAAATAATAGCAACAGAGACACTTTGGGGTAAAATAAATTTTAGAAAAAGCATTGTTTACTTATTAGCAAATTATGTTGGCTTAACCTGATTAATCAATTTATTATTTACTTTTTAAAATGCCTGACTCCATTATTTTTTCTTTGCACACATATTGCTTAAATAGAACAAAGTCCAAAGAAAGCTTGATTTAGACAAGTTAAACTCCTATGCCAAGTTCAACAAACCACAATCTTGAAAGAGATGCATTAAAAAAAGAATTAAACTAATGCAAATTTGAGAACAGGTCAAAACATTTGCTCCTTTGAAAAGTGACCGTTTAGTTCTCTCTGAGGTCAGTTTTCTCCTCAAAACATCCAAAGGTCTGTTTTCTTGGTAGATATGATTTGGAATTTTGTTACAGGGGCACTAAGCTGAAAACAGTTTGACTGAAAATATGTTCATCCTAAGAACCCTTTGTCCTTTTATCTCGTACTAAAGAGTTGTTGAATCAATACATAATAACTTTTCTGTAAGATTCTGAGGTTAATGATAAAAACAGGGTTAGGAAAAAACGTAACACTTAGTTATCTGAATTCTTATCATTTGTTTTTCTTACCTGACAGTGGGTTAGTTTTGCTTTGTGTTTCTTTAATGTAACATTTCATAACAGGCATCTGACTAATGTACTTCAACCTTCACGATACTTTCATGGCTAAGAAACCCTAGGCATTACATTTCAATCATGAGTACAGATCTGTGATTTAAACAAGAGCTTTAGCATCAGCTCAGAGCAGGAAAAACTTCAGTAGCATGGAGGTAGCTGTGATGATTACTGAGGTTGTTAATAAGCTATGTTTTCTAAACTTCATTTTCACTCCAATTCACCCTATGCACCAATCACTCGTTTTCCCTTGACCTTTAAAAAAAAAAAAAAATCTACCTGAAAAAAAAAAAAAAAAACCCAAACAAACCTACTTGCCCTGAAAGGAAATTTGAATGTTTTACCGTACTGTAAACTCTTTAAAGAGGAAATAAAACTGCCATTTAAATGCGCTGTCAGTACGCTGTTAAGGGAACTTGAGCGTGACTATGCCATGAATCAGCGAGTTTCAAAATGAAAACTCCTTCTGAGTCCCCCTCCACGACTGGATTTACACTTTAAACACACCTGCAGTATGAACCACCGCTTTAAAAACATGCCCTCACAATTTACAGCTGGAATATGATGACGAAACATGCAACGAAATACTACGATAAACGTGGATCTGCTCATCGGCCAGAGGCGCTGGCTGTGCACGGGACGCTGACGCCCGTCGGGTCAGGTCATCCCCACGGAGACCCGAGAGGAACTGTCAGCGCCGCCTCCGAAACCGGCTCCCGCAGCCCCGACCGCCCTCCGCGCCGGCCCCGGCCGGTGACGTTCCCGACGGCGGGGGTTTCCGCAGGTGACACACGCCACTTCCTGCCGGCGGCGAGAGTCAGTGACGTGGCAGGCGAGGCGGAGCACGGCCCGGCGGGAGGGTCGGGACACCCGGAGCTGTCAGGTAGCCTCGGGGCAGCCCGGCCGGGAGTGAAGGCGCCGCGACGACAACCGCGGCGGCCAGCCGGGAGGCGGAAGTGCCACGTGTCCCGACTGCGCCTGCGCGGCCGGCGGCTGACAGACACTTCCGGCCGGGGCCTGCCTCCTTCTCCTTCGGCTGGGCTCCCGCTCGCGGTCCGGCGTCCCGGCTCTCTCCAGCCGGATACCCGAGCCTCCACTACCGGGCCAGGCCGTGACCGTCGCGGGGCTGGAGAGAATTTGGCGCCATGCCTAGGGCTTGACGCGCCGCTCTCTCGCCTCCCCCTAAGCCCTGAGCCGTAGCCCCCTCCGTCCGCTCCCAGGGGCGGTCTGTGGGTGTCCGCCCCGCGCTGCCGCAGACCCCGCCAACCCCCTGCCGGCCCGGCCGCCGCTGCCGTCATGTCCCAGCCGGGGATACCGGCCCCCGGCGGCGCCCCAGCCAACTTCCAGGCCCAGAATGGGGCCGCCTCGGCCTCGGGGTCTCTCTACACCAACGGTAAGTGCGCTCCTGGGCGGTCGGGAGGGCGCGACTAGGGCCCAGGCTCCACTTGACCTTTGGTTGCACCGGCCGCGGACGCGACCGCGGAGGAGCGGGTGTCCTCCCCGCCGGGGTCCCGAGCAGGCGCTGGTGGGGGAGGCTGGGCCGCGGGGACCGCGGTGAATGTGCTCCCGCGACCCCGGGTCCCTTTTAGTGTCTCAAATTTATGTATTCGTTCACTGACTGAACAATTAATGAGCAATTGCTGTACGCAACGAACGCCCTGGCATACATGGGTGAAGAATACTGGTTGGGTGCAGACCTCAAAACTCGCATACAAACCTCACAGTGCCCGTGTTATGTGTCTTCCCCATCGCACCACCGCCTGTCTTTTAGCAAGATAGCAGAGTTTGCGGTCTGATTCATTTCAGGCTGCGTGCCGACAGTGGGATGGGGGGGTCGTACTCAGTCTGAATTTACCGAGGTGAGTGAGTGGCTGGGCTTTGGGGCTCTTTAGGGTAAGGCCTGCTCATCTCTCCGAGAACATTCCTCGAATTGTGCTTAGGGCACCTGTTCAGTTTTTCACCTTTGGAAGAACCAAATAGAGGGGAGAGTCTGCTGTTTGATTTCTAGAAGTGTTGCCATCACTTTGGAAAGGAGTTGAACACAACTGTGAACCTCCGATGAGAGTGTGTATGTGGCACACTCTCTGTTGTGAGAGTGTCTTGTCATTTTATACATCTTCCAGCATTTTGTAAATTGCCCTACATTGTGGTTTCCAAGCTTTCAATTCTTTTTAAGATTTATTTATTTCTGCATACACGAACTGGGGTACAGGCCAGATGTGCGGGGGGAAAGGGGTGAGAGGATTCACCAGAGACAGAGTGGGGAGCAGAACAGAGGGATCTACTGAAATACACTGCTGAGGGGAGCAACAGGAGAGACAGGCGAGGTCTGCTGCGCATTTTGGGTCAGCTCCCTGGCCGGGGATGAAACTCCTGCTGCAGTGGCTGCTGATCGCTTTATAGTGCTGAGGCTTAACCCCTTGCCCCACCAGGGAGAGCCCCTGCCCCTAAGCTTGCAGTTGTTATATAGAGAAAGATTTTCTGCTAATAGCTTGCCAGGTTACCAATTTACCTATAAGTCTTTGGTTTAAGGAAATAAAGCTAGTAGAATTAATACTAAAATACTTAAATTGTCTTTTGGAGTCTAAGATAGCTGTGGTCAGGAAAATGAACAATGACTAAAATTGCTAATTTGCATTTTTTTTAGAGAACATTACTATTGTCTTCACAAAGAAGGCTCTAAAAGACTTTTAAAAATGTCTGAGTAGGAAGAAGCAAGAATAAGTGTGGGTAAGCACCGAACTGGTGTTAAGTTGAATCCATTGTGTGCTCTCATTTTTATGGTAGCAGATAATGTGAACGACATTTTCTCCTAGGCTGTTTAGTAGTAACATTTACACTGTGGATGAAATAATTTTAATACATTCAGTTTAAGGTAAAAAGACATGTCATATGGCTATTTTTTTCCTTATTTGTAAATTGCAAATTAACATGAACTTTAAGTGCATATCCTGCAAATATTCTGATAAGCTTATGTTTAAGTATAGCTCTGGTAAT
Organism: Talpa europaea; assembly: GCF_964194135.1. Taxonomy (NCBI): domain Eukaryota; kingdom Metazoa; phylum Chordata; class Mammalia; order Eulipotyphla; family Talpidae; genus Talpa; species Talpa europaea. Next base: position 28,932,064 of record NC_140080.1, read on the forward strand.
TATAAAATGTTAAGGGATTTTAGCCATTGTGATTTGCTCTTTTGGAGAAGTCACTATGTTGTTTGGATCCAGTTCAAGAGGCATTTATTGCATAACATTTAACTTTTTTCCTAAGACACATAAATAAAAATAAGTAAAAGTCCCTGTACACTGGTTGTCCAGAGCCAATTGGAGATTCAGATAGAGAAGGAAATCACAGGACTGCAAATACATACCTTTTTAAGATTTAATTTTGACATTCTTTTTCTAAGTCCCATCTATAAAGTTTTTGGTAGACATAGTATATAACATATATGCTATGTTCAAATTATATACTATAGTTCAGTTAGATTTTTAGATTATAATCAAAAGACCTAATAGCTACTTCTTTCATTTTTATATAACGTGCTTTCATATTGTGTAGTGTCAGTATATAGTAGAATTCCTCATAAATTGATAGTGATTCTGTACGACCACTTAAACTGGCAGATAATTAATTTGACTATCTTGTGATAAGGATAAAGGCAAGTTAATTGCTTTGGTAACTCAATTTGCTGAGTCAATTAGAAATTGTAATATTTATATAAACTTCACATTTAAAATATAGCTTGGGGGGTGGGGGGCGGGGAGGGGAGGGATTGGGGTCAAAATAAGGGGGTTGCAATTGTATGGGGAATATAAAAATAAAATTTATAAAAATAAAATAAAGTATAGGTTGGGGCCTCCCTGGTGGCGCAAGGGGTTAAGATGCAGCACTGTGAAGCTTTCTGCAGCCACTGCAAGACGAGTTCGATCCCTGGCCAGGGAGGTGACCCACATGGTGCAGCAGACCTCTCCTGACAAGCCCGCTGCTCCCCTCAGCAGTATATTTCAGTTCATCTGTCTGTTCTGCTCCCCACTTTGCCTCTGGTGAATCCTCTCACCCCCAACACCTCTGGCCTGTACCCCAGTTACTGTATGCATAAATAAATCTTTAAAAAAATACATTAAGAATGTGAAGGTTAATAATCTTCGCTTTCTCTCTTAATAGCTTCTCCTTTTATATTGTAATGTTATATTTATAAATAGCTGCCTTTGGAAAATATTATGTATCATATGATATTTTGAGAGAGCAAGAGAATCCCCAGATAATTTTTGTTATAGTAAATTGTTATAATTGTTTATATATATATATATACATATATTTAAATATTTATTTATTTATACAAGCACTGGGTACAGTCAGAAGCGCGGGAGGGTGAGAGAATTCACCAGAGCCAGAGCGGGGAGCAGAGCAGGCAGGAGGACTGATGTACACTGCTGAGGGGAGCAGCGGGCGGCAGGAGAGGTCTGCGCGCCATGTGGGACCCTCCTCCAGTGGCTGGGGAGCAGCCGGGGATCGAACCGGTGCTGCAGAGGCTGCGGGCAGCTTCGCAACCCAGCGCTCAACCGCTGCGCCACCGGGGAGGCCCTTATATATATATTTTTAAGATTTATTTTTATTAAAGCATACAAGAGGGCCTCCCCGGTGGCACAGCAGTTGAGCGCTGGGTTGCAAAGCTGCCTGCAGCCTCTGCAGTGCTGGTTTGATCCCCATCTGCCGGGTGAGGATCCCACATGGCGCGCAGGCCTCTCCTACTGCCCGCTGCTCCCTTCAGCAGTGTACTTCGTCGGTCTGCCTGTTCTGTTCTCTGCTCTGGTTCTGGTGAATTCTCTCACCCTCCCATGCTTCTGACTATACCAGTGCTTGTATAAATAAATAAATCTTTAAAAAAAATAAATAAATAAAGCATACAAGAACTGGGGTTCAGGCACAAGGTGCAGGGTGGGGGTGAGAGGTTTCACTAGAGGCAGAGTGGGGAGCAGAACAGGCAGATGGACTGAAATACACTGCTGAGGGTAGCAGAGGGCAAGACAGGAGAGGTCTGCTGTGCCATGTGGGTAGCTCCCTGGTCGGGGATGGAACTCGTGCTGCAGTGGCTGAGGACAGCTTCATAGTGCTGACTTTAACCCCTACATCACCAGAGAAGCCCTGATAATTGTTGTATTTTTAATCATTGTTACTATCTTACTGCACCTAATTTATAAGTTACTTTATCAGAGGCATTCATTGGTGGTGTCTTGGAACAAATCCCCCAAGAATAAGTGGACACTACTATGATGTCCATCTCCTCTCTAGACTTTAAATCTTGCGAGGCTAAGAATATCTGCTTTTGCACATCATCCTGTTTCTAACTCCCCCACATTTAAAAGTAGTCAGTTTTACTAAATGAAAGTTTTTGGAGTGGGTATTTTTCAATTTAGATCACTAAGCATGTGTCTAAGTGATTCATAATAAGATTAGCGCTTACTTCAAACTTTTGTCCTGGTGGATTTTTCTTGCAGTATTATCAGTTAAAACACAATAGAATATGTGAAGTGTTTTTTGATCATCGGTTTGCATCTCTATTTTAGACATGGCAGAAATATAAATCTCCTAGTTTCACTATGATGTAAACCGTGTTTTATGATTGTGTGTTTAGTATAGGAAGTCTTTAGTCACGATCAAAGCATACTGTAAATAAAAATGGCATGTGGTCTGTCACACTGATTGTTGTGGCTGAGTTCCTTTTAATGTTTTCAGTTGGGGCAGTAACTTTAGATTCCCATAAGACTCTTAGCCTGTCTCTGAACTTCTTGTTTTTCTCTGCTATAAGACTGGGAGCTCCTGAAAGGCAGATATAATAATGAGAATCAACATTTGTTTTTTACTTATTCTGTGACTGTGCTCGGCTGTATAATATGCATCATCTTCTCTAATCCTCACAACAGTACTATGAAGTAAGAACTGTTAGGTTTGTAAACCTGAGAAGGAGTTTGAGAGGAGTAATTCGTTGGGCAACTAGCTCAAGGTCATACAGCTATTCATTTGTGAAACCCAAAACCTAGGTAGCCTTACTTGACCACTGTTGTTCTACTTACTGGTTATTCAAAGTGACAGGACCTAGCACTTTGAATTAGTGCGTGAATCAAGAACCCTCTCAGGTTTCTTTATGTAGGTAGATTTGTATAATTACAATGAATATTTGTTGATTTTTTTTAAAAAGCCATTTAGCTTATTTTCCTTTGGATTACAACTAATGCATTATCCAACCCTAACTTCTGTTAGTATTTAGTTCATATCCTTGCTATTTCATCATCATATTTTATAAATGTTTTATAGACCCCACTTTGATTCCTAGCATTTGCTTACCCCTTTCCATTGCTTTCTTTTTTTTTTTTTTTAAAGATTTATTTATTTATTTATACAAGCACTGGGTACAGTCAGAAGCGCGGGAGGGTGAGAGAATTCACCAGAGCCAGAGCGGGGAGCAGAGCAGGCAGAAGGACCGAAGTACACTGCTGAGGGGAGCAGCGGGGGGCAGGAGAGGTCTGCGCACCATGTGGGACCCTCCTCCGGTGGCCAGGGAGCAGCCGGGGATCAAACCAGCGCTGCAGAGGCTGCGGGCAGCTTCGCAACCCAGCGCTCAACCGCTGCGCCACCAGGGAGGCCCTCCATTGCTTTCTTAAAGCTCTTATTTTTAGTGACTGGCCCACAAGTTGTACTCAGGCAGTGGAGTTTGTTATGTGTTATTTGTTACCTGCTACATCAAAACTTTTCCCCCAAATAGTAACATTGTACTTAGCTGTTGTATTTAAAAGCCCATAGACAGACCTGTTTGAGGTTTAAGAGACTATCTTGCTGTCTAAAATGTGATGTTTTTATGTAGGCCACCATAATTAATAGGATCACATTCTGGAGAGTCTTGAATTAATTACAATTGGTTCCTCAGTGGTATTCATGTATGATAGGTGGAAAGTGTAAGCTGTCTCTGGTAAATAGTAGCTCAGTATATATTTACTGAATATATTAATGAATTAATTAAGAATACAAAGAAAGATCTTAAGTTTTTATCTTATGTGGAATTTTAGGCAAAACCTTTCTGGGGAACATCTTTTCCCCTTACTATTAAATTTATATTAAGGAGTAGTTTATTTATGTTTTTGTGTCTATCCAGTAGACTTTCTTGAAGAAACTTGTAAAGTAATAGTTTACTTTGTATGCATTGGGCAGTATATCAGAAGTGTCTTTTAATTTTTCTGTGCTAGATTTCACGAATAATATATGTCAATCATTTTGACACATTAGTGATTTCTGAAGTTCATACTGTTCACTCACAAGTACACGAGAAACATCTGTACATGAAATTTACCAGTCAGATTCTGGGATCCCACTGAGTCTTGAAGAACAGAACCTGACAAAGGTGGCTCACTAAGGAATATACCTTGGATCTCTTTGATTCTGAAGCTACTGGCTGGGTGACTGAGTAGCAATCATCTGCATTCATTTTAATCTCATTTGCTTCTTTGCTTCTCTACACTATCTTTTTTTTAATATACAAAAAAGTTAGGTTTAGTATAAAAAAGAGAGGGAGAAGATGACACTTGCACAGACAAAAGCAGGCAGAAAAAGCTGCTCTTCTCCATACTTTTTTTTTTTTAAGATTTATTTATTTGTACATGTGAGAACTGGGGTACAGGCCAGAGGTGCAGAGGGTGAGAGGATTCACCACAGACAGAGTGGGGAACAGAACAGGGAGAGACAGGAGAGGTCTGCTGTGCTATGTGGGTTAGCTTTTCGGCCAGGGATCGAACTCGTGCTGCAGTGTCTGGGATTGCTTCATAGTGCTGCAACTTAATCCCTTGCGCCACCAGGGAGGACCATCTCCACACTTCTAATATGGTTTCTGCTCCCACTCATTCCTGAAACCCTTAATAAGGCCACAAGTGACCTTTATTAAGTAAGTAAATAAATAAATAAATAAATAAATAAATTCACTTTTATTTTCCAAGCAGCTGTTGATACCCTTGACCACTACTTGTTTTGGTTTCTAGGATATTGCATGATTTTGATTTTCCCTTCTACCTTTTTGGTCACTGTTTCTCACTGGCAGTATTCTCAATATTTCTACCTTTTTTGGTTGCTTTATTCTCTCTCCACCCCCACAATGTTGATGTTCCTAAGAGTTTGGGCCTGACTCTCTTTCTCTCTTTTTTAGCAACAATAAACATTTCACATAATTTCTTTAGCCTACTTTTTTCTTACTCTGTACATGCTCCCTGGATGATATGAATTCCCATGGCATCAAATACTATACATATGCCAGCACCTCCCCAAGTTATAAGCTGAAACCTGTCTCTTTGGTTGCATATAGGTATCTTTCTGTTGGATACCACCACTTGGATTTCTTGATGGCACCTGAAATTACTTTTAAAATAATTCTTCAACCTCACTTCCCTTTGTTTTCCTGCCTTCCCCCATTCTCTTCTTTTCCTTTCCTAGAAAATGGCACTACTCTCCACGGAATTGGTCAGGTTAGAATCTGGCAGGATTTTTTGATTTCTTCCTCTTCTATTTCGCATCAGCTTACATATTCCATTCCCATATTCAATTCCACATCAAATCCCACAGTTTTATTTCTTCAATCTTTTTTTTTTTAAGCTAAGTATTATACAGGTGCTATGCATTTCTCTGCAACCCCAATGTTAAATTATTTTTTATTAAATGTATATACAAACACAAAACTAGGTATTAATTCCATATACTTAAAACTGTGGGCACATTGTAAAACCAAAACAAATTATAAATAAAACATCTTCAAAAGCATTGTGGTTCAAACTTAAAATAATTAAGTAATGGGAAGGGGAAAAACAAAGAAAAAACATTAAGTAATATGATGGATTATGTTTACCTGCAGCCAAAATTCAATTGTTTTAATTTTGAGCATGTTGGAACATCATTTGGGTGATTATCATGGCCTCTATTTTTCCTTTTTTTTTTTTAAAAAGATTTATTTTATTATACAAGAGCTGGGGTACAGGCCAGAGGCACGGGAGGGTGAGAGGATTCACCAGAGACAGAGTGGAGAGCAGAACAGGCAGATGGACCGAAAGCACTGCTGAGGGGAGCAGTGGGCGAGACTGGAGAGGTCTGCTGCGCCATGTGGGTATCTCCCTGGCCGTCCAGGAATTGAACCTGTGCTGCAGAGGCTGTGGACTGCTTCACAGTGCTATGCTCAACCTGCTGCGCCACCTGGGAGGCCCCTATTTTTCCTTTTTTAACATGAAACTTGTTTTCAGTTTGGGGAGATTAGGTATTCCCCAAAACAGTGTGGAAGAAGCCATTATGGAGGAAGTTCTCCCTTTGCACATATGAATGGCTTTTACAAAAGGCAACTTCCACCCAGCCTTCAGAATCCTCTTATAAAATAAACCTTTTGCCAGGACTCATTTTCGGTCCCCTGCTGTCATCACTGTCACAATGAATCAATGAATCTTGTAGTAACTACTACAAAGCAGTTTCTTTTCTATTTTTTTTTTAAAGATTTATTTATTTGTTTATACAAGCACTGGGTACAGTCAGAATTGTGGGAGGGTGAGAGAATTCACCAGAGCCAGAATGGGGAACAGAACAGGCAGACTGATGAAACACACTGCTGAGGGGAGCAGCGGGCGCGGCAGGAGAGGTCTGTTGTGCCATGTGGGACCCTCGCTGGCGGCCGGGGATTGAACTGGCGCAGCAGAGGCTGCGGGCAGCCTCGCAGCCCAGCACTCAACCGCTGCACCACCAGGGGAGGCCTAAGCCTTCCATTTTTAATAACATTTCCACAGTGCTTTACTTGCTGCCCCAAAACATTCCATCATAACCATTCCATTCATAAACTGTTTAATAAAGCCAATTAGATTTTAAAAATTAACTTGGTTGTATTTTTGTTATTTAACACCACCTTCTGAAGGTTATCCAGGTTTGTGGCCCCTACCATCTTCAAATCCAACAATGACCTGTTGGGTCTTGCTAACTTTCCCCCTCCCCCTTTCACCCTTGTGTTCATATATCAGATTATCCTGATAATCTGAAATTATCTCAATCTCAAATTACATTAAGAACCTTAATTTCGGGGCCTCCTCGGTGGCGCAGCGGTTCTGGGTTGCGAAGCTGCCTGCGGCCTCTGCAGCGCCGGTTCGATCCCCGGCTGCTCCCCGGCCACCGGAGGAGGGTCCCACATGGCGCGCAGACCTCTCCTGCCGCCCGCTGCTCCCCTCAGCAGTGTACTTCTGTCCTTCTGCCTGCTCTGCTCCCCGCTCTGGCTCTGGTGAATTCTCTCACCCTCCCGCGCTTCTGACTGTACCCAGTGCATGTATAAACAAAAAACAAACAAACAAATAAATAAATAAAAGCATGCCTCTATTAAAAAAAAAAATTTAAAGAACCTTAATTTCGGGGCCTCCTTGGTGGTACAAAGGGTTAAATGTCTGTACTATGAAGCTATCTGCAGCCACTGCAGCACTGACTTCGATCCCAGGCCAGGAAGGTCACCCACATGGTGCAGCAGACCTCTCGTGTCTCCCCTGCTGCTCCCCTCAGCAGTATATTTCATATTTCAGTAGTTGTGCCTGTTCTGCTCCCCACTCTGTCTCTGGTGAGTCCTCTCACCGCTCCCCCCCCCTTACCCCAGCTCTTGTATGCATAAATAAATAAATCTTAAAAAAAAAAAGAGGGCCTCCCCTGTGGTGAAGCAGGTTGAGTGCAGTGCTGTGAAGCTGTCTGCAGCCTCTCACCCTCCCATGCCTCTGGCCTGCGCCCCAGCTCTTGTATAAAAAAAATAAATAAATCTTTAAAAAAAAAACGAAACTGGGATCTAGCCTGAGGTACGGCAGGGGCAGTGGGGGCGGGGGGTGATGAGAGGATTCACCAGAGACAGAGTGGGGAACAGAACAGGCGGATTGACTGAAATACACTGCTGAGGGGAGCAGCGGGTGAGACAGGAGAGGTCTGCTGTGCCCTGTGGGTTGCCGGGGATCGAACTTGTGCTGCAGTGACTGGCAATAGCTTGATAGTGCTATCTTTAATGCTGGCGCCACCAGGGAGCTTCTCAAGTCTGTGTTCTTAATTGCTACTTTATAGTGCTTCTTTCCTATATATTTAATATAGAGTGATCTTGTACTATGAAGAAATTGATTGTGTAGGGTTTGTATTCCTTTAGATAGTTTTGTGTAGCATATCTCAGCGATTGAATATTCACCTCACTATGGCATTAGAATATATAGAACATTGCTAGTTCAACTATGTTGACTTGTAGTGTGATTTGAGACAAGTTGCTTAGCTGCTGTAAACTTAGAATTTCTTTTTTTTTTTTAATAGAGGCATGTTATTTATTTATTTATTTGTTTTGTTTATACATGCACTGGGTACAGTCAGAAGCGCGGAAGGGTGAGAGAATTCACCAGAGCCAGAGCGGGGAGCAGAGCAGGCAAAAGGACCAAAGTACAAAGGGAGGGGAGCAGCGGGTGGCAGGAGAGGTCTGTACGCCATGTGGGACCCTCCTCCAGTGGCCGGGGAGCAGCCGGGGATGGAACCGGTGCCGCAGAGGCCGCGGGCAGCTTCATAACCCAGTGCTCAACCACTGCGCCACCGGTGAGGCCCTAAACTTAGAATTTCTTGGGCCTCCTTGGTGGCGCAAGGGGTTAAGCACCACACTATGAAGCAATCTGCAGTCTCTGCAGCATGAGTTCAATCCCCGGTGGGTCAGGGAGCAACCCACATGGCGCAGAAGACCTCTCCTGACTTGCCCGCTGCTCCCTCAGCAGTGTACTTCCGTCGATCTGCCTGTTCTGTTCCCCAATCTGTCCCTGGTGAATCCTCTCACCCCCCCGACCCCACATCTCTGGCCTGTTCCCCAGCTCTTGTATGCATAAATAAATAAATCTTTAAAAACAAATAAATAAAATAAAGTTAGAATTTCTCATAGTACCAGAATCTTCACTGTCATTTTTAGAATATGAGATTCTGTAATTCATCTGTGACTGAGAAATCATGCATAGCTAAGCAAAGTATTCCTAGATATAAAGAGTTAATTTCCTAGAACATTTGATTTGGTATTTTGGAAGTAAGCCAGAGTTGATTTAAGTTACTTATTTATGCTTATCTTTCTCTTTACTTATCCTTTCTCTTTTTCTAAAGATTCAAGAAGCCTTTTTAAATGGGTTACATAAACATCAAGGAGGTAAAATTTAGGAAAAGTGAAATCTTTCTAAACCTGTGTGTATATTAATGCCTGCGCATAGGGGAAATTCCCCTCACCCCGTTTGGATTTTTCAAAGGCTGACTGGATGGAACATTTAGATTTATAGGAGAAAAGGCCAGATTTTAATAAAATACTAATGGGGAATGTACATGGTTGTAAATTCTAAAGAAAAAGATTTATTTATTTTTTTAAAAAGATTTATTTATTTATACAAGAACTGGGGTGCAGGCCAGAGGTGTGGGAGGGTGAGAGGATTCACCAGAGACAAAGTGGGGAGCAGAACAGGCAGACGGACCTAAAACACTGCTGAGGGGAGCAGCAGGCGAGCCAGAAGAGATCTGCCGTGCCATGTGGGGCACCTCCCTGGCCGGCCGGGAATCGAACCCGTGCTGCAGAGGCTGTGGACAGCTTCACAGCCTGCACTTAACCTCCTGAGCCACCAGAGAGGGCCCCCCTTTGCTATTTTTAAATTGGAGTATTTTTGTTTTTTTATTGTTGTCTGAATACCGTATGTTGTTTTTTTTTTTTAAAGATTTATTTATTTTTATACAGAAGCTGGGGTACAGACCAGAGGCGCGGGAGGGTGAGAGGATTCACCAGAGACAGAGCGGGGAGCAGAACAGGCAGATGACTGAAATACACTGCTGAGGGGAGCAGCAGGGGGAGCAGCAGGCGCGACAGGAGAGGTCTGCCATGCCATGTGGGAATCTCCCTGGCCAACTGGGAATCGAACCCACGCTGCAAAGGCTGTGGACAGCTTCACAGCACTGTGCTCAACCCACTGCACCACTGGGGAGGCCCTGAATACCATATGTTTTAATGTGTTTTTAAAAAAATACTGCTTTGTTTGCAAGACTAATTTTTACTTCTTTTATTGGAAGGTCCTGTCCAAAATGCACTGATGTCTTCACAAGTGTCGGTGAGCCAAGGATTTAATTCTCAGCTTCCAGGATCCTATCCTCATCCAATACCAGCAAAGACATTGAATCCAGTCTCTGGACAGTCTAACTATGGTGGTTCTCAGACTGTTTCTCCATTAAGTAATTATCAGGGACCCGGGCAGACTCTTAATAGACCACCTGTGACTTCTAATCCAGTGACACCTTCATTCCTTAGTGGTCCGGTTCCTCGAATGCCACTACCTACTTCTCAGAACCCAGCTGCTACACCAATGCCTTCTGGTAGCTTTCTTCCTGGAGCCAATGTACCACCACCTTTGAATTGGCAATATAACTATCAGTCCACAGGACCACAGACAAACCACAGTCCTCGTGCAACATCTCAACCAACTATGTCTGGGAATACAAATTTCGCGAGTCATCAATATGTTTCTTCTGGAGATCCCTCACTTCAAAACAACTTCATGAAATCAGGTAGAAAACTTTTTTTTTCTTTTTTTTAAATAATTATTTATTATTTATATAAGCACTGGGTACAGTCAGAAGCGCGGGAGGGTGAGAGAATTCACCAGAGCAGGGAACAGAATAGGCAGAAGGACCAAAGTACACTGCTGAGGGGAGCAGCGGGTGGCAGGAGAGGTCTGCGCGCCATGTGGGACCCTCGCCTGGGGATCGAACTGGTGCTGCAGAGGCTGCGGGCAGCTTCGCAGCCCAGCACTCAACCGCTGCGCCACCGGGGAGGCCCAAACAGGTAGAAATCTTAAAATGTAGAAGTGGGAAATTTTTGTTTGTTTTGATGTTTGAATTAATAATCCAAGCTTTGAAACCATGTGGAAGACTATTGATTTTTAAGTCACTTTTAATCATTAAGTAAGTTCTCTAACCTTTGAGTTCACTTAAAGTTATCGGTTGATTCTGCTTTGCTTCTTTCCTTTGAAAATATTCTTTGTGTTTCTTTGAGTCACCCATGTCATTTCACCTATTCTGGCATGTGTGCAGAGGCATTTCCTTAAGGTCTGGCCATTACTTTTATTAAGTGGGCTCCATCTTGTTTTCTTTTTCTTTTTTTTTTAAAGATTGTTTTATTTATACAAGCACTGGGTATAATCAGAAGCGCGGGAGGGTGAGAGAATTCACCAGAGCCAGAGCGGGGAGCAAAACAGGCAGAAGGACCGAAGTACACTGCTGAGGGGAGCAGTGGGCGTGGCAGGAGAGGCCATGTGGGACCCTCACCCGAGGGCCGGGGATCGAACCGGTGCTGCAGAGGCTGCGGGCAGCCTTGCAGCCCAGCACTCAACTGCTGCACCACCAGGGAGGCCCTCCATCTTGTTTTCTAGGGGAACTTAATTCCTCTTGGTATTGGTCTGCGGCTTGGGTTAACCTTTTGTTATGGCTTAGGCAGCTTTTTTTTTTTTTTTAATTTTTTTTAATAGAGGCATGCTTTATTTATTTATTTGTTTGTTTGTTTTGTTTATACATACACTGGGTACAGTCAGAAGCGTGGGAGGGTGAGAGAATTCACCAGAGCCAGAGCAGGGAGCAGAGCAGGCAGAAGGACCGAAATACACTGCTGAGGGGAGCAGCGGGTGGCAGGAGAGGTCTGCGCGCCATGTGGGACCCTCCTCTGGTGGCCGGGGAGCAGCAGGGGATCGAACCGGCGCCGCATAGGCTGCGGGCAGCTTCGCAACCCAGCGCTCAACCGCTGCGCCACTGGGGAGGCCCTTAGGCAGCTTTTGACCCGAGAAACGTAGTGTACCAGAGAAGCAGGTTAAAACAGCCGATACTTTTGGAGTGAGTAGTGTTAATTGAGCACAACTACAGTCAAAGCAATGGACAGTGATTTATACCTATGTTTTCTTCTAAGAGTTTTAGCTCCTACATATAGGTCTTCTTTCTTTTTAATATTTATTTATTTATATATTTTTGTAGAACTGGGGTGTAGACCGGAGGTGCGGGGGGTGAGAGGATTCACCAGAGATGGAGCTGGGAGCAGAACAGGCATATTTACTGAAATACACTGCTAATGGGGGCAGTGGGGGAGACAGGAGAGGTCTGCTGCACCACATGTGGGCTAGCTCCCTGGGCAGGGGTTGAATCCAGGCTGTAGTAGTGATAGTGCTGAGACTCAACCCCCTAGGTCACCCGGGATGCCCACATATACGTCTTTGATCAATTTCTTTTGTATGTTATTAGGTAGGGGTTCAACTTTGTTCTTTTTTGCATATAGAATACAGTTGTCTCAGGATTATTTGTTGAAAATACTATTATTTTGTCAATTGAATGGCTCTCTTGTTGAAAATCAGTTGCTTATAAATATAAGGGTTTATTAGTAGACTCTGATTCTATGCATTTGAACTTTAGGTCTATCTTATGCCAGTACCAGTCATTTTTATTACTGTATCTTTGTAGTAACACTTAAATTTGGAAAGTGTAACTCTGACTTTCTTTCTCTTTTTTAAAATTGTTTGGTTGTTCTGCACCCTCTGCATTTTGATGAGAATTTTAGGATCAACTTGTCAATTTTTCAAAAAAAACAAAAACCGGCTGTGATTTTGATAGTGGTTGTATTGAACCCCTATATCAGTTTGGGAAGAGAACTATGAATTCTTGGATGACTTAGATCATTTCCTCCTTCCCCGTGTCGATCATTTTGTTTTTTAACCTTAGTGTTTAGTAAGTAATATCTGGCTCAAAAGTAGGTTCACTTAGTCAGTTTACTATTCCTTTTTTGCTCTTAAGCTTCTTATCAGCATTAATAGTGTTAGTTTGAGAAAAGCATTTAAAATTCTGTGTTGGCCTCAGCATATGATTGTGCTGAGAGTTTGACAAGTTGATCCTAAAATTCTTACACAAGGAAATGAATTAAGTAAACGTTCCTAAGTGAAATATTAGTATTATTAGTCACCTTTTTATAATCATGTATATTTCTGCATCTATATCCAACATACACTTAATGAGGTTTGTAGTTGGTTAACTGCTTAAATTGTTTTTCTCAGTGTCTTGACAAGCCTTTGGCACTGGTGAAACATTTTTCATTTTGACTTTTAAAGATTAAACTCTCTTCTAGAAACTTACTTTCTTTGTTAGAACCATAATTGTTAAAATCCTTCGGGTTACTTCTGTTGTTTATCATTTAGCACCATGCATAAACATCTATCAGATTAAATAAATGAATATTCACTTTTTTATAAAATATTTTTAGATTTTTATTTGTTTATACAAGAACCGTGCTACAGGCCAGATGTGCTGGAGTGTGAGAGGATTCACCAGAGACAGAGGTGGGAACAGAACAGGCAGACTGACGAAATACACTGCTGAGGGGAGCAGTGGGCGAGACAGGAGAGGTCTGCTGCACCATGTGGGTAGCTCCCTGGTCAGCCAGGATCAAACCCACGCTGCAGAGGCTGTGGACAGCTTCACAGTGCAGTGCTCAGCCTGCTACACCACTGGGGAGACCCCAAAATATTCACTTTTTTATTAATAGTTATAGGTAACATTTACTGGAGATTTTCCAGTACTTTACTGAACTTTCATATGTATTATTTTATTTAATCTTCTCAATAACCTGTTTCAAAGATAAGAAATGTGAGGTTGGAATAATTTACCCAAAGCTACAAGAAAATAATTTGGAAAAATACGCTGTTTTAAAGGGCCTCCCTTGTGGTGCAAGGGGTTAATTCGCAGCACTATGAAGCTCTCTGCAGTCTTTGAAGCACAGGTTTGATCCCCGACCAGGGAGCACAGGTTCGATCCCCCACATGGCACAGCAGACCTCTCCTGTCTTGTCCGCTGCTCCCCTCAATAGTGTATTTGAATAGATCCCTCTGTTCTGCCCCCCACTCTGTCTCTGGTGAATCCTCTGACCCATCACCCCCTGCATCTCTGGCGTATACCCTAGTTCTTGTATACAGAAAGTAAATCTATCAGAAAAGAAAACTGTTTAAGAGTAGTTGTAGCTTCTTTCTAAACAGCACATGATCAGTACTCTTTACAATTTTTCACTATACCAGAGGTCCTCAGGTAAAGCCCCCCCCAGTCTCAACACAAATGTGTTGTGAGAGACACAAGTGCAGAAATTTATGAGGGCTCCCATGTAAAACAAGGGGGAAAAAGATAGATAAATGAAATGAACCTAAAGTAAAAGTGTGACTAATCTTTTTTCTTATGAGACCTGTAAAAATTTCCTCATTTTTGGGCCTCCCCCGTGGCGCAGTTGTTGAGCTCTGGGCTGTGAAGCTGCCAGCAGCCTCTGCAGCGCCAGTTTGATCCCCGGCCGCTGGGCGAGGGTCCCACATGGCGCGCAGACCTCTCCTGCACCCGCTGCTCCCCTCAGCAGTGTACTTCATCAGTCTGCCTGTTCTGCGCCCCGCTCTGGTGAATTATCTCACCTTCCTGTGCTTCTGACTGTACCCAGTGCTTGTATAAATACATAAATAAATCTTTAAAAAAATTTTTTTTCCTCATTTTTTTGTTTTGTTAACCCATCATTGATAGTAGGTTCCTGATCATCTGGTGTTAAAATAATTATCTAAATTATGTTATCTAGTCCTTTATTAAAGTTCCCTGGCTTGGGCCTAGAGTTAAGTCTCAGTGCTATCACACTGTCACTGTTGTGGCCTGAATTCAATCCCTGGCCAGGGACCTGGCCACACATGGCAGACCTCTCCTGGCTCTCTCCCACTGCCCTGTTAGCAGTGTATTTTGGTGGATCCACCTGTTCTGCTCTCCACTTTGTCTCTGGTGGATCCTCTCACTCCTTGCATCTCTGGCCTACACCCTCGTTCTTGTAAGCATAAATAAATAAAAATAAACCTTTAAAAAATGAAATAAAAAAATTCTCTGGCTTTTTTCCTCGTAGACCACCTTTTACCAACTGACTTTAGTTTTAGGAAGTTCAGAGGGAAGATTCTGAAATTCTAGCTATTAGTGTTACAAACAAGAATTACTCAACTAGAAAGAATAATGTCTATTTTATATTCTAGTTTCAGAGTTATTCTTAAAGCTGTGAAAAATCTCCATAAGCTCACTAGTATTCTGATAAAAATTAGGTTGTTACATCCATGTGGCCAGATGTTATCATACATTCTTTCTTGTCCATGCTGAGTCGGTAATTTAAAGGGTACCTTGCCCTTTTGTTCCTTTGACTTGCTTGTATTGGCATAGATATGAATGCATGCTCTTTGATAAGAGAGTTGTATAGCAGTAATTTTTGTCTTCACTTTTGTCAACAGAACACTGATTAGTCTTGCTGATAGCTATAAAGATTCAGCCATACGTTTATTTTTCAATTTGGCTCTGGAGAATTGAGCAGTAGTAAAGAAACATTACTATGGTTAACCCTATAGAATATATTTATAGGTAAAATTCATTACCTATTATATATGTAACAATTTCAGAAGATTTTTTTTTTTTTTTTGTGGGACCCTCGCTGACGGCTGGGGAACGAACCGGCTGCGGGCAGCCTTGGAGCCCAGCGCTCAACCGCTGCGCCACCAGGGGAGGCCCAATTTCAGAAGATTTTTTTTTTTTTTTTTTTTTTTTTAAATTAATAAATTTTATTTTTATATTCCCCATACAATTGCAATCCCCCCATTCTGACCCCAATCCCTCCCCTCCCGCCCCCCACCCCCCACAGAAGATTTTTAAAGACATGTTGGAAAGAAAAATTAAATCACACACTTATCAATAGTATTTTATTTACTTTGTAGACTTTGTTCTTCCTCTTTGGCAAATGAGTACATGGAAGCAAAGCTGTTAACTTTAATGAGCAACTGGGTTTTGAAACTTTTGCTATCATATGGAAGAATTTCTCTAAGAGTAAATGATAATTTTTTACATGAGTCTAACAGATAATTGATGAAATTAGGCCAGTGAGATATTGGTAGATGCAAGGACAAATGCAGTGTCATTCTCACTCTATTTTAATAGACACTTTTAAACCTCTTAGATCATAATGTTTTATAAGGTGTATACATGAACTTTGGATCATTTCCTGATTTTTTTACAATATTTATTTATTTATGCATACAAGAGCTGGGGTGTAGGCCAGAGATGGGGGGAGGTGAGAGGATCACCAGAGACAGAGTGGGGAGCAGAACTGGCGTATTGACTAAAATACACTGCTGAGGGGAACGGCGGTCGAGACAGGAGAGGCCTTCTGCCCCATCTGGGTAGCTCCCTGACTGGCTGGGGATCGAGCTCATGCTGCAGAGACTGTGGATAGCTTCACTGTGCTGTGCTTAATCCCTTGCACCACCAGAGAGCTCCAATTTCCAGATTTTGAAGCCTAGGTGGAATTCTTAATACAGTATTTAAACCATTATTGAAAGCAAATTACTTTTAATTATTATTAGGTAAACACTGAACAATGTAAAAATTAATAATTTCATTTTTAACAGGTTATACTCCTAATAAAAATGAAGCAAAATGAAATAATACTTGGAGAATTTAAAATAACCAGAATGCCTTGTAGCTTTCAAAACCTAGCTCTAAGCTTAATTGGTGTTTATTGAATGGATTACATTATTAGGCCTTTAAAATTTTTTATTCAGGGCCTCCCTGGTGGCGCAGCGGTTGAGAGCTGGATTGCAAAGCTGCCCGCAGCCTCTGAAACGCCTGTTTGATCCCCATCTCCCCAGCTGCCAGGCGAGGGCCCCACATGGTGTGCAGACCTCTCCTGCCATCTGCTGCTCCCCTCAGCCTTGTACTTCGTCAGTCTGCCTATTCTGCTCTCCGCTCTGTCTCTGGTGAATTCTCTCACCCTCCCGCGCTTCTGACTGTACCCAGTGCTTGTATAAATAAATAAATAAATCTTTAAAAATTTTTATTCATGTTAATTTTACTGAAATATTTGACATGACCTGTTGAGCCTCTGTGACCAGTTATGCAAATTAATAAATAAGATGTTTATCAACCCTATAAGTGATCTAATATCATTTCCCCTTTATATCGCTTTGATAGTTGACAAGAGGCGTAGTAGGTGGGAGAGACTTTGAAATGTACAAAGGATGCATATAAATTAAAAAATAATAAATCTGGGAGTTAACATTTCTGGTAATTTATTGGTGATTATAATTAAAATGTAAATTTGGAAGTTACTTAGACCTGATTAAAAAATATTTTGGACTTTGCCTTAAGTTCTTAACTGAAATGTGAAAAAAACACTTGTTTCCATAGGTTCTGTACCCCCTTTAGTGAATCCACCTCTGCCTACCACTTTTCAACCAGGAGCTCCTATTGCACCCCCTCCAACTGGAGGACCACTGCCAGTGAGGCCTCTCACGCCTCAGAAATCATCACATAAAGCTATGTCTCAACCCTCATTTAATTCACCTATCAACCAAGAAGGTAAGCGTAGCAAAAACCGAGTCAAGATTATTATCTGAATTCTGTACCTCCAAATCATGTTTTTCCAGAAATTCCTGTTGTTTTGGTTAGGGATGGTCTTCAGGAATTTAGAGTTTTAAAGAGTTCCTCATGAATTATACAGGACTGTGGACTACCATTTCGGAACCACTGCAATTAATTTGTAACTTTTTTTTGTTTTTTGTGCAGATTTTTAAAATCATGGCTATAAAGTTAGGTGCCTTTTGGAGGAGGGAGGCAAGAGGGGAATTCCTGCTGTGGACAGGTGTTAAAATTACTTTTTTATTAAATTGACTCTTTTCCATTAAAGCAAAATTTCCTTTGCCACTATTTTTATCAATATTGACATTTATGAGTCTAAATATAATATCAAATACATAAACATTTTGAGGATTTATATAAATAATAAAGTTTTAAAGCATTGACTTCAGATGTAACTTTCAAATGTTTTATTAATTTAATCAAAAATATTTTGTAAAATAGGAAATTTGATTTAGACAGTTGTATAGCCATTGCAGCAAGATATGGAAATAGGAAAACAGAAGAAGAGAAAAACAGTGTTCATATCCTACTACTAAATACAATCAATATTTATCATATTTGTACTTTCTTTGCATTTTTTTTTAAATATTGTAAGGAAAAAACCAACCTGTGAATAGTTTGAATAGTATTAACTGTAACAAAATGATAAAGCAGTGTCACACTGGTTGTCACATTACAAAACTGAAAACTAGGCTGAAATAAGCATTTAAAGCTTTAATGAACTGAAAACATGTCCAGTATGCTGGTTTATTACTACAAATAGTTTTACTAAGGTTTTTGTATGAGTTTATGGCAAGGATTCCACTTACTCCATATTTTGCAAAAAAGTTTTTACCCTTGTAATTTAATTTTCAAGTAGTATTGATTTTGGTAAATTTTTTCCAGTGTTGACTTAAATTAGAAATTTGAATGCAACTCTCACAACTACTGAATTCTTTCAGAATAATTTTACTAAGTTCACAAGGGACTATCCTTTTTAGAAGTGTATGACATTATTTAACACTTTTGTGTATTTAAAAACTTACAGTTTGAAATTTTTATTTCAACATATGACATTTTTCTTTGTGGTTTAAACTATTGTTTAAAAAGTTATTTTGACTTAGATATTAGCTCAGGTGTTGCAAAGATTATCATAATTGTCCTAATTTAATTATTGTTAATAAACTTCTTTCTTAGGTATTACATCAAATGCCAATAATGGATCTATGGCTGTTCACAATAGTTATGATGAAATTGAAGGCGGTGGCTTCTTGGGTGAGATGCTATGAAAGACTTAAAAAAAGAATGTGTTCATTATAGGAAACAAAGATGAAAGCCTTATAATCATGTCACACAGTAATACCTAGTTACCCTTTTTTATCTTCACACATTTAGATTTTTTTAGTTAGATATTTTTCCTTTCAGAATTGTTAACATGGGTTTTATTATTACTATGTATGAGTATGTAGTATTTTTATCATTTATATCTAAGTTTAGTTAACTATTTGAGCATTAAAGTTCTTTTGAATTAGAATTTTAACCTGAACACAAAATTTAGTGTGCTATGAAAGTAAATGAAGTGTAACAAATTTATTTCTGTGTGTTTACACCTATAGTCTATATTAACTACTTTTTAACCATTGCTGTTATATTGTTACTAGTGTTTATTTTCCTTATTTTAAAGAATTGATAAATGAAAATATTAAATTGCCCATAGGATTAGGCATTATAATTCCTAGAATTTAATGGATCTATGAGTTGATTTGAAGTATTGAGGAGTATAAAATAGAACTTAAAAGTTACTTTGTTTCTAGCAACACCACAGCTTACTCATAAGAATCCCACAATGAGCAGAAGTGTTGGGTATTCATATCCATCCTTACCACCTGGTTATCAGAACACAGCACCACCTAGTACAGCTGGAATGCCACCCTCTTCCTTGAATTACCCAAGTGGACCACAGGCCTTTAATCAGGTAAATTTTTTTTAACTTGCTTTATACCTTCTGGTTAGCTGCATGTACATGAAGTTTTTTTTTTTTTTAAGATGTATTTATTTATGCATACAAGAACTGGGGTATAAGCAGAGGTGTGGGGGATAATAGGATTCACCAGAGAGAGAGGGAAACAGAACAGGCAGATCTACTGAAATACACTGTTGAGAGGAGCAGTGGGTGAGACAGGAGAGGTCTGTTGTGGCACGTGGGTTAGCTCCCTGGCTGGCCGGGAATCGAACTCATGCTGCAGTGGCTGGCAATAGCTTGTTAGTGCTGTCTTTAACCCCTGTGCCACCAAGGAGGGCCCCTACATGAAGTTTTAAGGAAGGTATAATTAATATTTTTTCTTGTTTTATTGCGAAATAATTGACATAGTGCAATATATATACATTACTATTAAGACTTACAGTATTTTATGTAATTGTATAGTTGTGGCCATAATAGGTTTAGCTAACATCTGTTTTCTCATACAGATGAAGTAAAGAAAGAAAAAAAGGAAAAAAAGATTCTCCTTCTGATGAGAACTCTTAGGATTTACTCTGTTAATAACTTACATATATGTTAGACAGCAATGTTAGCTATAGTCTTCAGGTATAATTTATAATGAACATTTTATTTATTTATTTATTTATTTATACAAGCACTGGGTACAGTCAGAAGCCCAGGAGGGTGAGAGAATTCACCAGAGCCAGAGCGGGGAACAGAACAGGCAGACTGAGAAATACACTGCTGAGGGGAGCAGCGGGCGCGGCAGGAGAGGTCTGCGTGCCATGGGGGACCCTTGCTAGTGGCCGGGGATCGAACAGGTGTTGCAGAGGCTGCAGGCAGCTTTGCAAGCCAGCGCTCAACCGCTGCACCACCGGGGAGGCCCTATTATGAACATTTTTAACTAGTTAAAACAATAATGGATGTTTCATAAAGACTTTGTTTTTTCTTAGAACCAAAATACTGACTAGGAAGTCTAGATTACAATTTACTTATACAGAAATTAAGTAACCAAGTCCTTCTATATTTCTGTTTTCAACTGAAGACATTATAAAGTCTCCTTACTTTGAAATTATACATCCTTAGACCCCCTTAGGTGCTAATCATTTAACTTCAAGCATGGGTGGATTAAGTCTACATCCAGAGGGCCTAAGAGTTATCAATCTTCTTCAAGAAAGAAACATGCTTCCATCAACACCTTTGCAGCCTCCAGTTCCAAATTTGCATGAAGATATTCAGAAACTCAACTGTAATCCAGAGTAAGACTTCAAAGAACATTTCTTATGAAGTGTCACATTTTATTTTTCCTAAATTTTTTTTAGCCTTAGATCTTTTTTTTAGCTTTGTATGTTATGAACAAGCTGTAAAAATATATTTATTTTTGAAAGTATTTCTTCTTTCTTTTTCTTCTTTCCATCATCCCTTATTCCCCCGTTCCTTTCTCTCCCACCTCTCCCTGGACCTCAGAGTCCACAGAACGTTTGTTGATATCCAGTAGTTTTTGAAAGTGTTACACTTAGACAAATTATGTTATATGAATGTCCAGTATTTTTATCATTCTGACTTAATTTGTTGTACCTAATTCTTTGAAATTCCCTCCATTTTGTTCAAAATGGCTGCATTTAATCATTTCTTGTGTCTCTGTAACATTCCATGTATGTACCACAGTGTCTTGCTGGACTCTTGTGGAAATATTTCTATTGGCAGGAAGTAGAACTCAGTTGGTTACTTAATTGAAATTTGAAATTTTCTGAGAAATAGGGCTATACCCTCTAAAGTGATTGCTGCCCTTATCAGCTTTACTGAGAATATGATAGTCATTATCATTATGGTAACTATTCTTTCTTCAAGGTCCAAAGTACAGGGATTTGATTCAATATAATCTTTTATTTGCTCTCATTTTAAGTTGTTTTTCCTGCACAACATCATTTCTCACTAAAAAGTGACCACAGTTTAAAATGTATGTAGTAAAGATTTTCTGATGAGTTGAATTTTATTATTTTTAAGTAGTCTTTCTAGAAGCTCAACAAAATTGAACATTTCAGTAGTAAATTTTCCATTTGCATTACCTTATAATTCTGGTGTAATTTAGATTCATATAATGAAAATTAAGTCATTTGATAACTTAGACTATTTGCATGCAAGGTAAAAAAAGACTTAATTTTTCTATAATGTGGAGTTATGTCTCTATCCTGTCTTCTTAAATAGTACTTAGATTTAAATATTTAAATGGATAAACTTTGAGATGACCTATTGAAATTTTTCACTTGTAGTTTGATCTTATGTTAAAAGTTGTATCTTAAATCTTTCAGTTGTAAAAGATAATCATAACCACAAGTGACACATGCTTTCTTCTTTGATATAGGCTGTTTCGATGCACGCTGACTAGTATTCCTCAGACTCAGGCCTTACTGAATAAAGCCAAACTTCCTTTGGGACTTCTACTTCATCCTTTTAAAGACCTAGTGGTATGTTTTAGCAGTGAAAGTAAATGTTTTGTGAAAAACTATCTTGGTGGTGAGAAATCTTCTATAATATTGCAGTCCTATGAAATTTGTTTAAGCTATCATTAGGAATTTGACTATTGACAGATGCTTGTATCTTAATTTAATCAAAAATTTTATTACTAAACATTTTTAAATTGAAGTAAAATAAGTATATTGTTGAAAAATCCAGGAGGTAATGAATATAATAAGAGGTACTGAAAAACATACTATTTTTAAAAGTTGTAAATTATTTACTCATTAAAACATTTTACCCATTCTTCCAGATTGTCTGTTCTTCGAGTAACATAGTTTGCTGTAAGAAGTTATTTAAAAAAAAGTTTTCCACTTTAAAAAAAAAAATTTGTATTTATTTACAGTACTATGTAAAATAAGGGTACATCTTTACTTCTTTGTGAATAAGTCTTACCTCGTCACTGAAGTTCTAGTGCCATTCCCACTATTAGATTGATCCCCTCTGTTCTTTGACTTTTGTCCTAAGGTTCTATGCCATTGTTGATATATGGCCACATACTCCTGAGAGTATTAGTGCAGAAATAAAGTTACTTTCCAAAAACACCTGTGGTGATAGGATTGTATTGCCTTTACTAATTTTTTATGACAAGACTTTAGAACTTTTACTATATTAGATAAACTTTTTATTTTACTTTTTTTTAAATTTTTTTATTTTTTTTTTTAAGATTTATTTATTTATTTATTTATACAAGCACTGGGTACAGTCAGAAGCACGGGAGGGTGAGAGAATTCACCAGAGCCAGAGCGGGGAGCAGAGCAGGCAGAAGGATAGAAGTACACTGCTGAGGGGAGCAGCGGGCGGCAGGAGAGGTCTGCGCGCCATGTGGGACCCTCCTCTGGTGGCCGG
The DNA here is from genome assembly GCF_964194135.1 of Talpa europaea. Classification (NCBI taxonomy): domain Eukaryota; kingdom Metazoa; phylum Chordata; class Mammalia; order Eulipotyphla; family Talpidae; genus Talpa; species Talpa europaea. The sequence goes on from NC_140080.1 coordinate 28,954,758, forward strand.
GGAGCAGCCGGGGATCGAGCCGGCGCTACAGAGGCTGTGGGCAGCTTCGCAACCCAGTGCTCAACCGCTGCGCCACCAGGGAGGCCCTACTTTTTTTTTTTAAAGAGTTATTTATGCACACAAGAGCTGGGGTACAGGCCAGAGGTATGGGCGTGAGAGGATTCACCAGAGACAGAGCAGGGAACAGAACAGGCAGATTGACCTAAGTACACTGCTGAGGGGAGCAGCAGGCGAGTCAGGAGAGGTCTGCTGCATGCCATGTGGTTGCTGCTTGAACTCGGGATTGAACTCGTGCTGCAGTGGCTGGGAATAGCTTGTTAGCACTGTGTCTTTAACCCCTGTGCCACCAGAGAAGCCCCTAAGATACTTTAAATTGCTTTAAAAATTTTAAAAAGCTTTAAGGAGCTTAATTGAAAAGCTTGATTGAATAAATATAATTTAACCTTATTTTCTAACTGTTCTTTTATGAAAACTTCGTAGGCTTCTTAATGTAACATCAAGAAATTTCCTAATACTTTATAGGTTATTTAGAATGTTTGATTCTTTCTTTGCCATCCATCAAAAAAAAATGCATTGTAACTTTACTGTGTTGGTTTTCCAATATAGATGTTTAATGAGAAAATCAATACTTTTCAGAAGGTAAAATTTTATGAGAACAGTTCTGGAGAAAAACAACAGCATTTAAAATCACTACATTTCAGTTGTACAATTTTTGTGTGTGACAGTTTGGATACATCTTTCACACAGGGTTTTTCCTCCAAAACTATATACCCCAATCACTTTTGTAAAGTGTGGGCCTTAGTACATGATGATCACTGCCTTTAAAATAATAGTTCTCTGTTTTCAGCAACTGCCTGTGGTTACATCCAGTACAATTGTGAGATGCCGTTCATGCAGGACATACATCAACCCTTTTGTCAGTTTTCTCGATCAAAGGAGATGGAAGTGTAACTTGTGTTATCGAGTCAATGATGGTATGTTTATTTTTGAAACATTTAAAAATTTCTGCTCACATTGTAAGAAAATCAGATAATATGAATGCGAATAAAACCCATCTCTCATTTACCTATAATCCTTCCAGTTAGAGATAACTTCTGTTAAGCTTTTCTGTGCCTTTATTCTTATATATAAGTAACCATATACTTTTTAAGCAAAAAATGTGATAACATTACATTGATACACATTTTTACATTTATTATATTGAGTATGTAATAGATGACATATTTTGTGATATTACTGAAGCCTGTTATTTAAGAAACATTTTTGTTTAGAATTGTCCCATGCCTTTTCTCCAGAGTGAAAGAAAATAAGCACACAGAATAGCTGCCATTAACTTCATTCAATGCTGTTTGAAGGGAGGTGGGTTGCTAGAAGGTTAGTTGACTGTAGTTTTCTCAGTAACAGAGGAAGGAGATCTTTTTTAGTAACTGTTTCACAATTTATGTCGAGGAATATCATAAACCAACAGCGTTCTTTTAGGTTTAGAGAAGCAAAAGTATGCCAATATTCTTATTAAAATTTAGAACTTTTGTTTGGAAGGAAATTTCCTTAGAACTTGGGGAGAAGAGTAATGTGACGAGTTTTTTAAAACCATTTTTATTGTTTGCATGTTTTTTAAGAGTAGAGGAAAGCAAAAATCGGGTAAAACCATTCTTTTTACTCTATAGTAATTCAGAAAAATACATGTTTTGTGTTCATGTAAACCATTGAAGTTTTTTGTGTTATATGTCTTTCAATATTATGAAATGAAATTGTAATGAAAGTTGAGGTCTCTTTCATAAACAGACCAGACCACTTTATCAGCTATGGCTTATCTTTTTTTTTTTTTTAAGATTTATTTATTTATTTATTTATTCATTCATTCATTCATTCATTCATTTATACAAGCACTGAGTACAGTCAGAAGTGCGGGAGGGTGAGAGAATTCACCAGAGTCAGAGCAGGGAACAGAACAGGCAGACTGATGAAATACACTGTTGAGGGTGTTATAGGGCAGCCCCGATATTTAACGGGTTGCCTGGCTGTGGGTCCTCACCCGCGCTCTTAAAAGGGACTTATTAATACTCCACTACAGGCATACACAAAAGGTTAATAAAAGATTTATTTACAAGGGAAAAGGAAATAAGGAAAATGTACAACTCAGGGAGAAAATAGGGAAATAAAGTCTTTAATGCGTCCTACCCGATCCGCCGACCTGGAAACCCAAAGTCACTCTCAGAGCTGGCCGGATGCTACTAGCTGGCAGAGAGCCAAAATGGGGGAACCCCCCAAGCCTACATGTCTGGCTTTATATCAACCTGGCTGCTTAACCCCACCCTCAGGTCCCAGCCACCTTCCCTTTGGTGGTGATGGGATTTGGAGTTCCCAGTGTCTTTGGCTTTTGGCCTGGGGTGGGGGTAGAGTCCACAAAGCCTGTATGGAATTTAGCTTTCGGACATCCTTTTCCCCCTAACAAGGGGAGCAGTGAGTCGTGGCAGGAGAGATCTGTTGGGCCATGTGGGCCCCTCGCTGGTGGCCGGGGATCGAACTGGTGCTTCAGAGGCTTTGGGCAGCTTCACAGCCCAGCGTTCAACCACTGAGCCACCAGGGGAGGCCCTATGGCTTACCTTTTAACATACATAGGATTCTGAATTTTCAAACAGTTCTGGGAATACAGGTACAATGATGAAATATTCGTTAAGCACTAGTAGATAACTGATTTCGTATATTGGTCTCATTACTTAATGAAACTCACCAAACCTTTATGTCTTTACTCTTTTAAAGCTTTTTTGCCATAATTTCTAGTGGCAGCACAGTCTACACATTTCATATGTCAAATATTATTATCTTTGTACCCCTGAGAAATTTAAGACAAAGTATAGCCTTGCGTTAACAAAACAATTGCCATTTAATGAGTTTTTATCATTCTTTCAAACTATTTTAGGAAAGTAACTTGAGCAAGAATTAAGACAAACAGATTACTAGGAGATAGGAAAAGAAAAATCAGTTATTATAGTTGTAAAAGCAAGATATGCCTAGTGCCATTTAGAATGTGGGGAACTTAAAAGACAAGGTACATCTATCCCTTAAATATTTAGTCTATATTGAATTATTTATAAATCCCTAAATTAAGAAAACAGCCACATTCAAGATAATTAAACTTAATCCTTTCAGTATTATCATTATATGTTGTTAACTTACATAGTTCCAGAAGAATTCATGTACAACCCTTTGACCAGAGTCTATGGAGAGCCTCACAGAAGACCTGAAGTTCAAAATGCCACCATTGAGTTTATGGCTCCTTCAGAATACATGGTAAGGTTTTGTTTTTTTGTTTAGCATTTATATTTCATAATATTGTATTTTAAATAAAATGATATAGCATCCTTTAATAAAATACTTTATTTTTAAATTTTATAAAGCTTTATTGGTCATTATAAAAGTTAATTAGTACATAAGGGTGAGTTGAAAAATTAAAGTATAGGTAAAGTTCTACTTAATGTTTCTTGTGGTATCTAACTAGAAATTTGTAACCAGATATTGGAGTCATTTTTACTTTGAAGTCACTTCCAATTTTTTTCTGTTGCAAAAAATGTACGATGAGCATCTTCTTGCAAGTACTTTTTATGTACTTGTATGAATATCTAAAGGTTTGCAGTTAAAAATAATAAATATGCTTAATGTTTAATTGGCACTTTACATTGTACAAAGTCAAAGTATATGTATTTATAAAGCCTCTCTGAAGTGAGCTAGGGAAATGCTGTTTATTGTCTGTTATGGACATGAAGAGAGATTTAGGTTAAGTGATTTGCTAAATATCCTTTAGTAAATGGTAGAGCTTGCATAAAAATCCAGGCCTTTTGATTTGGTTGCTCTGTAACCAGGCTATCATTGCTTCTATGGAAAGGGAATGAATGGTAAAGATTAGGGTTAACACTAACTTTTAATACCTTTATAGTATATTTTTGAGGGATAATCTTTTTTGTGTGGGCAACTAGGACCATTTATAAGGCCCCATAAGTTATAAGGATTCAGTCTCTTTCACAACAGTAGTTTTAATGTAGAAAATATTTTTGTGATACTTAAAAATTTGGCACAAGCTTCCTGCAGTCTAGCTGTCCCTTTAATTAAAGCCAAAGAAACAGTTACTGGGTTTCATTCATCTCAGATTTTGCACAAATGTCTTCTTTTAAATTTGGAAATTTGTCTTTGGGCAGCTTCTACTCCTTCCTGATTTATTTCTTAGGTGATGGCTTCTATCAGTTTGGCAAGTGAGACATGAATAAAAGTATAAAAGTTACGATTCTACATGACCAGCTATGATTATTTCATGTTTCTCTAAAATTAAAAATAAATCTTTGAAATTGGAAGTTTAAAATACATTTGTACTTTTTTATGGAACTTGGTCCAGCTCAGGCTAACATGATTTGTCACTTTCAGAACTGTAATGTCCCTAAATTGTGAAATATAATACAAATATGGAAAAGTCTGGAAAACATATATGAAGGTTACCAAATAATTAAAAACACCTGTGTTAGCACCACCCGGGTCAAGAAATTGAATACTGGAACTACTGCCAGAAACCCTGTTTTAATCATATTTCCTTCCTTTCCTATCCTAGAGAAAATACACTGCCTTATTGCACTTTATTTTTTTAAGTATGCATCTTAAAACAATTTAATGCTTTTGCCTGTTTTTTACACTTCTTTCCATATTATTTTCCTTATCCATCATTATTTATGATCTCTCCACTTTACCTGTAATTAATGCTTATTATATTGTTTTGCCATATGTAAACCTGACAAATAAGTTTAAATTTAATCCTGTTAAATGTATTGAATGAGATCCCTTTTTTCCTTAGTTACGACCACCTCAACCTCCAGTGTACCTCTTTGTATTTGATGTGTCTCACAATGCAGTTGAAACTGGATACTTGAATTCAGTTTGCCAGAATTTGTTAGCTAGTCTGGATTTGTAAGTATCTGTATTCAGCATAAATTTGAAACTGTCAGTGTATGCAAAATGAATAGTTACAAGAAAAAAAATGTAATTATGTTTTTCAAAGTCCACTTAAGTCTTTTGTTAACTTTAGACCTCATTTTCTCTGACAAACATTAATTTGACTTTTTATTATGGGAAAAGTTCTAGTATATAGTAAATATAAAGAATATAATGATTTCTAGCTTCCATCCCTCAACTTCAGCATTTTTAGGACTCAGCTATTCAACCTTCATTTAATTCCACACAGACAACACACACACCTCCTCACACTCACTTTTTCCCCTTGATTATTTTAATACATATGGCAGTTCTTATATACATGGACTTATTTTTTAACCCTAACTAGAATATAAGTGTCATATTAAAACAAAATTGACAATAATTCCATAATATTATCTAATACCCAGTTCAGTATTTGTCCCTGGCATTTATACTGTAGGTTTGGGAATAAGAAATCAAATAGTGTCCACACATTTATTTGGTGGTTATATCTCTTAAATTTCCTAAAATAAGTGTCCTTTAAATGGTGCTTTGATGCTGAGTATAACTCATAAAAGGTAGTGTAACCTTTCAATAAAATGAAGTATGGTGTGGTATGGAAGACTGTAGAGTACCAAATCTCATTAGAAATAGAACTAACTCCCTCACATTTGTGAAAGCAGCATCTTTGTTCCTGCCAGTTTTTGTATTTTAAATATTGTAGGTTGTGTATGGCATTATCTGTTGATGAGATAGTCCACTGACTCCCCAGGCATGGACAACAAGAATGTTGACTAGTTTGTCTTTTCCCAATGAAATTATAGGTCCACATAATTGCTGTTCTTCTGAAATGAACTCATTAAACAATGTAAGAGGTTTTGTCAAAATTTAAAAATGTATACAGTACCTAAATTTATGTCACATTATAGACATTTTGAGATCACTTTGGTTTGCAGCATTGCTTAAATTTTAGGTGTACAACTTTATACTGTGACATTTGTATATGCTACATTATGATCACCCCCTAAAAGTCCAGTTTCTACCTACCATCATAAAATTGACCCTCTTTATTCATTTTATCTGCCTGCTACCCTTCCATTCCTTTTCTCTATGGTAGCCACCATTCAGTTATCAGTATCTAAAAGTGAAGTTTTTTTTAAATAAAAGAATCCAGAATTTTGTAAATGCTTTTCTATATTTTTATATCCTAGTACCTAAGTGATTTATGTAACTTTGTATAGGTATAATGAATTTTGAATTGCTATCTAGTTGCTGAATTTTGTTTGTTGTTGGGCATAGTGTTTCATTTTGAGTGGGTTGTGTTTTCATGATGGTTAAGCAATGGGTGGGTTAAACATTTGTTTTGAGACAACTTCCATAATACAAAAGTAGACATTTATGTAACTCTTACCAGGTATTTTATGTGTGTGTGTATATATATATATATATGGGAAACTCTACTGAACTTGTAGAGTTTGAATTTGAAACTCTTCTGAATTTGTTTTTAGGCTTCCTGGCAACACTAGGACAAAAATTGGCTTCATAACATTTGACAGTACAATCCACTTCTACAGTCTTCAGGAAGGTCTCTCTCAACCTCAGATGCTAATAGTTTCAGATATTGAAGGTATATGTTATACACTTAAAATTATTAAACTGCATTAGGAAATTTTAGTTTTAGAACTATTTCATGACTGATGAATTAAGAGCGGATGGTGTAATTGTACCATATTGAGGTAAATATCGAGTATCAAATCATAAGATTGTTGGAATTGGAGTCCTTCAGTCCAATCCCTCATTTTATAGAAGAGGAAACTGAGTTATTTGAAATAAATTGAATTCTAAACAGGGCAGCAAAAATAAGTTAATGTTAAAACTCAGATTACATGTAGTTCTGTTTTTCCCTTCTTATTCATTCATTCAAAAAATATTTAAGGGTGAATATAGACCAATAGAATATATGTGTACACACACACACACACACACACACACACACTTGGTTTTTGACAATTTGTGTTTCAATGGAGAAAAGATAGTTTTTTCACCAAATGCTTTTGAAAAAACTTGAGCATGCAAAAAATCCTTACCTTAAATCATATGAAAAATTAACTCACTAAACCTATAAAATTGTTAAAAGATATAGGAGAAAAATTTTCTACTTTGGATTTGATAATTTCATTGCTGTGGTACAAAAGCAGAAACATCAAAAGACAAAATAGGTAGCACTTCATGTATATTAAAAAACTGTATTTTAAAATTTTTTTATATTTTTAATTTTTTTGAGGTAACATTGGTTTACAATACTGTGATTCAGAAGTGTAGGATCATACCTAATATTAAAAACTTTTTACATTAAAGGACTTGAATAGACATTTCTCCAAAGAAAACATACAAAATTCCAATAAGTACATGAAAAAAATGCTTAAAATCATTGGTCATTAAAAACGCAATCAAAACCAAAGTGAGATACCATTTTATACCATTAGATTGGCTATGATCAAAAAAATGGAAAGTATCAAGTATTAATAAGGAGGTGGAAACTTTGAAACTGTCATGCATTGCTCATGGGAATGTAAAATAGTGTGGTACTATGGAAAATAATCTGGAGGTTCCTTAAAAAAGTTAAACGTAGAATTATCATTATGATGTTGTAGTTCTACTTCCCAATATAAACCTAAAAGAATTGAAATCAGGGTCTCAAAGAAATACTTGTACACTGGTGCCTCTTTGGTGGCACAGTGGTTTAAGTCTCAGCACTATCAAGCTGTTGCCAGCCACTGTGGCATGATTTTGATCTCCCACCAGGGAGCTAACCCACATGGCACAGCAGACCTCTCCAGTCTCTTCCACTGCTCCCCTCAACAGTGTATTTCAGTAGGTCTGCCTGTTCTGCTCCCCATTCTGTCTCTGGTGAATCCTCTCATCCCCAACACCTGTGATGTTGTATGCATAAATAAAATAAATCTTAAAAAAAATATATTTGTATACCAATGTTCATTGCACCATTATTCACAATAGCCAAAAGGTAGAAACAACCCAGATATCCAAACACCCCAGTAAACTCTATGTATTTCATTCATATAATGGAATATTATTCATCCTCAAGAATGAAATTCTGATATATGCTACAACATGGGTGAATATCGAAAACATGCTAAATGAATGAAGCCAGACATGAAAGGACATATTGTATAACTACACTTATATGAGGTACTCAGAACAGGCAAAATTGTATAGGTAAAAAGTAAATACAGGTTATCAAGGACAGAGGGAAAGGGTTACGAGTAAGGAGTTATTTAATTGTAGAATTTCTGTATAGGATGATGAAAAAGTTCTGAAAATAGGGCCTCCCCTGGTGGCGCAGTGGTTGAGTGCTGGGCTGTGAAGCTGCCCGCAGCCTCTGCAGCGCTGGTTTGATGCCTCTGCAGCGCCGGTTTGATCCCCTGCCACCAGTGAGGGTCCCACATGGTGTGACAGACCTCTGCTGTGCCCGCCTCCCCTCAGCAGTGTATTTCGTCAGTCTGCATGTTCTGTTCCCTGCTCTTGCTCTGGTGAATTCTCTCACCCTCCCACGCTTCTAACTGTACCCAGTCGCTTGTATAAGTAAATAAATAAATTGGAAAAAAAAAGTTCCAAAAAAAAAAAATTAAAAAAAAAAATCTGAAAATATGTGCCTGAGATAGTTACACAATATTGTGAATGTACTTAATACCACTAGGACTCTTAAAAATGTTAAGATGTTAACTTTTATATATTGTGTATATTTTTACCCAATGTAAAAGAATTAACTCAAAATGGATACTAGACCTGAGTGTGAGACTAAAACTGGTAGGGAAAAACAGAAGTAAATATTTGTGAGCTTGGATTAGGCAGAGATTTAAAATTACCAAGAGCTCAAACAACAGAGTAAAAATAGATAAATCAAGCCATTCTCATTAAAACACTCCTGTGCTTCAGGTATTATAGGAGTTTGGGTCTGACCGCTTCTCTGCTCATTAGTCAAAACTCAGACAAAAGTTGGTTTGAGGAAATCAGGTTTAATCAGGAGCCAGCATCCTGAGGAGGTGTCAGACCACTGTCTCAAAGGCCATCTCCCCAAATTGTGGAGAAGTGGGGACTTTTATGGGGGAATATTAAGGAAATTACCAGTTACCAGGCTGGTGACAAATCCCCCCTCTATGTCTTGCTCCTCATTTTTGAGGAGTAATGGGCAAAGAGGTCTATCTTTTGGAACTACTTCCTGCTGAATAGGGATGGGGATTTGGGGCCCGTAGAGGAGCAGAATCTTATCCCTAGCTACTTTGGGATGTGACTAGTTGTTCCAGGTTGGTAAACCCAATTGTTTATACCCTTGAGTATGAATGATTATTTGGAAGTTTTAATGTCTCCAGACTTTTGGAAACAAGGGGAATTTATTAATTTGGAAGACAGTGTCCAAAGATCAATAGAAGTTAAGCATTTCTTAGTAACAATGAACTGAGGTTCAATCCATTAAAACCAATTGAAAACATACTTTTTTTATAATTGGTGTCCAGGTCCAAATTCAGTTTTTTCAAGGTCTCTCTCTTCAGGGTAGCCCTTTCTTTGTGTGCTCAGTTCCCAGCCGGCCTTGGATATAGCTCAAGGTTGTTCGTTACTACATCTGTAAGCACAAGTATCAAAGAGAAAGTTAGATGTTTGTTTTTTCTTTTGTGCTCTTTAAGGTCTGAAAGCAATTTTAACTGTTTAGATTCAATTACAAAAGAATATCATCAGGAAAGTGAGAAGGCAACACACAAAAATGGGAGAAAATATTTGTAAAACATATCTGATAAGGGTTTTTTATCTAGGCTACATAAGGAACTGCAACTTACAATAAAAACAACCTCATTAAAAAGTGGGCAGAGAATTCGGATAGTTTTGTCTTTATTCATCTGTAAGTACATGATGCTCAATATTTTTTATATACAATTGACTGGAAACACTTGAAAAGATGATCCATGCCATGAGTTATCAGGGAAATTTAAATAAAAACCACAATAAAATGCCACCTCACACCAATTTAAAAATTCCCAAACTCAAAACAAATATTTTGGCCACTCAGCATGTCAATGAATGACTATACCCAAAAAAAACATGGTCTATCGATTTCAGGGTTACAAATAAATTCTAGTGAATAGGCACATTTGCAAATGTGGAATCCACAAATTTTGAAGAATGACTGTACATATTTAAATGACAGTAGTTGAGAAGAGTCCCCTTTTCTTCTGATTGTTTGAAATCTCACTCCTGATTAGCCATGTCAGTCATTCATCCTCAAATCTATTCCTAGATACTTACTTGTCATGAAGTAAATATCAGTCAACAAGCAGTTCTGATGCTTGGCCAAGATGTGAATTCAGGGCCTCCCTTGTGGCACAGCAGGTTGAGCACAGCGCTGTGAAGCTGTCCACAACCTCTGCAGCATGGGTTTGATTCCTGGCCGGCCGGGGAGCAACCCACCTGGCGAAGCAAACCTCACCTGTCTTGCCCGCTCCTCCCCTCAGCAGTGTATTTCATTCAACCCACCTGTTTTGCTCCACACTCTGTCTCTGGTGAATCCTCTCACTTTCCTGCACCTCTGGCCAGTAACCCAGCTACTGTATTAAAAAAAAAGATGTGAATTCACTGATGTGGTTCAGCCTCTCAATTTTACATGGGAGCCAACAGATGGAAGTTCTTCAAGAAGTTAAACATAGTGTTCCCATAAGACTTAGCAATTCCATTCAATAGGTATATACTAATGAAAATTAAAGATATGTCCTCCAGTTTGCATATTAACATTCATCACTACATAACCAAAAGCTGGAAATAATACAAATGCCCATCACCTGATTAATGGATAAATGAAATTTAGTATACCCATATAATGAAATGTTACTTGGCAATAAAAAAGAAGTACTGATGATGCTACAACATGCCAAGTGTAAGAGGTCCATCACAAACTACTTCATAGTGTGACTCCACTCCATATGAAATGTCCAGATTAAGGAATTCTAGAGACAGAAAGACTAGTGGTTGCCTAGAGCTGTGAAAGTTGGCAGGGAAATGAGGAATATGATGTGGATTTTCTTTTTGGATGATAAAAAGATTCTGGGACTATATAGTGATGAGTAAACAACTATGAATATAGTAAAAATTACTAAATTGTACATTCTGTAAAAGGGTTAATTATGGAATGTGAATTATATTTTAATAAATCTTAATTTTTTTATTTTAAGGAAAAATTTAAATATACAATAGAACTTTTATATAGTAGCTAAAGGGAATAACATTTCCTTCCCAGTTTGCTTCATTGTAAGGAAAGGAATATAATTGTTGAGCAAGAATAAATTTGAATACTGAGAAGCTCATCTGATGTGCTGACTTACGGTCAGTTAGGGGCCTCCTTATAAGAAAGTATCTGCTTTTTGAATGACAGAGCTGTTGGCGAGTTTTATTACTTCTGTATGAAGACAGTATTCTCGTGTCTTAACAGTTTTTTAGTACTAAGTGTCTTTTTGACTGATAGCCAAGGTAAATAGAATTTGAAATTGTTTTCTTTACTCTAAGAAGCAGAACACTTGCACAAATGCTTACTGAGTGGTTGGAGATCAATATTTTTTAATTGGGAGGCTATTTACTTTTAACATGGTAAGAGATAAGTTGCAATAAGTACCTGAATTTATGTTTCCTTGGTGACTCTTTGAACATAGGAAGACAGTACTATAATAGTGGAGGAGGTGAGTTTTCTTGCATTAGTGTATTTGGAACTTTTTTAATAAGTTTTGTTTAAAAGAAATATTTATTTATTCTTTCAGATGTTTTTATACCTATGCCAGAGAACTTACTAGTAAATTTAAATGAAAGTAAAGAGGTAAGACACATTTCCTTATCTTATTTCTTTTATTGCAATATTGAAAGAATGTATTTTTGAAGTGAACTTTTTTTAAGTAAAAATTTGCTTCTTTATGTGACATTCTAGATTGCGTAGCATTTTATATTTGCTGTTAGTTAAAATTCATCAGATGAATAACTCTTGAGTTTGGCCTTGAATTGATTGCTTATAAGTCTAATGTAGCAAGTTATATGTAGGAGGGTAGAAGATAATCCTGTTCCATAAAGGAGGAAAGCCTGAAAGAAATCTGCCTTGCCAGCCATTTGGGAAACTGGGAGGGTTGCTGAGATAAGCTTCTGGTCACTACATAGAAGCACTTTAGCTAGGCTGCTTTCAGTGCCCTTTGCTTTTCTGATTCACAGAGTATCATTGGGGTCAGTTCAGAAGAAACTCTTATTACCTGCCTGGAAATTGCCATGACATAATACAGTGAGAGGTGAACAGAATGTGTCTGAGGGGGGATGTTGTCTACCCTGTACATGCATATATGCCGTAGGGGTAACATTTTAACTAGCAAGTCTATGGTCTCAGTTGTTGGCAATGGTGACTTCGCCATAGTGTGAAGTATTTTCTCCTATTAACTCTCTATTTGTACAACCTAACCCAAATAGGTAGTTTGTTTTACGTTTTGTTTTTCTTTTATAGTGATATTACTTAGTTGGCAAATTTACTGGTATCTTAGATTTTACAATAGGGAAAGAGTTAAACTCACTTTGGAACTGAAAAGAGTTAAGTGTGTAGAGGTGATTGAGAAGGCCATATTTCATGGCATTAAAATAAATCAAATCTCTATACTGTAATGGTTCTTTTAGATACATTTTGGACTTATAGTCTTGCTGGACTATTGCATGTGCAAGAACTGTAAGGCCCCAATTTTGATTTGTCTTGCTTGCCAATTTATAACGTTGATTTAAAATAGCTTTCTTGTTATTTGACCAACTTCATTGTTTCATGTACTGTCTGTAGATCCTCTGACCATCATCATGATCAGTGTCTTGTCTGTTGTATTAGTTACTGACGTATTGTGGGAAAAAAATTAATTGTAACACTCTTGAGTTTTCTTGCTTTATTTCACAAGCTTGTCCAAGATTTACTAAAAACATTGCCGCAAATGTTCACCAAGACCCTGGAGACCCAGAGTGCCTTGGGTCCTGCACTTCAGGCTGCCTTTAAGCTGATGTCCCCAACTGGTGGTCGAATGACTGTCTTTCAAACACAGCTTCCAACTCTTGGAGTCGGAGCTCTGAAACCGCGAGAGGAACCCAACCAGAGGTCATCTGCTAAGGTTAGAGAGTCATCAAGTATTAAGATTTTTTTTTTAATAGAGGCATGTTTTATTTATTTGTTTGTTTGTTTGTTTTGTTTATACATGCACTGGGTATAGTCAGAAGCGCGGGAGGGTGAGAGAATTCACCAGAGCCAGAGCGGGGAGCAGAGCAGGTAGAAGGACCGAAGTACACTGCTGAGGGGAGAAGCGGGCGGCAGGAGAGGTCTGCGCGCCTTGCGGGACCCTCCTCCGGTGGCCGGGGAGCAGCTGGGGATCGAACTGGCGCCGCAGAGGCCGCGGGCAGCTTCGCAACCCAGCGCTCAACCACTGTGCCACCGGGGAGGCCCAGTATTAAGATTTTTGTTGGTGCTCTGTTCCTTTGAATCACAGAGCTTGTTTTTTTATAATTTATTTTCCAGTTGTGGAGAGGAGGGAATTTAAGGAGATGGATAAAGCATTTTTCTTTTATGTAGACATTTGTACTTTATTACATTATTTTCCATTTGATTCACCCTTACCTTAATTTTATTCCTTTCTTTCTTTGTTTTTTTTTTTTAAAGGTTTATTTATGCATACAAGAGCTGGGGTGCAGGCCAGAGATGTGAGGGGTGGTGGTGAGAGGGCCCACCAGAGACAGAGTGGGGAGCAGAACAGGCAGATGTACTGAAACACACTGTTGAGGGGAGCAGCAGGCGAGTCAGGAGAGATCTGCTGCACCATGTGGGTAGCTCCCTGGCCGGGGATCGAACTCATGGATAGCTTCATAGGTTGCATCTTAACCCCTTGCGCCACCAGGGAGGCCCCTATTTCTTTCTTTCTTAATATTTTGTATTACCTTGAACTTTTTTTTTTTTTTTCCAGAAAAGACCTGAGGTGTTTCTTGCTAAAAATCCAGAAAATACTATAAAGCTAAGGGATTTTGTAGAATGCCCAAGGATAGTTGTTAACAACTTGACATAGGTGTAGATATGTAGTAGATATAGCTGTAGATATCTGGTTAAATTTCATGACACTTTAATGAATTTTAAAGTTTTCTTCTTGTGACTTATTAATAGGAAATTCACTTGACACCATCCACTGACTTCTATAAGAAATTAGCTTTGGACTGTTCTGGTCAGCAGGTAGCTGTTGACTTATTCCTTCTCAGTGGACAGTATTCTGATTTAGCATCTCTGGGTAAGTTCTTTCTAATGATTCTTTTTTTTAAGTGAATGTCAAAATGGTATTTCTATGATGGTATTTTAAGTGAAGGACAAACTAACATTTATTATTTATTTTTTATTCTCTCAGTCAAATTAGTCTATTATAAACCTGATATTCTTCCTTTCAAAACATGTATTACAGAAATATTTATATTGTTGCTTAAAGAAATAAAATGCTATCTTTTGACAATACTTTGGGACGTTCTATAAAAATTGCTTCAAATGCCTATAGTTCCTTTGGTGTAGCAGTAGTAGATAATGGCAGCACTTAAAAGGAGTATATGTTCTTTTTCAGGTTGTATTTCTCGGTATTCAGCAGGTAGTGTCTATTACTATCCTTCTTACCACCATCAGCATAACCCAGTCCAAGTACAGAAATTACAGAAGGAACTACAGAGATATCTTACTCGTAAGATTGGCTTTGAAGCAGTCATGAGGATTCGGTGCACCAAAGGTAAGGAGTAAATGTTGCTTTTTTTAAAATTTTTTTTTTTTTTTTTTTTTTTTTTTTTTAATTTTATTTTTTAATAGAGGCATCTTTTATTTATTTATTTGTTGTTTATACATGCACTGGGTACAGTCAGAAGTGCGGGAGGGTGAGAGAATTCACCAGAGCCAGAGCGGGGAACAGAGCAGGCAGAAGGACCGAAGTACACTGCTGAGGGGAGCAGCGGGCGGCAGGAGAGGTCTGCGCGCCATGTGGGACCCTCCTCCGGTGGCCTGGGAGCTGCTGGGGATCGAACCAGCGATGCAGAGACCGCGGGCAGCTTCGCAACCCAGCGCTCAACCGCTGCGCCACCGGGGAGGCCCAAATGTTGCTTTTAATACCAGTAAATAATACCTTTTTTTTTTTAGCATTACTCAAATACTCAATTTTAGTTTTCTCTCTTACGCCAAGAGATTTAACAGATCAACGTTTATTTTGTAATAGATCATCATTTCCTTTGCCAAACAAAACTATAGGCTGCATCTTGTATGTCACAGATATGCCCACTTTCTGTTTTGCTAAGAAAGCAGTGTTCAATCATGTAGCAGTCTCTTTCCCACAGAGGAATGCCACAATTGCTTCCATAATAACAGTTGCAGTCAAGTAGCAATGGAATTAAATAATACATTTTTTACCTATTGTTGCTTCTAAGATTTGTCTCCTATGATACTTTGTTTACTGTGGTGGAATATACAATTAGGAATAGAGAAGAAACATAACATAAAAATTTAAGTACAATTGTGTATGTACTGAATTGTACTCTTGAAAAGGGTAATTTTTATGGTATGTCAGCTGTATCTCTGAAAAAAAAAATTGTATCCCCAAAGAAAATAATGCCATAATGCTGATAAATTTTTATTTCACTTATTTAACTGTAGTGATAGAATATTTTTTAAACAATTATTTTTTTAAATTATGGTAAAGTATATGTGACATAAAATTTACCATTTTAATCATTTTAAAGTGTTCAGTTGAGTGGCATTAAGTAGACTCCATTATTGTCAACAATCAGAACCACCCACCTGCAGAAGTAGATCTTTTCATTTGTATCCTTCTCACCATGTACTTGATACTAACATCTTGCCACAGTGTGGCTTTAGAAATAGTCTCAGAGTTTCAAAATGATTTTATCCAATCTGTTTTTCAAACATTTTGTGGCACCTATAGAACTTTATTCTTAGGATAATGAGAAATTATAATTCTTAATATTTCACTTATCCACATTATCAGCCTGGTACTACTCTTTTTTCAGATTTTTTAAATACTGCTTTGTAAGCAGGTGTGAAACAGTTTTTTAAAGTGAAAAATTATATGAAATATGTAGGAAAAAATAAATATACCAAGATAAGGATCCACGAACCTGTCCACTAAATAGATATTGAAATCTGTTGGTCAAACCATGTGCCAATTGAAGTTCTCTGTTATTTATCACTGTGATGAAAAGAAAAAATGGTTGGTGAAGCAACTGAAAATAAGACATATATTCTCTTACATAAGAAAAGGCAAATGTTTTATTTTGAGGTCAACCCTCTTAGCAGATTTTTAAGCATATAATACAGTATTGTTAACAACAATAAACACTTTTAAAAGGTTGTCACATCTCCAAACAAGTTACAGGTAATCATCCATCACTAATCACTTGGTACAAAAACATTCTGTTTCTGTTATCTTTTTAACTTTAATAACAACTATTTTGAGATTAAATTTATATACCATACAATTTATTTAATAGAAATACACTGTTCATTGGTTTTGAGTATATTCATTATGTTATTGCCAGTTTTATAACATTTCATTACTATAGAAATAAACCCTCTAACAATTAGCAGCCACTCCTTATTTTACCCTCAACTCTGGCAGCTCTAGGTAATGCCAATCTTTCTGTCTCTATGAATCTGCTTATTCTGGACATTTTATATTAATGAAGCAACACAATATGAGGTCCTTTGTGACTGATTTCTTGTCATTAGCATAATGTTGTCAAGGTTGACCCATCTTGTAGCATGTGTCAATATTTTGTTCCTTTACTTTTTACAAAAATATTTGATTTATTTTCATTGTCCAATTACCTCATTTTGCTTATCTATTCATCAGTTGGTGAAAATTTGGATTATTTCTACTTCTTTTTGTTTTTTGAATAATACTGCTAAAGCATTTGTGTAGAGGTTTTTAGACATGTTTTCATTTCTCTTACTTATATTTAGGGTAGGTTCATTACAGTAGACTTCATTACAGTCGTGACTGATTAAATATTTGGCCATTGGTAATTCAACCACCAGCCCTTTGGCTCTCTTTAGAGGTAGAGTGAGCATGAGAAGGTGGGTAGGACTGAAAGTTCCAACCCTCTAATCTTGGAGTTGGGTCCCCTGGCAAGCAGTCCCCATCCTTAGGTTTTCTAGATACTTTTCAAAAATCACCTCATTAATGTAGCAAAAGACACCTTTATCTTTCTCTTAGGGAATTCTAACGGTTTTAGGAGCTCTGTGCCAGAAAAGGGGAGGAAAGACAAATATAAATCTTACTATAAATTACAATATCACATCTATACTTTTTAAATTACTCTCTACAGTCTGCTGAATAACACTGTAAATATCTATATGTAGGTATACATAGGTCATTTTCATAAATTTTTTTCTTCTAGGTCTTTCAATACATACTTTCCATGGGAATTTCTTTGTTCGGTCAACGGACTTATTGTCTTTACCTAATGTAAACCCAGATGCTGGGTATGCAGTGCAGATGTCAGTGGAAGAGAGTCTTACTGATACTCAGTTGGTTTCCTTTCAGTCAGCACTCTTATATACATCCAGCAAAGGTAAGCTGTTATTTTTTTGTTGCTGTTGTTTTTATTGTGGCAAAAACCACATAATTTTTAAGTGTACCGTACTGCATTAGTAATTATAAGCTCAGTGTTTTAGCAAAGATTAAGTTTTTTTGATTGTCATTTATTCTATAGTTTATGATAAATTTCCTCTTCTTTGCAGGAATTTTGTAAATTTCTATTAAGCCATAAGTTACTAACAAAAGAAATTTGTTAATTTCTAATAAGCCATTTTGTTACTATTCTTCCAAGATGTTTTGGTATTTTCCTTTACCATTTTATTTATTTGATATTTATTGAGATTCACTTTGTGACAGGTACTGACATGATTTTTTTTTTTAAGTTATTTTTCTTCATTTTTGTGTAGAAGAACAGGGGTATAGGTCAAAGGTACAGGTGTGAGAGGATTCACCAGAGACAGAGCAGGGAGAACAGGTGGATTTACTGAAATATGCTGCTAAGGGGAGCAGGGGGTAAGACAGGAGAGGTCTACTGCGCCATATGTGGGTTAGCTCTGTGGTTGGACATTGACCTCAGGCTGTAAAGGTGATAACTTTTGAGACTTAACCCCTAGGCCACCAGGGAGGCCCCCCGCATGTTTTTTTTTTTTTTTAAGATTTATTTATTCTTGCATACAAGAACTGGGGTATGGGCCGGAGGTGTGGAGGGTGAAAGGATCCACCAGAGACAGAGTGGGGAACAAAACAGGCAGATTGACTGAAGTATACTGCTGAGGGGACCAGCAGGCAATTCAGGAGAGGTCTGCTGCACCATGTGGGTAGCTCCCTGGCCAGGAATCGAACTCGTGCTGCAGTGGCTGCGGATAGCTTGACAGGTTGTTTCTTAACCCCTCGCGTCATTCGGGAGGCCTCCCCTCATTGTTTTTGATGACAAAACAGTCAATAAAACTGAAATGATAAGTATCCTTTTCTTCATAGTGATTATTCTAATAGGAAGATAGACAATTAAGAAGACTTGTAAGTGGGGGGGAAAAGTATGTTCTACAGTGATATTAGCTAAGGAAAAATATAAAGCAGGTAAAGGGTTTGGGAAGTGCTCAGAAGATTGTCTTTTTGGTCCTCACAAAGGCTACATTTGAATTAAATTTTGAAAGAGCTTAAGTGGGAGATAGAAATCACTTTTTTAAAAAAAGATTTATTTTTGGGCCTCCCCTGGTGGTGAAGCGGTTGAACACTGGGCTGCAAAGCTGCCTGCAGCCGCTGCAGCGCCAGTTCAATTTCCGGCCTCCGGCGAGGGTAGACAGACCTCTCCTGCCAGGCCCGCTGCTCCCCTTAGCAGTGTATTTCGTCAGTCTGCCTGTTCTGTTCCCTGCTCTGGCTCTGGTGAATTCTCTCACCCTTCTGCACTTCTGACTGTACCCAGTGCTTGTACGAATAAATAAATAATTCTTTAAAAAAAATTATTTTTTATTTATACAATAGCTGGGATACAGGCCAGAGGCACGGGAAGGTGAGAGGATTCACCAGAGACAGAGTGGGCAACAGAACAGGCAGACTGACCAAAGTACACTGCTGAGGGGAGCAGTGGGAGAGACAGGAGAGGTCTGCCTCGCCATGTGGGAATCTCCCTGGGCGGCCAGGAATCGAACCCGCACTGCAGAGGCTGAGGACAGCTTCACAGCGCTGTGCTCAACCCACTGCGCCACCGGGGTGGCCCAGAGATCACTTTTTTAAGGATGTAATTTGTTACTAATTTATAAATGTTTCATCCTAAACGTGTTGAGAGGAGTTACATTTATTTTATCTTTTAAAAATACTTAACATTCTTTCACTCTTACTCTGCTCTGTTTTTGTCTCCTTAGAAAAGTTTTAGGAGTTTTTCTGTGCTCTCTGTTCTTACCTTCATAGGCCCTCCAAAATCTATTAGAAATGTGTAATAATAAAACACTACATCATAAATGTATAAGTAAGTTTTCTGTGTCTAGATACCATTTTTATTTGACAAAAGAAAGAAATCTCATTCCCTTTTCTGCTCATTAATTTTTCTTAACATTAAAAAAATTATAATTGACATGGTAAAATCCACTATTTTCTTTTTTTTTTTTTTTTTTTTTTTTTTTTTATAGAGGCATGCTTTATTTATTTGTTTTGCTGGTTTGTTTGTTTGTTTTGTTTATACATGCACTGGGTACAGTCAGAAGCGCGGGAGGGTGAGAGAATTCACCAGAGCCAGAGCGGGGAGCAGAGCAGGCAGAAGGACCGAAGTACACTGCTGAGGGGAGCAGCGGGCGGCAGGAGAGGTCTGCGCGCCATGTGGGACCCTCCTCTGGTGGCCGGGGAGCAGCCGGGGATCGAACCGGCGCCGCAGAGGCCGCGGGCAGCTTCGCAACCCAGCGCTCAACCGCTGCGCCACCGGGGAGGCCCAAATCCACTATTTTCTTGTATAATTTCACAAGCTTTGACAAATATGTTGTGTAACCACTACCACAAATAAGATATCACAGTCAGTCCTACTGTCCCCAAAAATCTCTTCCTACTTTTGTAATCAACTAATCTTCTATTCCCTGCTCCTGGCAATCATTGATCTGATCTGTTTTTTGACCCCATGGCTTTGCCTTTGCAAGAATGTTATATAAATGGAATCTTGAATTAGGTAGCTTTTTGAATATGACTTTAAAAAAAAAGATTTATTTTATTTACTTATGTATATAAGAAAATGGGGTACAGGCCAGAGGTGCAGTGGGGGCGGTAAGTTGACAGGATTCATCAGAGACAAAGTGGGGAGAAGAACAGGCAGATCTACGGAAATACACTGCTGAGGGGACCAGCAGACAAGACAGTAGATGTCTAATGTGCCATGTGTGTTAGCTCCCTATCTGGGGATTGAAATCATGCCACAGTGGCTGGTGATAGGTTCATAGTGCTGAGGCTTTAACGCCTAGGCCACAACGGAGGCCCTGAATATGACTTTTTTCACTAATGTGCATTTAAGATCATTTGTCTCAAATTATCAATACTTTGTACCTTTTCTTTCTTTTTTCAACTTTTAATTGCGTTTATTTTATGCTGGCTTTATTCCCAGGTTGTAAGTTTGGTTTGTTTGTTTTTTTCTTGTTTCTTCTGGGATCTCTCTTCTTATGTGCTTTTTCCTCTGACTTATCAATAATCTGCTCCTTCTCAGTAGGGGTCATCTCTCTCAATGCAGCAGGGAGACCTCATAGCTGGGTTGATCTGACGAAAAGCTCTGCAATTCTGGGGTGCATCTACGGGGCTTTATTCACTGCTATGTGCTTGATAACCAGAGAATCTATATCTAAACTCTCAAGTTCATCACTCCTTTTGGCATTTTTGAGCATGTGCAATGAGAAGTCAGCACTGTTTTTAGGCTTCTGACCCAGCATCCAGGCCCCTGTTTGGCTGGGCACACCTACCAATTCCACCATTGGAATGATGGATGATATACATTGCTTCTTAGGGTGACATCCTTCAGATATTTGGTGCCTTTCAGATGTGCATACCTGGATGGCCTAGGCAGTTTAATAAATGTTCTTGAAACAAACATGAAATTTGGACCTCTTCATTTTACATGACTTTCTAGAGTTTTCTGGGTTAAGTGAGTAGCAAAACATATTTATAAATCAATAAAGACTGCTTACAGGAAGAGGAGTTTGTTCTTTTTTATTTCTACGTAGTATTCTACAATATCCAGTTTGTTTATTTACTTTAGTTATTTCCCATCCCCACCCCCCAGATTTTGACAGTTTTCAGATGTAGTCAAATATAATGTCAGAATTTTGTGAGACCAAAAATATTTGTTTCACTTTGTTAAATACCTAAGGAGAGGGATGGCAGGGTTATATGGGGAGTATATATTTAACTTTTTAAGAACTTGCCAAATTGTTACCATATTGGCTGTACTATCTTGCATTCCCACTTTAGTGTATGAGGGTTTCAGCTGCTCTGCCACTTCCCCCACATTTGCTATTGGTCAAGGTTTTTATTTTTTTAATTATCTTTTTGATGTTTTGTTGGTTTTGTGGGTTTTCCATTTTTTAAAAAAGTATACTGGTATCTCTTTTGGATTTATTTCATATTTTCCTAATAACTGGCATTGACTATGTTTTCATATAAAAGTTAAATTTTCCTTTAATGAAAAGTCTGTGTATAATTTCTATCCATCTACACAGATTCTTGCTATTTCGGATAATTTCCATAAGATGAGTTCCTAGAATTCTAAATATTGGATATAAAGGTCAACCATTTAGAACAAATTATGAAATTTCCAGTTTGCTTTTCTGAAAGATTTTGCCAATTTATAGTACCATCAAAGCGTGGGAGGGCTAGAGAATTTTCCAGAGCCAGAGCAGGGAGCAGAACAGGCAGAAGGACTGAAGTACACTGGTGAGGGGAGGAGCGGGCAGCAGGAGAGGTCTGGGTGCCATGTGGGACCCTCCTCTGGTGGCCAGGGAGCAGCTGGGGATCAAACCGGCGCTGCAGAGGCTGCGGGCAGCCTGGCAACCCAGCACTCAACCGCTGCGCCACCGGGGAGGCCCTCAGCCTCTGATTTTGTGTATGTGTTACTGCCAATGTGACAAGCTAAACTCAGTATCTTTTATCTTAGTTATAATCAAAGTTTATATCTAAAATAGAAGCTCTAAAAAAGTATTTCTGTGTTTTTGCAGGTCTTACTACCTCTTTAAAAATAATTTGTAGGAGCTCTTCATGTGACATTTTCTCTAGCTTTCAGTGGCCATAGAGATTGTAGGGTACATGTCTTGTGTTGATTGTTGTGGGTAATTACTATTAGTCTGTTTCTTTGTGACTATTAGTCACTGTGACTATTAGTCTGTTTCTTTGCAGTTTTTTTTCCTGTGATTAAAGAGAAAGGTCAAGACTTTTCTGTATTTTTAATACCAAAACAGACTTTACATGTTGGTGTGATGCTGTCATACAATATATGAATTAATTCAAAATTTTTATACAAAGAAAGAAATAAACCAAAAAGTTCAGAAGAGAGATTCTTTGAAAGGTAGCATGTTATCATCATTTGAATACATCTGGATTTTTTTTTTTTTTCAGTAGTAACTTGAACAAAGAGAATTTTTGTTGTTAAAAAAAAAAACTTAGTTTTTCATCCATTAAAGTTCTGATACATCTGTGCTTACTATATATAATCCTATTTTGTTCAAACTGAAAAGAAGTTATTTTTCCAAGTGACTTTAGTGGAAACATTTATATGTAATCGTCCCTTACTGTTATTTGTATGTTTTCCCAAAGGTGAAAGAAGAATTCGTGTTCACACTTTGTGTTTGCCAGTAGTTTCAACTCTGAATGAAGTGTTTCTTGGAGCTGATGTTCAAGCAATTTCAGGGCTATTGGCCAATATGGGTAAGAATTGTTACCCTCTACTATAAATGTTTTGTAAATAATAACATTAACCAAGTCTGTATTCCTTTTTTTCCCTTTAAACAATTAATTTTAAGGATTTCAGTGTTTTGGATACTGTGTATACCTGCTACATAACTACTTAAATGAAAGGATCTGTTGCAGATAACCTTATCTTTTTTTAAAAAATTAAATAACTTTACTGAGATATAATTTGTATGCCATAGCATTTAACTCATTTACAGAGTTGTGTGCAATCACCTCAAGCTAATTTTAAAACATTTCTATTACCCCCAGAAGAACCTCATGCTCATTGGGCAGTTACTATCCATTCTGTCTTTTCTTCTCTCACTGGCCTTAGGCAACCACAGACTGCATTCGGTCTCATAATTTGCCTACTATGGACTTAAATAAGCATATTTTACTTGATGTTTAATATTAGTGGGTTACTAGCTTTTTATGATCTCTGTAACTTGGATTACAAGAACTGTGGAGTATACAGTGATATTTATAAAGATCATTAGACTGGAATTCATGGAATTTGTAATCAAAATGAGCTTACAACAACACATAAGTTTGCAGTCATAGCTAGATTGTATGAGTAACAGAAAACACAGTGGTATCTTCAAATCTTTAATTCCATCTCACATATGGTTGCCTTCTTGGGTTGTGTTTTTTTTTTTTTTTTGTTGTTGTTCATTTACTTGCTTTTCAAATACACAGACTTTAACATCATTTGTTTCTTATTCCCTTTATCCTTCAGGGAAGACTACCAGTTGATTCATTTGCTTCAGACTTAAATCTAACTGTAATAGGAATAACCACCCATTTTCTCGAATATTCTGTTGGGGAAATTTTTCTGCAATGTAGCCTGGTAAAGGATTTAACACCACCTTGGTCTTAAATGTTGTTAAAATTAAAGGCTGTAACCTAAGAAATTTGAGATAATACTCTTTGGTAATAGTATTATTATTTTCTTTCTTCATTATTATCAACAGCTATATACCAGACAGTATTTTGGATTCAAAAAGAAATATTCACAACTTGCTTCACAACAACTATTAGTTCTATCAATAAATTTGGTTATCCCAGCATGCACATTGTTTTCACATCCTATCAAACTCTTTAACGTCAGCAGCCTTTAACTGATGAAGTCTTAAAAGTTTTTGTTGATCAAGTAATAGTAGTCTTCTATCTTGCTTATGTGCACGTCATGAATTGTGTTTAGTTGTAATTTGAAAAATCTTCAAAATAGTCAACAGTGTTTTTAGTATTGAAAAAAATATATAAGTATTCAGAAATGTATTTAAACAGAGTAGCATGACAGATCTTGAAAACTATCTAAATAGTTCTCTACAAGATCTCCTATTTAATGTTTATTGAGATAATGCTGGTTTACACACTATATACTTTAGGGGTACAGATTTATACCTCTATGAATGTATATTTCTACCCCTACCATCAAAGTCCCAGTAATCCTCCACCACTATTTAGTCCCTTGGACTGCATTCCCCCTTCCCTCCCACCTCCCCACCCTCCTTTCGTACTATCTCTGGTCTATAGTCAGACTTCAAGGTTTGTTTTTGTTTGTTCCTTTGCTTTGTTTCTTTATATTCTACATATGAGTCAAATCATGTTGTATTTGCCCTTTCCTTCTGACTGACTTACTTAGCATAAACCCCTCCAGTTCTATCCATGTGGTTGCAAATGGCAAGATTTTGTCTTTTTTTATAGCTGACTAGTATTTTATTGTGTAGGCATACCAGATCTTCTTTATCTACTCATCTGTTGTTGAGCACTTAGGTCATATATGCTGCAGTGACCATAGATGTGTACATGTCCCTTTGCACTGGTGTTTTTGTATTTCTTGGGTAGATAACCTAAGAGAGAAATTGCTGGATCATAGGATGGATCTATTTTTAATGTTTTGAGAAACTCCATACTGTTTTCTTTAGAGGCTGGACTAGTGCACATTGCCACCAACAATGTTTCTCCACACTCACGAACACTTGCTGTTTCTGGTCTTTTAAATATGGGCCATTCTCACTGGTGTCAAGTGGTATCTCATTGTGGTTTTGATTTGCATTTCCTTGATGATAAATGATGATGAACATTTTTTTATGTGCCTGTTGGCCTTCTATATGTCTTCTGAAGAAGTGTCTACTTAGCTTTAAGAGCACTTTAAATATAAAATTAAAATCTTTATGTATTTCATTACATAGTTTTTTCCTTTCTCAGTGGATTATAATTAGTTTTAGATTTGGCAAAATGTAGTTTTCCCATTTACAGATAAAAGGAAACTGAGGCTCATGAAGGTTAAATTACATGTCAAATTGTCATATAGCCAGAAAATAGCAGAGCAGCATTTAAACGGAGGTTGGTTTGATTCTGCCAAGTTTGTGCTTTGTGTATTTGACTCCTTGTAGGTGTAATAAAATCGAGAGATAATTTGTATAATTAAAAAAATCTGTTGTGGGCCTCCCCGGTGGCTCAGCAGTTGAGCGCTGGGTTGTGAAGCTGCCCCGCAGCCTCTGCAGCACCGGCTCGATCTCCGGCTGCTCCCCGGACATCAGAGGAGGGTCCCACATGGCGCGCAGGCCTCTCCTGCCGCCCGCTGCTCCCCTCAGCAGTTTCGGTCCTTCTGCCTGCTCTGCTCCCTCCTCTGGCTCTGGTGAATTCTCTCACCCTCCCGTGCTTCTGACTGTACCCAGTGCTTGTATAAATTAAATAAATAAATAAATGAATAAATGAATAAATAAATAAATAAATAAAAATCTTAAAAAAAAAAATCTGTTGTATCCTTAAGAATGGTGGGTAACTAAACTTCTATTTTATTTCTCTTGTCCATATCCTCATCGGCATTAGCTGTTGACAGGTCTGTCTCTGCCAGCCTGAGCGATGCTCGAGATGCCCTGGTGAATGCTGTCATAGACTCTCTTTCAGCTTTTCGTTCTTCAGTCCTGAGTAACCAGCAGCCTGGACTCATGGTTCCTTTTTCTTTG
The DNA here is from genome assembly GCF_964194135.1 of Talpa europaea. Classification (NCBI taxonomy): domain Eukaryota; kingdom Metazoa; phylum Chordata; class Mammalia; order Eulipotyphla; family Talpidae; genus Talpa; species Talpa europaea. The sequence continues at coordinate 28,980,736 of NC_140080.1, forward strand.
CGACTTTTTCCACTCTTTGTGTTGGCTCTCCTTAAACAGGTAAGAGAATCAAAACCAGAAACAGCACAGTGAAGTTTTGAAAATTTTAATCCTGTGAGTCCCTAAACAGTGTGCATTTAACTTGATGACAGTTTTCTGAGGACAGAAATCTTAACTCCTAATTAGAATGTTGAGAGGATTTCTAACCAAAGAAAGTTTTAAAATACTAGTTTAAAGCATAATCCTTTACTGCAGCCCTATAATATTTCAGCATCTCCCACTACTTTATCTCAGATGTGCCTTGTCATACCTGTGTACTTATCTCCATTGCCTGCATTGTACTTTACTATTTTAGAAAATTCATGTTAATAGAGCTCCTGAGAGAACATTCCAGATTCCAAAATTAATCAAGGACTGTGTTATAACTTGTCAGATTTTCTATACTTTTCTGAAAGCCGGGATTGACCTATCTGGTGAATGACTCTTGGATGTAGAAGGGCAACCCCATGCTGTAATAGGGATATCTTTTGAATCTACTTCTAGTTTATTAAAAAAATTCAAATTTGTATTTAAATTTCTAAATGTAGTATAAATGCAGAGATTGCATAAATGTTAGATTTTAACATTTTAAAATATGATCTCTTTCTTTTCCTTCAGTTTTTCTTCATCACTGTCCATTCACTTTGACCTGCTGTCCCTGCTCTCATCCTACCCCACTCCGACATTGTTTGTCTCTTTTCCTTCCTTTGTTTTTCTTCATATCACTTAACACTGATGTATACCACATATTTTTCTTACTCATTTTCTGTTTCTCCTTTATTAGGATTTTTGTCTGTGAGAACAAGGACTTTTATCTTTTCCTTCACCATTTGGTCCTACCATCTAGAACATATTAAGACACTCAGTAAATATTTTTTTCCAGGTTTTTCAACAGCTTTATTAAGACATAATTTACATAATAGGTCAAATTATTATAATTTGCATTTAATAAAGTTCTCTCATTTTTAATACATCATGTATAATTACTTTAAGTATAGTTTTGTAAGTTATGCAACCATCACAGCACTCCTATTTAGAACATTTTCATGACTCCTATGAGATCCTTAATGCCCATTTACAACTGATCCCCTTTTCTTCTCTACCCCCAAGAAGCCACAATATACATTTTGTCTCTATGCTTTGCTACCTTTTTATCACTATGCCATTTGTACCTACACATTTGCCTACCTGGATATTTCATACAATGGAATTTATATTTCATAGAAATGGAATTATACAATATATGATCTTTTTTGTCACTCTTCTTTCACTTAAGATGTTTGTGGAATTCTCCATGTCAGACTATGCGTCAGTATCTCAATCTCTTTCATTTCTGAGTCGTATTTCACTGCATAGATACCTCACACTTTGATAATTCACAAATTGTTTTCTACTTTTTGGGCTTTTATAATTAAAGTTACTGTGAATATTTGTGTGAAGTCTCTCATGGACACATTTTCTTTTTGTTGGGGGGCAATATCAAAATATAGTTGTAGAATTGGTGGACTGTGTGGGGTAGCTAGTTATTACTTTTAAATAACATAACAAATTGTTTTCCAAAGTGGTTGTAGCATATTACCATCTCATCAACAATATATATTTCTCCACATTCTTGCCAATATTTATTCCTGTCTGCCTCTTTAATTTCAGCCATTCTGATAGATGTGAAATGTTAACTCATTGTCATTTTGATTACATTTCCCTAATGACTAATGATGTTAAACATCTTTTTTATGTGCCTATTAAAATTTAAATATATTCTATAGAGAAATATATTTTCCTATCCATTGTCTATTTTTAAATTGAGTAATCTTATTTTTGTAAATGTTGAAAGAGTTCTTCATATATTCTAGATTCAATTCCTCATCATACATAAAATTTGCAAATATTTTTCCTCAGTCTCTACTTTGTCCTTTTATTTTCCTCATGGTGCATTTTGAAGTGCAAAAATTTATGAGGTTACTATTTTTTCTTTTGATATAATTTCTTTTTTTTAAATTTTATTTTATATATTTTTTACATCATTTTTCATTTTTTGCACAATGTATGCTTTTTCATCTTGGTTATAGTCCCCGTACAATTCCCACCCCCCCTGTTTTGATCCTACTCCCTTCCCCCCCACCCCACTCCATAGTGTGTCTCTGGTTTATAGTGGCTTGTTGATTTTGATTTTTACTTTATAATAGTCTTTTTCCTAGTCCCTTATTTAGGTCAGTAAATATTTTTTAAATGAATAAATGAAACTCTTCTTCCATTTTTCATCATATTCTTCTTCCTTAGTGACCACCCTGCATATCAGTTTCAAAAATCTTAAGATCCTTTTCTAATCTTCCATTATTTATAGTCAATGCACTTATTTTAACACATAATTTCATTTCTGTTACAATGCCTCTTTCTGCCATCAGTTGGAATGCTTAAAACCTTACCTCAAAACTTCTTTAGTCTCCATGAAACTTAAATACCAGTTAAAACTCACAATTACTAGTTAATTTTATTCCTACTGAGTAGTAGCATTCACTTATGTTATTATTTTTCCTGACTGATTTGTAATCTTTGTTTCATTGTATAATGTCTCTTAACTGTGGTAGAAACAAGGACCCATTAGCTACCATTAGTCATCACACAACATTCATAGAACATGTAGATTTGGTACTTTATGTGTGCCTTTATTTTGTCATCTGCAATATAATTCTGGCGTTTTGGTAGTGTTGCTTAAACTTCTACATCACTATTACTGCACAGTAGAGAATACAGTAGAGGAGGGAACAGATACCAGGGAGATCAAATGACTGCCATTTGTTAGGTAATTATTTCTCAAGACTTTTAGGTGGGGATATAGCTACAATTTAATACATACATGTGTGACTTCCTAAATATTTTTCAAAGAATAATTAATAGTGAATTTGCTAATTCTGTCTGAAGGTATTCATTAACTGCTCTTTGCAATGTTTTTATGTATTTGTTAAATACCTTTTTCTTTTTGCACTGGGGGTTTGTTTTTGTTACAGAAATCATTCCAGACTGGGACAAATGCACGTCTAGATGAACGCATTTTTGCTATGTGTCAAGTGAAAAATCAGCCCTTGGTTTACCTTATGCTCACAACTCATCCCAATTTGTACAGAGTTGACAATCTCTCGGATGAGGTAATAGATTGATTTGTTTTTTTTTTTTTTTAATCATGTCTTTTTTTTTTTTTTTTTAAGATTTATTTTATTTTATTTATTTATTTATACAAGCACTGGGTACAGTCAGAAGTGTGGGAGGGTGAGAGAATTCACCAGAGCCAGAGCGGGGAGCAGAGCAGGCAGAGGGACCGAAGTACACTGCTGAGGGGAGCAGCGGGTGGCAGGAGAGGTCTGCGCACCATGTGGGACCCTCCTCTGGTGGCCGGGGAGCAGCTGGGGATGGAACCGGCGCTGCAGAGGCTGCGGGCAGCTTCGCAACCCAGCGCTCAACCGCTGCGCCACCGGGGAGGCCCTGATTTGTTTTTTTAGTGACTTTTACTTGAAGGTTTAGAAACCTAATTATATTGAACCTAGTCAGAAGTGAGTACAGGTTGATTTTTGAAGCTTTATATTTTATTCCTTTGCTAGATCTGTGCAAACAAATTTTGGTTTGGGCAAGTACCTTTATTTAAGTTGCTTACGACAAATTTCTAGAGTATATAGAGATGTCAGATTGACCAGAGCAACTTATAACTAATTTAAATAAATTGATCTGAAAGGAGTGACCCGAGGGTGAACTTACTAAACATCCCAGGTCAGTGTTTAGTGTAACAGTGTTCTTGGGAAGAAAGAAACAGCAATAACAGCAACAAAAACAGTGTACTTTTTTAAATACATAATTTCATTGCTGTTATAATTCGGCCTCTTTCTGCCATCTGGAATTTCTTGGATTAGAAAAATAGTATTTATCTAAGTATTTCTAAGTATTGTCTAAGTATTTCTATCAGTTTCTCTGATAGAAAATTTACCTGAGTTGAAATTACAAGTATGAAAATGTTATCTTGTAATCTGTGTTTCTGAATACTAAGTAAAAAATACTTTTGTGTTTATTTTTAAAAAGTAATTGTACATTAATCATATTTTTGATAAGTTCATCTAACTGAGCCTGCCTTTTTTTCACATTAAAAAAATGGTATATTGGGGCCTTCTTAGTGGCGCAGGGGTTAAGTCTCAGAGCTATCAAGCTATTGCCAGACAGTGCAGCCTGAGTTTGATCCCCGGCTAGGTAGCTAACCCACATGAAGTAGCAGACCTCTCCTGTTTTGCCAGCTGCTCCCCTTGCAGTATATCTCAGTAGATCTGTATGCTCTGTTCTCCACACTGTCTCTGGTGAGTCCTCTTACCCACCCCCACCCCACCCCCATACCTCTGGCCTACACCTCTGGCCTACAGTGCTTGTATGCATAAATAAATCTTTTTTAAAAAATGGTATATTAGCATAAAAATATAAATGTAATATATTTTTGTGTATTATATGGAAAGCACCAGAAAGAAAAATAAAGTACTACTACCATGTCAGTGGTGTATCTATCAGGACTCTTTGGGTTGCATGTAAACTTAGGAAGGAAAGATTGATTGTACTCAAAATCAGACCCTAGGGAAGGCTAGGGTGGGATTAAACTCAGGTCTAGCTCAGATTCAAATTCTCTCCTTGTGATTCCCCATTCTTTCATAATTTTTTTTTTTCCTCATTAAACTTTGTTATAATGGGTCTCAAAATTCTGTGACAGATTTTTTGGTCAAGTTGTTTCCATTAAAAAGTACTGATTTTAAAAACTAATAACTTAAAACTGCCACACAAAAGAAACCAAATGGTCCACAAAAACATTTTCCTTTCCTTCGGAAGGTTTTACGATGCGTTGTTATCATTAACCAGTCTTTTACTATTAAACTTAAATGGCCAATTGAGATAAACAGTTCTGAGACCGTTCTTCCACCACTGATTAAGACTGGGGTGGCAGGTATTGGGGATAATATTCATTTAGCCTTCTGAGCTTTCTGGGCAGACTTGGTGACCTTGCCAGCTCCAGCTGCCTTCTTGTCCACTGCTTTGATGACACCCACAGCAACCGTCTCATGTCACGAACAGCAAAACGGCCCAGAGGAGGATAGTCAGAGAAGCTCTCAACACACATGGGCTTGCCAGGAACATAATTTTTTTTTCTTTTTTTTTTAAGATTTATTTATTTATTTATACAAGCACTGGGTATAGTCAGAAGCGCTGGAGGGTGAGAGAACTCACCAGAGCCAGAGTGGGAAACAGAACAGGCAGACTGACTGAGACACACTGCTGAGGGGAGCAACGGGCGCGACAGGAGAGGTCTGTTCATGCCATGTGGGACCCTCGCCGGCTGCGGGGGATCGAACTGGCGCGGTAGAGGCTGCGGGCAGCCTCGCAGCCCAGCACTCAACCACTGCAACACCCGGGAAGCCCTCCCCATTCTTTCAGATCAGTCTTCTTTTTAAGATTAGAAAGTAGCTTCCCTTTTTTTTTTTTCTTTTTTACCACCAAAGACAAGCCTCTCTTTTCTTTTCTTTCTTTCTTTTTTTTTTTTAAAGATTTATTTTATTTATACCATAGCCAGGGTATAGGCCAGATGAGCGGAAGGGTGAGAGGATTCACCAGAGACAGAGTGGGGAACAGAACAGGCAGACTGATGAAATACACTGTGAGGGGAGCAGCGGGCGAGACAGGAGAGGTCTGCTCCGCCATGTGAGTTGCTCCGAGGCCGGTGGGAATCGAACCGGCACTGCAGAGGCTATGGACAGCTTCACAGTGCTGTGCTCAACCGCCTGTGCCACCAGGGAGGCCCAAGGCTCTCTTTTCTTAGTTCACATTAGAAAACCTCCAGGGGTAATTTTTTATTTGCTATATGTGAGTTATAGTCTCTTTTCTACTCCCCACATGCCCCAAGACTAGAGGTCTTAAGCTACTTTGATAAAGCCAAAACCTTATCATTGGAGGTGCAATACAACTTAGTAGGTCTGTATTTTATTTACTTTAGATATAATTTAATTCAATATCTAATTTAAGTACTTTGTTTTAGGTCACCAATAGGTCTATTTAAAGATATGTGTGTGTGTTTTCAGATAATATTACAATAGTTATAAACAAGAAACTTCCTTTTGTGGTTTTAATAAATAAATGTGAAAGTGGAGAGAGGTATTAAAATCTCATTTGCATTAGGCTTTTTACTCCTTCCTCAGAATGTGTACATGACATATACCATGCTATGAGCAGATAATAAGTAATTTCAAGACTTTACTTGGATCTCAGTAAAATAATTCATCTGAGTAGGAAATATGGATATTGGTTGCCTTTATTTCATTATTTTTCAAAATAATAGTTAAGATCAGAAGTTACTTTTTTTAGGTAAGTGACAAATATTTCTTCATCTTATTCATACTTAAGTATGAATAATTGTGATTTACCTAAGTAAGCCTTAAGGTCTCTGAGGTAACATTCATTGAAATACTTTCTGTTTAACTGTGATCTGTGTTACCTGTATTGAAAAGCTTTTCTTCTTTGTGTAATTCCTCAGGGAGCGCTCAACATCAACGATCGTACCATACCTCAACCGCCTATTCTCCAGCTTTCAGTAGAAAAGCTGAACAGGGATGGAGCTTTCCTTATGGATGCAGGCTCTGTGAGTAGTCTGACTGATTGTGATCCTTCTCTTTACACACTCCCATACCTTCATTCCCCTTTGTAGCTCTTTTCCTGAACAGATTATGTGCCAGGTAGGTTTTGTATTTGTATTAGCCACCTTCCCCCTCCATAGCCTCCTTTCATGCCAAGCATTACATGTCTCATCAAGATAAATAGTAATTATTAGTGCAGTTGAAGGCTGTATAATCTCACTAAACTTACTCATTGTTTTGATCTTTGAAAACATCTTCAGTGAGTCAACAACTTAATATTATGATATATCACAAAATAATTTTCTTCCTGTCTCTAGGTACTGATGCTTTGGGTTGGAAAAAATTGTGGACAAAATTTTCTCAGCCAAGTTCTAGGAGTTCAAAACTATGCATTAATCCCACAGATTATGGTAAGACTGTTACTACAGTGATTGCAGTCCATTTAAAAAGCATTTCAAATATGGCACAAACATGAATTTCCCATTTGAAATCATAGCATAGTACTAAAAGTTTTCTCAAAAAATAAGATGTATCCACAGAATATGTTTCTCTTCCAATCGAAAATAATTATTTTGTTTTAAATATATGCTTTAGGTTATTTTATTATATTATTAATTTATATGTTCTTATGTGTCTAAGGCACTATACTATTTTAGGGAAAAAGTTAAATAATTCAGTTAATGGCAAAAAAAAGTAGGTTGCTGCAATTGACATTAATCTTACTACTTTTTTGTGTGTGTTTTGGGTAAGTTATTTACTGTTTTTTGAAGGGCCCTTTAACTGCTGCTTTGAAATAAGAACTAAGATAATTGCCACACAAGCAAATCATTTACTAGTTCTAGTTGGATTTATGTTGATAATATTGAAGATACTAATAATAGCTCTGTCACCTTGTTTAAGTCACAAACAACTTCATTAATAAAATAAGAATGGTGTTGCTTATGGAGAAGTAATTGAAATAATCCATAAGGAAGCACTTGTTAAATTCTGTAGCATTTGGATAGTTTTGAATTTTAAAATTAGAATTAATTATAACATGGTCTTATTTAGTGTCATATTTTTTACCGCCCTGCTGCCTGTTTGTCACCAATTGTGGAATTTATGTTTTATGTTGTCACTTTTTCATATATTATGAGTTTAACTCCATTCATTGATGTCGCTAAGAAATTTATGTATTTATTTATTTATTTATTTATTTATTTATTTATTTTTTTTAAATAGAGGCATGTTTGTTTATTTATTTATTTGTTTGTTTGTTTTGTTTATACATGCACTGGGTACAGTCAGAAGCGCGGGAGGGTGAGAGAATTCACCAGAGCCAGAGCGGGGAGCAGAGCAGGCAGAAGGACCGAAGGACACTGCTGAGGGGAGCAGCGGGCGGCAGGAGAGGTCTGCGCGCCATGTGGGACCCTCCTCCGGTGGCCGGGGAGCAGCCGGGGATCGAACCGGCGCCGCAGAGGCTGCGGGCAGCTTCGCAACCCAGCGCTCAACCGCTGCGCCACCGGGGAGGCCCAGAAATTTATGTATTTAAAAGACACCTCAGACTTAGAGTTAGACTAAGCATTAGCTTTCAGAGTTTGATTAATTTGGATGACCAGATTCTTTTTTTTTTAATAGAGGCATGCTTTATTTATTTATTTGTTTGTTTGGTTATACATGCACTGGGTACAGTCAGAAGCTCAGGAGGGTGAGAGAATTCACCAGAGCCAGAGCAGGGAGCAGAGCAGGCAGAAAGACCGAAGTACACTGCTGAGGGGAGCAGCGGGCGGCAGGAGAGGTCTGCGCGCCATGTGGGACCCTCCTCCGGTGGCCGGGGAGCAGCCGGGGATAGAACTGGCGCCGCAGAGGCTGTGGGCAGCTTCGCAACCCAGCGCTCAACCGCTGTGCCACCGGGGAGGCCCTGGATGACCAGACTTCTTACTTCTAAGTAAGAAGTCATAGGGCCTCCCCCGTGGCGCAGTGGTTGAGTACTGGGTTGCGAAGCTGCCCTCTGCCGCGCCGGTTCGATCCCCAGCTGCCGGGTGAGGGTCCCACATGGCGCACAGACCTCTCCTGCCACCCACTGCTCCCCTCAGCAGTGTACTTCGTCAGTCTGCCTGTTCTGATCCCTACTCTGTCTCTGGTGAATTCTCTCACCCTCCCAAGCTTCTGACTGTGCCCAATGCTTGTATAAATAAATAAATAAATCTTTAAAAAAAAAAAAAAAGAAGTCATATTTACTGTAATTGCTTTAATGAATCAGTTAATTCTAATGTTCTAGTCACCTGGAGAGAAGAGGTGGGATATTCTAGATCAGGGCTCAGCAAACTTTCCAAGGAGTACTGCCACCTGATTTTATGACTAACAGGTTTTTTTTGTTTTTTTTGTTTTTAATAAATTTATTTATTTATTTATACAAGCACTGGGTACAGTCAGAAGCGTGGGAGGGTGAGAGAATTCACCAGAGCCAGAGCCGGGAACAGAACAGGCAGACCCACAAAATACACTGCTGAGGGGAGCAGTGGGTGCTTCAGGAGAGGCCTGTGCGCCATGTGGCCCTCTCACCTGCGGCGGGGGATCTGACTGGCGCTGCAGAGGCTGTGGGCAGCTTCGCAGTCCAGTGCTCAACCTTTGTGCCACCGGGGAGGCTCCTAACGGGTTTTTTGAGTCATAACCACGTCCATTCAATTATGTATTGTCTGTGGGTGTGTTAGTGGAACAATAGCAGAGATGAGTAGTTGCAATAGAGACCAAATGATCTGCAAGCCTAAAATATTTACTCTCTGGCCCTTTAAGAAGTTTGCCTACCCCTTACTAAAAAATTGTGGTAAGCACAACCTAGGGCAACTCCCCAGATTTCCTAAATCACTATCTGTAATTCAGCAAGGTCCCTAGTGATACATATACATGATAAAGTTTGAGGAGCTCTGTAAATGATATATTAATTATATATGATTAGAGCAAGCTGGATATTGCTGTTTTTGTTCAATAGACCGACCTTCCAGAACTTGATACACCAGAATCTGCCAGAACAACAGCTTTCATCTCCTGGCTTAGAGAGCAGAGACCATTTTTCCCAATACTTTATATAATAAGGTATGTTGAACTTTTCATTTGCTAGTAGTAAAGCAAGTTGTTTAACATTCCAAGGACCTGCTGTGAGTCCGGAATATATGTGACCTATTGCTTTAGCAAATACTTTAGAAGAATATAGACAAGAAAAGAAAAATAATTTTCAATTCTGGAATATATGTGACCCATTGCTTTAGCAAACACTTTAGAAAATATAGAAAGGAAAAATAATTTCCAATAAATAGTACTAAATTATGCTTTATATTGAGTCATTAGTAAAAAGTTTCTTTTAATTTCATTGTAAACTTGTCCCCCATATGACATGAAGTTTATTCTGAGATACAAGTATTTCAGAGAATGCCTCTAAAATTAGCTATTAAAGCTAAGCTATGGAAACAACCCAAATGCCCAAAAATAGATGACTGGATCAAGAAGATGTGGTACATATATACAATGGAATATTACTCAGCAATCAAAATAGATAAACACATGCAGTTTGCAGCAACATGGATGGAGCTAGAAGGGATCATGCTCAGTGAAATAAGTCAGAAAGAAAAAGAAAAATACTGGATGGTCTCACTTGTAGAAGGAATTTAGAGAACCTAAATAAGGGACCAGGAAAAAGACTAATTAATACAAAGTAAAAATGAAAATCAGCAAGCAACTATAAACCAGAGACACACTATTGCCGGGGTGGGGTGGGGGGAGGGGGTGGGTGGTAGGGAGAGGAAGGGTTAGGGTCAAAATAAGGGGGGTGCAATTGTATGGGGAATATAACCAAAATGAAAATGCATACATTGTGCAAAAATTAAAAATGATGTAAGAATTATATAAAATAAAATATAAAAAATAAAATTAGCTATTAAAATGTTATAATGTTTATCAGAATGTCAAAAACCTGTGACAAATCCAGTGTATTTTACTATTACCTTTTTTCTTATATATATAAATATTTTTGTCATTTGTTCCTAAGGGATGAAAGTCCAATGAAAGCAAGCTTCCTCCAAAACATGGTAGAAGACAGAACAGAGTCTGCATTATCTTATTATGAATTCCTCCTGCATATACAGCAACAAGTGAATAAATGAACAAATGGTATTTGACATAGATGTTTCTAAGGAAAGTCACAATAATGCAGACCACCTGAGAATGTATAGTACCTTCCATTTCTATTAGGTTTGTGGATTAATGTGATGATTAGATGTTCTCACTGTGATTTCAACAAACTATAGCAAATAAAGGACCACAGCAGAGAATCAAACATGCAACTTTGAAATACTGTATTTTTCAAATCAAAATATATCTACATATGATTGGATACCTTTTTTCCCTTTGCTGCCAATTATGTTTGAGTTATTATGAATTGGAATGAGATGAGACAATATTGCAGAGGCAAAGTACATTTTGTAAAATAAAGACTTCTGTGTTCTGGTTGTATATTTCTCATTTTGTTCCTGAATTTTTGGCTGCTACATTTTAAACCTCAGAAGACTAAGTGTTGCAGGGAAGTTACAAATCCATTGATAATGATCTTTTTTTTTTTAAAAAAAAAAACAAACTTCAGAGGTACATACGTAGAAAAGCTAGAATCTAATCCCCCACATCTGTTTTTTCTTTTGTTAAGAAGAAAAAGGATCATGTTAATTAAAACTAAACTCTAGTCTTACAGTCAAGCTTTAAAATCTGTCAGTATTCTCTATACTTGAAGAACAAAGTCACTTTGATTTGAAGTGAAAACTATTAAGTGGTTTTCTGATTTGAGTGCAGAAGACCTCGACACGCTGTGTTATTCTACAGTGAAAGAATCTAAGCTCTTCATAAATACATTGGAATGGGCAGTGATAATGGGGAGATGAGACACTTTAGTTATCTTGATTCTTTAAGTGGGTTTTGTTTTACATATTTCTTCTCTGATGGATAATAAAAATGTTATATTGGTGAAATGAGGATGAATGAAAGATTTCAAGTGTCTTAAATGCTGTCTCAAATGCACCAGTAACATTTTTCTAAGGAGTTTAGTAATTAAATTGGAAGCCGCTCATACGAAATATTTATTCTTAAATATTAATACCTATTAAAGCATGAATGCTGCTGTTTGATTTGGTGGCTATTAAGATTACACGAATCCAGTATACTGAAGTTATGAAAAGAACTTGATTTCTGAACATGCTCAAGAGATTGTTTTTTTTAATTCATTCAGAGAAATATTATAATTAGAACCATTAAGTGAATTTTGTTTACAGATAGGTAAATTATACATTTGTATACTTAAAGTGCTATGATAGAAAATCTTTAAAAGAGTTAAACCCACTTTTCACTGATTCATCTTGTCTCAGAAGAACTTCTTAAAGGTAAAGATGTTTGTGTGTAATACTTGATGAAGAGACTTTTGTTTCTTTGTTTTAATGTGTTAGAAATATGTGTTTACAATCTGGTCTCATGATCACCAATGAAATAGTAACTTTCAGGTTTACATCAATATGAGCTGACTTTAACTGAGTTGTTTTGGGTTAGGGAAGAAGCAAGCTCACTAAATATACACTACTGCTTACCAGCTCAATGAGAGGAATTGTGCTTTATAAAAATATCATCTCCCTTAAGCAGTGTTAAAGTTTATTTTCAGTATGCAAGTGGTACATTGAACTGGAAATTTCTTGAAAGAGCTTCTTTTATTAGGAAGCAAGTTTTGAATTGTAGCAAATTAAATTTATATTTTCCCTTCTTTTAAAGAAACTGAGTCATTATGCACTGATGTTTCTTAAAATAACTAAAATTATCTTCATAATGTGAATTTTAAATGTTGATATTTGTAAATCCTTTCTTAATAGTAGTAAAGAATCTTCCAGAAGGAAATGTTTGTGCTTCTAGGGACAATACTCTTCCTTGTGCCTCACTTCATCCCTAAGTGGGTATGACTCTTATTATTACCACATGCTTTGTTAGTATATTTCACAAATTTACTTTAAAAAATTATTTTAGATATTATATAACATGTGCAATCCAGAATAATTTTATAATAGCCACATCATAAAAGCATAAATTTAGTTAGGATTCACAATATTCTCCAAAAATGAGGGAATGAGATGAACCCTTTGGAGATACTGATATTAAGCAATTATTTTTTGCAATATTGAATGTGTTTTTTAGTTTAGTTTTTTTTTTTTTTCCTTTCGCTGCAGGACACAACCTGCTTTCCCATCTTGTATTACCTTTGATGTAAAGCAACTAATATTTACACTATGCCATATTTTTTTTATTGTAGTTGTAAATTATGAAAGATCTTGAATTTTCTACAGATCTACAACTACTAAAGTAACAGACAAGGGCAATCTTGGTATTTAAATCTGAGCATGGCAGTCCTACCATAAAAAGTACTCTATTTTTCTAATTTCTAGAATTTTTTAAATAACATTTCTGTAAGTCTGACATTAATATTCACTCAAACAGTACCATTTATTTTAGTTTGCATATATTTCATTGTTTTAATTTAATTAAATGTATTGAGTCTAATAGACTGTTTTACAATAATTAGAATAAAAGATTTATTTCTTCTAATCAAAGATGCATAACAGCTGTTATCTAGGGGACCACCAAATGTGATTTCAAGATTTTGTTAACTATTACAATTATAATCCTTATATAGAAATTTTAATTTTGTAAAGTAGTGTATAATATTGTAACATTAAAATCTTGTTCTCAAATTCAAATACGTATTGATCTTCAATGTGCTGTGTTCAATCTTGCTTCTCTGAAATGTTAGAAACAAGATTTGTCTTCCTTTTTATAGTTTGTAATTTTCACTGTTTTATTCCTGTTAAAAAAAAAAAACTCATTTGTAACCCATGCAAATAATCATTTGAACTGTGCTAACTTATCAATTTGGCTATTCAATAAAAGTTCATTGAAGGAACTTACATATAGTGACTTATTAAAAGTGATATGAGGGGCCTCCCTGGTGTCCTAGGCTTAAGACTCAGCACTATCACCACTTAGGCCTGGGTTCGATCCCAGGCCAGGGAGCTAACCCACGGATGGTGCAGCATACCTCTCCTGTCTTGCTCACTGCTCCCCTTAGTCCTGTATTTCAGTCAGTCTGCCTGTTCTGCTCCCTATGCTGTACCTGGTGAATCCTTTCACTCCCTGTGTTTCTGGCATACACCCTAGTTCTTCTATGCAAAAATTAAAAAATAAAAGTGATATGAATAACTTTCCAGTCAGGCCTCCCTGGTGGCACAAGGGGTTAAGCCTCAGCACTGTAAGGCAATCTGCAGCTACTGCAGGAAGAGTTTGATCCCCAGCCAGGGAGCTACCCACATGGCGCAGCAGAACTCTCCTGGCTTGCCTGCTACTCCCCTCAGAAGTGTATTTCAGACAACCTGCCTGTTCTGCTCTCCACTCTGTCTCTGGTGAATCCTCTCACCCCTTCCGCACCTCTGGCCTGTACCCCAATTCTTGTATGCATAAATAAATATATCTAGTAAGAAAAAACCTTGAATAAGTTGCCAGTCACTGAGTAAGTAGTGCTATGTTGTACACCCAATTTGATGGAAACTATGCTGAAGGTGCCTTAACTCTTAAGTTGGTGTCTGGGTGGCAGAATTCTTGCTTATTCCTCAAGGATAGCTGGGTTTAAAATTCCATATTGAAAATTAAAATAAAAATTCTTATATATTTGAGATACTGTATTGTCTTTTGGACCCTTTTGTTATTGATTCCTCCTGTTAGTCTAATTGTTGTTCATTTGAAGATAGTTTGTTAGCTTTCAGTATTATTTCTGTTTCTTAATATTCTATAGTTTTACTATAATTTATTGTTTCAGAATATGATTATGATGTTTATTTTTCAGAGTACACATATCCAAAGGTCCTTATCTGTCTACAATTTGGGAAACTTCTTGGCTGTGTTTTTTTTTTTAATTGAGTGACATAATAAAAAGGTGTTTTAAATATTTCTTTGTCATTCCATCTTATATTTTACCTTCAGGATTCCTATTAGAGGGATTTCATGAATTCCTCTTTTGACTATGTCTACATGGAGTTTAATCTCATCTATTGACTATTATATTTGCATAACCACATTTTTCATTTCCAAGGCTGATTTTTTAAATATTTGTCTATTTTTCATTTCTGCCTGTTTTGTGAAAAGAATATTTAAAGTATTATATAATTCTTTCTGGAGTGAATTCAACTGCCAATTTTTAATGTGATATTGGCAGAATTTAAGTAGATTTCTTCATGTTTTTAGTATTTAGGCTGTAGGCTTATTTGATTGGGAGGGTCTTTATCATTTTAGCTCATTTGTCTCTGCCCAGCTTTCCTCCTCCTATCTGTGGATTTTTTAGTTGCATTTTCTGTACCCCCAAACCAGGGCTGATAGAGTTGGTTTAGAGCTCCTGTCCTTGAGGTAATTTTGGGAAATCACCATTCCATTCATCAACAGTGGGGAATCTTGTTGCCCTTTCTTCTGCCTCCTGTAAAGCTGAAGTTTAAGGCTATATGGGTCAATAGCAAGTGATAGTTTGATTGTTTTTGCAGTGAGAGTTAACATGAAGGAAGAGTTTGGTTTGTTCGTCTCTGTCCATCATGTGATGTGCTTTCTGTGTGTCCTAACCCATAGAATGTACTTACTGCCTGCTTCTGGACCTGCAGCCCAACAGGCACCTAACTTTAGCTCCAATGCTTTGTCTTTCTGATACTTTGATCTGCTGAGATATTTCTTTGTTTTGAGCTCAGCTAATTCTTTCTCTCCCTTTATATTTTTAACTTATTGGTGTGATAGAGAGAAGTCCAAGCATCAGCTTACTGCCTAAAGTTAAGCAGAAAGTGATTTAGTTTTAGCACAGATAATCTGTCCAGCTTTGTATTTTAAATCGACCAAATAGTGCTATTTGCCTGCATAAATAAAGCTAAGATCTAATAAAAGTTACACATATAACTTGCTGAAAGTTCTGATACTTTCTCTAAAGAAAAATTTTTGCAAATATTCAGGTAAATTTAAAACTTGTGCTCTTATCTGTTATACTTGGGGAAAAGTGGTCAATTCAAAGAAAATGAATGGGACTTGCCCTTGTAAATCATAGCGAAGGAGATAGAAATTAATCAAGAATCTTAAGTATGCATGTCATTTATCAATCACATCTATCCTTGAGAACTACTAAGATAAACTAAAGCAATCCCAATGGTTTCCCAGAAATAAGCATGTAATGCATAATTTGACTTTCCATTTTTAACTGACTAAATGAACTACCAAGATATCTATTTTTTTTTAAAAATCAAGATTTTTCACTTGTCTTCCATAAACTCTCAAATAAAAAAAAAAGCACAAAAAACGTTGTTTATCCTGGAATTGATTGATAAACCTTGTTTATCCTGGTCATGATTCGTCTGGACTATACCTCATCAAGTTGTGTACATTTATTACTATTACAATTGTAGCTTTTTTTTTTTTTAAGGGCACTGTCTGGTGCTTATAAATTTAGGTCAGTACAGATAGGCAGGGGAGCTTATTCTAACGTTTCAGAAAAAGTCAATAAATTAAGTACATTAGGATGCAAGTCGATTATATAAGTGATGATAAACATGTAAGGAGACTAGAGAGTGTTGGGAAGCTGACAATTTAAATATAACGAAGGAGTCTTCACTGTCTGTCTTCAACAAAGGAATGAGGAAAAAGGCTGAGGAGAAACCAGACGTGTATTTGGGAGAAAAGGATTGAAGGTGAGTAATGAGTCCCAAGAACAAATCAGAAACACACTACTCCCTAAAGCGTCGCTGCCGGAGTTACGTATTCCCTCGGCCTATAAGCGAGGCCACGGAAGTGTAGTAGAAACAAGGCAGTGTCGCTATAAGCACCATTTTACTTCCTGGCCCTGGTGCGGGATGAGTCCACTCCTTCCATGTCCGCCGCGGGAGTAGGATTGTGGCAACGCTCTTTGCCCTTACCAAAGATGGCGGCTCCGGCATCGCTCTTGGTTTCGTCAGCGGCGCGCGTGCTTAGCGCCGGCCTCCTACTCCGTGGGCGGGTCTACGGCGAGAAGGCGACGCGCGCTCTGCGGCCGGCTCTGAAGAGTCATCCGCGCACCCTCTCCCACCGCCTGCACCTCCATCACCTCTCCCTGACTGTAGAGAAGATGGAGCCGGTGACCGTTGCAGCAGAAAACGGGGACCGGTCAGGGGCCCCGGCGGGCTCAGGACTGTCCGCTTCCCAGCGTCGGGCCGAGCTGCGGCGGCGAAAACTGCTCATGAACTCGGAACAGCGCATCAACCGGATCATGGGCTTTCACAGGCCTGGGAGCAGCGCGGGTGAGAATCTCGCCTTCCCCTCACTCCCGCTCAGGTCTCATGCAGGATCACGCCTCCTTTCCCTCTCCACCCCGCTGACCTTTTTGATCCAGCCCCTCTCCCGGACCACCCCCTCGCTGCTGCTGAGGTGCCGTCCCAAGTTTTCACTCCTTAAGCCCCGGGCGTGCCTACTCGCTGCCCTGGATTTACTAGGTGTTTCCCTTGAAGTTGTCCCCACCCCTCGTTCCTGAGTTCCTTTGCCGTGCTGCCCTCCATCCAGTCACCCCGAGACAGCCCCTCTTCTTTCCCCACGCCTTAGCCTCTCATGAAGGAGTCACATTTTATCCCAAGACTGCTCTGCCTTTTGTGGCCCTCGGGAAGATTGCTTCCTTTCAGTCCCTGACAAATGCATTCCATTCCTTGGCCTTCCCTAGCATTCACCTTCTTTTGCCTTGCTCGAACTCAGTCGGCCACCTGAGCTTGTCTTTACCCGAACTGCCCTGTCTTTCTTCCTGCGTGGATCAGGGAGTCTTACGGTCATATCCTGGTGTCTGTGTCCTCAATGTTGTCATCCACAAGCCTTTTAGAAGAGATGGGGGCGGGGGGAGGGAAGGAATCAATATTGTTTAGCCCCAACAAGTGGTAAGTGCTCACCTGAGGGGTTCTCCCCTGGTGTGCCGAGATTGATATCAGAAACTGCATTTAACCCTAAAAGGAGTTCCTCATTTCTTCCCCTAGTGACTTGTACCATGAGTTTCTTAAAAGTTTTTTCTTTGTCGTGTGAATGTATTGAACACCCAGAATGTGTTAGTGACCTGTCTTTCCATTGAATGTTTCCTTTACTAATTTGGCTCTAGCTGCGGGTTGCAAACTCCTTAGGCTTTGTGATATTTATTCTCTAGGGCTCTAGTTTTTATCTCTGAACTTTCAGACCGTTCACAGGTTTGCAGCTGAAAAATGCGAAGAGAGGTAAGAGTATTATTTCAGTTCTCCAAGAACAATAGTTAAAAGACACATTTTTTCCCTAGAATGATTAATAACACGTTATTGTTTTTTTCAAAGCATTTGTTATTGTCCTTGAGATGCTTCTGTTTTGTTGTTGTGCTCTGAAAATTTTATCCATCAGTTGCCATCAGTAGAGTTTCTTGGTCTTTTGTTTAAAACCAGAACAGCATTCTGAAACTGCTTGTACCTCCTAATGGCTCCCTGACTCCAGTAGCAGGATTATGTAAACAGTAGCTGGAGGATATGCCACACCCTGTGCTGACTGGGTTCTGGGTGCAGGAATCTAAAAATACAGATTTTAAAACGCTTTCATAATTTAATATTTTGAACAAAGCAAGTTAGAGCAGGGATAAATAAAATCATACTTCCAGGATATATTATCTGTGAAAACTTGGTCTTTATATTGCTCCCTCCCTGACTGTCCTTCCTATGTTGTCTACTTGGCTTATCTACCCCCAATATTTGGGTTAAATACTCTGCAGGAATCATCTTTTTGAGCGATATATTTTGAGGGTGTAGCAGAAGGAGGTAGTTTAGTTTTTATGTCTAATCAGTATTAATTTAGATTCAGAGACTGCTGAGTTCTAACTGCAGCAGCATATTTTTTAATATTAGGATGAAAGCTATTTTGCCAGTATATAATACACAAGGCTTTTACATTTTTCTTCCCAGAAGAAGAAAGTCAAATAAATTCAAAGCCACAGGACAGTGATAAACTGAACTCCCTCAACATTCCTTCCGTTTCAAAGCGAGTAGTGCTGGGTGATTCCGTAAGTACGGGAGCAGCTGAGCAGCAGAGTGGTGTGACCGAGGTAAAGGGGACTCAGCTGGGAGACAAATTGGACTCTTTGATGAAGCCCCCTGAGTACAGTGCTGATGAGCTCCGGCAGCGGAACAGAGGGGACCCAACAGCGGACACTGTCCAGAGGGGTCCTCGCCATGGCTTAGAACAGTACCTCTCCAGATTTGAAGAAGCTATGAAGCTAAGGAAACAACTGATTAGTGAAAAACCCAATCAAGAGGATGGAAATACAACAGAAGAATTTGACTCTTTTCGAATATTTAGATTGGTGGGATGTGCTCTTCTTGCCTTTGGAGTCAGAGCTTTTGTTTGCAAATATTTGGTAAGAAACATTGGAAATGCAAATTAGTTATAATGAGTGCTTTTAATCCCTTGACTTCTTTGTCAGTCTTATTATTTACCAGATGGATGTGGCTATTTGGCAGTGTATTATGAACTGATTTACCTTAATTCCAAGAACCTAATTATAGTTGTTAACCTCCCTTTAAATGCCAGGTACCTTTCTGAGTGCTTTTACATTTATTAATTCATGTAATCTTCACCCTTAAGAACTTGATATCATTGATTCTGTGTCTTATAGATGAGGGAATGAAACCTCAGCTTAAATCACTTCTCCAGGTGACAGAAGTTTCATTCAATACACAAGGAATACAAATGCAGGTACATACACACATACACTCTCACTGTGTATTACCTACCACTTTAAAATCATTTGAAACATTAAAATGTTGTCCCTGAGGTCCTGAACATGATGTAATTTTTTCTATAGTTCAGAGACATTTCAGCATTTCATAATGTTGTATTATAATGTCTGTCCATTTTTGTTGTACTGTCAAATGCTAATGGTTGTCCATTGGGATTTAGTTGTCTCTAATGTTATGTGGAAGAATGGAGAAAAGCATAACTTGTAGTTCAGTCCTTGAAGCTCTTTGAGATATTTATATTCAGTGCCCATATTAAGAATGCCCACACATGTGCCAGACACATACAGTTTTCCAGGTAATTAAGATTTATATCAAGCAGAAAATCTATTTTGGAAGTGTAGTTTTATGCACATCTTTTCTTACAGAGAATATCTTCACAGATTTGATTTTTTTCTAATTGTCTTCAAAACTTTCAGCATTCAGTGAAGTGGGTTGCTGCTTTTTATGTCAAGTACTCTGTGTTCTTAAAGTTGTGTCCTATTTTTATGCCTCATTTTTGTGTGAGGTGATTTGGTTGTCAGATTTTATTTTTAGGTTTTCAACTGGGTTATTTTTCACTGCTGTTACTATACTTTTATCTAGTCAGCTAGTAATGTTTGTTCCTTTACTCCCTTCGTAGTATTTTTAATTTTAGAAGTAATTATATTAATTAAATGTTTGATCTTTCTTGTTGTAGTGTGTGAAAGCAAAAAAATTAGCTATTTAGACTACAGTATGACTAACTCATCTTTTCAGCTAAAGATAAAGCCATGCAAATTCCTTCACAGTTTAAAAAACGTATGTAGTCTATTTTGAATAGTCGGCCTTTTTTGTGTGCTTTTGAATTGTCACTTTCTTCTAGATGAGAAAGATGTTACTGCATATGAGTATACAACTGTTGCCATTGAATACTTAAAATCATTAGAAGATAAGTTTTTATGAAAAAATATTTTGAGGACATTAGAATTGACTTGAAAAATATATTTTATGATTAGGAAATTAATCCCTTTATTCACCTTTCTTTACCTTTACTAAAATTAAATGCTGTGTTGTAGGTTCTTATGCTTGGAATTTTATAGCTACTCTTAGTTTGATTTATTGTTATTAGTGTGATTATTTGGAAATGCATAATTTTATCTTTTATCTTCACAGTCCATATTTGCTCCATTTCTTACTTTACAACTTGCGTACATGGGACTATACAAATATTTTCCCAAGGTAAATTACAATTTTTTCTAAATTATGATGATTTATTTAGATGAACAACTAGATAACTTCACAACCTTTAAAAAATACAGTCATGTGTGATTGGCCCTTCAGTGCTGAGCATTCTGTTTATGATGAGTTAATTTCTGAAAGTCAGTAGTTAGAAACTTATAGTAGTTAGACATTGCCATATATTTTAATATTTATAAAAATACTGGTCCACAGTTGAGTAACTCACTCCAGAGTTTGAATAGTGCTAGTATAAGATAATGTTAAGTTTGATTACTTAGTAAATTTAGTAACACATTTGTTTGTAATAAAGGAAATAGATTTTTTTTTTAGTTTTTTTTTTAAGATTTATTCATTTATTTTATGCATAGAGCTGGGGTGTAGGCCATAGGTGTGGGGGGGGTGAAAGGATTCACTGGAGACAGAGTGGGGAGCAGAACAGGCACATTGACAGAAATACACTGCTGAGGGGAACAGCGAGCGAGACAGGAGAGGTCTGCTGTGGTGATAAGCTCTGAGACTTATGTTACCTGGGAGGTCCGGAAATAGATTTTTTTAAAAATGGGTTCCGTTATCTTTGCTCCTTCCGGGACATTTAATGACAAAGCACTTTAATGTTGAGAATCTGATGTTTTCCAGAAATATTTGGGCAAAATAGCAGAAGAACCCTGGGGATTATCAGTATGTCCCTGTTCTGCTTGATTGCAGATGTATACAAGGTTTTATGAGAGTTGGCTTGGTTAGCAAAGAAGATAATGTTGCTTGTGATTGAGTTTTGTGTGCGTTTTTTTGCTGAGAAATGACCACTTGGCTGTTTGCTTTGTCATTTGTAATGCACCAAACTCATGTACTTTTAATGGATATGAAACATTTATTTATTTGTTCATTTATTTATTTCCCCCTCCCACCCTGAAGCATTTATATATTTTTGAGCAGTCAAATAGATTAAATAGAAAGTAAAAGGATAGGGCCTCTCTGGTGGCACAGGGGTTAAAGACACAGTGCTGCCAAGCCATCACCAGCCACTGCAGCATGAGTTCGAGCCCTGGCTGCCAGGGAGCTACCCACATGGTGCAGCAGACCTCCCTTGTCTAGCCCATTGTTCCCCTCAGCAGTGTATTTCAGTAGATCTGCCTGTTTTACTCCCTACTCTGTCTCTGGTGAATCCTTTCACCTCCCTGCATCACTGGCCTACACCTCAGTTCTTGTATGCGTTAAAGAAAAAAATCTTAAAAAATTGTGACATATTCATTCAGAGTGATGAAACACTCCATGTGCTGATAATGGTAAGCTTGCCAAGAAGTATGAAGACAACAAACCAAAATACACAAAAGGGTTTATTTTACCTACTTTTTTTTTTTTTTGGTAAAAAGGAGGAAAGCAATTTTTTTGGCTTTGCTTGTATATGTGTGATGAAACTGGAGAGATATACCTGAAGTTATAAACAATGTGTTTAGATAGGGTGTGTATAGGTTTCTAGTGGGGAAGAGGAAAGAAAGGAAGACTACTGTATCCTTTTCTCGCAAAACATTTTGAGTAAGTTTTTAAGCACATAGCAGTGTTGAAAGAATTGTGCAGTAAACATCCACTTATACTTACCACCTAGATTTTTTTTTTAAAGATTTATTTATTTATACAAGAATTGGTGTACAGTCAGAGATGCAAGAGGGTGAGAGAATTCAGAGACAGAGTGGGGAGCAGAACAGGCAGACTGACTGAAATACACTGCTGAGGGGAGTAGTGGGTGTGGCAGGAGAGGTCTGCTGCGCCATGTGTGATTCTCACTAGCCGGCCAGGATCGAACTCGCGCTGCAGAGGCTGCGGACAGCTTCATAGCACGGCGCTCAACCCGCTGCACCAACGGGGAGGCCATGCCACCTAGATTTTGTAATTAGCATTTCATTGTATTTTTTATATATCCAGTTTTCTGTCACTTTTCAATACATCTTCATTTTCTTGATGCACTTCAAAGTATGTTATATATGTAGATATCAGTATACTTCTACACTCTTCAGGTTACATATCTTTAAGTATAATTCATTTTTGCTTATGTCGTTTTTCTTTTTCTTTTTTTTAAAGATTTATTTATTTATATAAGTACTGGGTACAGTCAAAAGCACAGGAGGGTAAGAGAATTTTCAAGAGCCAGAGCAGGGAGCAGAACAGGCAGAAGGACCAAAACACACTGCTGAGGGGAGCAGCAGGCACGGCAGGAGAGGTCTGCGTGCCATGTGACTCTATAGAAAATGCTTGTGATTCTGGCACAAATAACTCACTCTTCTTCAGGATACCTAGCATTCTTCTGAGTTTTGTTTTCACTTTTCACATCTACCCATCTAAATCCTCCTTTTTTTTTTTTTAAAAAAAAAAAGATTTATTTATTTATTTATCTACACAAGCACTGGGTACAGTCAGAAGCACAGGGGGCGGGGTGAGAGAATTCACCAGAGCCAGAGCGGAGAGCAGAACAGGCAGACTGACAAAACACACTGCTGAGGGGAGCAGCGGGCCAGCAAGAGAGGTCTGCGCGCCATGTGGGACCCTTGCCAGGTGGCTGGGGATCAAACCGGCACTGCAGAGGCTGCGGGCAGTTTTGCAACTCAGCGCTTAACCGCTGTGCCACCTGGGAGGCCCTAAATCCTCCACATTTTTAAAGACATGTTTTAAATTTCACATCCCCTCTGAAGCCCTTCTGGTGCTTTATGAATAAAATCCTGGAGCAGTTTCTTGTCTCCTTTAAACCCTCATTCCACACATTATCTGCATTACTCATTTAGCATTTATTTATGTCCTGTCCAGTGATATTTTTTTGTTTTTGTCTTGTGCTGTAGTTTTGTCTTAAATTGTTAATTATTTC
The DNA here is from genome assembly GCF_964194135.1 of Talpa europaea. Lineage (NCBI taxonomy): Eukaryota > Metazoa > Chordata > Mammalia > Eulipotyphla > Talpidae > Talpa > Talpa europaea. Next base: position 29,004,297 of record NC_140080.1, read on the forward strand.
TTGCTTCTAGAGAAAACCTTGTTTTTTATAGCAAGAATGGTCTCTTTTCTCTACTCCCTAGCAGCTTGCTGCTTTACATATTATGCTATCAGTCAGTATTCGTTGGTAGGCTATTGACTAATATTTTGAAGCTTAATTTAATACTTTTGAAATCAGGCAAACATAGCCATACTGGTAATGTTTTTATAGAGTTTAGGCAGTTTTTTGTAAGCTCTAAGATTTATTTAAGTCTTTCTCTATACAGGGTGAAAAGAAGATAAAGACAACAGTATTAACAGCAGCACTTCTGCTATCTGGAATTCCTGCTGAGGTGATAAATCGATCCATGGATACCTATAGCAAAATGGGCGAAGTTTTCACAGATCTATGTGTCTACTTTTTCACTTTTATTTTTTGTCATGAACTACTTGATTACTGGGGTTCTGAAGTACCATGAAACCTGCAGAATTCAGAAGGAGAAACTTACAGGAAAACAATTGCTCTTCTGTGTTACAGTGTCCCTAAAGGAGGCAAATAGGTTCATGTGTTTATTTAATACTTTACTTTATAGGAGTTGTAAAACTACTTGATTAGGAATGAAATGGCAGGTTCTCTGATTTAAAAGGTTTGACTTTGTATTAATAGTGATGTGAAGAATAGAGTACTGACGTCGTTAATTGATTTTTCTTGATTAACTAAAAACCCCAGAATACACCTTTTCCAATCTTACCAGATTTGTAATTCCTCTTTTAGGGGCTGAGCCAGTGCTTTCAGGAGAGCAGATGAACATGGTCTCAGATAGCCCCAAGGACTGTATCTTGTATTTGTGTTATGTCCTCAGAAATGGAGCCATTTTAAAAATAAAATGAAAGAAACGAAATTGTCTAATGTTAAGTCTGCACATATTAAGGGCTGAATAAGGTAGCCAATTTGATCTTTTTCTGTTGATTTTAAGTTTTACTTGAGTGCAAATCTTTAATGATTGTGATTCATATATTGTGAAATTGGAAGGTATTTATGAAATCTTTATTTTATTTTAAATTTTATTTATGAAATTTTTACCAAACTCAGAACTGGATGTTTTCACTTTTGAGTTTTAAATTTTTAGAAGTAGTGCTTTTTAAACAAACTAGAAAAGAATGACTAGCTATAAAAATGGGATTTGAAGAATTGCTGTGGTATGCTACCCAGTAACATGAATATCCTTTTAAGTAACTTGTTAACACTCATATTTGGGAGCTTTGTCTTAACAGTATAAAACATAAGTGTCATATTGCTTGGTATTACATTCCCTTATAGATTTTTGTATGGTCCAATTGGTTAATCCTTGTGATATTAAAAACATGTGCTTTTTTTTTATTACTCAAAAAGTCTTGATTTTTTCATTTTATTTTGAACCAGGATAATGAAAAAAGTATCGTTATTTCAGTCTATTTATTCCCTGACTTAAGGTAAGACTACAAACATAGTTTTCCTGATTATATAATAAACCTAGTATATAAAAGTTTGGAAAGTATCTTTCATGGATTTGTTACTCTTCACCCCTAAGAAGACACTAAAGAGTCTTCACATAAACATGTTTACTTCTTAGTGGGAAAAAAAAAAAAACCCTATTTAGCCAGTTGACACAGGCAGTGTAGATCATTATCTATTTTATAGTTAAAAGATTTGCTTTTTAAAGATTTATTTCTTCATGCATTAAAATAACTGGGTTGTAGGCCAGAGGTGCCGGGGGGTGGGAGAGGGTGAGAGGATTCACCAGATTCAGAGTGGGGAGCAGAACAGGCAGATATACTGAAATTCACTGCTAAGGGGAGCAGCGGGTGAGACAGGAGAGGTCTGTTGTGTCGTATGTGGGTTAGTTCCCTGGCCAGGGATTGAACTCAGATCTTAGGCCACAGTGGGGTAATAGCTCTAAGACTTAACCCCCGTGCTACCAGGAAGGCCCAAAATTCTATGTCCCTTACCTCTCCTATTTCTCTCTTGAACTCCAGACTTATATATCCTGTTAGGTAGCCATTATGTCCTTCTGGATACCTAGTAGGCTTTCATCACACCAAATAGACTTCCATACCCTTTTCATTTTTACAAGTTCACCACAATTCACAGTAGTTCTGTTAAAATCCTGAGTGTCATCTTTATTTCTTGCTTTTCCTTATAGCTCACATCCAGTTTATCAATTACCGTTTATAGCATTGCCTGCAGAACACATCCACTAGTCATTTTTCTATTCCATATAAACTGAAATCTACACTCTTCACCTACGGTGCATTCAGGCACTTTACTGTGATTCTGATACTTGACCATTGGTGTCCATTCTGTTAAACATGTAGTCCAGGTCTTCATTACCCTTGACACGAACTGCCAGACCCCCTAATCTAGTCTAGTGTCCTCACTGCTGCCACAGGTGGGCAATAAACAGCAAGAGACCAGAGTAGTCTTGGAGTTTAAACTCCTTCGTTTCTTTTTTCAATAAATCAAATTTATTGAGGTAAAGTTTTCATGCAGTTAAAACAGCCAATTTCTTTTTTATTATTTTATTTAATTCATACATCGTTTTTCATTTTTGCACAATGTATGCATTTTCATTTTGGTTATATTCCCTATACAATTCCCACCCACCCCCCTTATTTTGACCCTAATCCCTACTGTCCAAACACCCCCCACCCCAGTAATGTGTCTCTGATCTATAGTTGAGTGTTGATTTTGATTTTTTCTTTATTATAATTAGTCTTTTCCCTGGTCCCTTATTTAGGTTTTCCAAATTCCTGCTATGAGTGACAGCATCTGGTATTTTTCTTTTTCTTTCTGGATTATTTGGCTAATCGTGGTCCCTTCCAGCTCCATCCATGTTGCTGCAAATTGCATGAGTTTATCTTTTTTGATTGCTGAGTAATATTCCATTGTGTATATGTACCACATCTTCTTGATCCAGTCATCTATTTTTGGGCATTTGGGTTGTTTCCATAGCTTAGCTATTGTAAATAGTGCTGCTATAAACACAGGGGTGCAGGTGCCCTTTTGAATTAATGTTTCTGTGTCCTTTGGGTAAATAACTAGGAGTGGAATTGCTGGATCATATGGAAACTCTATCTTTAGCAGGTTGAAGAATCTCCACACAGCTTTCCATAGTGGTTGGACCATTCTGCACTCCCACCATCAGTGCAGGAGAGTTCCTTTTTCTCCACATCCTTGCCAACATTTGTTGCTGTTTTTTTTTTTAATATGTGCCATTCTCACTGATGTAAGATGGTATCTCATTGTAGTTTTGATTTGCATCTTCCTGATTACAAGTGATGTTGAACATTTTTTCATATGCCTGTTGGCCATTTGCGTTTCCTCTTTGGAGAAGTTTCTTTTTAACTCTTCTGCCCATTTTTTGACTGGATTATTTACTTTGTTTTTGTTGAGTCTCATCAGCTCTTTGTAGATTTTTGTGATCAGACCATTATCATTATTGTTGTGTGCAAAAATTTTCTCCCAGTGGTGGGGTTTCTCTTTGTTTTGGTTATTGTCTCTTTTACAAAACAGCCAATTTCAAGTGTACAGTTTGGTGAAGTTTTATAAACCTTTACAACCACTCAGCAGCCACCATAGTGAAGATAGTCATAGAACTTCTCTATTCGCCTTAGATGTAAGAAAGTTAAACAGTGCAGGGACATGTAAAGTAGCTTTCAGCTAAAACAACTGTTCAGTGTGTTCCATGAGGGGTGTCATTCTCAACCTTCACTGTACTTCAGAATCTGGGACACAAGTCTTTCAAATGCAAAGGAAATACTCCAGATCCAGAATATGACGATCTAACACAAACATCCCCCCTACGCGGCCTTTTTTATTTCATGTGGAGGCAATGTGGAGAACCGTTAAAACATGAATTCACTTGTAGCTCTTTGTAACTTTGACTCAAATCTCATCTTAAAGGTCACTGTCTCAGGGAACTACATATCTGACCTCCATCTTATGGTGGACACACTTGTATTAAATCCGCTTGTATTTTTAGTAATTTGTACATACCCCCACTAGGTTGTAAAATCCGCTTAACAAATAATATATAAATAAATGACAAATGAATGACAAATCAATAAATGACCGTACAAGTGAATGAGAGTGAGTGGCAATGTTTGTAAGCATCACTTAGCAGGTTAAGGGGACGTCTGTACACGTCCGAGGACAGCTCTGCATTCACTGAGCTCGGCGACCTTCGCAGCGCCTCCCAAGGCTGGGGCCAGGCTGAGCACCCCCCTTCCCAGCCCCGCGGAGCCGCGAATTTCCTGGCGGTGCTGGGAAAACCCGACCAAGGCGGCTGGTGCCGCGCGCCCGACGCCGTGCGGCCTCCAGCCGCGAGGCGGCGCTGTGGAGACAGCAGCTTCCGGCCGGCTCTGCCGCTCCTGCCGCGGGCGCCTCATCCTGTTCTCGTTGGCCGCCCCGGATGGCCGCCGCCGCTGGAGCCGCCGCCGCCGCTTAGAGCCCCGCTCCTCGCCCGGCGACCGAAGGCGGCGCGGTCGCCTCCTTTGTCCAGTTTTCCTGCGCGTCGTAACCGAGTGCCCGCCTTTCCGCGGCCGCAGCATGGGCCGGGAGTCTCGGTGAGGCGGCGGGCGGCGGGCTAGCGGCGTCCTCGGGCGGGGAAGAGGCGGGAGCTGAGTGGCCGCGGGCCGCGCCCGGCCCGGCGCGACCCCACGTGCGGCCCGCGTTGCCCGCGGCCCCTGGGGTCGGGGGGCGCCGCGGCGGCGGGAATGGCTGTTCTGGGGCCGACGATGGGCGCCCAGGGGCCCCCCGCACTGCCCCCCGCTGGTTGGAGCTCCTGGGCGCGAACGGTCGGCCACCACTTTGACGATGGCCCCGCAGCCCGCCACTTCCAGGAAGCCCTCCCTGAACGCCCCAGTAACGAGCCCCGTCGAAGTTCTGACACTTCGCATTTGCAGCATTTCCTTGGCGCCCCGCGCCCTGTGTTTCTGTTCATTGTTCTGTACCTGTGTGGTATTTTCCCAAGTCAGTTGAAAGAAGCTTGGGGACAAACATTTTTACATCACCTACACCCTGAAGGTGACTAGGCTTTGCCTGGGCTGTGATTGTTTACTAGACTAGTTAATCATGAAGACTGACTGGGGATTTACTTTGCGAGTAGATTTCATGTTTCTGGGCGGATGCTTTCCATCCTTTTGAAACTGTGGACTGGGAGATCTTGGAACTATGATTTCATCAAAACGTTAGATTGTTTATTGGCTCGGGACCTTGAGATTTTTGACTTGAGTGATTGCCATGCACTTAATAATGACGGAAATCCTAGGTATCCAGGGACTGTGAGGCTGGGTTTTTTTTTTCCCCCCATGCTCATACACTTTGTTGTTTCCCCTCCAATTAACATGGAGGGGAATGGCCAAAGCTTAAGGGTAGAGCTTGATGAAATTCAGCAAATAGATAAACTCTCCTGGATAAAGGTGAATTTCATAACTATAGCAAATTCTTGTGAAAGTAATTTAAATCTCTGCTATTCATCTGGCTACCTAAACCAGAAACTTGCAAGTGATACTTACTTGACTCATTCTTCTGTCTTACTGCCTACATGGTCTTGGATTCTGCACCCTGTCCCCATTCCAGCTCCCCCTGTCTTACTTCAGGCCCTAATCTATTGATCAGACTGCTCTTTGCCTCAAATGGATTATCTTCCTCATCTTGCTTGCCTAAAAGCCCCTTCACACTATGGTCAGGGTGACTCACAATAAAGATAAAGTCATGTATTCCCCTGCTTAGTCCCTGTTGGTGCTTACTGCTCCTAAGACTGTAAGCTACCAAACTCTGAACCCTGAGGATGTCTTGCACAAAGGAGTTTATTATGTGAATAGGTGGCCACGAAGGGAGTCAGCAGGGTTAATACCCTAAAAGTAGAGGCTCCCCTAATGGGGTGGGGGTGTGTGTGTGTGTTTTGCTGTAATTGTATAAACAGGAAAGGAATTTAAAGAGTTGCAGGATGTAAGGGGAATAAGGGGCTTTGTCTTTCCTGGTCCTAGGAGGTGCTCCGCACCAAAAGTTAACATTAATCTTCCTCTGCAGAGTGTTCTTTTGGGGTTAACAACCCAGCAGATGCTTGCCCTGGTGTTAGCAGCCTAGAAAGGGCAAGGGGAATTTTGTTAGAGATGTAGCACAGTCTGTTTTTGGTATGCAGTTGGAGAATGAATCACCAGGTGATGGAGAGAGAGCGAGAAGGGAGAACAAGGATGATACTTAGTATTTGATTCTACTTAGTTTTCTAACAAAGTTTTCAACTTTTCTAACAAAGTTTAAGCCACTTTGGGGGTTGTGGGCTCTGACTACAAGGTGAAATTCAGACTCTTTAGCCCAGCCTTCAAGCCCTTCACAGGGAAGTCCCTTACTGCCCTTCATCCTTCTCCTTTATGGACTGTGCTCTTGGTTTGTTGAGGAAATAATGAAAGACTGAGATGGGGAACAACTTTTTAAAAATATAAGAACCCAGTTTACCTACACATGTGGGTTTCATGAGGATTAAAGAGAAGTAGTAGGAAGTAGGTTCTGAAAGGGATTTGGACCAGAATGGGAATGGATTACAGATTTAGTGTTGAAAATAAGAATTTATTTAGGGGCTGCGAATTTATTTGGGAGTCATTGTAGACTTAAGGGAAAAGGGAATTAAAGCAGAACGACCAGGGATCACCTCAAATGTCCTAAGTAACAGGTCTCAGAGTAGTGATAGTGGGAACCCTGAGGATGTGATATAATGTAAAAACAATTAGGGAGGCAATGTTGGTGATGCTCAGTGTTTTATTGGTTATGTAGAAAAAGCAAAAGAAGATAACTGATACTTTGATCCCGCTGGCTAGAAGTTGGGATAATTAAGGGTTTGGGAGAAAATGCTAACAAGTTTGAGTTTCTAAACACTGAATTTTAGGTGCTTGAGAGATGGTTAGGCCCATATGCCTTATCCATCTTAGTTAGGTTTACTGCTTGAAGTAGCCTTGGCACACTGATGACGCGCCACTTTATTTTGTCTTATGAAGTCCAGACTCATTTCAGCCACCTCCTGAACTCCGATGCCTCATGTGTGGATTTCCCATGACGGCTTCTCCCTTAACCTTTGCATCTTAGTAAATGGCAGCTTCATCTGTCTACTCAATTCAGCCAAATATTGTTTTACCTGCTTCTGCCTGTGCTTCACTTTGGTTTATTCTCCCTTTAGCAGCTTGAATAGTTCTTTATAAACATTAATGAGTTTATGTTACTCCACTTAAAATTTCTCTCTAGCTTTTCATCTTACTCAGTAAAGAGAGTTCTTAAATTGGCCTCTAGAATTCTAGAGAACGCTCCATGTTTGACTTTCCTTACTCTCACTCTCACCCCTTTAACCCTAGCTGCCATCCTTGAATACATCAATCAAGCTTCCTCCTTAGGGGTCTTGCACTTGCTGTGTCTTTTAGCTGATTAGCTCCTTCCCCATATAGGCTCTCTGTTTTAACCCCTGCTTGTTTGATTAGATCCAGAAGTCACTTGCCTAGGATAAATGTCTGAAATGAATGTTACTTTATGAGCTAGACCTTCTCTAATCACTTTGTATACTATATCCTAGCTAACCTCCTACCTTCCATTTTCTTTTTCCTTCACTCTGATCTGTTTTTCTCCATTGCACCACTGACAGTATATATTTATTTCTTGTCTGTCATCATTTTTTTTTTAAACCAGAGCTTAAATCAGAAAGCTGCTTAGGGCCCAAAGGCAGAAGCTTGTTCTGTTTTCTTTATTGTGTTACTTCTTTAGGATAGATTTTACCACCTCTCATGTGCTGAAACAAAAGGGTCATTTTTTTCCTCTCTGATTTTTTAAAAGTTTATATATAAAAAGGCCTTTTAGTGTTTCATTTGTCTCTCAGGTTTTTGGGTAAAGAATAATAAAATAAATAATAAAGTATAATGGGAACTGTTTGTTAAGGTTAATTTTTAATAATATCTAGACACTATCGGAAGCGATCAGCGTCACGAGGGCGTTCTGGAAGTCGGTCTAGAAGTCGCTCACCCTCAGACAAAAGAAGTAAACGTGGAGATGACAGACGGTCTAGAAGCAGAGATAGAGACAGAAGGAGAGAGCGGTCTCGTAGCAGGGATAAAAGAAGATCTCGGTCAAGAGACAGGAAGCGTCTGAGGTAAGGCATTAATCTCCAAAGGACCCGTGATAAATTGGGTCTTCTCAATTAAATGGAATATCTTCAAAAGTGTGTGTTGCATTGGAATTTAGTGGCCCCCTTGCAGACCCTCTGTTTTAATGCCTGCTTGTTTGATTAGATCCAGAAGTAACTTGCCTAGAACACAAACTCAATCTGTCTGACTTAGAGCCTGAAGTTTGGAAAATTCAGGCTGTATTTTATATAATCCAAAGAGAACCTTTAATGCCCACTGAGAGAAATTAAGAAAGAAGTAAAAAGAATGTGCCTTCAAGGTGGCTTTATTCTGTCTCATGGGCGCTAATAACTGTTTTGAGCAGCCCCTGAAGCCGCCTGAAAAGATCCATTTCTGGGGCCTCCCTGGTGGCACAAGGGGTTAAGATGCAACCTATGAAGCTATCCACAGCTTCTGCAGCACAAGTTCTATACCCGGCCGGCCAGGGAGCAGCCCACATGGCGCAGCAGACCTCTCCTGACTCACCCACTGTTCCCCTCAGCAGTATACTTCCATCGATCTGCTTGGTCTGTTCTCCGCTCTCTCTGGTGAATCCTCTCACCACCACCCCCACACCTGTACCCCAGCTCTTGTATGCATAAATAAATAAATATTAAAAAAAAATCCATTTCCGGCCCCTGCTTGCTGTCTTAAATACTTAAAACTGTTTAAGATTTAAATCAAAGAGCACTCTTAATTTATATTTTACTTGACTACATATTCCTTGACAGCAGTCAAGAGGCCATAACTTTTTCTTGAGGTGAAAAACAGCTTTTAAATAAAAATCTCCACCACACCGAAAACAAATTGCCATTGCAGCTTCTCATCAAAATAGAAAAGAAGATAAGGTTATCCAGGTATTGCAAGCTGATCACAGAGCTTTATCTTTCTCAAACATTGGAGGAAGAGGATGCAAAAATGTTACGTGGTTCTCAGGGAATCACAGTCTGAGTACTGCTGCCTTCTTCAATTCCTTATTGTGTAAGTCCAGGATCAGTTTTACACAGTTCAGTCAAGCGCTTGGTCCTTTAATATTTGGTCTTGGACTTTTTGATGTGAAAGTAGAATCACACAATTTTAGAGCAAGAGGATTTTGAGAATATCTGGTGAAGTCTCCCTATTTTATAGATGAGGAAACTGAAACCCAGAGTGTTAGAACTCTGCCCTATGTCAGGTCACTCATTAGTAGCAATAGCATGGTAAAATGCTTATTTCCAAACTGTCATATCCATGATCTTCCCACAATCCTTTACTGCATATCCCTATACTTAGGTTTAGGCTTTCTGTGAAATTTAGATTTTCTGTTGTAGACTAGATTTTGGATTGCTTTTTTTTTTTTTTTTTTAATAATTGCTGTATTTTTAATTTATTTTTTAGGATTTTATTTTTTCATAGAACTGGGGTGCCAGCCAGAGGTGTGGGGGTGGGGGGAGGGAGTGTGTATGAGAGGATTCACCAGAGACAGAGTGGGTAGGTCTTCATGGTGGTAGCACTGAGACTTAACTCCTAGGCCACCACAGAAGCTCTAGATAGCTTTTTATTTTTTTCCAAGATGATATATTTTCTTTCCTTTTTTTTTTAAAGATTTATTTATTCATGCAAGAAATGTGGTGTAAACCAGAGGTGTGGGGGTGGGGGTGTGAGAGGATTCACCAGAGACGGAGTGGGGAGCAGAACAGGTGGATCTACTGAAATACACTGCTGAGGGGAACAGCAGGCGGGACAGGAAAGGTCTGCTGCACCATGTGGGTTGCTCCCTGGCTGGCCAGCGATCAAACTCGTACTGCAGTGGCTGGTGATAGCTTGATAGCGCTGTCTTTAACCCCTGTGCCACCAGGGAGGCCCCGCCATGATATATTTTCAATAAACATTTTAAAATTGTATCCTCATTTTTTTCACTGACCATTTATAAGAATTGATTTTACTCGCCCTTTTTCACTGATTTGATAGTTAATTGAAATCTCTGCCTTTAATGATGATAATTAAGAAGCTTCTTTGAGCATGGGATAGAACCATGACATGAAATGGTAGCTTGGCTTGGTCACAGAATAAATAAAAAGCGTCCCCCTTTCAGGCGTTCCAGAAGTAGAGAGAGAGATAGAAGTCGAGAACGCAGAAGATCTCGAAGTCGAGACAGGAGACGCTCAAGGAGTAGAAGCAGGGGCCGGCGATCCCGCTCTTCCAGTCCTGGTAATAAAAGCAAGAAAACTGAAAATAGGTAATGTTATTATTGTACCTCTCTCTGTCATAGATAATTTTTAGAAGTTTGTAGTACTTGAGAATATCTTCTCTATCTCTGGGTATCTACCAAATCTGGAAGGATTTTTAAGTTTCTTAGAAAAGCAACTTCAGTAAGCACTACAAAGGTGGGGGGGCATTGTCTAATTTGGTCACATTAAAATTAACAAATACTATTTTAAGATTCCTTAAGTAGGGTCAGAGTAAAAGCCTGTTGGGATTTAAATATTACTACGTATTAAATTTTGCAATTGTTTTTATATGAAATGTCCAATTTTTCTCGGGTGAATTTCTAAATACTGAATAGTATTGGGACTAATTTTTCATTACATTTCTTAAGTTTTTATTAATGGAATATAAACATGTTGTTAATTCTTAGATGTTACATACGTAAAAAAAGGTAAACACAAGTGTATAAAAGCATTTGAAAATTAATGTTTCCAAGCATGAATAGATGATGCTTATTTCTCTCTTTTTGGAAGATCCAGGTCCAAAGAGAAAACAGATAGTGGGGAAAGCTCTAAAGAGAAGAAAAAAGACAAAGATGACAAGGAGGATGAAAAAGAAAAAGATGCTGGTGTATGTTTATTAACTTATAAATAAGTAGTTGCATAGTAGCAAACTTGTTTTTCCAATGACATATTGTTTTCTTAATGTTATTTGTTATTTTTAAATAAATGAGAGTAGGTATGTAATAAGATAAACATGAAATGTTTGTTCCCATGAAAAAAGATAGGAAAAAAGTCTTTAGCCTACACTTATTCATATATCCTCTGTAAAAATGAGTCCCAAAAAGTTTATCTTTTTTCCTCATATCTGAGGATATTTCCTTGCATATCTGTATTTATTGTCTGTTTTTACTCAGAAAATGTCCTCATATCATATATATTTCTTATACCTTGCTTTTTGTTTCATACCTTGCTTTTATTTTTATTTTTCTTAAGAGGCATGTATTTTTTGTTTGTTTGTTTGTTTGTACATGCACTGGGTGCTGTCAGAAACGCGGGAGGGTGAGAGAATTCACCAGAGCCAGAGCGGGGAGCAGAGCAGGCAGAAGGACCGAAGTACACTGCTGAGGGGAGCAGCGGGCGGCAGGAGAGGTCTGCGCGCCATGTGGGACCCTCCTCTGGTGGCCTGGGAGCAGCCGGGGATCGAACTAGCACCGCAGAGGCTGCAGGCAGCTTCGCAACCCAGCGCTCAACCGCTGCGCCACTGGGGAGGCCCTCATACCTTGCTTTTAATCATAAATTATTTTATTGGTATATAAGCGCTTAAGAATAATTAACAGTAGTATATTCATCCATCTTAAGAAGTAGAATACCTTGCTGTTTTCTTTTGTTACATAGTAGAGATCTTTCTATAGCTGCTTATGCAAATAAAACTCATTTAAAATGCCTACATAGTATTCTGTTGCAACAAGGTAGAGCTCACTCTTGGTGGATATTTAGGTTATTTCCTGCTTGCTGTAAACAGGCATTGATCCTTGTTCACAGTCTGTTGTGAATATAGTGTGTGCTGAAGTGTTAGTGAACTGTTTTTGTCAGTGGGTATAGACACTTAACATTTTCATAAATATCAGGTTGCCCTCCAAAAACATATAAGTTGTGATTTAAGAATTTAAACATGAAAAAAATCTTATTTCCTTACATCCTTGCAAACATGGGAGGTTTAAATTTTAATTTTTACCATTCTTATTGAGTAGCGTGTCTCTACTGCAAGTGAATATTTAAATGCTATGGATATGATATAAATAAGAATGTATTTTCTTAAGTTTATATACTATTTGCAGTTTTCTTTCAACTGTGTATTCATATCTTTGGCTCATTTTATTTATTTTTTAATTTAGAGATTTATTTACTTGTGAATAGAAGAACTGGGGTATAGGCCAGAAGTGTGGGGGTGAGAGGATTCACCAGAGAGAGTGGGGAGCAGAACAAGTCGATCCACTGAAACACACTGCTGAGTGGAGCAGTGGGTGAGACAGGAGAGCAGCAGAGATAGCATGATAGTGCTGTAACTTACCCCCTATGCCACCAGGGAGGTCTTCTTTTGCTCATTTTAGTCTAAGTTATAACTTTACTTCTTGTTTCATTCTTTTTTTTAAAAAAAGATTTACTTATCTATTTATGCATAGAAGAGCTGGGGTACAGGCCAGAGGTGTTGGGGGGGAGGTGAGAGGATTCACCAGAGACAGAGTGGGGAACAGAACAGGCAGATTGACCCGAAGTACACTGATGAGGGGAGTAGCGGGCGAGTCCGGAGAGGTCTGCTGTGCCATGTGGGTTGCTCCCTGGCCAGCCCGGGGATCGAACTCCTGCTGCAGAGGCTGCTGACAGTTTTCATAGTTTGCTTCTTAACCCTTTGCGCCACCAGGGAGATTTTTCTTGTTTTATTCTTAAGCTCTGGTTTTTTAAGGGTTCACTTTTCTTTTTAAGCACCTGCTTGCTGAGCAGGGTAGGTTGAAAAGATACAGCGTAAGAAATAGAAAGGTCTGATTTCTTCTGTTGAATCACCAGTGACCTTGAGGAAAAAAACCCTTTGGGACTCAATTTTACAGAGGATGGATTTATTATAAATGATACAAATTTAGGGCTAACATCTCTCTGTTGGAAAAAATTTAAATTAAAAATACAAACCTAGCCATATTATAAAATATTTTCAATGTAAGAAATAGTTCTCTGTAATCCTGGGTGCCTAACACACCATCGCCATAGTAATTTTGTAGAATTTTTTGATTGCTTTTTACGTGTGTGATTGCATGCATAGTATTAATAGTAGTGTATGTAAATTTGTGATTTCTACTTAACTTTTAAGGTTCTGATTATGACCATGAAAGTGAATTTTTTCCCTCATCTTTAGAGTTCTAATAATCTCCCCCCCCCCTTAAGATTTATTTATTTATTTATACAAGCACTGGGTACAGTCAGAAGCGCGGGAGGGCGAGAGAATTCACCAGAGCCAGAGGGGGGAGCAGAGCAGGCAGAAGGACCGAAGTACACTGCTGAGGGGAGCAGCGGGCGGCAGGAGAGGTCTGCCGGCCATGTGGGACCCTCCTCGGTGGCCGGGGAGCAGCCGGGGATCAAACTGGCGCTGCAGAGGCTGTGGGCAGCTTCGCAATCCAGCGCTCAACCGCTGCGCCACCAGGGAGGCCCTAGAGTTCTAATAATCTTAATAAAGTCTTTAAAATGACTTTCCAGGAAATTTAGACCTAAAGATTAATTAAAAAAAACAAAACTTCATAATCATGTTGAGAAAAAGCTTTCATTTACTTACTAATTTGTAATAGAAAATGACTGTTTATTGAGGTCATTTGGAGAAGTTAAGAGGATTAAAAATTGAATCTAGCTGGGAAAATTTGCTTGCTCATTAGACTAGTTTCTACTTTCAGGGAGAAATTGCCTTCATGCGTACATGTTGCGTATAACTGACATGAGGTTAATCTATGGTGTTTGAGGTCTGTTTTCTAGCTTTTTAGTTGCAGATGCTTTTTACTGTGATTTCCTTTTACTTGTATATTTAATAGTAAAAATACATGTGATTTACTAAAGATGGTCTAAATTTAGGAGTTTGTTCTTTTTTTTATACTCTTGAGAATTACTTGGAATGTTCCACGGAGTAAAACTGTTAATTCTTGTTTTGCTCATTTTTTCCCTAAGAACTTTGACCAGAATAAACTAGAAGAAGAAATGAGAAAACGAAAAGAAAGAGTAGAAAAATGGCGAGAAGAACAACGCAAAAAGGCCATGGAAAACATAGGGGAACTGAAAAAGGAAATTGAAGAGATGAAACAAGGGAAAAAATGGAGTTTAGAAGATGATGATGGTATGTTTATTTCTTAGACTTATAGCCTAGAGAACAATTCATATAGAATATTCTAGAACTGCGAGTAATAGTTTATATTGGGATTTTTTTAGACTATCTTTTACTGTGAAAAAACATAACATCATGTTTACCATTTTAACCATAAAATTTAGTGACATTAATGACATTCACAATTTTACACAATGCTGTGCCCATCACCCTGTCCTTTTTTAGGGCTTTATCATCCCAGATGGAAACTTTGTACCTATTAAGCAGTAATTTTGTCCCCCCTTTCCTTAAACCCCTAGAACAGTGCCTGGTAATCTGTATTCTACTTTTTGTTTCTATGATTTACCTATTCTAGGTCCTTCACTGGAATCATACAGTATTATCCTTGTGCTTTGCTTATTATACTTAGCATAATGTCTTCAAGATTTATTCATATTGTAGTATGCGTCCGAATTTTCTTCCTTTTTAAGGCTAAGTAATACTCCATTGTATGTATCTATTAAATTGTTTACATATTCATCTGTTGTTGAGTATTTGGTTGTTTATACCTTTTTTTGGCACTTGTGAATAATGCTGTTATAAATACTAATGTGCAAGTGTCTGAATTCCTGCTTTCATTTCTTTTGGGTATATACCTAGAAGTGAAATTGCTTGTTTCATATTGAGATTTTTAAATACTCCTATTAATATTTCTGTTAAAATTTAAATTGCTAATAGTAGTGATCAGGAAAAAATCACTCATTTTACTTTAGGGTACTAAGGGACACAGTGAGTGAACAGCTCTCTTTTTTTTTTTCCTTTAAGAATTTTTGTAATGAAGATAATTTAGTCATGTTTTCAAGTTCCTCTGGATTTCCATAATTTAGAAGAGAAGCATTTCTCCTCCATATCTAGTTTTGACTTTTGGGGTTTTAGTAGTGTGTAGAAAAGTGAAGTTTTGTAGGAAAATGGAATTTTGATCCATTTCTGTGAAAATTCATATTAGTTTAAATAGATGAATGAATGGATTATATCTTTAAGTATTAATGTCCTTAGTTAAATAAGACTAGATTTCTTAATAATTTATCTGCTATTTTTTTCTTTTGTAATTTAAAGAAAGGTAATTGATAACTAAAGATTATTAAGCAGAGAAAATTTTCAGTTCTGCTTCTAGTAGTGCAATTGTAAAAGTTAATGTGGGAGATCTGTTTTTTTGCATAATTAATCTTTTTTCCTTGTTTAAGCTTAATGATTTGTAATTTTATCCTTTATTTCCTTTATCATTATTACTCAAAATTAATACTTAATTAATGTGAAAAATTATAGGTGTGAGCATTTGAATTGCCCTGTAGATAGGAGAGTGTTTGGGTAATGAGATAAAAGAATGGTGAAGTGTGGTGTGATTATTCTTTTTTTTGGAAACACATGTTCAAAGGAAATGTATTCTAATGTTTTAGATGATGAAGATGATCCTGCAGAAGCTGAAAAGGAAGGAAATGAAATGGAGGGTGAAGAGTTAGATCCATTAGATGCTTATATGGAGGAAGTGAAAGAGGAAGTAAAAAAGTTTAACATGAGAAGTGTTAAAGGTGGTGGAGGTAATGAAAAGGTATGGAATTTTTCCTTATTATTTTTAAAGATCTCTATTTTTAATTGGATAACTTGAGTTCATTGTTGCATTAACCTGCCAAAATGCGTGACTTTAAAAGTTAATGTTTTTGCTTCTTTCTCACATCTGAGGACTACAGATGCTAGTGATTTTTAGCTATAAATTACTTCTTTTAAAAGTCATTATTGCCAACATCATCTTTTTTCAGTATCTTTGCTTTTTTTTTATTTATTTATGCATACAAGAGCTGGGGTACAGGACAAAGGGGTGTGTGTGGGGAATGGGGGTGAGAGGATTCACCAGAGACAGTGGAGAGCAGAATAGGCAGACTGACTGAAATACACTGCTGAGGGGAGCAGCAGGCGAGTCAGGAGAGGTCTGCTGCGCCATGTGGCTTGCTCCCTGGCCGGCTAGGGAATCAAACTCGTGCTACAGAGGCTACAGAGGCTGTGGACAGCTTCATAGGTTGCATCTTAAGTATTAATCCCCACCTGGGAGGCCCCTGCTTGCTGTTTTATCAATAATTCCTCTCCAGATTTTCCCAGCATTTTCATCTTTCATACTCCTAATACCCCCTCCTAGTCTATTTTTCTTTTCATATAGCATGTGTTACTTTTTAACCAAATTTTGAACTTTCTATCATGTTTATTTTTTGTCCTTTATGAGAACTTTCTATCATTTATTTTTTGTCTTTTATGAAAATAAAAGCTCCCCAGGAGCTATGACCTTTACCTGTTTCGTTTGTTGAGTCATTCTAAACTTCTAAAACAATGTCTGTATTGTCGAGTGAAGGAAAAGTCCCATTTAGTAGTGTTTGAAAATAAGTTGCATTATCTACTGTTATATAAAAAGATGTGTTATATAGTAAGCTACATTGATGTATTGTAAAATATGTGATTGTATTACATTTTAAGATTTATAGAAATAAGTTTTTTCATAAGTTGCCACTTAAGTTGTCATAAGCTAACATAAATTATAACAATTACTGTGCTTCAGTTCTGCTTCTATATATTGTTTCAACTTTGCAAAATATTTAAAAAAAAAAATTTTTTTTTTTTTAGAAGTCTGGGCCAACAGTCACAAAAGTGGTCACTGTTGTGACTACCAAAAAAGCAGTTGTAGATTCTGATAAGAAGAAAGGTGAGCTCATGGAGAATGATCAGGATGCCATGGAGGTAATTCTTTATTAATTTTTGTCTTGTTCATGGTATTGTCGTAGAATCACTTATTAGATAGCATTAATGGAAACATGCTTTTCTTTATTAAACTAGTATTAAGAGGAATTCTTACTAGTCTTAACAATATTGTAGCTGAATATCCAGTTGGTAGAACATGCTGACATCTTTGACCTGTTGCTCTATGTCAGTGTTTGATTCCCTCCTGCACACCTCATCAACACACCTCAGATGTGCAATAGGGAAGGAAGAAATGCAGTAATAGGATGAATGAAATTTCTTCCTGTTACTTTACTATGCAATGTAAACATTTAGATAGGACTATAGCAAAACTTTATTGAAGTTATGTCAAATTATGTTATTTTAGCTGTAATTTGTTAGAATGTTCTGGAAGGGCTAGAGATAAAGAAAAAATTTTGAAACTTTAGAAAGCACAAACGTATCTTCTCTGAGAGGAGTTTTTTATTTTTTTTATTTTTTTATTTTTTTTAAAGATTTATTTATGCATACAGGAATTGGGGTGCAGACCAGAGGTGTGGAGGGTGAGAGGATTCATCAGAGACAGAGTGGGGAACAGAACAGGCAGATTGACTGGAATACACTGCTGAGGGGAGCAGCGAGCAAGTCAGGAGAGGTCTGCCGTGCCATGTGGGTAGCTTCCTGGCGGGGGATTGAACTTGTGCTGCAGTGGCTACAGATAGCTTCATAGGTTGCGCCTTAACCTCTTGCACCACCAGGGAGGCCCAGAGAGAGAGAGAGGAGTTTTTTAAATGCTAGGAATATTGCGTCCCATAAGGAGAAAATGGTAATGAATTTTGCTCTTAACTCCTTTTTTAAAAAATTATAGTATTCTTCAGAGGAGGAAGAAGTTGATCTTCAGACAGCCCTTACAGGCTATCAGACAAAACAGAGAAAGCTTCTAGAACCCGTAGATCATGGAAAAATTGAATATGAACCATTCAGAAAAAACTTTTACGTTGAAGTTCCAGAACTAGCAAAAATGTCTCAAGAAGGTAAAGTTTTCTTATTTGTTTATTGGTTATTGTGGAAATAGAAGAAGAATTAACACTTATTTTTCTGGAGTCAGTGTGCATTGGCTGTGAGCTGATGGATGCATGGAAGGAATTTGCCTGGCTCACTTGGAGAAGTGAGCGTGGGAACCAGAATGCAGTATGTCATTCTAAAGAGTGGGAACATCATCTGCAACGATCGAGAGCAGTGAGGAGGATGTTTTTGAGTCAGTATGTTTTTGGGAGTATTTAAAATGTGAACAAAAGTTGTCTTGTCTCATGTTGAGATTTTCAGTATTGAAAATAACTTTTATGTGAAGTTTAGCAAATAAAATATTACTAGCCATTTCTTTCTGATATTTGAGAGTGAGGAACCAATGTGAATCTGGGTGATAATGGTAAAATAAGGATAATCTGGGTACCTCCTGCTTGTAGAGCAAGTGGTTGTATTGCTTGTCTATCATTATTCATTTATTCCTGTTGCAACTTGAAGCCAAAATTGTAGAAACAGGAGTATTTTTTTTTTTTTTAAAGATTTATTTATTTATTTATACAAGCACTGGGTACAGTCAGAAGCGCGGGAGGGTGAGAGAATTCACCAGAGCCAGAGCAGGGAGCAGAGCAGGCAGAAGGTCCGAAGTACACTGCTGAGGGGAGCAGCGGGCAGCAGGAGAGGTCTGTGCGCCATGTGGGACCCTCCTCCGGTGGCCGGGAGCAGCTGGGGATTGAACCAGCGCTGCAGAGGCTGTGGGCAGCTTCGCAACCCAGCACTCAACCGCTGCGCCACCGGGGAGGCCCATGGAGTATTTCTTATCCTTAGTTGATTGCAACAGTGATACCTTTAACTGTATCTCTGGGCTGTTTAGTGCTTTGCTCTGTAGGTTTTATATGAAGTTATTTTTGGTAACACTAAAATAAGAATTTGAGATTCTTTACCTTAATATGCCCACTGCAAAAGTAGTAGCCGCTATAAGCACAATATTTAAGACTTTTTTAATCTCAACTTTTTTTTTTGTAGAGGTAAATGTATTTCGTTTGGAAATGGAGGGCATTACAGTCAAGGGAAAAGGTTGCCCAAAACCAATTAAATCTTGGGTCCAATGTGGAATTTCCATGAAGATCTTAAATTCTCTGAAAAAGTAAGTAGTTAATGATTGTGCATTTCCCAATGTCCTGCTACTCAAAATAGTTTTTTCACACAATTATTCCCCTTGGTTACATTTTTACTCTATTGGAAAATCTTGTTCTTTCTGGTCTTAGATATTGAGATGTAATTTACATATCACAAAGGTTACCTTTTAAAGTGTACAATTCAGTGTTTTTTTTTTTTTTTTTTTAAGATTTATTTATGCATACAAGAGGTAGGTACAGGCCATAGGTTTGCAGGGTGAGAGGATTCAACAGAGACAAAGCTGGGAGCAGAACAGGCAGACAGACTGAAATACACTGCTGAGGGGAGCAGCAGGCAAGACAGGAGTGGTCTGCCTCACCATGTGGGTTTCTCCCTGGCCGGCCAGGGATCGAATTCGTGTTGCAGAGGCTGAAGATTGCTTCATAGTTCGGCGCCACCAGGGAGGCCCACAATTCAGTGGTTTTTATTGTATTTATGGAGTTGTGCAATCATCTCCATAATCTATTTTTTTTTTTTTAAGATTTATTTATTTATACAAGAACCAGGGTACAGGCCAGACTTGCAAGAGGGTGAGAGGATTCACCAGAGACGGAGCGGGAAACAGAACAGCCAGACTGACTGAAATACATTGCTGAGGGGAGCAGCGGGTGAGACAGGAGAGGTCTGCCACACCATGTGGGTTGCTCCACAGCCAGCGGGGATCAACCAGCACTGTAGAGACAGCGGACAGCTTCATAGCGCTGTGCTCAACCGCCTGCGCCACCAGGAAGGCCCCCACCATAATCTAATTTTAGAACATTTTCATCTCCAAGAGAGACATGTAGCCATTATCAGTCTTCTCCTTTGTCCTCCATCCTAGGGAGACCACTAATTCACTGTCAATATAGATTTGCTTATTCTAGATATTTCATAGAAATGGGATCATATCAGTGTATCTTGCCTCACTTAACGTATTTTCTAGGTTCATGCAGTACAGTAATCCATTCTTTTTTGCTAAATAATATTTATAGATAGATCACATTTTGAAAGACCTTAGTCTTATGGGAGGCCTGATATATTAATTCCTTCCTTACCTTCCTTTGTTTTTTTTTATAAGGCATGGCTATGAAAAGCCCACCCCAATCCAAACCCAAGCCATTCCTGCTATCATGTCTGGACGAGATTTGATTGGTATTGCCAAAACAGGAAGTGGAAAGACCATTGCATTTCTGTTGCCCATGTTTAGACACATCATGGATCAGAGGTCATTAGAAGAAGGAGAGGGACCAATAGGTATGATTCCTTTCATTAAACTATTTGCTGTCATTTTATCAGAAAGACCTGATACTTTATAATGTACTTAATTATGACAATAAAGATGTCTTGATGTACATTTCCTTTATAAATTTGGCACTTTGGGGCTGATTTCCCCTTAACCAGCAGGTGGAGTGACAATCATCAGAGCTCTGGAGTGACATCTCAGAAGTACAAAAACAGCCTCTCCTGGCACAGCTCAATTTTTAAACTCTGACTCGGCAGGTAGTCTCCTTGTGCATCTATCTATTTATGTTGAGGTTTGTTTTTAGCCAGTATCTGTGGATCTATAAACTCAACATAGAAGATTGTAAGGAAATGTATTTTCCTTTTTATTTTTTATTTTTTTGCCTTAAAAGGCTATAGTGCCAGCATTTCATTCAGGATTAGGTCTTCAGATTTCTTGATTCATTTGGCAGCTCTCTCTTCTGCAAATTTGAGTAGGGTTTTGGAAAGTTGTTCAGCTCCACTCTTGGAAACGGAGGGCACAGTGTATTTCTCCTCTGTCTGTGCCCCTCAGACCAAGGTTGTTTCCGGAAGCCGAGGTATGGTTCTGCAGCACAGTGAGTCACTTGATTGTCTTTGCTCTGTGATTTGCAGTTGAGAACAACATGCATTCTGTTTAAACCGAGTATTTTCCTGAGGGTATTTAACTCATTTGTCTCCCTATAGCATGTTCTTAAAATCTTCTTAAAATTTTCTTCCATAACAATTTCTGTTAATTAAGTTTTTGGAAAAAAAAATAGGATTTTCAGAGGTGCATAAAACAATACAAAAAATAGTATTAGAGAACTGAACTTTATTGCAGAGGTTAAATTTAATACTTTAAAGCAGAGCATCAAAATTTTTGGTGGTTAGGCTTTTGACATATTTATCTTTTCAGCCGTCATCATGACTCCAACTCGAGAACTGGCTTTACAAATTACTAAAGAATGTAAGAAGTTTTCCAAGACCTTGGGACTTAGAGTGGTCTGTGTTTATGGTGGAACAGGAATCAGTGAGCAGGTAGTTAAACATTCAGTTTTTGCATTCTTAAGTTGAATGACTTAATAAAATAAAAGTGATTTTCTGTTTCAGTGTTTTAATAGTGATTGCTTCTAACAATTTTTAAAATAGGAGGTGTGAAATTAATGGTCAGAATGGTGTTATTTTTCAATTTTTGAGTAGTTTTTCCCTTAGGTTGCTTCTTCCTCTTTGTCTTTCCATGCTCAAGGAAGGCAGATATTTTTTTCCATTGTATAAATAAGGAAATATTCAGAAAGGTTAACACATTTTAGCTTAATGATGCCATAGCTTGTCCTAGGACCTAGGTTCTTGTGATTCATGGGCCAGCATTTATTTTCTCTATGCTGACATCTTTAAACGGTTGCAGTGAGTGGGATGCTTTAATATCATCAGCATTCTTCAGTGATTTTAGCACAGATTATTTAAACATACCTTCATTCAATCTTTTGTTTGGCATTTATACAAGTTTATCATCAGATATTTAGTTTTAACTAGAAGAAGTAAAAAAGTCAGCTTTATGATCAAAGAAGTTTGGAAATGGAATATACAAAGTTAAAAGTTTCTTTTCTACTGAACTTCTTAGCCTTTATTAAGCTAATCTAGAAAAATGGGATGAATTAAGTGGCATTTTTCTGAATTTACTTAATCATAAAACTCTTTTTGAGAGTTTGTGTTATATAAAGACACACTATGGGAATCTTTGCTTTTGGTATTCTAAACTATTTTATTTTATTTTTCCATAGAAGAACTGGGGTGTAGGCAGAGTTGGGGGAGGTGAAAGGATTCACCAGAGACAGAATGGGGAGCAGAACAGGCAGATTTATTGAAATACACTGCTGAAAGGAGCAGTGTGCAAGACAGGAGAGGTCTTCTGAGCCATATATGGGTTACCTCTCTGGCTAATGGTTGAACTCAGGCCATAGAGGTGATAGCACTGAGACTTAACCTCTAGGCCTGTATTCCAAGCTATTTTAAACATTTGAAGTTAGTTTTCTAAGTTTATGTTTGTCAGGTTTTTTTTTTTTTTTTTTTTTTTTTTTTTTTTTTTGACCAAAGCCTTTAATCAGAAATTTAAGATAACTTGGTGTGTGCTATGCATCTTATATTTATAAAAATGTCAAACAGAAGCTTTATGTTGGCTAGTGCGTTCTGGTATTTCCATTCTGTTTTATTTTAAAACCACTGGTTGTGACTTACTGATTTCATGAGTTGATAATGGAATCAACTCTCAGTGTGAAAAATGTTGATCTATATAACCACTTTATCTCCTGCTCTCTCATGTTTCTTTCTTGGTTTTGATGGGTTATGCCAAAATAAAATTGGTTAAAATTTGTGATTTTATTTGATAATTTCTAGATTACAGTGTAGTATGATCATGTTGCTACTACCTACCCCTTTAGTAGTGCTTCAGCATTCTAAAGAATTGAGCAGGGGGCCTCCCCGGTGGCGCAGCGGTTGAGTGCTGGGTTGCGAAGCTGCCTGCGGCCTCTTCAGCGCCGGTTCAATCCCCGGCTGCTCCCCGGCCACCGGAGGAGGGTCCCATATGGCGCGCAGACCTCTCCTGCCGCCCGCTGCTCCCCTCAGCAGTGTACTTGGGTCCTTCTGCCTGCTCTGCTCCCCGCTCTGGCTCTGGTGAATTCTCTCACCCTCCCGCGCTTCTGACTGTACCTAGTGCTTGCATAAATAAATAAATAAATAAATCTTTAAAAAAAAAAAGAATTGAGCAGGAAACTTTAGAGTCTTCTAATCAAACCCCTGCCTTAACCTTTTGTAGCAATCCTGGGACCAAGGACAATATTTTCAATCTGTTTAAATAAGCATTAGTGGTAAATAGACTATAAAATTTCATGTTTGTTTTTTTAGATTGCTGAGCTGAAAAGAGGTGCTGAAATTATTGTTTGCACACCTGGTCGAATGATTGACATGTTAGCAGCTAACAGTGGTAAGTCAGAGGTATATTTTTGTTCTCTTTTTTTCCTTTTTGATTTCTGTACATTTTTGTTAAGTCAAAGCAGATACAAGAAACCACCAGATGGTTTCTACATTTCTTCTTAAAGCTGTAATATCTTAACATTTGTATTGTAACAAGCTCATTTTTGTAAGCGTTGAGAATACTTTTGCAATTTAAAACGTCTTTTCAAAACTAATTTCAGCTGATCTCTTTAGCTATTACCATAGAGTCTTAATTCAGTTGGCCTTAACTTGCTTTTAAAAGGGTGGGAGACTGTCTTTTTGTTTTCGGTAAAACTTTTTATCCATTGGAAATAGTATTTTCTTACAATACTGGATAAATTAAGATATTGCAACTTCAAGAAGTTTTATCTTTTGTAAATGTTGCATGCTTTTTAAGCTCAAATGTTGTGCTTTGTTAAATTATTCCCTATCAAAACTGTTACTAAACTGTTGACATTATTTAACTTCTGTGGAGAAAGGCCCTTCAAGATTTATAGAACTGGGCTTCCGAGACTTAAACCATCAAAGGTAGGTAATTTAATGCTGTTCCCAACCTTGCAAAACTAATTGGGGCTGCAAATGTTAGTGTGGAATACTTAAATATTAGAAAGCATATATTTTGGCTCATTTCTACTTTTTGAAGAAAATGCTTTGGAAGATTTTCATTGTAGTACTCATTATATACATAATAGAGTATTAAAAACTGTGAGTAATGCATGTTTCTAATAGAATTCTGCTTGAATTTCTGTATACATTTAATTCTAATTGTCCATGAAGTTGGCAAAGTGACATCAAAATTGATGTCAATGTGCTTATACAGCATATGAAAAGTTTTGGATTGAATGCTGATTAAATAATCCCTTGTTTTTTCTCAATGCTGCATTGATTTAACTCATCTGAATTCATCTTGATTAATTTTACTTTTTTCCCTTATCTTTTTGGTTTATATTTAATAACTTTTTTATATATGTTTTGCCAGGTGATTGATTCAGCAATTGATAGAAATGCTTTTGTTAATCCTTTAGGAAGGAATTCCTGTGTATGTATTTAGTTTTCAGTGGCTAAGAGACCAATTGCTCTTATTTAGACCAGTGGGACCACTTAGTGAAATTGGATTTGTATCTTTGTATAGAAGAATGTGTATTTATGTAACACATTTGGTGTTTAAAGCTTTTGTACGTTGTCATTAATGCCCATTTAAAACTTCTAACTATATGAAAGTAGGTTAAAAAATACATAAAGAGCAGTTTTCTACATCTGAAATAGTTAGCTCTGGAACTTGCTTTCCACACATACGCTGTAATCTCTAATATGTTTTTTCCTAGGTGATGCTGTCAGATAATGGCTGATGTGGCTCGATGCTTCATCTCAGTCTTAGTTTTATGATGTGTTTTGGAGAGGGCTGTTTTCTGAATTTTACAGGTTCTTCAGGCCCTATGATGGTATGCAAGAGACGAGTTTGACAAAATAAAGGGCCTCATATACCCATTGTCAGAAAGTATTTGCCATTAGATTAAGACATTGTAGACCAAAATTTCTTTTCACTGTTTAAAGATACCTAACTTACCCCTCTGGTTAAGTCAGGCATTTTAGTTCCCTTTACAGTTTTTTAAAGTTCTTGGTAGTCATAAAATGAACTGTGACTGATTTTCAGTTTTCTTTTTGTCTTTATTTTTCTTTCCTCACCTTAGGTCGGGTCACAAATCTTCGAAGAGTGACATATGTTGTTTTAGATGAAGCAGACAGAATGTTTGACATGGGTTTTGAACCACAGGTGATTTTAAATTTCTTAGTGCTTTGAATTGTAAAATAAACTGCCATGAGAGTGAAATGTTAATGGATTTTGAAATTCTTGAATATTCTCACACCTCTACTATGTGGTAAAATGGTGGATTGGGACATATGAAAAGGAAATAAATATTTCTGTTTTGAATTTTTTATATTGAGAGTATTTGTTCAGGCTTTCCTTAGCCAATTGAACCATCATTGGTAAAATTAGAATTAGATTATTCTTATAGAATCTCAAGCTTTCATATTTTATAGTTCTCGTATTTCAAATTAATTTAATTTGTGCTTTTATTTATTTTTTAAAGATTTATTTTTATTTATTTATGTATGCAAGAACTAAGTTGTAGGCTAGAGGTGCAGAGGGCTAGAGGATTCAACAGAGACAGAGTGGGGAGCAGAGCAGGCAGGTCTACTGAAATATACTCCTGAGAGGACCAGCTGGTGAGGCAGAAGAGATCTGCTGTGCCATGTGGCTTAGCTCCCTGGCTGGATATTGAACAGTGGCTGGCAATAGCTTGAGAGCACTGAGAATTTAAACCCTTTAGGAGGCCCTAATTCATGCTTTTAGTGCAAAGCATTGGTCTAACATAGATTTTTGTATTTCTTACACATTCTGTTTTCTCAAATGCAAAACTTTAAAAGAAATGCATGTTCAAAGGTGGTGGAAGATTTTCTTGACAGCAGTGTGAATTGTTAATGTGTTATGGATGCCAAAAAAATCGATTATCACAAAGTGCAATAATAAATATGGATATTAGAGGGCTTCCCTGGTGGCGCAAGGAGTTAAGACAAAAACTATGAAGCTGTCCGCAGCCATGCAGCACAAGTTTGATCCCTGGCCAGGGAGCAACCACATGGTGCAGCAGACTACTCCTGGCTTGCCCATTGCTCCCCTCAGCAGTGTATTTCCATCGATCTGCCTGTTCAGTTCCCCACTCTGTCTCTGGTGAATCCTCTCATCCCTTGCACCTCTGGCCTGCACCCCAGTTCTTGTATGCATAAATAAATAAATCTTTAAAAAAAAATAAAAATGGATATTAGAAAGGGTAAGGTTAACATCATGGTTGACTTTTTCAGTTTATTCATGTATTCTCCAAAAGTGTAGCTCCTGTGATATTATGGTACATACATTATGTTTAAATTTAGGGACCAGGGCCTCCCCAGTGGCGCTGCGGTTGAGTGCTGGGTTGCAAAGCTGCCTGCAGCCTCTACAGTGCTGGTTTGATCCCCACCTGCCAGGCGAGGGTCCCACATGGCGCGCAGACCTCTCTTGCCTCCCGCTGCTCCCCTCAGCAGTGTACTTTGTCAGTCTGCCTGTTCTGCTCTCTGCTCTGGCTCTGGTGAATTCTCTCACCCTCCTGCACTTCTGACTGTAGCCAGTGCTTGTATAAATAAATAAATAAATCTTTAAAAATAAATAAATAAGTTTAGGGACCACATTCTAAATGATTACAGAGGACCACAAAAGAGAGTTAACAGGATTATGGTTAACACTTGAGCCATGTGAGGAACAGATAAAAGAAATGAGGAGTATGTAGTTTGGAGTAGAGGACTTCATAGCCTCTTTTAACTCTGGAAAAAGTTTGTCACATATAAGAAAAAGTAGATTATCCTTTCTGTCCCAACAACCTTGAAATGAACATAATGTGCTATACGACTTGGATAGCATTATTTAGAGATGAACCAGGTTACTTTATAGTGGGAAGATAGTGTTCAAGCACTTACAAGGAGTCTGTTTGTGGAAAAAAAGTAAGGGACTTAAAGAATAAGATGCAAAATGAAACTGGTTCCCTTTTACATCTTTCCCAATCATAGGAACCTTAGCACTTATGATAGTGCTGGCAGTAAGTGTCGTGACAGGCCTTTCCAGAATGAATTCCAAACACATTTTTCATTGATTTGCAAAGTGTGAATCATCCCCTGCGCTAAGTAGAGGGGAGAAAGGCTGAGTAATTGTTTACTTGTTGGAGAGAGGTTTTAGATTGAGTTGTTGATTATGTTCTGAGCTATAGTGTAGATTTTAAAGATTTATTTTTTTTATTGATTATGCATACAAGAACTGGGGTCTAGCCCATAGGTGCTGGGGGGCGAGTAGATTCACCAGAGACAGTGGGGAGCAGAACAGGCAGACCTACTGAAATACACTGCTGAGGGGAACAGCAGGCGAGACAGGAGAGGACTGCTGCACCTTGTGGGTAGCTCCCTGGCCAGGGATCAAACTCAGGTCACAGTGGCTGGCGATAGTTTGATAACGCTGAGTCTTTAATCCCTGGCCACCCTGAAGGCCGTATGTCTATCTTTTGAAGAAACTCTCAAACTGGCTATTCCATTAATGGTCCAGTGTTCTCAGCTTTATGGTCCAGTGTAATCTTAATACCAGAATCAAACAAGGTAAGTTATAGTTTTATGTACAATGATTAAAAAGCTCAAAAAAATCTTATTTGGGAACTAAATATAACAATGCTTAAAGTAGATTTTCATATGGAAGTTAATTTTCTGTGGATGTAAGATGAGTTTAATATTAACAAAATCTTATCCATTGTTTTGGTTTCCACAGTTTTAGTTACTTATGGTCAACTGTGATTGGAAAATGTTATTTGCAGTAAGATTTTTTTTTTTAAAGATTTATTTATTTATGCATACAAGAACTGGGGTACAGGCCAGAGGTTTGGGGGGTAAGAGGATTCACCAGAGACAGAGTGGGGAACAGAACAGGCAGATGGACCGAAGTGCACTGCTAAGGGGAATAGTGGGCGTGTCAGAGGTCTGCTGCGCCATGTGGGTAGGTCTCTGGCCAGGGATCGGAACTCGTGCTGCAGCTTCATAGGTGGTGTTTTAACCCTTTGCACCACTAGGGAGGCCCTACAGTAAGATATTTTGAGGAACCATGTTTATATAACTTATTACATTGTTGTAATTATTTTATTATATTGTTGTTAATTTCTTATTGTGCCTAATGTATAAATTAAACTTTATACATATAGGTATGTATGTATAGGAAAAAGCACAGTATATGTAGGGTTCAGTGTTGTCTATAACACTGAGAGCCACTAGAGCTCTCAGAAAGTATCCACTGAGGATAAGGGGAGATTACTGTAATAAATCACTTTACCCTGTTGCCAGAACAGGGGTGTGAAAACACAGTATTATCTCAAATAGGGAAAAGGCATTTCATAAAATTTTACTCATTTATAAATTTACCACACTAAGAGTAGTGGGGATCCCCTCTTAGCTAATAATAACGAAAGACTGTTTACCACCAAAAGTTTGTAGTATGTATCCTACTGTGAAACTTTTAAACTATGAACCTAAGAAACAAAATGAGATATTTAACATCCACTCAGCATTTTATTGGAGCTCCTCGTCAGCACAGACAAGAATAGGAAGTAACTTGGAAATATTTGGAAAGAAAGAAAATAATTGTTACTTGCAGATGATATGACTTCTTTGCAGAAGAGTAAAAGTATTGTCTACAGACAGATGATTGGGATAGATAGATGACAGATAGACAGATGATTGGGATGGACAGATAGACAGATAAGAGAATAGAGAAGTTTCTAGATACAGTCAGCAAACATATCGTTTACGTTTCTTTTCCTAGTAAATTAAGAAATGTACTTTAAGGGGCCTCCCTGGTGGCAGAAGGGGTTTAGCACCGCACTTTGAAGCAATCCGCAGCCTCTGCAGCATGAGTTTGACCCCTGGCCAACCAGTGAGCAAACAACATGGTGCAGCAGACCTTTCCTGTTGCTCCCGCTGCGCCCCTCAGCAATGTAGTTCAGTCAGTCTGCCTGTTCTGTTCCCCACTCTGTCTCTCGTGAATCCTCTCACCCTCCTCCCCTGCATCTCTGGCCTGTACCCCAACTCTGGTATGCATAAATAAATAAATCTTCAAAAAAAAAAAAATGTGGGCCTCCCTGGTGGCACAAGGGATTAAGACGCAACCTTATGAAACTATCCGCAGCCACTGCGGCACGAATTCAGTCCCTGGCCAGGGACCAACCCACATGGCGCAGCAGACTTCTGCTTCGCCTGCTGTTCCATTCAGCAGTGTATTTCCGTCAATCTGCCTGTTGTGTTCCCCACTTAGTCTCTGTTGAATCCTCTCACCTACCACACCTCTGACCTATACTCCAGTTCTTGTATGCATAAATAAATAAGTCTTTAAAATAAAAAAAGAAATGAAATGTACTTTAAAAAGCTTAATTTATGACATTATGAGAAAATAAATGTTGCAAAAGATATATAAGGTATATTTGGAGAAAATATGAAACTTTATTGGAAACAGTAATACGGGCTTAAGTTGACTCAAATTTATGTAAATAAATGTGATGAGAAACCCTTTTAGAAGAGGGGGTAAAAGATGGGTGGGAGAGAAAATACAGTTCTTATTTTAGGATTTAGTTTTCTTTGGTATGTTAGGTACTGTGTAGTCAAAATATTGTTGCCCTTTTCTCCTGTTTTATTTCCTTGTGCAATTTTCTATAAATCCTTATATTGTACCTTTCATAGGAGGTTTCTGGAGGTGAGAAGTACTGTCATATGTTTGAAAAAACATCATTCTGACTGCTGGGTGGAAAGTTGATTTCAGATTAGGCAAGAATAAAGGCAGAGAGATCTGTTAGGAGATAGTTCACATAATCTAGATGAGAATTGTTTGAGTTTGTCCCATAAACCTAGAATTTCCAAGTACCCTTTCATATAGACTACATCATCTTTAGTTGGAGTGAAACTATAGTCTACTCCTGGCAAAAACATCATCCTTCTCAGTTTCCAACCACACACCACTCTACCTGGAAATCATCAGCCATCTTTTTCATTATGTCCTTTTTACCCCTCTTTATACCTGTCACCACAGAAATCCTAAGACTTGATTCCACCAAGGCTCTGTAGGCATTAAATCAAATGAAACCTCTACCCCTACTTCCACAACAGTAAGTTCACTTTCATTGTTTTGTTTCTTCCTGTACCTTTTACCATCATTGACACACAGTATATTTATCACTCTATCCTCGTTATATTATAAACTCTATGAAGACAGAATGGTTTGCCTAATTTTATTGCGTATTCCTAGCCCTGAGAATAAGCTGGGGTTATTCTCAGGTTGCTCAGTAAAAACATGTGGGGTCAGTGAGGGAAAACTGCTATGATGCTGCTGGAGATTGTTTACATTGTACATGTACTTTGAAGACTGAGACTGCTGAATTTTATTCCATTTGTTCCATTTTTAGTTTAGGGTAAAGCCAGTGAATGAGAGAGTAGTCAGGCATGGCTCCTAGATTTTGGACTCATACATGTGGATGACTAGAGTGACCTTTTCTTGAAATGGGAAAACTGTGAGAAGTAGAAATTGTAGGGTAATATCAGTTGTAATATTTTCAAGTAGCAGATTTAAAAGTCTCATTTGACTTTTTTTGAGACTAGTTCTGAAAAGTTTCTTCGGTGGCTTTCAGCATTTTATGATTTGGAGGCTACACCATATTTATTTGTAATGTTTTCTCAGGTCATGCGCATTGTGGATAATGTCCGTCCTGATCGACAAACAGTTATGTTTTCAGCTACTTTCCCCAGAGCTATGGAGGCTTTGGCTCGCAGAATCCTGAGTAAACCCATTGAAGTGCAGGTTGGAGGCAGGAGTGTGGTTTGCTCTGATGTAGAACAACAAGTGGTGAGTACAATCCCCAATTCCCTGCATGTTTTGGCATTGTGTGTGATTCTTTTCAGAACATTCTTTTTGATGAAGGCAAATGATTTCTAAACTTAAGTAGTACGCATCAACTGTAGCCTGAATATTTTATCAGACATACCAGCTATTCTATGGAGCTGTGTTTAAAATACACATTTTAATTTCTCCCACCAGAAGTAGTGGGCTCGTACGTAGAACTGTCACATACCCATCTTGTTCTGTGGGTAGTAGAATGTAAGGCTAGGAGGCAGAGAGATGACTTGTCCCTATTTGCAAGTCTCTTATTCTCTGAAAGTCATGCTTTTTGTGTCTCACTGATTCAAAATCAGCACTTTAAAAATCACTGTTTTCCTAGCCGTTCATCCTAGCTCCTTACAGATAGAGCAAGATATGAATTATTTATTTGTCACAAATAAGAATATATCTGTTCAAGGAAGGTATTTGTGTTTTTACTCCATTAATTTGGTGCAATTTGATGTTTGCAGATTGTGATTGAAGAAGAAAAGAAATTCTTGAAGTTACTTGAGCTTCTAGGCCATTACCAGGAATCAGGATCTGTCATTATATTTGTGGATAAGCAGGAACACGCTGACGGTCTTCTCAAGGATTTAATGAGAGCATCTTATCCTTGCATGTCTCTTCATGGAGGTGATGTTTAATTGCATCCAATAAGAAGTATTTTTTTTTAAGATTTATTTATTCATGCATACAAGAACTGGGCTATAGGCCAGGTGCACGGGAGGGTGAGAGGATTCACCCAGAGACAGAGTGGGGAACAGAACAGGCAGACTGACTGAAATATGCTGCAGAGGGGAGTAGCAGGAGAGACAGGAGAGGTCTGCCGCGCCATGTGGGATTCTCGCTGGCCGGCCAGGATCTAACCCACACTGCAGAGGCTGCGGACAGCTTCACCGCGCTGCACTCAACTGCCTGCGCCACCAGGGGATGCCCCACTTTCCATGCACTTCTCTTTTTCCTGAATGATAATACTTACTTTGGTCTCTATAATTTATTAATTTTGTGTCATCTCCCTCAGTTTTTACTTCAACAGCATATTGCGTGTAAGCATTATTTATAGTCCAACTTAGAGATTATGCAAATAAGATAATACATTGGCTTAATTAAATTCCATAGCCATAAATTAGGTAAGAAAAATTGACTAAAATTTTCTGATTCGTGTTACATTCTTTCTGTTGCACCTTACCATATGAAAGTTTTCAATTTTGTGTAACATCTCCACTGTATAAATATATATAGAGAGAACTAAACGTGGGGCAGAGACAATTTGAATTATCTTTATTCACCAAGTTTTCTGGCTATCTATGGCTTTGTAATAAACCACCCTAAAGTATATTGGCAATAGCCATTTGCTTGTGAACGTATAATTTGTGTAGAGCTCAGCATGTACATCTAATCTCCATTTCATGCTGTGTCTATTAGGGTGGCTCTGTTGGGGCTGAGGATATACTTCCAGTTTGCCTCACTTAAGTGCCTGGCATATTGGTACTGGCTCTTGACTTAGGGCTCAGTCAGGCTGCTGGCAGAGGCCCTGGACTTTCTCCTCAGGGCCTCTTTATGAGACGGCTTGGCTGGATGGCAAGACCCAAAAGCTGCTGGGTCAATTAAGGAGAATACTGGAAACTGGCAGAGTTTTCATTGCCACCATATTATTATTTTTTAATTAATTTATTTATTTATACAAGAACTGGGGTACAGGCCAGAGTTGCGGGGGTTAGGGGGATGAGAGGATTCACCAGAGACAGAGTAGGGAATAGAACAGGCAGACTGACTGAAATACACTGCTGAGGGGAGATGCGGGTGAGTCGGGAGCAGTCTGCTGCGCCACGTGGGCAGCTCCCTTGCCAGCCAGAGATCAAACTCCTGCTACAGAGGCTGCAGATAGCTTCATAGTGCTGTGTACTCCTTGTGCCACCAGGGAGGCCCCCCACCATATTCTTTATGGGCACATAGTCAGCTGGCGTAGATTCATGGGATGGAGGCATAGGTTCCACCTCTTGATGGGAGAATATCATTCCATATACAGAAGAGCTTGTGGTCTAGGACATACTTTTGCAGTCCTCTTTGGAAAATAAAAGGTCTTTGAGGATATTTATTTGGTTAACTTGTTTAAAAAGGACTCATTTTATTTTCCCTTTTTTAAATATTGTGTTAAAAGCACATTATGAAAAAATTACCATTTTAGCTGTTTTTTCCTTTTATTAAAATTTTTTGTTGAAGTAGCCTTGCATATAGAATGTGTTCCAGGTGTGCATCCTTATAAATCAGTCTGTATTTTACATTAAGTTCACCACTGAAGTCCAGTTCTGTCCTTTACTGTATCCCTTTTTACCTGATTGACTTAACTATTGTTTCTAACTTCACACTTTTTATTCACTTGGTATTTTTTTCCCATCATACCTTATATCTCTTTAGCCCTTTCTCCCTTCCTTTCCTTCTTGGCCTCAAAAGCCTCACTGTTTATTCGTGTCCACTAGTTTTTATAAGTAATTTTGCTTTGTTAAATCGTCTGCTTTGTAAACATCCAGTATTTCTCTTTGTCATTCTGACTTGCTTTACTTCACATAATTCCCTCAGACTCCTTTGTTGTAAATAGGAACTTTCTGTCTCTCCTCATGGCTGAAAAGCTCTCCATTGTGTAGGAAGACCACATTGCCTTGAGCCAGTCCTCTCACAGCGTCACTTACGGTTCCATGGCCTCGCTGTTGTAAACACTGCTGCCGTAAACATTGTAGAACATACATGTTTTTGAGTTGATGGCTTCATGTTATTTGGATAAATGCCCAAAATAGAGTGGAATTGCTGAGTCACATGGTTATTTTCATTTTTAGTTTAAGGTAAAGCCAGATTACTTTACAAAATGACCACACTAGTTTGCATTCTCACCAACAGTGTAAGAGGATACTTCTCGTCTTCTCCAGCACTTGTTGTTGGATATCTTAACAATTTTTAAGTTGTGATTCAGTGGCATTAAATACATTCACAGTGCTATGTAACCATCACCACTAAATTTCCAGAGAACTTTCATCATCCTATCCAGAAACTGTACTTTTTCAGGAAATACAGAGTTTCATTCTCCCTTTCCCATAGCCTCTGGTAGCCTGTATTCTACTTTGTTTGAATTTGCCTGTTCTGGGTGTCTCACTTTTGTGAAATCATGCAGTGTTTTTCTTTTTTTTCTGCCTGCGTTTTGCACTTAGCACAGTGTCTTCAAGATTTGTCAATGTTTTGTCATGTCTTAGAATTTTCTTCCTTTTTAGGGCTAAATATTACTTCATTGTAGTTATTAGCACATTTTCTTTATTCATTCATCTGGTGGTGCACCCTTTTGTTGTTTCTGCCTTTTGACTATTGTGAATAATGTTACTTTGAATACTGAGGTGCAGGTCTCTACTTAAGTTCCTGTTTTCAGTTCTTTAGGGTATGCTAAACTTGAAAGTGTAATTGGTGTGCTGAATGGTAAGTCTGTGTTTAATTTTTTGAGGATCTACCAATTTGCATTTTTACCACCAGTGCACTAGGGTTTTAGCTTATCCATACCCTGGCCAGCACTTGCTGTGTTCCATCTTATTTTTATAGTAGGCATACTGGTAAGCGTGAAATGGTATTTTATTGTGATTTTCATTTTCCTGTTAGACACAATTATCTCTTACTGAACTTGTTTTTGTGTGCCGGTTGAACATTTGTATATCTTATTTGGAGAAATGTCTGTCCCTGGCCTTTGACCATTTTCTAATTAGCATGTTTGTTTTTTGTTGTTGAGTTGTAGGCAAAGGGGAAGGACTATTGTTTTTTTGTTTTTTGAAAAATTATTCCTTTATTGTAAGATTTTTTAAAAATTTATTTTTGCATAGAAGTACTGGGGTATAGGCCAGAGGTATGGGGGGGTGACAGGATTCACCAGAGACAAAGTGGGGATCGGGACAGGCAGATCTACTGAAATACACTGCCAAGGGGAGCAGCGGGAGAGACAGGAGAGGTCAGCTGCACCATGTGGGTCAGCTCCCTGGCTGGGGATCTAACTTAGGCTGCTTTGCTGCGGGAGGGCTGGCCGTCCTGGTAGCTCTGAGACTTAACCCCTAGGCTACAAGGGAGGCAAGAGGAAGGACTATTGTGGGTTTTTTTTTTTTAAAAGATTTATTTATTTATGCATACAAAAAGTGGGGTACAGGCATAGGTTCAGGGGGTGAGAGGATTCACCAGAGACAGAGTGGGAAACAGAACAGGCAGATTGACTGAAATATACTGCTGAAGGGAGCAGTGGGCGAGAGGGGAGAGGTCTGCTGTGCTATGTGGGTCACCTCCCTGGCCAGGGATCGAACTCATATGCTGCAGTGGGTGTGGATAGCTTCATAGTGCTGTGTCTTAGCCCCTTGAGCCACCAGGGAGGCCCCAGGACTATTGGTTTTTAAAGAATTGTCCCTTAGACCTTCAGGGGTTCATGAGGTCTAACTATTTCCATAGTAACCCCACTATGTTATTTGTTTTTGTTTTTTTTTCATGCTTATTCTCTCAGAAATGTAAGAGTAGCTTCCTAGAGGATACCTGGCATATAGTAGCATAGTGAATGTGTCTTTTTGTTTGCTTTTTTATTATAGATATTGGATGTGTGGTCAGTGTAAGTTGGATTTCCTTCATTCACAGGAAATGGAAAACAGTTGGAACAGAATGGTTTTACAATTCTTTCTTTAATTTACTTGCAGGCATTGATCAATATGACAGAGATAGCATCATAAATGACTTTAAGAATGGGACCTGCAAACTTCTCGTGGCCACCTCTGTTGCTGCCCGAGGTCTAGATGTGAAACATTTGATTCTTGTAGTAAATTACAGCTGTCCCAACCATTATGAGGATTATGTGCACAGAGCAGGACGGACTGGAAGAGCAGGCAACAAAGTAAAGAGAATTTTTTTAATGTTGATTTCTGTTATATTAAAATACAGGTTTTTATTCAACGAGTTGATAATAGGACTTATGCGGGATATTGTGGAAATCCTCAGAGTATGCATAATATTTGATTTTTTTAGTTTGGGGTTATAAAACATTCACCGTCACACCTATCACCTTTTCCTCCAACCTCAACATTAACGCTTTTGTTTCTCCCGCACGCCCCTCCAATTACATTGCTTTTTTGACTCTGTATTTTGGTAAGTATTGGTAGGTCTAGCTCATTCATTTTATTTTTTTTTAATTTTTGCATGGAAGAACTGGGTTGCAGGGGGTTAGGAGGGGTGAGAGGATTCACCAGAGACAGAGTGGGGAGCATAACAGGTGGATCTACTGGAACACACTGCTAAGGGGAGCAGCTGGTGAGACAGGAGAGGTCTGCTGCACCATATGTGAATTACCTCTCTGGCCAGGGATTGAACACAGGCTGTGGAGATGTTAGTGTTGAGACTCAATACCTAGTCCACCAGGGAAGCCCCTAATTCATTCACTTTAAAGGCATCAGAATATTCTGTTAATGGGAAACATTGATGGTGATGTATTTGGTATTCCAACCATGGGCATTTCTGCATACTGAAGCAGTAATACTATTAATAGTATAGGTTATGTTTATGGAATATTTACTAAATGCCAGGCACTGCTCCAAGTTATTTACATATTGCATCCTCACACTTCTGCATTTAATTGCTGGGAAAAGTTGAGGCACATAGAATTTGTTCCTTAGTAGTAATGGCATTTCTTCTTTTAACCTGAGTTCTATGAATTTGGAAACTTTGTATAAAGGGCACACATATATTTCACCTTTTCAAAAATGTAATACCATTCGTGGCTCATGGGCAATATGAATAAAGGCCCTGGGTGAAGCCTGGTGACTACATATTCCTGAGGTAGAATATTAGAGTGTGTTTTAAAATTTATAAGAGGTAGGGGCAAAGGTTTTATGAAGTAGCATCCTGATTATGCTTTGCTGTTCCCCTACTTCAACTCCAGTCTTTTCTCTTGCTTGAATCAAAAAGTTACTGGGGGTGTATGAAACCTTAGGTCCTAGAGAAGCTCAGATTGGTGATATAACTGACATCATTTATGTGAAGTAATTACAAAAATTAATATATAAAGACAAGTCATTTTTTAAACAAAACTACATTTTATATACAAACATTAAATTTGATTTTTGGTTATTTTTTAAGATTTATTTATTTATGCATGTAAGAACTGGGGTACAGGCCAGAGATGTGGGGGGGTGAGAGGATTCACCAGAAGTAGAGTGGGGAACAGAACAGGCAGATGACTGAAATACATTGCTGAGTGGAGCAGCAGGCGAATCAGGAGAGGAGTGCTGCACCATGTGGGTAGCTCCCTGACCAGGCATCAAACTGTTGCTGCAGTGACTGCCGACAGCTTCATAGGTTGCGTCTTAACCCCTTGTGCCACCAGGGAGGCCCAAAAATTGTTTTTTAAAAAATATTGGAAGCTACATCCTAGGAAGTTAATATGATTTAACTGGGATAGACTTGTGTAGTAGTGGAGCAATGAAATGCAAAAAGGGAAAATTTAAGTTCTATATTAACAAAAACTAATATATCTGACAGTGTAGTTGTGCATTTGTGAAATATCTCATGCGTATAGAAACTAGGAAATTACTGATTTTGCTTACTTTAATTTTAAATATTAAACTTAGATATTGCCCTTTGAACCATTAAAGATTTTCGTAGGACTCTTAAAGTCATTTAAATTCTTTAGTAATGGAGTCAGTCTTAATAGGATTTATTACGTGGCTCACGCAGTAACTTATTTGTGATCTGTATAGCAGGCCATCTTGTTAGGGTCTAATAATTCCACTTTTCTATCATTCATTAGGGTTATGCATATACTTTTATCACAGAAGATCAAGCTCGCTATGCTGGTGACATAATTAAAGCTCTTGAATTGTCAGGGACTGCAGTGCCTCCTGATCTAGAGAAACTTTGGAGTGATTTCAAAGATCAGCAAAAAGCTGTGAGTTTTTAAACTCTTATTTTGGTGCAAATTGTAATTGTGTTCTAAACCTTGAATATTTAATACTCACAAATCTTAAAAGGATTATTTTCATTTATCTTTTTAGAGAGTGAGATAAGGCATAAAAACAAAATTCTCCCTTCTGTTTCAACTAAGTATTTTATATAGCCTGTGTAGAATTCTTATTTTTGTTACACACTAAATGAACTCTTTTTTTAGTATTGGCATACACCACCTTAGAAAATATTTAATTGCCATAAAACTCTGGACATTAACATTTTTACTGTGAAATTAATTTTATTTTTGTTTTTCCCTTAAAGGAAGGGAAAATAATTAAAAAGAGTAGTGGATTCTCTGGTAAGGGATTCAAGTTTGATGAGACAGAACAAGCCTTGGCTAATGAGAGGAAGAAGTTACAGAAAGCAGCACTTGGTCTTCAAGATTCAGATGATGAGGATGCTGCAGTTGATGTAAGTAGTGTTCTGGGCCTCATTTTTGTCAGTTGAAGCAATTAATTCCTTTCTTATTGGAGGTCTTCCCATATGACTATTGAGATAGCAATTACTGTAATCCTTTTTGGTGTGTCCTTTGCCAAACTTTTTCTATATATACACCTGTATTCACATGTGCCCATACTTGTATAATTTATAAAAATTAAATCATATTGCTTTGTGACTTACAGCAACAGTCTTTAATTGAAATCTTTCCATTTTAATGAATTTACTCTTCCATTCTTGATGGCTATATAGTACTTCATTATTTGGATATTCAATAGTTTGATGACTCAAACCCCTATTTTTTTTTTAAAGATTTATTTATTCATACAAGAACTGGGGTGTAAGCCAGAGGGATGTGTGTGGGGCGGGGAGAGGATTTACCAGAGAGAGTGGAGAACAGAACAGGCAGACTGACTGAAATACACTGCTGAGGGGAGCAGCGGGTGAGTCGGGAGCAGTCTGCTGCACCATGCGGGTTGCTCCCTGGCTGGGGATCAAACTCGTGCTGCAGTGGCTACGGGATAGTGTCATAGGTTGCGTCTCAACCCCTTGCGCCACCAGGGAGGCCCTCAAACCCCTATTTTGTAGTAAGTAAATTGTTTTGAAATATTACTCATTATTTGAAATATATTGCCATAAACTATACTATATTACCTATCCTTGCACATTTTACTTTGCATGTTTATCAGATTAAGGTTTGAGGATGTGTACATAATTGCTAGGCCAAGAAGTATATCTAATTTGGTTTTAAAGCAATGTCTCTACAAGTAGATTACCATTTTGCACTTAATGTTAGCAAGAATGCCTTCTTCCCCTGACTTTGACAATGGTGATACCAATACTATTTTTTTTTTAACATTTGATCATCATAGAACATTCTTAATGACAATAGTCAATATCTATTGAGTATTACTGAGTGTCACATCCTGTAGCAGGTGCTTTAGAGGATTTGTTTCTTCACAGTTGCTATGTGGAGTAGATACTCAGAGTATCCCCATTCAATAATTGAAGAGGAAGAGACTTAGAAAATTAACCTTTTCAGATTTATATAGCTTTTAGAGGCAACAGTTGGATCCTTTGTCCATTTCATACTTAAACTTCAGTACCCATGTTCTTAGCTTATAGCATTGTTTGTGATCCAGTGAAGAGGATCACAGCTGAGTACTCGGCAGCTGAGGGTTTCACAGAATATTCTTTAGAACCCTAATCCGAGGAGCTGCAATTTTAGAAGATGAGTATTTGGAAAACCTGCCCTAGTGCATACCACTAGTAGTATATCAAAGAATGTGAGAGGCCCTTTTAATTAAGGAGGCATATTTAGCTTATTTATTTATTGGTTTGCAACTTTTATTCAAGAACTCATACAAAATATTTCTAGGAAGATAAGTCTTAATCCTCATCTCTTTCTCCTCTTCATCCTGGTTAATCTGGGAATCACACATCTTGAAACTCCCTTTACTGTTAGCAGCTACCCATGACCAATCACATAGATTATTCTTCAGGTTATTTATTTGGTGGCTATTTGAAATACCTTTTAGGAGAAGATACCTAAGAAGTTAGAGTAATTTTGCCCCTACTCTTTTCAGAGGTTACAACCTATTCACCACCTTTTCCATTCGCTTTGATTCTGTCCTGTACAATCCACGGCATCATCCATGATTCCATCTTCTACAGCCTGGTACCGTCGATGGTGAACTTAAAAATCTACTTTTTCTTTTTGCTTTCCTTTGCCACAAGTTTTTTTTTTTTTTTTTTTTTTTTTTTTTTTTTTATGGGTTCCATGGTGCAGTGGAGGCAAATGGGCAAAGACACTTTTTTTTTTTTTTTTTTTGCTTCAACCCAAAATCCTTAAACATGTTTGATCATAGAAAAAAAATTTTTGACATACCTTTGCTCTGAACACAATTTTGGAAACCAGTAATTGAGCTGATGTTGTCATTTGAGAAATTGAGGTTCAGAAAAGTATTTGCTTTTCATCCGCACTGGTAGTTGAGCACAGCCAGGACCAGAAGCTAGGTCTTCTATTAACCTAGGCCATTTCTCTCAAGAATACTGGCACAAAATTAAGTCAGTGTTTTCGTTACCTTTTAAAGTATAACAAATCAATAAACTTATAATCTCACAGCTCAAGGGGGTCAGGAAATCAGGAGCCATTTAGCCAGGTATTTATGGGTTCAGGTCTCCTAGGGTTGCAGTCAAGCAGTTGTGTCATCTTCAAGATGGCCACTCACTTCAGTGTGGCAAGAAGCCTTTGTTGTCTCTACCCGCTTGTCCTTATGACATGTCAGCTGGCTTCCCTTAGTGAGTGATGGGAGAGAGAAGAGAAAAGGCCTTAGTGCCTTTTGTGACTAAGAAGTCATACACTGGCACTTCCACTTTGTCTACTAGAAGCAAGACAGCAAGTACAGCCCATGTTTTGGGAGAGACTCCATTTCTAGAAGGAAAGACTGTTAAAGAATTTATGAGTTTCTTTTTTTTTTTTTTTAAGGGTGGACAATTTTCATTAATCTTTTTTTTTTAGATTTATTTATTTATTTATACAAGCACTGGGTACAGTCGGAAGCACGGGAGGGTGAGAGAATTCACCAGAGCCAGAGTGGGGAACAGAACAGGCAGAGTGACGAAGGACACTGCTGAGGGTAGCAGCGGGAGGCAGGAGAGGTCTGCATGCCATGTGGGACCCTCCCCCAGCGGCCAGGGAGCAGCCAGGGGTTGAACCGGCGCTGCAGAGGCTGCAGGCAGCTTCACAACCCAGCGCTCAAACCACTGCGCCACCGGGGAGGCCCAATTTATGAGTTTCTTTTAAAATGATACCAGTTTTTTTTTTTTTTTTCCACATTACTTTGGACTTTTTTTCAAGTTTTATAGCAATGTTTTATTTCTGTGGTTTTTTTGTTTTGTTTTGTTTTTCTTTGTTTTTTTTTAAAGATTTATTTATTTATTTATACAAGCACTGGGGTACAGACAGAAGCGTGGGAGTGTGAGAGAATTCACCAGAGCCAGAGCGGAGAGCAGAATAGGCAGACAGATGGAGGACACTGCTGAGGGGAGCAGCGTGCTGCAGGAGGTCTATGCGCCATGTGGGACCCTCGCCAGGGGCTGGGCATCAAACCGGCACTGCAGAGGCTGCGGGCAGCTTCACAACCCAGCGCTCAACCACTGCACCACTGGGGAGGCCCTGTTTCTGTGGTTGTTAAAGTAATATATAATTTCTGAACAAAATTAGAACAATACTGAAGTGGAAAAAGTTAAAGAGTTACCCCTCTCAACTAGCACCATACACAGTCCACAGTCCTGATTGTATGCAGTCATTTTGAACTTTAATGCCACTTTTGCTTTCTAACTTAAAACAGTTTACTCAGTTAAATGTCAAATTTAAAAGTACTTGATAACTAAAACACTTTATTAGGGAATGAATGTTTTTAAAAGAAGCTAAGTTGACTATTTCTAGTTCGGTAAGTCTTTTTAAATTAAGCAATTTTTAAACCCTGAACAAGTTCTCCTCTGCATTTGAGATTTGGAAGGTAAAGCCTACTCTGAGGCTCTGAAAGGGTTTACTCTCTTTGGCTGGCAGTGTCAGTAGTCATTGTTGTGAGAAAGACATCTTTAAAAGGAAATGCAAATAGTGTGCATTTGCCTCACTAGGTTGGTGTGGTTAACCTGAGAATTAGAAAAAGCTCTGGGGAATTTGTGGGGCTCCTGGAGGGCAGAGCCTTGAGTGCATTGCTAATGTTTGTGTTTTTTTGTTTTTTGTTTTTTTTTATAATTTTCTAGAGGCATGTCTTATTTATTTATTATTTGTTTGTTTGTTTTTTGGTTTATACATGCACTGGGTACAGTCAGAAGCGCGGGAGGGTGAGAGAATCCACCAGAGCCAGAGCAGGGAGCAGAGCAGGCAGAAGGACCGAAGTACACTGCTGAGGGGAGCAGCGGGCGGCAGGAGAGGTCTGCGCGCCATGCGGGACCCTCCTCTGGTGGCCGGGGAGCAGCCGGGGATCGAACCGGCTGCAGAGGCTGCAGGCAGCTTCGCAACCCAGCGCTCAACCGCTGCGCCACTGGGGAGGCCCACATTGCTAATGTTTTGATGGAGAAAACAACTTTCATTTCTTTGCTTTTTTATTTGAAAGAAATAAAGCCAGAGAGTCTTCTGACTCTTGTTATTCAGATTTTTAGGAAATCAAATTGCCCGTTAGGAGTTGGGGTTTATTTTGGAACCCCTGTCTTAGGGACATGCTACTCCATTTCCGTGAAAATCATTGACTTTATTTTTAGTTATCCACTTGCCTTGAGTTATTGCCTTCTTCTTGCCTATTTCACTGCAACGTGATCTGATCTCCAGGCCTGAGTCTTGGAGTAAGTCAGCTGTATCATATTGGCTGTTGTGTCTTGACAGCACATAATCCTCATTTGCTGAATTGGGATGTATTTTCTGGACCACTAAGGAGTCTGTTTAAGTGGTGTATCCCTATTTCCTTCCTTCTTCTTTTTTTTTTTTTTTTCTTTCCCATTAGACAGATTTTTAAAAAATAAGATTTGTTACACTTAACAGAAAATTAGTGTTCTTTCCTATTGATATGTGTGGTTAAATTTAGCATAAATTTAACTATCTTATTCTAGCCTTTTGGTAGAAGTATTCTTTTTAAATTTCTATAGATCTACCTAAGTTGGGTTTTTAATTCACTTTTTTCTAATTTTTTTTTCTTTCCTTGTCTAGATTGATGAGCAAATTGAAAGCATGTTTAATTCAAAGAAGAGAGTGAAAGATATGGCAGCTCCTGGAACATCGAGTGTTCCTGCTCCCACGGCAGGAAATGCTGAGAAATTAGAAATTGCTAAGAGATTGGCTCTTAGAATCAATGCTCAGAAGAATTTGGGCATTGAGTCTCAGGTATTAAGTAATTTGTTCCGAGCCTTAGTCAATACTTTTATGAGTTTTTTGATTTAAATGCTTTTTAGGAGTTAAGTTTCTACACAAGTAAGTGGATTGTGCTAGACATTTAACATTATTTGAATATGGAATTCTTTGATTGTTGCATTTGAAACTAATGTTAAATGAGGACTTAATGCCTACTCTGGGAGGCATGTTAACCTTGGTTTTGTACAGTAATATTCTAATTGATCTTACCTAAATGAGTTTTTCTCTCTTGATCTGCTTTCATTGGTGGGTTATTGGGCACACAAATAACTTCTTAGAAGTACAAACGCCCAGTAACACAATTCAAACTGACATGGGTCTTAAGTAGTGGGAAAATGAAAATGTGTTACATATTTTGCATGCCATCTTTCGGGAGTTTTTGTGGGTTTTTTTTTTTTTTTTTGGTTAATTAAGAGTAAATTTTTGTGGAAGTCCCAAGGAAAGGTTTGTTAATTTTAACAGCATTTTGAAGAGTTTGAGATAGGACTCTGTCCAGTAGACTGTGTAAGTTCAGATATGTAGTGGCCCAGCTGGTATGACCAACCCAGAAGCCAGACTGACTCAGGAAGCAGCCACATTCAGGGCTTGTTGCTTGTCTGCATTTATTTTTATTTAGCCAGTGCATTATCATGAAGTGTTTACTGTACACAAGCATAGGCCTCTCCTGAAAACAAGATTTGTAACATCTAACGTACTACTCTCTGGGATTATTATTATTAATATCTTTATTGGGGAAAATCAAGTAGCTGTTGGAAAAATTTGAGTTGTGTCTTCATATTACTCACAGAAGAATTCATTCCATGGTAGAGTCTGTAAATACAAGTTTCAAGTTTTACTGTTTACATTTACTATGATTTATTGAATGTTGGGTCAGGCCATGGAGGGGCGGGAATTCAGTGATGGTAGTGGACAGAACTCGTAGGAGCCACAGAGCATGTGAATGATGTCAGAAATATCTCTGATAGCAAGAGTTAATTTAATTATCAAGGACATAGCTATAATCCAGTAGAGTTTTTTTTAATGTAGAGTTAAATATTCTTTAGTTTTCTCACCAAGGTAAGGGAGATACTTTAACTTTTTAGTTATATAATTGCTAAATTACAGATACAAGTAGAACTCTATTAAAAAGATGTTTTTTAGTTAGTGTCTTTCCAGAGAATAACTTGTGATAGGGTCTCCATCTTGTCTCTACCCTCAACTGAGATTTGACTGTAGGTCTTTTTTAACTGCAGGATGTTATGCAACAGGCCACCAATGCAATTCTCAGAGGTGGCACCATTTTGGCTCCCACAGTATCAGCAAAAACCATTGCAGAGCAACTCGCTGAAAAGATCAATGCCAAGCTCAACTATGTGCCTTTGGAGAAACAAGAAGAGGAAAGACAGGATGGTGGACAAAATGAATCTTTCAAGAGATATGAGGAAGAATTAGAGATCAATGACTTCCCACAGGCAAGTAGCGTTTGTTTAAGTCTTTTGCATTGTGGAGTAGAAACTCTTGCTTCTTGAGGAGTAAAAATCCCTACTTTAAAACCTATGAACATTTTTTTAATGTGTTATATAATTTATTTTTTAAATTGATTTTTTTTAGCATCATTATTCATTTTGAAACAATATTTGCTTCCCCCCACCCCCTCAGGTGTAGTCCCCATAGAGTTTCCTTCACCAATGCACCCGTGCACCATCACTGCAGTCCCCTGTGCTCCTTCTTCCCCCTCCCTCTG
This sequence comes from Talpa europaea, assembly GCF_964194135.1. NCBI lineage: Eukaryota > Metazoa > Chordata > Mammalia > Eulipotyphla > Talpidae > Talpa > Talpa europaea. The sequence continues at coordinate 29,049,212 of NC_140080.1, forward strand.
AAGCCCCTCCCACCTCCTCCCCTGCATTATGTCTCTGATTTATAATTGTCTGTTTTTGCTTTGTTGTGTTTTGTACTGTTATTGTTTTTTTACACTGATGTCTTATTTGGTTCCCCTATATTCCTGCTGTAAGTGAAACCATCTGATATTATTCTTTTTCCTTCTGGCTTATTTCACTGAGCGTAATTCCTTCTAGATCCATCCACGTTGCGGCGGTTGGCATGAGTTTATCTTTTTTGATTGCTGAATAATATTCCATTGTGTATATATACCACATCTTCCTGATCTAGTCATCTATTTTAGGGCATTTGGGTTGTTTCCAAATAGTGATAAAATAAATAGTGATATAATACTACTATAAATAGTGATACAATAAATATAGGGATACAGGTGGTCTTTTGAATCAGTGTTTCTGTGTCCTTTGGGTAGATCCCTAGGAGTGGAATTACGGGGTCATATGGTAGCTCCATTTTTAGCAGACTGAGGAACCTCCAGACAGCTTTCCATAGTGGTTGGACCAGTTTGCACTCCCACCAGCAGTGTAGGAGAGTTCCTTTTTCACCACATCCTCGCCAACATTTATTGTTGCTTGTTTTTTTGATATGTGCCTTTCTCACTGGTGTAAGGTGGTAGGTATCTCAATGTGAAACCTATAAACATTTAGTAGATACTTCACTTTGTATCTACATGGGAACAATAGAGATTGCATTTTTTTTTAAGATTGATTGATTGATTGATTGATTGATTGATTGATTGATTTATGCAAGCACTGGGTATAGCCAGAAGCGCAGGAGGGTGAGAGACTTCACCAGAGCGGGGAACAGAAAAGGCAGACTGACGAAATACACTGCTGAAGGGAGCAGTGGACGTGGCAGGAGAGGTCTGCGAGCCATGTGGGACCCTCTTCGGTGGCCAGGGATCGAACCGGATTAAACCCGTGCTGCAGAGGCTTCAGGCAGCTTTGCAACCCAGCGCTCAACCACTGCACCACCAGGGGAGGCCCTAGCGATGGCATTTTTATGACTTTTATAGGAACATTAGGATCTAAATGGATTTATGAAGTAGATAGGTGTTAATGACAATGTTCATGTTGGTCATAATTTGGTTTAGACAACCTTTTCTTTGTCAGCACACTAGGTTTTTTTAATCCTCCTATGAAATGATTTTTCCCTCCCACTCTCTCTCCTTAGACTGCCAGATGGAAAGTTACTTCGAAGGAAGCGCTGCAGAGAATCAGTGAATATTCTGAAGCCGCAATTACAATCAGAGGAACATATTTCCCACCTGGCAAAGAACCCAAAGAAGGAGAGCGGAAAATTTACTTGGCAATTGAAAGTATGTACTGTTCAGTTTCTGTCTTGAGTTGGATAAAGATTTGTGTAGGTGTAATAGACAGAGAGAGAATGTGAGGTCAGTTCTAGAGAGGACTGAAATAGGAAAACCTACAAGAAAAAAAAAGTTCCTTGTATTAGTTGAGGTCTTTTTTGAAGTTCGGTACATACACAAAGGTGATGATACATGTTGGGACTCTCAGTTTCGGCAACTCAGAAAGTAACACTTGTGGAAGATTGGTGTATATTTGTAAAACAGTCTAGATAAAGTTTAGATTAGAAAATAAATTCATTCTTTTAGTCTACTAAATGAATGTTTTTCTAAACATATTGTCTCTGAAACTATGCCTATGAAGTTTCTGCATACTAGTGAAAAGCATTAAGAGGACGATTCATACCATCAGTCAGAGGATATAAGTAATGTGTTACCTAAGATCAGTCAGGTTTGTTTTTTAATCTTATTTTATACATTCATGAATGAATTCGAAAGACAATTTCCATTTTGACTTTTCTCTAATATGTTATTACACTAAAGGGTAGCGCACAGCCTGCCTCCCTTCATTTATATTTTATCTGAACATTTTTGAAATAGACTTGTAAAGTGTAAATCAGCCAGATCCATTTAGTTAGTCAACTAAGTAGTTGTTGAACATTGTTGTTGGAGCCGTGGAGGGGTCCAGTGCATGCACACCTGGTGGTTAAATAGCATAGATGCCGCAGAGGGACTGTCATCTCAGACACCAGTCTAGTACTTTGAGTCATACATGTCACATCTAACTATACCTTCGCCAGTCTCCAACTTTTTAGCTGCTTTAAATTTCTTCACCATCCTCACCACTTAGAAATGATGTTTTCATGTCTTATGTCTCCTCTGCTAAAGATCTGTGAATGCAGTGACTTTGTTATCTACTGTATTCCCAGTGACTGGTACAAGCAGACACTTGATAAATTTTCTGAACAATGTATCTGGTTAAGCCCCAGGATTTAACTTCCTGTCCTCATGACTCATATCCATTTGATATTGGTAAAGCAGCACTGTCCAAAAGAACTCTGAATGTTCACTATGGCACGCTTGAAATGTGACCAGTGTGACTCAGAAATTTAAATTTTTATTTAACTTTTATTAATTTGAATTCATATAGCCACATGGCTGGTGGCTGCTATATTGGATAGCTGAAATCTAAAATTTGTTTCTGAAAGATTAGAAGATACTTAGATTCATTGAAAGTATATTGTAAATAAGATTTCTTGCTAGTTATTTTTTTCTTGTTATATTTTGGCATTCCTTTGATTTTTGTGAAGACTTTATAGTTTTGGATAAGTTCCTTTCTGCAATAACTATAAACTGAAAATGATTTGATTATATATCAGGAATTGTTTTTAGGGTTTGATTCTTTCCTGGGCAAAACAAAGCAAATTTCACAAATGGGACCAAGTAAATTAGTGCAATGCCTGTTTAGTCACTTTCCCTTTAATTGGTCAGCTCATATTGTTTTTGTGGGTCTTCTTAGTATAAAGAGTACAAGAAAAGAAACACATGTGCAGTGTGCAGCCCATCCACCCCAGCGCAGAAATTACTTCCTGGCCAAAAATGCTTGATTGGGTTAGAGTAAGTTAAAAGACAGAAAAGTTCCATTACCAAGAACCAGCTGATTTTTTTTTCTTAAGTGTTTGCCTCATTTCTGTAAATTTTCGTTTCCAGAGTTCTGATATGATTTTAGTAGTTTTTGCATGTTTATTGGCTGCTTTTGTGGAGGGACATACTTTTTTTTTTTTTAAGATTTATTTATTTATGCATACAAGAGCTGGGGTACAGGCCAGAGATGTGGGGGCTAAGAAGATTCACCAGTGACAGAGTCGGGAACAGAACAGGCAGACTGACTGAAATACACTGCTGAGGGGAGCAGCGGGTACCACAGGAGAAGTCTGCTGCGCAATGTGGGTTGCTCCCTGGCTTGCTGGGGATCGAAATTGTGCTGCAGAGGCTTCGGATTGCTTCATAGTGCAGTCCTTAACCTCTTGCACCACCAGGGAGTCCCCCATGGGACAGACTTTTGAAGTTCCCTACTGTGCCAGTTTTGCTGATAAAACTCTCACTATTGACTTTTAGAAATTACTAGTGTTAAGGTAGAACTTAAATACAGTCTTTTTTTCCTCCTGTGCTAGTGCTACTCTGCCATTATTACACATTGAGATTCTTATATACAGTTTGAAATGGTGTATAAGATATGTGGGTCTAGACCTTGCATGAATCCATTTTTTGCTTAGTGACTGACTTTGAGACACTTACCCATTTCAAATCAGGTTTTCAAGTGGCACCCGTTGTGTTTCTTGGCAGATTTTTGGTCTGCCAGTGAGTCACTGTGTTTCTCAGTTGTGTGACGCTGTTTCTCATTGCATAGCAGGGTGGGGGATGTTGGCACACAGATCTTCAAGAAGAGAAAATTACAGTGACATCTTTCAGCACTTGGGACTGTGCACATCTCCTTTACTACCGTGTTTATAGGCCATGCAGGAGGGAGACACAGTGACATCCAGTAGACTCTGATAATAAAACCTTAGGTAGATGTGAAGTCAAGTTTTTATCCTCAACTTGAGTATCATGTTCAATTGGTAAGCAAACCAATTTTGCTTACCTTAGTGAAGGTAAATCAGAGACATATTTGTTTGCTTTGAAAAAAGATCCTCTGTATAATTTATTAAAGGTTACTATGCATGTTTAGTAGTATAGAATGATTAATGTACAGTATCAAGGTTCCTTTTAAATATAGCTTTACCAGAACACATTTCCTGTACTACCACAGGAAGTGCAATAAGCTAGCCATGGTGTGCAGGCCCACAGCTTCTGCTGACTTTTCCATCCATCGTGAATGGTTTGGGTCACATCTCTTCATTGTCAACTAGTACTTAGGAAATAACATCTAATTTTTATAATCCAAACAAGCTTTTTTCCCCTAATAAAAAGATAGCCTTGTCAAAAATGAATCTTGAGAATTCTAGGGACATAATGGTGCAGGACATTGGTCATTAAGATCATTTAAAGCTTTGAGAATTTTCATAGATGATTAGATTTTTAAGAGGTCTTTTAGTTTTTGAAGCTCCAACCAAGTCTACGAAACACTAATAGGATGAAAACAGGTGTTGGAAGGAGCCTAGCATCATCTGTTTCTAGTTCTGTAATTGGAGGGACCCCACCGCCTGGCTCCTTGGAGGCTCTGTGTGGCTCAGCAGCGCCAGGCCTCCCACCAGGTAGCGGGAAGGAGAACAGGAAGGACTTACGTGCCTAGCCAGCCTGTATAATTTATACAGCCTGTTTTGTGACCCTCTCTTTTACTAGTGGAGAATCCCTTAAAAGCAGCCAGAGTTGTTTTAGGAGCAATGAAAGGAAATGCCTCTTTTTCATGGCAGCTTATAAACATGTGTAACCTATTACCCATAGAAGCTATATAAGTCAAAATTTTAAACTGGCCCAAATGGCCAAGCCCTGAACAAAGTAGGAAAATTACTCTTCCACTTAGATCTAGGTGACAGTGTCATTATCCTTTTTAAAATTAAAATATCACGTATAGCAATGACAAACTTTACACCAACTCCTGCCAAGTATATTTTTATTATGATTGTAACATTTCAGTCTGACTTGTCTTGAGTCTACCCTTGTCTTCACTTCATTTACCCTTCTGTCCTTTCTGCATCCATCTTCCCCAAACAGCTTTGAAATGTTGTGGTTGATAGGTAGTGGGGTTGTATGACATAGATTAGATATGTTTCTGTGATTTCATAGCTATACTCATGGCTCTTTCCTTCTGGTTGTTAAGCCATTTCTTCTTTCTCAGGAGTCGAAAAAGTGATTCACATCTAATAAGGGGAAAAATTTTCCCGTTTCTTACGAATTGTTTTCCTCATTTGGTTTTCTTACATAAAATGATAAAATGTACTTCTTTACATTGCAATGCCAGGTGTCCCTTTGTTCTTTGACATTATATTCTTAGTTTTTAATCTTTAGACTACTTTGGTCTCGCTTTTTTTCCTTTTATCAGTTTGTACTGTGCTGTCTGTCCAGATTTATCTGCCCCCTGGCATGTCCTCTGACTTCAGATCCCTCCCTGCCTACCCTTGATGGGCCTCTCTTTCGGAACTTCTGGTCCATGTATCTATTGACTTCAGTGCTATTTTCAGCGGACATCCTATGAGCACTTCAACTTACAGCAATCTCAGAATTGAATTTCACCACCACTACTGCTGATAATACCTGGTCTTCCTCTTGGATTCAGTGTCTTCCTTCTTCTGACTTTCTTACCTGCTACCCAAAAATGTATTTACATAGCGGGAGGAACACAGTTCTGTGCACTCATTGAGGGAAAACACAACTCTTCCTGGAAAAGTCTGGGAAAACTACTTAGAAGAAGTAATATCTGAAAGTTAGTCTGATAGACTGCAACTTCCTTCTTGTACATCTTACTGTAATATCTTTACAAGTTTGTTTTCTAATAATCTACAAGATCATAAAGAGTATGAATTGAGTTTTTTGTGTAAGGACTTTCACTATGTATCTTACATGGTGGGTTCTCTTAATGTTTCTTGAATATAATAACTATATGGATAAATGTTTCCAGCATGCCTCATGCACCTGGCTGTGTCCTTTCTCTTTCTCTCTTTCTCTCTCTTTCTCTCTTTCTCTCTTACACACACCCTCAAGCATGCTGTACTTCTCATACTCTTTTTTTTTTTTTTAAAGATTTATTTATTCATGCATACAAGAACTGGGGTATAGGCCAGATGTGTGGGAGGGTGAGAGGATTCACCAGAGACAGAGTGGTACACACAACAGGCAGACTGACTGAAATACACTGCTGAGGGTGACATCAGGCGAGACAGGAGAGGTCTGCCAAGCCTTGTGGGTATCTCCCCAGCTGGCCAGCATCGAACCCGCACTGCAGAGACTGCAGACAACTTTACAGCGCTCCGCCCAGCTGCCTGCACCACCAGGGATGCCCCATTTCTCTTACTCTTAAGTAATTATGCATGCCATTCGTAATCTGTACCATTGCACTTGTGATTCCATTTGCAAAATACTCACCATGTCATCTTTCCTCCCTCAACTTGGCTAGTGTTCTCTTTATGTTTAAGATTTTGCTCAGATGACTTTTCTGGAACATTTGTTAACTTCAAGGATCTAACTAATGTCCAGTAAATATTTCTCTTTAATTGTTTCTTACTCTCTTTTGGACAAACTGCTAATGATCTTTTCTTCCCTCCTTTTAATCCAACATATCAAGAATTCTTAATATTCTACTTCATGTTTCCTTGGTAGTTACATTTAAAGCTCTGAGAGTAAACAGAATAATAAATAGCTTTTATATAATGTGATTGATATTTCACCAATATTGAAAGGCTATCTTGTTAGTCAGTACTGTGTTCCTGAAAGTCACCTGTGGTTTTTCCTACTTGAACTCAATGACAGAGATAAACATGTAGTAATAGAAATAATAATAATAATAATAATAATAGGACTGTGATATAGGAATAATGTTTTCTACACATTCTCCAGGTGCCAATGAACTGGCTGTGCAGAAAGCAAAAGCAGAAATCACCAGGCTCATAAAAGAAGAGCTGATCCGGTTGGTAAGTGAAAACCTCAAGGATTTATTTGTTTTAATAAATTTTTTATTGAACTATAATATATATATACAGAAAAACACACAGATCATAAACATCCTGCTTAATGAGTTTTCACAGAACATAATGATGTGCTCACCATCTAGATCAAGAAATATAGAGTATTACCCGCATCCCAGAAACCACTCCTTATTCCCTTCCTGTCACTATTTATTTTCTCCAAATGTAACAATACTCTGATTTCTAACATGGTAGACTAATTTTGCCTATTTAAACTCCATATATCTAGTATCTGTCACAACATTTGAGGAAATCAGTCTATGTTGTTATATGGAGCAGTAGTCCATTTTTAGTGACTGTAGTATTTATGTGAATATACCACAATTAATTGATACATTGAACTTTGGGGTTAAGTTTTTGGTTTTTATGAATAATGCATTTTTCCAGAGGTCATACAATTTATCCCCTCTAGCAGTGTATGAAAATTCCATTTTCTCTAAATTTTTTCCAGTACAGGTGTTGCCATGTTTTTAAATCTGGGCAAGGAATTAATGTGATTTTGTAGAAAGCCCCATTTTATAGACCTTCCCAAAGGAGTCAGACACATCACTGTGTCTTCAGTGTCAGATGGAATTTGTAAATTCTTCCTACAATGTGTAGGGATGAGGGCCTTTGCAAAGACAGTATCCTTTCTCTAAGAATATGTTTGTGGACCTTTCTAAAATTCCCCTTACAGAACATTTTGGGGAGATAAATAGTTTAAAGAATAAACGACAGACAAAATAAGAGGGGAGAAGGAAAAACAGCCTTTAAATATAGTGCTTAAAACTAAGTGTTTCAGGGCCTCCCTGGTGGTACAGGGGTTAAAGTCTCAGTGCTCTCGAGCTATTGGCAGTGATTGCAGCATGAAATTGATCCCCAGCCAGGGAGCTGATGCACATGGCTCAGCAGACCTCTCCTATCTCACCTGCTGCTCCCCTCAGCAGTGTATTTTAGTCAACCCGCCTGTTCTGCTCCCCAATCTTTCTCTGGTGAATCCTCACACCCCCACACCTCTGCACTACACCCCAGTTCTTCTACAAATACATAAATAAATAAATAAATAAACCTATCTTTAAAAAAAAAAAAAAAACCAACAAACTCTCACCAAGAAGTGATAGAGGGTCTCCCTGGTGGCGCAGCGGTTAAGCGCTGGGTTGCGATGCTGCCCGCAGCCTCTGCTGCACCGGTTCGATCCATGGCTGCTCCCTGGCCACCGGAGGAGGGTCCCACATGGCGCGCAGACCTCTCCTGCTGCCCGCTGCTCCCCTCAGCAGTGTACTTCGGTCCTTCTGCCTGTTCTGCTCCCCACTCTGGCTCTGGTGAATTCTCTCACCCTCCCGCGCTTCTGACTGTACTCAGTGCTTGTATAAATAAATAAATAAATCTTTTAAAAAAAAAAAGTGATAGAGGAAAAAATTGTACTTTTCAGTGTCACCACCATTAAGTTGTTTCAAAATGGGTGTCAAGGAGTAGTCGGGTGGACATACAGAAATGATTGTTGGACATTTCTTCCTGAAAATAATAATAACATTTAAAATTTAAATATCCCATAGTTTTATAAGTTTGTATAGGAAAATACCTTAGCAGTTATTGCTTTTTTTTCCCTTCTTTTTCTGATGATGTGCTTTTTTATTTTTTATTACAGCAAAATTCCTATCAACCCACAAACAAAGGAAGATACAAGGTCCTATAAAACATCTGGAAAAAGCTTTTTATCTGTGCTGGTCTGTGATACACGTGGCAGTTGTCTGCAGTTTACAGCGTATTGTAAATTAAGATATTTTAAATTCTGTCTTGCTGATTTTTTAAATACAAGAAACCAGTATTTGTTAAAGAAATCTTTGAGTAAGTAGCCCCAGAATTATTAATCTATATTTAAAGCAGGCCTGTTTTCATAGTATATCCTTTAATGTAAAATTTAAATATCAATATTTTAACTATCTGAGTAGTTTAAAAAAAATGGAAATTTTGGACTTCCTGTTGACGGTAATGGTAATAAAGTACACAAGTCGCTAAAGGTCTATTCTCCTTATCCTCTTGCAATGAAATTGTGATCGCCTCCTCAAAAGGTAAAATTCTCTTTCTAATTTTGTGTCCGTCCACCCCTACCCCAAACTTAAATCTTACGGGACTCAGTGAACAGTATGAACTGGATTTAAGAATGTTATAACCGAATTTTTACAAAAAGAGTTGGGAGTTTTTGTTTCAATTTTTATTGTTGTAAATGGGGAACAGATGGGCTGCTTTTTGGTTTTGTAAAATTAAAGATTTGTAGTATAAGAGGTTTTTGTGTTTCTTTACACTGCAAAATGTTTTAGTATTGCTACTTTTAGGTTTCCCTTGTAACCTCTGCCCTATGCCTACCTACTAACTTTTTAATCTTGCTTAAAAGAAAGTGATTTTTAGTCTGTAAATAGTAATACAATTCCTTTTCCCTCTTGAAAGTGTTTCTACATCTGTACATATGGTATATACAAGCAGCGTACTAATTCTGCTTTTTCTTCAGAATAATTGAGTAACTTGTGAATTTTCTTTCTTAAAATTTTTCATAATGACACCCAAGTTTTAGACTTAGACCAATCATATGTGAATGAAATGTAGTTCACGAGCAGTTGTAAGTTATTTTTTTGAGCCCTCAGGTTTATTTCCTAAAATTATTTCTACTGTTGTAATGGGATCACTATGTATCTTTTTCAAGACTCCTGGTATATTAGAACTTAATATTGTCATTGCTTGTTGAAAAAAAAGGAAATGTTCAGGAATGAAATAGATAGTGTCTTAAATTAAGAGACATAGAAGGTCCTTTGAATATTCTTGACTTAGAGTTCTTTAAAAAGAAAAGAAAAAGCATCTATAGCTGTTGAGTTGCTTTAATAGTCCACTAAATGACTTAAAAGTGATCAGGAATCACCTTCGTTATTTCTTCAACATAAAGTTACCCTTACCGAAAAGCTGAGATGTAACTGGGGAATATTTTTGGATCCCTCTCATTCTTTCATACAGGAAGAAAACAGACAGAACACATATAACAGTATAAAACAAACAAACAAACAAAAAAGTTTCAGTTTAAAATTGCAGGTATCTTGGGCTCCTTCCCCCATCGCCTCCACTGTATTTATTTACCCTCCCCCCCTTTTAACCCAGTGATAGTTTGTTTCCCTTGATAGAATGTGGCAGTCCCACAATGGTCACAATTGGTGCTCCCTTCACTGCTAAATTACTTTGAGATTCAGAGTTTGACATCATTTTATCATTACTATCTTTACGTTTGTATATCTAGTTATAATGAGCTACTGATGGTCTTTTGGTCTACAATGAAAGGATTTGTTCTGTTAGTACTTTTTTTAGTGTCACACTGAGTCTGATTTTTAAGATTTGAATGATGTACAGATTTGTTTTTTAATGCATTATTAATATTTGCTCATGTTTTCTAATTTCCTTATAAAATAAAGTTAATTCAACCTGCATTTTCTTAAAATTATCTTTGCTGAAATGTTTTCTGCTGTTTTTCTAGCTTAAATACAGAGACTTGAGAGAAGTGTATTACACTCTCTATATCTTTATTTTAAAAATCTAGTCACTCAATACCCGTAATGCACAGTTGTACCCAAAAATCTCTTGAAAAAGCCTCTCAGTCTTTGATGGTGTTTCTTTTTAGTTTAAGATAAAAAGGCTCTGTAGGTGAAATAATATGTCCTTGTGCCAGTCAGCATTTAACTAGTGACACTTGGTCATGTGAAATGGAAGTATGGAATGAAAGGACAATAGCTAATTCCCCCAACTTCTTATAGAGAATTTATCATTTGATTTGTTTCATGTCTTACCAGCCTTATTGGTATACTCATAGTGTTCAGCTGGTAGTCACAGGGCATCTATGATGGTCAATTGTCTTTTTATCCATACCCTGTACATACAAAGTTTTTATTTGAGAAGCTCTTGATATCTCGGATTCATAAGTCCTGTGATGTCAGCTGTGGGGATCTGTTTCTAAATGAGACATTCACATCTTAAGAATCACAAATTGTAACTCGGCTGTGTCTGAGCCCTTTCCCTGTGGTGCCTTGCTTTGCTTTGTAAAACCATCAGTTCAGGTGCTTTGGTGACAGGTTAACACGGGGCTTAAGTTATATAGGAACTGGGGAAAGAAGGACGTGGTATGTTGTAGATAATGGATGCTGAGTTCTTGTAGCTTAGCAGGCCAGAGTTCTGAGTGACTAGTCCCATGTGGTCCCTAAAAATGCTCTTCCTCTTTGATCTGAGTATGGAGCTACCAGTTCTTCGTTGTGGTACATAGTTTAGTATAAGAATTAGAACCTACTGACATTTTTTCTTATAAATCTCCTGTTTCTTGCATGAATAGTTAATCTTTTAAAGTATGTGTATATAAAGAGTAAAAAGTAGTAAATGTATGTGGTGGTATAGAGGGAATGGCTTAACCTTTCATCCCATTTAGGTTTTGTAGCCATCAAAAAAAAAAACAATAAAATCTCACTGGAGTGTGGCTATTAACTTGAAGAACAACATCTTTTTGCACACCACTTAATGAAAGATATGCTCTGCTCTTAGGCCAGCTTTCTGGAGCTGGAGGTAGAGATTCCCTGATGTGTTACCCATTATGAGTTTGAAGGTTCTTTTTTCTTTCCTATAACAACTTATAATTTTCCTCAGGCAGGAGTCCAAGTGGAAATGTGAAGAAAAAGTGTAAACAAACATACCCTTTGAAGAATTCCCACAATACCAGTCTCACTTCTATAGTCCCTATGGCTGAATTAGTATGTTTTTGTATCTAAGTGCATACTGTTAAATCACAGGATTGGTAAGACTTTACATTTCACTGGTTTTCTTAGCTACTCTTCAAAATATGGCATCAGCTCATAGAAGTTCATGATTTTTAACTGAAGCCCTTGAAAGGAAATTCTAATTTTGCATTAATCTGTCTGAGAGGAAAATGTGAAATCAAAGAGCTTAGAATCCAGATCAAAAATAGCAGGGTAACTGGGCGCTGGGTTTCTAGACTGCTGGGTCAGTCCCTGCTACAAGTTGGGAAACCCATGTCAAGAGGCATCCATGCTAAGCCTCCTTAACTCCGATGTGGAAGGCCCTCACTTTTCACTGTTGCTCTCTGTGGGTTGGGGTGAGCATGCTGAATGTCTTCCTGAAGTCACAGCGCCGAAAGCATGAGAGACCCGAGCTTACGTCCTACCTCCATCTCTACATGAGGTCCAAGCATTGTCCCTGGGGGCATGGTAACCATGCTCCATAACCCTCATGCGAATTCACTGCTGAATGGCTATGAAGATTAATAAAGAGAACCTGGACAACCCAAGCACTGGGGACCATAGCTCGGGATGGGACCATCACTGCACACAGATCAGAAAAGTATAAGGGACCTTCAGCTCCCATTGTATCAAATGAAGACCACGATACTGATATTCCACCTCTCTGCTATGGCAGGAGATGGTTTAATGAATAATTTGATGAATCATGGATTAAAAAAAAGTGAGGATTTAGTCCTAAAAATTGGGCTCTCCACAAAAGCTTTTAATTTGAATTTGACAGTTGGTAGTAGATAGGTGTTTAGCAGCTTGCGATAGCAGGTGCTTCTGGTAGTCCTTATGCTAAAGTGTCCATGGCCTTATTTCTGTATCTCTAGGAGAATCTCAGATGCCTGGATCCAACCAGTGCAAGGGTCCTGGAAGGTAGTGTTTTCTCTCCATTTTTGCCTCTCTTTGCCTTAGAACTGAGATTTCTACAAGTATATTGTAGACTTTTGAAAACCAGCCCAGGGCCCAAATCTCTGGCTTAAGTCTCAGATTTGGAAAGTTCCATGGATAGCAGGGGAGTAAATGCTTGGGACCTTCAAAGAACCCAAGTTCTCTGTAACTTTTCCTGTCTAGTGTTGTTATTAAACATGTGTCTGGGTGGTCATGAGTCTGTGATACTCATTGAAGTTTGAAAACTATTGATAATCTTCATTTTGTTTTGCTCTTGGAGTTTTCAACTGCCTGTCATCTAAAGCATTGGTCTCCAAAGTGGGGCATATGTACTATCAACCTTTGAAAAGAAGGAAGAAAAAAACTAGATCTTTTATTTGTATTTCCTTTTTACCTCATTCAAAGTTTTTTGTATGAAGGTTTTGTGTGTCATATGATACAGGACATGTCATATTTTTACAGTGTTGATTTATATACATAATTACAAATAAATTCACATATGGAATGGTATTTGGATACCTCAGTTTTTCATATATAAAATAGGGGCATGATAATATCTATTTCTAAGTATTGTGAGGATGAGATGAAATAATATACTTATGCACATTTATATAAAGAGTTAAAGTATGTAAGATAAAATATATAAAGATTTTAAAGTATATAAGATTATATTAAAGTATATACTTGGCATGGTAAACATTAGTACTATTACAATAGGTGAAAGAGTGGATTTACTTATTTGCTGTACCTTTCACTTGCTATAAGCTGTGAATAGTAGTGGCTGTCCACACAATATAAAATTTATAAAGTGAGATTAATTTTTTCCTATGTGTATCTTTCAGTTCAGGTGAAAGTTTTTGCTTTTTTTTTTAAGATTTATTTATTTATTTATACAAGCACTGGGTATAGTCAGAAGCGCAGGAGGGTGAGAGAATTCACCAGAGCCAGAGCTGGGAACAGAACAAGCAGACTGATGAAATACACTGCTGAGGGGAGCAGCGGGCACAGCAGGAGAGGTCTGCGCGCTATGTGGGACCCTCACCGGTGGCCAGGGATCAAACTGGTGCTGCAGAGGCTGCAGGCAACTTCGCAGCCCAGCGCTCAACTGCTGTGCCAACAGGGAGGCCACAAGTGAAAGTTTTTGTTTTTTTTTTTTTCACTTCAGAAGGGTAATATGCTTTCATCGTAATAAGGTTTAAGGGAGGCACATCTCACACAGCTTCGTGAACACCCAATCATCTTGCTTATGAACCAGAAAAGGATTTCACAAGTGAAAGTTTTTAAGTAAACTTGTTGCCTCAATTGAAAAGCCTTTAGAGGCCGTTCCTAGCTCTAGGCAAAATTCCTTTTATGGCCTTTCTTGCACATGTATAGTCACCATTTATCATTCAAAAATCTCAGTAACTGGTGGTTTGTATGATCTGACTTCCCTTGGGTCAGGCTGAAGCCATTGGAAAATGAATGAAAAATGTTGGATTAACTTCAAATTGTAATTTTGAATACCAGTTGTATTTCAAGGTATACACTTTTGATAAAGACATGTTGGGAGTTAAGTCAAATACTGTGCCTTTTTTTTTTTGTATGTTCTTGTTACCAGTGAAGTGATGATAAATGGCTGTGCTCTTGATATGTATTCAGCACTAGTTGTACATTGTACCTGTGTGGTACGTACGGTAGCACCGTGTAAAGAGACCACCCTGAAACAATTACCAGAAAATACCAGATCATTGCATTTAACATTCTATTCAGATTATAAGAGTGCTTGTCTACCTTACAGAAGGTAAACTGCCCCAGATCAACGATCATGACTGTCCTGTGGCCCTACTATTTTCACAGCCCTATGGGGATGACATTCTCTTCATTTCACATGTGGGAAATTTTTCGAAGAGCAATGGCTTGCTCGAAGTTAAGTCCCATAAGAGGCAAATGGCAGAAAGGCATGCCAATCCAGGAATGTCTGACTTCTGTTATGCTGGCTACTGCTCTGTTGTGCTTGCAAATCATTTGACCTCGTTAGTACCTGTTAGTACCCGTTGACCTTGTTAGTCTCTTACATTGTTTTATGTACAATACCATTTCAGTTTTGTAGAGTAACAGATAGGGTATAGTTATGACACAGTAAGTGCTACAATGCATTCTCAAATTCCACTGAGTAAAAAAAAGAAAACTTAGAGGTAACTTGTTTACAAGCTTTTTTTTGAAGCCGACTTAATATACCCTCAAATCTTTGTACATATTTTAACTTATCTCTATTGGTATTTTCCTTTTACATATAAACAGTATACTGCAACGAGTCCTGTTTTCTAGTATTTATACAGGGATTAGTTAGAATGCTATTTTGAATCATGTTATGAAACCCTGCCTACCAGAAAATGGATGGGTTGGCTTGTCTTGGGTTTCCCTCCTGGCCTGTGTGTTCACCCAGGAAAGTTGTTGCTCCTCTTCTACTGGCACAAGCAACCTGGCCAAGGACTGTGCTCCTGGTGGAACTCTGGTAAGAAAGGGCTCCACCTTCATTTGGTATTTGGGGGAAAGGACAAGCACCGTCGTTTTTAGCCTCTTCACCTGCCTAACAAAGTGTTTTCCTTTCAGCAGCCTTCCTGATTCTTAATCCTCTTTTTTCCTGACATCTTTGACTGCACAGGAGAAAGAACTGGCGAAATTAATCTAAGTGAGTGCATGTGGTAAGTGATAACCAGAAGTCTCACAATTACATGAAAGTCCACGAGTTTATGAACAAATTTATTTTTGGTGCCATCCCATCCTGTGATGGTGGAATGATGAATGTAGCGATTCCGCGGTCGTGGGTGTAAAAACTTAAAATTATAGGCTGTCTCACAAAATGAGACTTTCATGATCATAAGAAGCTCCTAGAACCAAGGGTCTAGACAACTTCATAATTATTGAATATTCTCATTACGTTTGCAGGCAGAGGTCTCACCCTACCCACCCATAACTAAAAGGATGAGGCTAACTCCTCTGAACTCAAGGCCAGCACCTTGTTCAGACATAAGCAAACGTTTTTTCCAGCAGCGATTAAAGCAATTTCTGCAACAAGACCGCTGTCTTGGGTTTCCTTCCTAACTTTATTAGTACAATAATATGAGAAGAGAAATGGGATCAGTAGCCGCTCCAACATCGCACCATTGGGGTGAAACTCAATCCCTGGACGGAAATCACCCCCCTTCCCAGCGCTCCCGCCCTCCGCTGCAGACTCCGGGCGGCGGCGGGACCCGAGCTGCGGCAGCACAGGCCCCGCCCCGCGCCTGACCGGGCCGCGCACGCGCAGCCGGGTCGGAGGGGCTCCGTCCCCAATCTCGCGTGCCGGTCGGCGGCGGGAGCTCGGGTCTCGCGAGGTGTGCGCGCGTGTGCGTGCGCGTGCGCGGTCCTCGCGAGCGCGCGCGCGCCGCCCCCATCCGTGCGGAGCCTTGGCGGCCTCTTCCTCCCGCGTCCGGGGCAGGTCCCTGACTGGTGGCCGCGACCGCAGCCGGGAGCCAGCGTCCCCCTCGCCGCCGCCGCCGCCCTAGCTGCCCGCCCGTCCTCCTCGTACTTTCCTCCGCGCGGAGCCGAGGCGGCGGACCGGGAAGGGAGCAGCGCCAGCGCGAGGTTCCAGCCGATGGGCAGCCCCCGGGCGCGCTGAGGGGCCGGGCTACCAGCGGCTGAGGTAGGTGGGCGAGCGGGGCTCGGCGGCCGGGGCGGGAGCGGAGGCCCGGCGCCCGGCGCCCGGCGCGCGGGGACGAGGCTGGGAGGCGGCGAGCAGCCGGGCCTAGCGCGCCGGCGGGAAGAGGTCTCCGACCCACGCCTGAGGAGGGGCGCTGGCCTCGCCCGGAGCGAGAGGAGGGGCCCCGGACGGAGCAGGCTCTTCCCTCGGCGTGGAGCCATTATTGGGGGGAAATTCCTCCTGCGGCGAGGGGGAGGGGTTACCCTTTCTTTTCTTGGAGAGGTCAAAATCGGCAGCCCTTCCTCCCCCCACCCCTCTGAATTAAAGCCTGGCGGCTGGGAGATGGACGCGTAGCTGGAGTGGCCTGTGGACTTGCACAGCTTGCACAACTCCGCGCGCGCGGAGCACGGCGTGTGAGTTGGGTTTTGGAGAGTAGAGCACACCAGCCTCTCTCGGGTGTGGGTGTGTGTCTTCTGCAAAGTTGTTCTGCCAACACAGCCATCGCTTTTAGGCACAACAGGTAATACATTTCTCAATGTCTGGTGTCAAATAAGGATTCTGGCTCCGGGGAAACTGCGCCGTGGGGCACAATTAAGGAGTAGGGAGAACACAAAGGAGGCCGTTATTTATGTTCTGTCCTCGTGTCAAAACTTTCCCTGGTGGGGCAGGATGCTTAGCTACTGCTATTTGTTTTGGCCTTTGCTGAATACACTTTTTGAGTTATTGAGGTGGGTCACAAAGGTACTTTGATTTAGAATTATAAAATCGTATATGATTCTACTTTAGAATAACAGGCCGTATGGCCTGAAATAAATCCCTGGGAATTATGTGACCTTTGGTCTTCGCAAGAGAGCAGAATTTGGGTTTGTTGAAAGAGAGCTTTTCTCGTGTTTAGAAAGCTTCATGAATGTTTTGTGAAGTGCTAAAAATAGTTATAATCTGTACTATAGGACGACTAAGCTGTAGTGTAATGACTGCCACTTTCAGGAGAAGGGAAAGGAATTATTTCATCAACAGTGGCTCACGGACAGACTTCAAGGGTTAACCCGCACTAAAAGAACTTCAGTGATGGCAAGTTTTAGTGTGTATTTTAAAATTCGAATTTACTCATAGTTAAAATATATGGAAAATTAATTTGACTCTCTTGTATTCACTGAACTGTTTTCAAAAGATAATTAACCTTTGATAGTCTCACACACTGTGCTCTGCAGTTCTTGGTTTTCATTCAGTCCTAACTTTCTAGAAATGTCTTTCTGACTCTTAGAAACAGTCGTCGGCATACTTTGAATGGACTCTATTACAATATGGGAAGTGTCTTTCAAGAAAGCAGTTAGCTGGCAAGCCCTGAGGTCAGAGTTATTAAGTGTAGGATTAATGCTTATTTATGCAAATACTGCATATAAACGTATAATGAGGATTATGTACATGCATATCTAATGTGCTGATTACCATCCTAAGAGGTTGAAATCTGAAAGTAGAAAAGGATTGGTTTTAGCTGTTTTCCTTTTTTAGTTAGCTATTTACATGGGTAATTACCATAGTAATTTTCTTGTCCAGCTTGTTAATCAGTTATTGAGTAAGCAGAATGTTGAGCTAATTTCTTGTTCGTAGCTGGGGAAAAAAATACAGAACATATAGAAGACTTGCCCTTTAGAAATGTTTTAAATCAGTATCTCGTTGACATCCTATTAGAATAAATAGCTTTACTTCTGTTTTGTGTCCTACTGCTTAGTATTTTGCATGGAGTTGGCCCACAATAAAGGCAAGCTATGTCAGAAGTAAATTAACATACACAAATCAAATGCATAACTTTCTGGAGAGGATGAAAGGAATCAGATGGGTGCATTTAAAAAGAATTCAGGTCTAAAAAAAAAAATTCAGGTCTGCTTTTTTTAAGTGTGGGATTTTTTTTCAGTGTTGCTTGGTATCGTTAAAGATGCCTTTAAAAACATCTTGTCTTTAAAGCTTAATGTAATGTAAGCTGAGACTGTATATCCTGAGTGCTAATAGATCATGAATGTTGTGATATATTAAGAGAAAGGGAAGATCCAGAAGCAAGATTTTGGTATGTTTCTGACAGGAAACTAAAAGGCATGAGCTTTAAAGAGTTCAAGTAGATTGTAGGAGGAAACATTTTCTCCATTTATTGATACTACCACCTGTGGGAGGGAACTTACATCTTTCTGCCTCTTTGCTAGAGCTTTCCAGCAGGGTGATACCTGAATAATAAAATTCAAAATGGGGTCACTTTTTTTCTTTTAGTTTTTTGCTCCAAGGCCTGAATGTGTTTCTCTTTGTATTTAAGTGTGGTCTCTCATCTAACTTTATTGGTAATAAACTGGCAATTTCTAATTCCTGTGTATATTTCTCAGTATGTTTATAACTTGAAAGGGAGATTCCTTCACAAATCCCAACATTGGCTTTTCTTCAAATTAGAAAACAAATTTATTTGTCATTGCAGAAAGGTTTTAAGGCTCTTTGGAGAGGTGGGCGCTTCAGAGGGGAATAAAAAGATCAAACAATAATTTTTTTTCCTTTTTTTAACATTTATTTTTTAGAGTTTTTTTTTTTTTAAATAATACAATAGCTGGGGTACAGGCCAGAGGCGCGGGGAGGGTAAGAGGATTCACCAGAGACAGAGTGGGGAGCAGAACAGGCAGACAGACCGAAAGCACTGCTGAGGGGAGCAGCACGTGTTGCAGGAGAGGTCTGCCCAGCCATGTGGGAATCTCCCTGCCTGGCTGGGAATTGAACCCGTGCTGCAGAGGCTGCAGACAGCTTCACAGTGCTGTGCTTAACCCGCTGCGCCATCCGGGAGGCCCAAGATATATTTATTTATGCATATAAGAACTGGGGTACAGGCCAGAGGTGCAGGAGGTAAGAGGGTTCACCAGAGACAGAGTGGGAAACATAACAGGCAGACTGACTGAAATACACTGCTGAGGGGAGCAGAGGCAAGGCAGGAGAGATCTGCTGAGCCGTGTGGGTTCAGCCCCCTGGCCAGGGATCTAACTCCAGCTCCTGCTGCAGAAGCTGAACTCATGCTGCAGTGGCTGCAGATAGCTTCACAGTGCTGTGCTTAACCCCTTGCGCCACCAGGGAGGCCCAAGAATATTTTAAATTGAATCTTACATTTTCATTTTAGTGTAACTGACTGATTCAGTCAGTAGGGTATGGATTTTGCCCTCTAGGCAGTATTTGACAGTGTCTGGAGAAATTTTTAGTTGTTACAAATTGAGAGCCAGTAAGTGTATAGCTATTAGAAGAGAGTTTAGTGGATTGAGGCCAGGGATGCTACCAAAACATCTTACAATGCACGGGACAATCCTGTACAACAAAGAATTAACTGACCCAAGGATAGTCCTGCTTGCTACTGAGAAAACATGGTTTGGTTGTGTATCTGCTGAAATTGTTGAATCTGAGGTCAGATTATCTGAATTCATATTTGACTTCACTGATTCTTAATGCGTGGCCCTGGGAACTTGCTTCAAGTCCTTGTTTCTGTCAAGCTAATAATAGTATGTTCCTCATAGAGTTGCCTTGAGGATTAAATGAGGTGATGTTCCTCAAGTGCCCAGTATACTACCTGACACACAGAAAATACTCAAAAATGTAACTGTTGGCTTATATTGTTACACTTGGAATACTTCCTTAAAATCTTCTTATTTGTCATCTGAAATTAGAATTTGAGTGAGTGAAGTGGTAATAAATTACCTAGTTCTTATTATGCCTTTGGGGAATGAGGGAGGAATTACTCCTGTTAATATTTGTGTTTTGCTCAGTCTTGTTTATGTTCTCGTTTTGAGTCTTCTGACATAAACAAATAACTTCTCACTGTAGATGTTTTTCCTTCATAGTTAAGACTTTAAGCCAGTTGGCCAACATCTCTGTCTTGATTCTCAGCAAATATTTAGTAATTCAACAATTCAATTCTGTGACTGATCATATTTCCTTTTGCCTTTATAAACTGAAATAAATTTTTTAAGATTTATTTTTATTCATGCATCCAAGAATGGGGGTATAGGCCAGAGGTGCAGGGGGTGAGAGGATTCACCAGAGACGGTGGGGAACAGAACAGGCAGAATGACTATTACTGAAATACACTGCTGAGGGGAGCAATAAGCGAGAGACAGGAGAGGTCTGCTGCTCCATGTGGGTCAGCTCCCTGGCCGGAGATCAAACTCATGCTGCAGTAGCTGCTGATAGCTTGATAGTGCTGAGACTTAACCCCTTGTGACACCAGGGAGGCCCCTGAAATAAATTTATAATGATTTTGACTCACATTAATTATTTGTTCTTAGCCTTTTAAAGATTTATTTATTTATGCATACAAGAGCAGGGGTGCAGGCCAGAGTTGCAGGGGTGGGAGGATTCACCAGAGACATTAGGGAACAGATCAGGCAGAGTGACTGAAATACACTGCTGAGGGGAGCAGCGGGTAAGTCAGGAGAGGTCTGCTCCACCAAGTGGGTAGCTCCCTGGCCAGGGATCAAACTTGTGCCTCAGTGGCTGTGGATGGCTTCATGGTGCTGGTGCTTAACCCCTTGCACCACCAGGGAGGCCCCGCAGGCAGTAATAAATAAAAATCACATTTCTGATCACAGTAGAAAGCTTTGTTGCACATACAACTTTGTCTTGACAACCATACCTTCAAAATAGGAATTTTAAAATTATTTTCCATATTTTTGCAATATAAGTCTCAGCTTTATGTAGAAATGTTCACTCATTTTAGCTAATAGAAACATTTGTTTACCCCTTGTTGGTACTTCCTCCTGTTTGGATAGAATGGTTTGAAGGGAATAAGTATCTTGGGACAAGACATAGTGTTCTTTGTGTAGTAGATTCCATCTTGTGTAAAGTAAGGCATACACTCGGAATTCCATCTTAATAATAAATTACAGTATTGATGAGGAAGTGTCAACCTTGTGTATACTATGACCAGATCAGAAGTACACATGTGAGAAAAATAATCAAAAACCCTAGGGAAGCATTCTAACAATGTTAGACAAAGTGGGGGGAAAGGAAAAAGAGTTCTTGTCTTTATTGTTGTTCTTTTGAGGTTTAGTAATCTAGAAGAAAAGAATCAACAAAACATAACAGGTTTATATTTTATACGCTTTACATTTTCTAAACAGAACATTATGACTTCTAAATCAGTATTATAATTGAGTTTCCTTTTATGGAGTTTGTCCCTACTTGTGATTAAATTGTCAAAATCATTTCTCAGTTTGAATCTGCTAATGTGTATTGCTTAAAAGTGGTCGGTATCTTTGAGTCTCCTTCGAACTGTCTAAATTTGTTTATAAATGATAGGTAGTCCGTGCCCGTCAGCCTCACTTTAAATAGCCTGTATAGTTGTTGGAAGATTTTGCTTCCCCACCGAATGCCGGCATACAGACTTACATTTGTTTATGTGTATTTATGCATATTTGCCTTTTATTTTTGGTAGAAAATGATGCATCCTGTTGCCAGCAGTAATCCAGCTTTCTGTGGGCCTGGCAAGTCTTCCTGCCTCAATGAAGATGCCATGAGAGCTGATCAGTTTGACATATATTCCTCCCAGCAAAGCAAATACAGCCACACAGTCAGCCACAAACCAATGGCTTGTCAGAGGCAAGACCCATTAAATGAAACACACTTGCAGACTACAAGTGGCAGAAGCTTAGAGATAAAAGATGAACTAAAGAAAAAGAAAAATCTCAACCGATCTGGTAAGCGTGGCCGGCCTTCGGGAACTACAAAATCAGCAGGATACCGGACCAGCACAGGCAGACCCCTGGGAACCACCAAAGCGGCTGGATTTAAGACAAGTCCAGGCAGACCTTTGGGTACAACTAAAGCTGCGGGGTACAAAGTCAGCCCGGGGAGACCTCCAGGTAGCATTAAAGCTCTATCCCGTCTGGCCGATCTTGGCTATGGCTGTGGCACTGCTGCTTTTCCTTACCCTATGATGCATAGCAGAACCGTGCACGGGGTAGAGGAAAGCAGCAGTGAAGTCAAGCCACCCAATGAGTGAGTGAAGCTGGAAAGGAGGGCCAGATTTAGAAGGAAGATTGTGAATAATCCCAAAGCTTCTTTTATTTTAACATACATGATTTATGGCCTGGGCTTTCCAAATTTGTTTCCTCATATGATTTTTTTTCATACTTTTGCTCAAAAGCTGCCAGATGCTGCCAGATGCACTCAGGGCATGAGCAGTGGCATTCTGTTTGTACATAGGTTCCAGTGTAACACCTACTAAATAATTTTTGCTTTTCCTTTAGAGTTACTGTTGTTGTATCTTATTTCACTACTACTTCTGGGCCATTCTCAGTAGATGATTTATGTGCTAACCAACTGAAACCATTATACCTGTTAGCTTGTGGAGTAAGTCTACAATATAACAAAGATAATGTCTAAGGTATTTTTAACTGATGGAACAAAGCAAACTAATGATTCAGGATTACTTGAGGTAATGCTGTGAGTTTTTGTAACATTTATTTTCATGAGACAGGACACAGATATTTGTATGCTTTGGCATTTACACAGACTTCAGATATTAAAAATCTTATTTTTAGTGTTCTAGGTTTAAGCAGCTTCTTATTTATTGACCTACATGGCATTAATTGATTTAGGCATTTTTCCTGAAAGAATTCTTCAGTGTTTACCTTTCAGCAGTGATAGGTTGTATATTTTCTAATTGCATAAGAGCATATATACCAAACACTACAATCAGTTCATATTTACAAGAAAAAATTCGTTTTAATAAAAACTGCACATTACATTTTTGGTGAAATACAATGCGTTCTGAGAATAGCATATTTAATATAGTAGAAAAAGAAACATTTTAAGGTCTGCCTGTAGCTATAGTCACTACAATTTTGCCTTTCATATTCCTGAGTTTTACTAAATCATTTTTTAAAAACATTAATGTTTTTCACTTATTTAGAATGATTTTGTTTTTTTCCTAAACAACTGTCCCACTGCATTAGCACTTACCTGTGGTTTCAGGTTTATATCTACCAAAGGAAACACTGAGTGGTAGACTGTAAAACTGACGTAAACAAAATATAGTTTTCTGACTGTCAGAATCTGATTATTAAGAAGCATATAGGAATCCACCTATGCATGAAATATAAAAAAGATGTTGGTTAGTTTAATTAAATCTCATTGTGGCTCCGGGGAGACCACTTCCTCCAAAAGAAGTTTTTTTCTAACTCTGTTTGCTTTAGAAGCAAGAAAGAAAAGAAAAAAGTACTGGGTAGATAAGTATAGTAGGGATAGAGGGAGGGAAGTCTCTCTTCTCCTCTTTTTGAGTAATATCTTTAGTTACTGAACATTTTATATATTCTGAGCTTGTTCTAAATAAAATTAAAAACTGAATTTGGAGAAAAAATTCTGCTGAACTTTAAAGTTACATTGTGTGTATTTGCCATTTTAAATGCCTTTGAGATTTTAATGTAGATTTGCAGGACCCAAAAACTTAAAATAATTGGAATTTTAAAAGGGCACATATTGTGTTGTTTGGGCTTGCTCTCAATTAATGCAAACTCTCATTGCAAATAGATGTTATGTTTCATACCTTTTTTATCAGGAAAAAAGCAGCAAGCCTTTAGGTGTTCCAGTGATGCCTGACACAATGAGCTGGACTTTTTGCTGCTCTTTACAGTAAGAGGTGTTACATTGTATGTGGGAACTGTGTGCCCTGGCATCTATGACAGTGACCTCAACAATTTAGTGTTGCACAAACCATAGAGAACAATGTTGGATGACTACAAAATCAGTTGTAACATTCTGGCAGCTAGATTGCTAAAGTGAATTTCTCTTGCAGAAGTTTAAAATATAAAATTTAATAGTTTACTCAGAACAGTATAACTTCTGACACACAGATGCTTACATCTTTATTCATATGTTCATTTATCCACTTTTATTATGTATCTTTCATTTAGCTGGTACTCAAAATGATGACCATCCGCTGATTGCTTAGTAATCCTCTTTTGAATTCCTAAAAACATTTGTTTAAATGTTCTACCGTAGGGTGATATATACCATTGTCAAGGCTTTGGTTTGGTGGTGTATTCTGTAGTATGTCCATGTTTTCCTTTCAATTTATTTTCAGTCCTAATGTTGTTACACACCCTTCCCTTTCCTCACTGCCCTTCCTCCTTCTCCATCCTCCAGCACATCTGCTCAGTGGTGCTGTGCTGTGTGTCAGAAGATAAAGCAGGTGTATTATTGTATAATGAGTTTTGTATACATGTTAACAAAATTGTTAAAATGATTAAAGGAAATATGTTCATAACAGTGTTTATTACTATCAGGAGCTATGTCCCAGGAAAAAATGGGAGTGAATGGCTACACTTGTGAATGGATAACATTCTTTAGAAAGCTGAATTTGCTGTTCATGGGAGCAGTTACCTGGAATATTAGATCTGTATGCTGGTGAGCATCTCCTGATTCCACTTCCTTTTCTCCTTATGAACAATTTATTGGTGCCATGCTGAAGAGAAAGACATCTAAGTGATAACATGAATTAAGTCTTAAAATATAAAATATTTTTACTTCTCTATAATCTAAAGACTACATTGTGCATCTTTTGTAACACTGTCTCTTGTCATGATAAACACTGAAATAGCATGTTAAACAATTGCCTATACTTTAATATAATCAGAGGGGGAAAACTGGCCTTTTCCTCAACTGTTTGATTGTTTCTTGAAAGGTAAATTGCTAATTTTATATTGTGTAATTCTGTTCTTCACAAAATAGGTTTCACTATTCTGTATTAAAACTGTTGGTCAGAAAATGATCTGCTATTCAAGTAAGTTTGCTTTAGTTTTTCCTTTAAAAATTACTATAACATGCCTTATTTATTATATTAACAAATAAGGAGCTAATACAGATGAAATTTTCACTTTTTGACAGATATAACCTTGCATAACTAATCTTTAGTATGGGATGATTTTGATACTATCTTTGGAGTTTTGCATTGGATATTAAAAAAAAATACTGGCTCAGTGTATTGGAAGAAAATATGTAGTGTCTGATTAATTTTTAATATTTGGGGACTTTTTAAAAATCAAGAGTTCAATTAGACTAAACAATTCTTTATATTTTTAATTTACTTTTTAAAAGAACATCTGTCAAAGTAATAACAGTAATATTCATTCCAAGCTGATGTTTGTGTGAATTTACATGTATATTTTCATGAAATGAGGATTGAGTTTGAGTTAAGGAGGAAAAAAATTATCTGGATCCTTTTATTAGACAAAAGGTGATCCATCCAGTGTAAGAAAAACAAGTAGATGAACTAATAAAAATAACGTCTCCTTCATATCTAAGAAGCTTTAAAAAAAAAAAAAACAATTCAGGCGATAGTGATGATAACTTCTACTCTGTCAGTCATTGTCTATATGCAGTAAAATTTTGTGATCCCTTTATAGTGAAATATAAGAAGTCACAACAGTTGTTCAAAACATTTTTACCCTGGATATAAAATATTTTGATGCCATGCTTTTATTATAATTTAAGTATATACTATTAAACTCTAGGATGTATCTGAATCTTTCCTTTGCTTTTTCAAATCTTTCCTCCCCCAAGGAGATAAATCTGTATTCTCACAAAAATGTATTTAATTGTTTGATAATTTGAAAATGCAACAGTAAATCAAGTATGTGATTTATAGTAATCAGTTCACTTGGATTTTTTTAAATTTCAGTTTCCTTTTCCACAGATAATAATGGAGAAATTAATCACCAATTAACTGATTAAAGCACGCTGTCCTCTGCTGTAAAAAGTCTGAATAGATACTGTGTATGTTTTTATGTCCATGAACTTGAGCTACTCGTGTGCAATTATGTGTATGGGAATGGAGTAGTGTTCATGATTTGTATCTACATCATCATATGGATGTATATTTATTAATAAAGTCATTACTTTAAAACCAGCTTTGTTTACTACTTTATTTCTTAGAATATTTTTCAAGTAGGGGGGTGATAAATGGAAAACTCTTTTCATGTCTATGAATCTTGTATTTTTCTTGTGTTATGCTTTCTGAAAAAATGCCTCTCTGGTCTTTTCTTGTTCTCAAAATAGTAATTATATATTTGTCATTTAAAATCCTACTTACAAAATGATATAATTTTCTTTCCATTGTTAAGATACATCAGACTGATAATTCGAGTAAGGGCTTATATACTAAAATTTAAACATTGAGACTTTTAGTTTAGAAAAGTCAGATATTAAACGTTGCTAGTTTTTTTATATTAACTTTATCAGTGATATAAAAAGAAAACCCTTTCCCCTAATGATCTTTTCCCCTAATTATTAACATACAGTTACCATTTCAATTTTCTCCAAAGCCTGCAAGTCATCTAGAATAGAAGTTAGCAAACTAAGACTCACTGCCACTTTTTTGATTTTTTTTTTTTAATTAAAAAAAGTTTTTTAAAAGATTTTTTTATTTATGCATACACAAGCTGGGGTGTAGGCCAGAGGTGTCGGGGTGGGGGAGTAAGAGGATTCACCAGAGACAGAGTGGGGAACAGAACAGGCAGACTGGACTGAAATACTGTGCTGAGGGGAGCAGCAGGCGAGAGGGGAGAGGTCTGCTGCGCCATGTGTGTAGCTCCCTGACTGGGGATCAAACTCAGGCTGCGGTGACTGTGGTTTGCTTCATAGTGCTGAGACTTAACCCCTTGTGCCACCAGGGAAGCCCCAATTTTTAAAAAAATTAATTTTTTCCCGTTATATTGTAGTTCCCATAGTTCTCCTGCCACCATATTACTTGTGCACCATCACCATATTCCCTTGTATTCCTCGCTCTCCAGTTTTGCACACCCCCACCTCACCCCCAACCCCGCCTTTGCTGTATGCCTTAGATCTATGGTCAGTTGCTACTTTTGACTTTTTCTTGAAGTTTTGTTTGCTTTCTCTATATTCCACATACAAGTGAGACCATCTGGTATTTATATTTTTCCTTCTGACTAATCTCGGCTAGTATAATCCCTTCCAGCTCCATGCATGTTGCTGCAAATGGCATGAGTTTGTCTTTTTTGATCACTGAGTAATATGATATAAATATACCACAACTTTTTGATCCATTTGGGGCATTTGGGTTGTTTACATATCTTGGCTAAGGTAAATAGTGCTGCAGTAAACAGGATTGCAGGTTTCTTTTGGAATTACTGTTTTTGTGTCTTTTGGGTAGATCTTTGGAGTGAAATTGTGGGATCATGGTCAATCCATTTTTAGTGTTCTGAGGAACCACAACACAGCTTTCCATAGTGGCTGGACCAATTTACATTCTCACCATCAGTGTAAGAGGGTTCCTTTCATAAAGTTTTCTTGGAATAGTCACTCCCTGTTGCTTACAGATTATCTCTGGATGCTTTTGCATTACAGTGTTAGAGTTGAGTAGCTATGACAAGAACTGTAAAGCCTGAAATAGTTGCTAATTATTCCTTCCCTATGCAGAAATGTTTGCTGACCCCAATCTGGAAAAATAAATTGGAATATTGGGGGTCTACCTGTTGGTCTAGGGGTTGTCTGCGCTATAGCCTGAGTTTTATCCCCAGCCAGGGAGCTGACCCACAGCAGACCTCTCCTCGCCCACTGCTCCCCTTAGCAGTCTATTTCAGTAGATCTGCCAGTTCTGCTCACCACTGTCTCTGGTGAATCCTCTCACCACCCCCTACATCTTTGATCTACACCCCAGTTCTACACAAAAATAAATCTTTTAAAATAAATTGATCGCTTCTCAGCCTTTTTGCTAAGATCAAGTGTAAAATAAATTGAAATATATATAGCGAATAAAATTTGAAGTTGAATTTCAAGAACTGAGCAAATGATGGCTCCCTCCCGTTTAGATTATATTAAGCAATCTAAAAATTATGCTTATGAGCAATTTTATGTGTTCCTTTGTTCAAATTGTTGAGGTCCTTTCATTTAAACACGGTAATGCTGTTTATAGGTGCTCTGTTTCTGATCTAAGTACTGACTCAAAGGATTACTTAGTGTTTACTAGTATACTTTTATCACGTTTTCTTTAGCTCTTTAAAATAGTTTCATATTTGTTCATTATAGTAATATTTGTAAACTTTGTCATTCTCTTGGATTTGTCAGAGAGCAAATCAGTCCTACTTAGGAAAGTTTGTCAATTGAAGATCTGTAGTTTGAAGAGAAGGCAGAGTCTCCCTTAACCATCTAGAATTTATGCTTTGAATATTATTAACACACTTGTTTCTGATCCCAACAGTTGCCATGTTATGTGAGAATAATGAACAACCCTTAGGAAATATAAACCAATTGTCATTTGCTGGTTTTAGAACAACACAGATTCATTAACTTGAATACTAATATGTAGATTGTTACAGTTTTGGTTTTTTTTTAAAGATTTAGTTATTTATTTATACAAGCACTTGGTAGAGTCAGAAGCGTGGGAGGGTGAGAGAATTCACCAGAGCCAGAGCAGGGAACAGAATAGGCAGAAGAACCGAAGTACATTGCTGAGGGGAGCAACGGGTGGCAGGAGAGGTCTGCACGCCATGTGGGACCCTCACCCAGTGGCCGGGGAGCAGCTGGGGATCGAACCAGCGCTGCAGAGGCCCCGGGCAGCTTCGCAACCCAGCACTTTGCAACCCAGCGCTTAACCA
Organism: Talpa europaea; assembly: GCF_964194135.1. NCBI lineage: Eukaryota > Metazoa > Chordata > Mammalia > Eulipotyphla > Talpidae > Talpa > Talpa europaea. The sequence goes on from NC_140080.1 coordinate 29,078,205, forward strand.
CTGTGCCACCAGGGAGGCCCCTGTTAACAGTTTTTAAGCATTCGAGTGAAAGAAAGGTTTACTGGCTCCATACATTTTCCTTAGCTCCCAACCCAAATTTCTGTTTTGTGTGTATAAGGATTTCATCATCAAAATAGTAATCATGTCAAGATGTGTATCATAAATACTTTGTGAAGTAAATAAGAATTTTAATGCCTGATTTCAATAAGAACATTAGAGTAGCAGAAGGGAAATGGCTAATGATCTTAACCACAGGCCAAATGTTTGTGATAAGCTGTTAGAATATAATGCCGCTTTTTTGGTGATACAGTTGGAAAAGGTCACCCTTAAAGGGAATTTGCAGCTGTTTCAAAATTAATGGCAACTATAAACCTAAAAAGCAACATTGGAGTGTAAGTATAACAGGCCTAGCAATGTGATGGCATAATATAGTGCTTGGCATAAAAATTTATATGCCTTATTAAGTCATTGCAGCTTTACTGAATGATAGCAAAAGAATTGAGGAAGACCACTTTTACTGGTAACAAAAATTGAATCCCAAAGAAGTTAATTTATCAAATTAAAGTAAAAGAAATACCAGCATTTGGGCCTCCTAACCACTTCCTCTGTACACCATTGGAAATGTTTAAAATGGAATTCTGCTTTTATTAGTAGTTGTTTTTGCATTAACCCTGAGATAGGTAAATGTGATCACGGGAAAAGAATTCATTGATTTTGTCTCCTTGCTAGTGGCCACTCTTGTGAAAACCTAGCTGCTCTGAAGTAGCTTCATAGCCGGAAGAAAGATATAAAGTCACTCATTTAAAAATTTTTTTGTTCTCATTTATCTATAATGCTTTAAAAAATATCTAGTCCATCCTGCCAAGTGTTTAATTCCATATCAACTTGGTGTTTTTTTTTAAATTTTTTTTTTAATAGAGGCATGCTTTTATTTATTTGTTTGTTTTGTTTATACATGCACTGGGTACAGTCAGAAGCACGGGAGGGTGAGAGAATTCACCAGAGCCAGAGCGGGGAGCAGAGCAGGCAGAAGGACCGAAGTACACTGCTGAGGGGAGCAGCGGGCGGCAGGAGAGGTCTGCGCGCCATGTGGGACCCTCCTCCGGTGGCCGGGGAGCAGCCGGGATCGAACCGGCGCTGCAGAGGCCGCGGGCAGCTTCGCAACCCAGCGCTCAACCGCTGCGCCACTGGGGAGGCCCAACTTGGTGTTTTTCTAAATACGGAATCTGCCTATTTTGTCTTTGATCTGCATCAAAGATCAGGTTATCTGTGACCTCTAAGAAGTTGATTTGTGCTCTATTTTTTAATGCAATGGCTCTAATAACATTCATATTTCTCACCGTATAATTGTTGTGTGCAGTCTTTCTAGACCTGGGCTGATTGGTAGTGTCTTTGCCTTTTGCAAAATAAGACTTCCAGGGCCTCCCCCGTGGCGCAGCGGTTGAGCGCTGGGTTGCGAAGCTGCCCGCAGCCTCTGCAGCGCTGGTTCGATCCCCGGCTGCTCCCCGGCCACCGGAGGAGGGTCCCACATGGCGCGCAGACCTCTGCCGCCCGCTGCTCCCCTCAGCAGTGTCCTTTCGGTCCTTCTGCCTGCTCTGCTCCCCGCTCTGGCTCTGGTGAATTCTCTCACCCTCTCGCGCTTCTGACTGTACCCAGTGCATGTATAAACAAAACAAACAAATAAATAAATAAAACATGCCTCTAAAAAAAAAAAAAATAAGACTTCCAGATAACCCAGTTTTCATTTTAGCTTGAAGGGAAAGGTTGAGGAAGCCCCAGCCCTTTAGGTAAGTAACATTGTACCACTTACTTTCTTTTGAATAGAGGTTGACCACATCACTGCATATGTTGTAAGAAGCACTGGAAAGTAGTTGCTACTTGGACAGCCAGGTTCAATTATGGAAGAAGAGAATGGATTTTACATGCAGTCTCTACCTCCTCTCTATAGGTAAGGTTTGTGGGCAGAAGAAGGGTAAGGTTAGAATGAAGACTCAAAATTACCTTCAGATTACATGAAACCATGTTGAGGTTTTTGAAACTAAGTCATTACTAGGTGCTATTTTGAACAAATTGTTAGTTTACTAAATATTTGAGTATTGTCTTTGAGCCACACACTTGTGGGTGCACTAAAGTGAATTGTATGAAAGGTTTGGACTGGTTTGTATCATACAGTATGATGAGTGTTATGGGATAAATGGGGAGAGGGCTATAAGAATTCCAAAATGAGGGCCTCCCCGGTGGCGCAGCGGTTGAGTGCTGGGTTGCGAAGCTGCCTGTGGCCTCTGCGGCACCGGTTCGATCCCCGGCTGCTCCCCGGCCACCGGAGGAGGGTCCCACATGGCGCGCAGACCTCTCCTGCCGCCCGCTGCTCCCCTCAGCAGTGTGCTTCGGTCCTTCTGCCTGCTCTGCTCCCCGCTCTGGCTCTGGTGAATTCTCTCACCCTCCCGCGCTTCTGGCTGTACCCAGTGCTTGTATAAACAAACAAACAAATAAAAATAAATAAAAACATGCCTCTATTAAAAAAAAAAAAGAATTCCAAAGTGAGATGAAATTTAAACTGGGAGCTGATAGACGAGTAGGGGTTGATGTGCAGAAGAGGGAGAATGTTAGAAACAAAAACACTGCACATGCACAAAACCTCGGTGTGCTATTTCAACAACAAATAATTGTGCATGGTGAGTGGTGACAGTGAACAAGGATTGGGAAGGGGTATTGAGGTGGACCAGATCAAATAGAAGGGCCCTGAAAATCTACTTAAAGACTTTCTGTTTTCTTTTGAGGACAATTGTGAGTCAATGAAAGGCTTAAAGAGAATTACTTGCTCACATTTGTAGTTTATGTTGGCTTGAAGGAGGAGAGATTTAAGTCAGGCATAGTGATAACGTCTCCTCGGGGTGAGATATTTAGAGTAAGATTAGACAGGGGGAAGAGAGGACGTGAAGTGGACATCGTGAAATATTGGATGGTTTCATTATAGGTGGAACACAGGGAAACCGAACAAAGGGTGAGGAAAAAGACAGCTCACTCCCAGGCAAACCATAGAACTGAGGCCTACAGTGGGGAGAGGGGTCAAAAGGGAGGGAAGAGCACAAGGCACTACGGTGATGGTTCATGGGTGCTGTGATGGTAGGAGAAGTATGGGTACTACATCTGAGGGGAGAAAGCAAACACTGTCCAGAAATGAATGTAAGAAAACAAAAATAGGCCTCCCTGGTGGCGCAGGGGATTGGAACACAGCCTATAAGGCTGTCTGAAACCACTGAAGCACAAGTTTGATCCCCGGCCGGGGAGCTGCCCACATGGTGCAGCAGACCTCCTGACTCGCTTACTGCTCCCCTCAGCAATGTATTTTGGTTAGTCTGGCTGTTCTGTTCCCTGCTCTGTCTCTGGTGAATCCTCTCACCACCCACACCTCTGGCCTGTACCCCAGTGCTTGTATGCATAAATAAATAAATCTTAAAAAAAAAGAAAACAAAACAAAAATAATAAATAGAAGTTAATCTTACCCAAGACCACAAAGCTATTAGAAAAAAAAAGTGGACATTGTGATCTGAGACAAATAATAAAATTTGATCTCAGTAATGAGGGGAAAAGGGGCATCAAAGATAATGTCCAGTTTCTAACATCAGTGGTAACAGTTTTTACTAGGCTAGGAAACTTGTGTGTGTCTGTGCGCATATGCATGTACACATGGTGGGAAGTGGTTAAATGGAGTAAGTTCAAGCCAAATATGACAGATTAAGATAGCCCCTGCCCATATCAAATGGTTACTTTTTTTTTCTAGCATAACCCAAGATCTATCCATTGTGGATGAAAGTGGATTTTGTTTTTACAATCGATAGGGTGTATAGGGCAAAAACGAACTATTCTTGAATTTTGTTAAACTTCAAAGCATTTTTAGTATTTTCCCCAAGCTATAAAGTAGCCTCATAAATTAAATAAACCTTAGTTAACTATTGAGCATACACTCTACAGTGTTGATTGCGTATGGAAACTAAACTGTATAAAGCCAATTTCTATTCATTCTGAATTGATATTTTAATGTAAATTTTATCTCTTAAATTAGTTAATGTTAGCACTGTCAGTGAAACTACAGCCCATCTGCCAATGCATAGGCTGTAGGCTAGGTTTTAGGTGAATTTTGCCAGAAAAGCCTTATCATAGCAGTTTATTCTCCATAAGCTCAGAAATATCAGGTAAGAGATCATTCATATTATGATGAATGATAAATCATTTTAGGATCTACTTATATGGCTGTTATACTGTCATATAAGAACAAATAATAAATTATTTGTTATTATGGCAACAAATTACTATTTGCCATAAAAAAAGAGCAAATAATGAAAACTAGAAAGTGTTAATGCAGCCTCAGTATGCCAGGTACAAAAATACTGATGACTGAAACAATGATTTCTTGGAGTAACTAGGATTGTCACCAAAAAAAAAAAAAAAAAAAAAGGTCTTTGTAAAGGTTTAGTTTTTTATTTTGGAAGTAAAAATAGAGTATAGTGAAAGACCTGTCATGTGACCATCATTAAACTTTCATAATTAAAAATTCAAGACCTTGGGCCTCCCTGATGGCGCAGCGGTTGAGGGCTAGGTTGCAAAGCTGCCCGCAGCCTCTGCAGCGCTAGTTCGATCCCTGGCTGCTCCCCGGCCGCCGGAGGAGGGTCCCACATGGCGCGCAGACCTCTCCTGCCGCCCGCTGCTCCCCTCAGCAGTGTCCTTCGGTCCTTCTGCCTGCTCTGCTCCCTGCTCTGGCTCTGGTGAATTCTCTCGCCCTCCCGCGCTTCTGACTGTACCCAGTGCTTGTATAAATAAATAAATAAATGTTTAAAAAAAAAAATTCAAGACCTTATCTGTCACTTATATCCCACCTGCTCTGTCACCCTTCTATAAGCCATTTCTCTGTATCATATCATGTCATCCTATCATCCTAAAATATTTCAGTACATCTACCTAAAACTAAAAGACTTTATACAGCATGAAACGTTTATTACACTTTTAAAAAGTAGCATTTCTTAAATATCAAGTACCTAAAACGTCCCACAGATATAAAAATTTCTTTAGTAATTATGTCTATTGTAGTATAATTTGTGTATCAAGAAAAATCTCACCCATTTTACAGTCTATTCTGTTTTGATTATCTAGTCCAGTGCCATTTGTTAAAAAGATTTTCTTAAAAACGGCCTCCCTGATGACTTAAGGGGTTGAGCCTCAGCACTATCAAAGTATTGGCAGCCACTGCAGCATGAGTTCGATCCCCAGTGAGGGAGCTAACCCACATGGCGCAGCAGACCTCTCCTGTCTTGCCTACTGCTCCCCTCCGCAATGTATTTCAGTAGATCTGCCTGTTTTCCTCCCCACTCTATCTCTGGTGAATCCTCTCACCCCCTGCATATCTGACCTGTACCTCCATTCTTGTATGCATAAATAAAAAAAAAAATCTTTAAAAGCAAAAAAAAATTTCCCTAAAAACAATAACAAAATATACTTTCCCATATTGATTTACTTTGGCAGGTTCAGAATGGTCAGAATCAACTCAGATGTTGCTTCAATCAACATTGACAGGGATTCCCCCTCGTCTAACAATGCTATAACAAAATGACATTATGTGATGACCTGGTATATTGATCTTGTTTCTGGAAACCTTGCTAAACTCACTTATTAGTTCTGGTAGTTTTTTTGTAGTTTCGATCAGATTTTCTATACACAAGATAATGTCATCTGTGAGTAATGATAGTTGTTCTTTTTTTTTTTTTTTAAAGATTTTTATTTATACAAGAGTCTGGGTACAGGCCAGATATGTGGGAGGGTGAGAGGATTCACCAACTACAGCGAGGAACAGAACAGGCAGACTGACTGAAATACACTGCTGAGGGGAGCAGTGGACGAGACAGAAGAGGTCTGCCGCACCATGTGGGACCCTCGCCGGCCAGCCGGGATCGAACTGGTGCTGCAGAGGCTGCGGACAGCTTCACAGTGCTGCGCTAAACTGCCTGCACCACCAGGGAGGCCTGATAGTTGTTCTTTCTTTCCAAACTATATGCCTTTAATTTCTTTTTATTGTTTATTGCACTGGTAAGAACCAATATAATGTTAAAAAGAAATAGCAGAGACTTCATTGACTTGTTCCTGATGTTAGAGAAAATTATTCAGTCTTTTCATCATTGTATGATGTTAACTGTATGTTGATCCCTTTAAATGGTTTGAGAAAGTTCCCTTCTGTTCCTGGTTTTTTGAAAGTTTTTAAATTAATCATAAATGGGAGTTGGGTTTTGTAAATGCTTTTTTTCCCTGCATTTTTTTATCATATATTTTATTCTACAAATGGTTCTACTCTGTTATACAAATACGTATGGTATATTACAATAATGTGTTTGGGATGTAAAACAATCTGTATTCTTGGGATAATCCTCACTTGGTCATGGTCTATAATTCCTTTTATGTATTTCCAGGTTTGGTTCACTCATAGCCCATTAGAAAATTTTGTCAAAAAATTGGTTGGATCAATATTTGAAGGGCTTATGTCTCTTAACTCTTACAGATTTCATTTCTTTTCCCCCTTATAGTATGTTCCATGCACCCCCCCCTCAAGTTCTGGGTTTTGTTGATTGCATACCCATGTTTTTTTAAATTCTCTAATCCCTGTATTTTTTTTCCCTGTAAACTGGTGGTGAGATCTAGAGGTGTGATGATATTCCACTTGGATTTTTGAACATCTTTGGTGGTTTTGTGCACTTCCTATGCACTGCATCTCTGCCCTGAAGGCAGTGATACTCAAGTTGATCTGCAGGTTCAGGTGTTGTTGGCCTGTCATTCATGTTACAATTCCTCTTTTTTTTTTTAAAAAAAAAATTTATTGATTGGGCCCCCCTGGTGGCACAGGCGGTTGAGCGCCACACTGTGAAGCTGCCCACAGCCTCTGCAGCTGGGTTCAATCCCAGCCGGCCAGGGACAAACCCACATGGCACGGCAGACCTCTCCTGTCTCTCCTGCTGCTCCCCTCAGCAGTGTATTTCATCAGTCTGCTTGTTCTGTTCTCCGCTCTGTCTCTGGTGAATCCTCTCACCCTCCCACACATCTGGCCTGTACCCTGGTTCTTGTATAAATAAATAAATATTAAAAAAAAAAGATTTATTGGGTCTCCCCAGTGGTGCAGTGGTTGAGTGCTGGGTTGCGAAGCTGCCCACAGCCTCTGCAGCGCCAGTTCTATCCCCGGCCACCGGAGAGGGTCCCACATGGCGCACAGACCTCTCCTGCCGCCCGCTGCTCCCCTCAGCAGTGTACTTCGTCAATCTGCCTTCTGCTCTCCCCTCTGGCTCTGGTGAATTCTCTCACCCTCCCATGCTTCTGACTGTACCCAGTACTTGTATAAATAAATAAATAAATCTTAAAAAAATATATTTATTTATGCACACCAGAACTGGGGTATATGCCAGAAGTGCTGGGGGTGAGAGGATTTGCCAGAGACAGAGTAGGGAGCAGAACAGGCAGATCTGCTGCTGAGGGGAGCAGCGGGCAAGACAGGAGAGGTCTGCTGTGCCATGAGGGTTAGCTCCCTGGCCAGGGAGGGAACTCATGCTACAGTGGCTGCCGATAGCGCTGAGACTTTAACCCCTGTGCCACCAGGGAGGCCCTTACAATTCCTTTTTGCTTTTCACTTAATGATTAATATTTTTGGCTAATAATAACTGTATTTTTCAGTATTTTCCAAAGAAATAGAACCAATAGGAGAGAGAGAGAAAGAAAACAGGAATTGGATGAAATATGGAGGCTGGGATTCCCTTGATCTACCATCTTCAGGCTAGAGAACCAGGAAAATTGAGTCCAGCCTGACTCCAAAGACCTGAACCTGAAAAGTGAGTGGTGTAAGGCCCAGCTCAAAAGCCCAAGTATGGGAATGAAGGGGGCTAATGATAGAAATCCTGGCCCAAGTCTGAAGGTTCAACAACAAAGAGCACCACTGTTTGAGGGCAAGAGATGGATATCCCAGGCTAAGCAAAAAAGCACACTTGCCCTGTCTTTACCTTTTTTTTCTATTTAGACCCTCAACAAATTGGTTGATGCCCACCTGCATGGGTGAGGGTGAAATTCTTTAATCAGTCTGCTGTTTCAAATACCTCCAGATACACCATATATATAGACATACCCAGAAGTGGTGTTCTAGCAGCTGCCTGGGTACCTCTTTGCTCAGTCAAGTTGTCACTGTTAGCCATCACAGTAGCCTTTGATGATCTTGGCCTAGCTTCATTATTTCTTTACAGGTTGCAAAGTGGAAATTTTTAATTTTGTTATTTCCTTCATTAGTTCAAATATTTCAGTACAAAAAAAATTTTCCCTCATTAAGTATTTTGTTACCTTGAAATAAATTTTGTACAGGAAAGATACATAAATTCCTGATTCTTTTCTTTTACCTAGAATAACAAGTTATTTCCAAAGATGATTTGTTAAAAAAAAAAAAAAGTGTGTGTATGTGTGTGTGTGTGTATTTTCAATATAAACTCATGGATTCTAACATGAGATGTATTCATGTATTGAAAATAATTAATTTTTATGCTCAAATTGTTCCAGTTGTCTAATAGGAGCCACTTTGTTTCCTTAGTCATTTTGACATAACCCTGGTATTCTTTTGACAGCTTCCTTGTGTATTGGTGTGACAAGATGTCCCAGACTCACAAAAAGGTCTTTTAATTCAGCAAGGCAGTTTAGGGAAGCAGTATGCTCTGTCTTGAATTTTATTTTATATATTTATTTTTAAAAGATTTATTTATTTATACAAGCACTGGGGTATAGGCCAGGGGCGCAGGAGGGTGAGAGGATTCACCAGAGACAGAGTGGGGAACAGAACAGATGGACTGAAGTGCACTGCTAAGGGGAACAGTGGGTGAGTCAGGAGAGGTCTGCTGCACCATGTGGGAATCTCCCTGGCCGCTGGGAATCGAACCTGCACTGTAGGGGCTGCGGACAGCTTCACAGCGCGGCACTCAACCCACTGCGCCACCAGGGAGGCCCTCTGTCTCGAATTTTATGGTATATGAATTTTAGAAGAATTTTCTTCATATTTTAGAATTGCCATTTTATACAATATTTAAACAGAAAATCATTATGATGACATCTAAAATTTTTTGATAGGTGGGATAAGGAAGGAAAGCAAAGCAAATAAAAGGCATGTTGAGGGCCTCCCTGGTGGCGCAGCGGTTGAGCGCTGGGTTGCAAAGCTGCCTGCAGCCTCTGTGGCGCAGGTTCGATCCCCGGCTGCTCCCCGGCCACTGGAGGAGGGTCCCACATGGTGCGCAGACCTCTCCTGCCGCCCGCTGCTCCCCTTAGCAGTGTACTTCGGTCCTTCTGCCTGCTCTGCTCCCCGCTCTGGCTCTGGTGAATTCTCTCACCCTCCCTCGCTTCTGACTGTACCCAGTGCATGTATAAACAAACAAACAAACAAATAAATAAATAAACATGCCTCTTAAAAAAAAAAAAAGGCATGTTGAAAGTGTTACACTTTTTTTTTTTTTTTAAAGATTTATTTATTTATTTATTTATACAAGCACTGGGTACAGCAGAAGCGCGGGAGGGTGAGAGAACTCACCAGAGCCAGAGTGGGGAACATGAACAGGCAGACTGACAAAGTACACTGCTGAGGGGAGCAGCGGGCCGGCAGGAGAGGTCTGCGGGCCGAAAGTGGGACGAAAGTGTTACACTTACCCTGAGATGTTCCTGGTAAACTTCTGATTCCCATTCTGAGATACGGTGTATCTCTTTGAGCAGACTTCAAAAGTAAGAGTTATCACTAAGTGTGCTGCTTTTGTTTTCAAATTACGGTTCTCCCCTGCACACAGACATACCAGTACCTGGTTTCCTACTCTAATAAAGCATCTTTTAAGTTTTTTTCCTGTCCCCTTCGCCCCAGCCACAATACCCCACAGTGGCTTTCCAGTAAGAGCAGAAGCATTTGGATAAAGATTTGTTCTTTTTATGGGATAAGGTAATATTTTTGTTGCAATTTGTTTATGTAAAGCTAGATATTGTTGACAAAGACATAGTTTTTTTTTTTTTTTTTTTTTGAAATGTTTGAACCCTGATTTCTAATAGAGACATTGAGTAGTGGTGATCCAGGGCATTCCCTACTGCTTTCATTCACTTATTTGGTTCATTTTCCTAATATGATATTCATAACATGTTACTTTTTCTGACTATGTTTGTAGCAAAACATACTGGATTTAGAGATGGAGGTGGATTTGAGTCCCTGCATAATCACTCATTAGCTTATCACCTTTGTCAAGTTGCTGCTTGAACTTTCTAAGCCTAAGAAATAGGTTTGTAGCGAGAATTAAATGAGAATAATGCATAAGGAAAATTTGGCCTACTGACAGTTTGTCTTTGGGTTTTAATTAAAGCTCTACCATTTAATATGGGACCTTAGGCAAATTACTCTTTTATGTTCTTCATTTTTAAAATGTGTATAATATTTATGCCAGGGATATTGGAAGATTATATGGGATATATAACCAAACTAAAATACTTAATGTGGTTCTTGGCATTTTTTATGATGGTAATTAAAATTTTTGTTATACATTCAAAAAAGGGCTTGAACATGAAAGTATCTTAATAAAATGAAGCAGATTCTGAATTTTTAAAATTCACCCATTGATTTGGGTATTGTCAGGGCAGAATACCAGGTAATAGCAGAAGATAGTCCTTTAACCCTTCAGATTACCTGGAAATTACCTGGAGTGGGGTGTGGGACAGGGGAAGAAGAATGCCAACTATGTTGCTGTAACTTGGAAGCTTCACTCTAAAACTGCTTCCTGTACTTGAATGATTTTATCTTCCTAAGAATTGCAAGTGCTGTTCTAAAACAAAAGTGTGTGGCCTATTGCCCTTTTCTTTTTATAGACATAATTTTTATGTCAGTTGTAATATTTTGTAGATGGGATTAGTGAATACATCTCTCCAAATGCTATATTGGATACACTGTCAAACACAGTAATTTGAACCATAATTTAAGGATTTCTTTCATGCTTAAGGATGTGGTGTTTTCTAAACAAAACTTCTCAAATCTGTTGTAAGCTCAGAGTTCTCAGGATATTATTGTGGCAATTTTTGGAAAATACACTTTGCCACAGTGATCTAAATGAAAACAAATGCTCGTCTGTTGACGAAAGTGGGGGAGACACAGAGGGAAAATGAGAGGGAGGAACTGGGAGAGAGAGCCTCCTGACTCATTAAATTTTAAAAAGCCTAGTTAAAATCTATCAAGAGAGAAACTAAACACTAGGCATGCAGGTGTGTAGCTGTGCATAACAATTCCAATTATTACTAGGCTCTTAAATAAATAACCAGAGGCAGTATTGTGTGGGTGCATAGATTTCATTTAAGCCAAAGAAAGAGGATGAAATCAACCCCCTCTGCCACAGAAACAAAAATAAAAGTTCAAGGCCAGCTTGAAGGCAGTTCTTTCAAGGAAAATAAGTGCATACGCCACCTGGTGGTGAGACAGTCACATGTGCGTTCTATTTTGTTGACTGCCATTGATTGAGTTGTTTCTGGTGTATTACAGTACTGAGTGAAAGAACAATCCTTACATTTGTAAATGTATTTGCTCCAACAAACAGCTGAAGCACAAGCACCGGGAGGAAAAGGAAACATAATAAAAAAAAGGAGTTGTGACCATAGGGGATCCACAGTGGAGTGTCCAGATGAGTCAAATTAGCTTCCTTTTCATTAATCCTAAATCTCCTTTGTTTTCTGTCCTATTCACTTTTTATGCACTGTCAAATTGGGTATGGAGGGTATGGGACAGGATAAGTTAAAGAAGGAAAGGTTTACTGTGGCACTCTTGGAGTTTAGGAAGATAATTAACCAAATGACTATAGAATGGTAATCTTTAGAACTGTGGGCTTTTGTTCTTCTCCATTATCTCCAATCCTCCAGGACCCAAAGGCGCTTGAGAATTTGCTATAGCAAAACCACGGCAGTCAGAAACACCCATGGAATCAGATTGATGATATATTTTTCCGGTCTAACAATCTCTGCAGTCTAATCTCTCTTTGATGGTCCCAATGGGATTATGGCTACTCCACTACAATTGTAGTATTCAAATAATGGCTACTATTGTACTTTCAAGTGCTTCTTGTGTGTACCAGGTACGGTGCTCATCACTTTACATCTCAATTAATCCACATAGCTATCATTTCATCTCCAGTTTACAGAAGAAAGTGAAATTTAAGAGATGTTACATAAAGTGGGACCCAACGGTTCCAATATTTATTAGTGGTTTGATGTAAATATCTGTGAACTCTAGTTTTATTTTTTCAGTCTTTTAAGTTTGACAGCTGCACTCTGCACAGATTTAGCACTGGTGGCTGTTCAAAACGTGTTTTATTGGATATTAGGAGGCCCTCAGCAGTAAAAGACCCTAATTACTGATCAAGAAAGAGGGTCATCATTTTCATGCCATCTGAGAGTATATTCTCTAGACTCCTTCCTCAGAATACCTAGGCCTGATCCTCAGTTGCACAATCCCTCCCTATCCATGCCTGCTTCATTGTAGGCCCTTTCCTTGCTTCATACTCAAGCTTTATGGTGCCACATATTCCAAGACGCAGCCTGGGAGGTTGTAAGTTTAGGAAGGGCGAGATTACCCTGCAAGTGAGTTAGCCAATCAACCAACAAAACCATCTGCCTTCAGTAGACAGGGTTAGGGTTGCCAGATATAGCTAATAAAATTACAAAACTCATTTTAATTAGAACTCAGTATGTGGCTTGTAGTAAAAAAATTATTCGTTATGTAAAATTTAAATCCAGGTATCCCCTATTTTACCAGGCGACCCTTATAAGGATAGCACCGTTTAAGAAGGTGATTCCACGATTTGCTCCTTGGAAGGAGGTGGCTTCGAGATCATTCCGGCCTGGGCATAAAATGCCAGGCAGTGAAGTATGTGCCTCTAGCAGCAAAGCCTCGACCAATTCATGAAGAAAGGGCAACAGCTCTCTGCTGCAACCGTGCACGGGACTTGGGCCTCTGGGAAGTTCCAAACGACCCGAAATGATTGATGATCGCTGGGTTCCTAAGAAGCCTGAGCACCGGAGCCTGGCTGCCCGGCTCCAAGATGGCGCTGCCGGCGGCTGCCAGCTTCCAAGATGGCGGCTCGGGGCCGCGCCCGCGCTCGCGGCTCTCCTCCCCCGCGTCCCTCCACCCCCAGCTCTCCTCGGACAGCCAGCGCGACTTGCGCCGCCGTGCGCCGGTTGCTCTTCCGCCCGGGTGGTGGTCCCGGACGCCGCCCGCCCCGCGCCATGCGGCTTCTCGGCTGGTGGCAGGTTCTGTTGTGCGTGCTGGGGCCTCCCGCCGGCGGCCTGGAGGGTGAGTGCGGGCCAGGGCCGGGGGCGGCCGGCGGCCCTGCGCGGAGAGACGGGCTGGGGTGGAGGTCGAGGGAGGGCCGCGACGCGCGCCCCGCTCCTCCCCGCCGGTGTCCCGGCCCCTCCACCCGGCGGCCCGGCTCGAGGCCCGGGGCCTGGGGGGGCCGGGGGTGGGGGCCCCCTCAGCTGTCGTGCGCCCGCCTGGCGTGCCCTGTGTGAGCGCTGACTGAGGCAGACCCGCTTGTGGTGAGCACTTCGTTATTAAGGATGACAGTCGGAGCGAATAGCCGGGTTGCCCGGTGTCCTTTTGCGGGGCCAGGCGGGTGGTTACTGCTGTCCATCTCCCCGAGCCCGCCCGGCAGCCCCGAGGGCCTCCGTGACCGCTCAGAGTGAAGGTGCCCCGCTCCGGGGCCTCGTATTCTGGTAAATGCAGAGCCTGTCTCTCTGACTACAAAGACCAGACTGAGCGCCCCACTGGCCTCGTTCACAAGAAGGCCACTCTTGCTCAGATGCTTGCGGGAAAGATAGGAAAAGACACGGGAGACGCCCTGGGGAACCCGCTGCTTGCCAGGACTTGCTCTCAGGGGCCCTTGGGAGGAGAGGCAGCCGCCCGGGTGCATGGCTGTGTGCGTGGGCTGCAGTCTTTACTGGAGTTGCACCTTCGCCCCACTCCTCACAGTCCTATTGAAGTTCAGACTCTGTCACCTTGCTTGTCATTTCAGAACCTAGCAGGAATAGGCAGGGTTTTGAGTCTCTGGGGTGTCTCGGAAGGAAGCAGGGCAGCCAGCTTACTAAACGCAGAGAAGCTCAGGAGTATTAACACAGCACCATTCAAAGTGCTCACTGTGTGTCAGTCGCTGTGCTTCGGGCTCTCAAGTGTCATTTCACCTAAACTTTATAAATGCTTGTGAAGTAGATGTTGTTATTGTTCCTGTTTTATAGATGAGTAATCTGAGACTCAAGAGTCAATAGTCTTGCATTGTCTACAGCCAGAAGTGGAGGAGGCACTATTCAAGCCCATGTCTGCCTGACTGTATAGTTGAACTTCGGTACCACACTTCTCTGCCTCTGCTCCTAACCACCAGCCTCAGAGAGTGGACAGCATGTCCTGGATGTCTTCTGTATCTCCCGCAGATCTTTCTCCAGCCTCTGTGACTGCCCTTAGGGACTCTCTTGCCTTCTGGGCTTCTTATGGGTTGAAATGAGGGAAAAGTGAAGTCACAGCTTCGAGAAGGCTCTCCTCACTCTTTGCCAGTTCTGTGACTGCTTCTGCCTCTGGATTGGGAAGGTCTGTCACTGGCAACTTGCACCCCCTCTTTTATGACTGGCTCTGGAATTCTTTATTGTTGCTTTTGGTTTCTGAACACCCAGCTGACTCTGGTGTTTCCTCTACCTAACTCTCCTCAAGTTGCTCTCTGTTCTGGCACAATCCTGGCTGATTCAGGGGGCTTCCTTATTGCCGTCTGTGTGAGTCCACCTGGCAGGGTCACATTCATGCAAACCTGGGGGTAACATCAGCCATAGGATGTCATTGTGTCCAGGCCATGAATGGGGTTAAGATCTAGAGACCTACTCCAGCAGGGTGGCAGCAAATCCAAGACTTTTTTTCCTACATGGGACACCCCTGGAAGATTAGCAATTAGTGGTGACTGTTGTTCACATTTCAAGAAATGGGAGCCACCTCCTGGCTTCAGCAGCTCCATGCCTGTATTCCTCAAAGTCAACTACATTCTTGCTGAGGCCCCCTCACATGCCATACACTCTGCCCTACTTTCGGGAAACGTGGTGAATCATGGAGAGAAATGGGCTTGCCTTTCTATCTCATGGAGAAGGCAGCATTAAAGGACTAAAGATAACTAAGTAGATTACAAGACTGGAAAGTGTTTCAGGGAGAGTCCCAGGGCTGTATTGGATACTACAATGAGAGACCCCGCTGGCCTGAGGCTCAGGGAAGGTAGAGTGGACCTCACAGAGGTGAAGGTTAGGATGTCTGAAGGCTGGGTCAGATTAGCTAGAAGACCAGTACTTTTCTGGCAGAGAAACAGCCCTCAAGACAACTCTGAGTAGAACATGAATGATCAGGGACCAAAAATGGTGGCATCAGTTGAGATTGTGGACAGAGGCCACATCACGTAGGACTTGGTAGCCACACTATAGGATGCAGACTCTTTCATGGTATGGGGAAGCCTTCAGAAGGGTTTTTAGAAGGGGAGTGACATGATCAGATTTGCTTTAGCTTTCACTTACACTTGGGTTACTGTGAGGAGCAGGGTCTGCAAGCGACATAGAGGACCAACTGGGGAGACCAGCTAATTGGCTACTGCAGTTGTCCAGGTGAGAGATGGCCGTGGCCTGGGCTGACAGATGTGAGTGGACATGGGTGAGGTGGATGGATTCAGAGTGCATTTAGCAGAGAAATTAGTAGAACTTAGTTACGGTACCTGTCCATCTCTTTGGATAGTAACCATCAGTCATAATCAGTGTTAACATCATCATTCTATATCATCACCACCACCACCACCACCAATGCTTCTGTTTATGACATGATTCCATGTGCCGCAGACCATATCTTTTCTCATTTAATTTTCATAGTGGTGCTGTGAATTTTTTTTTTTTAAGATTTATTTATTTATGCACACAAGAACTGGGGCATAGGCCAGAGTACGGGGGTGAGAATATTCACCAGAGACAGAGTGGGGAGCAGAACAGGTGGATCTACTGAAAAATACACTGCTGAGGGGAGTAGTGGGTGAGACGGGAGAGGTCTGCTGCTGGGTTAACTCCCTGGCTGGGAATGGAACTCATGCTGCAGTGGCTGGCGATAGTTTGATAGTGCTGAGACCTTAGGAGGCCCCAGTGCTGTGAATTTCTGCGTTTTGGTGTTTTTTCCTCCATTTTATTAGATGAGCACACGAGTATTTCCTATGAAAAGTATGGGGTGTTGCTCTTCCAATCTCGCTGATTTTGTCTTCCTCCGCACTTTTGACTCTCCTGCCACGGAAGCCATTGCAAAAAACCTGAGACTGGTAGAGAGCCTTCTGAAAAGCTAGAAGGGTGCGAGGGAGCTGACCTAGGCGAGGGCTTCCAGGTAGAGTTGGCATGTTCTCCAAATATCTTCCTTGCTTCTAATAATGCAGTTATTTCACTTTAAGTATGCCTCAAACTATAGTCAGCTTGTTTAGGTTAAGAAACAACCACTTAAAGGGTGTGTTGCCATGGGGCATTTCAGTGGCTCTCTGTGGTGGGTCATTTTTCTCTTAGTGTGGAATAATTCCTTGTTTCCTTTCTTCCCATTAAGTAAACGGAAACAGTGGTACCTGAGAACATACACATTGTTTTGTTCTTAATCTGAACTATGTACTTAAATATCTTCCCTAGAGGGGGGAGAAACACTCCCAGACTTAAAAAATACCAGCTCTTTGTTCACTCCAGCTCCCTTTTGATTTTTGTAGGAACAGGTATCTATTTTTACTTGAAGGTAATTAGAGAGAACCAGATTCTAATTTGTGCCCTGAATTTTTACCTTGAAATCCTTTTAGAATATTGGCATTCTCCTATTACTTATGGGACCTAGGATGCTAAGTTCTGAGGAAGCAGAGCACTGTGAAGCTGGGACATTTGGGAGTAGGGTTGATTCTAAACTTGGCACCCTTATTCTTCAGATGTTTAGCTTCTTTGGTGCTCACTTCCTGCTCAGTCTTATATATGACCCAGCAAACCTGTTAATTTCTTCTCATTGTACAAGTAGTACAGACTCATCAATGAGAGACTACAGAAAAACCTCCAGTGTGATCCCACCCCCCCACCTCCCACCAAATTGGCAAAACTCCCTGCCCAAGCATCTAGCGCCTTCTTTTAGTTACAGTTACATAAGTGCTTTGCCCTTTTATGCCAAAGACCCACTTTGCTACCCAAGTCCTGAATTCTGTCCTATCTAACATACATCATCACCTTTCCTTCCTTACCCACTTTCTCTCTCTCTTTTTTTTTTAATTAAGATTTATTTATTTATGCATACAAGAACTGGGATACAGGCCAGAAGTGTGGGAAGTGAGAGGATTCACCGGAGACAGAGTGGGGAACAGAACAAGCAGACTGTCTGAAATACACTGCTGAGGGGAGTAGCAGGCAAGACAGGAGAGGTCTGCTGCGCCATGTGCATAGCTCCCTGGCCGTGGATCAAACTCATGCTGCAGTGGCTGCAAACAGATTCATAGGTTGCATCCTCACCCCTGCGCCACCAGGGAGGCCCCTTCTTACCCACTTTCTCATCAACTTTATATAGCCTTGAATTTCTTCTATGTCCTGAAAATCAAAACAGAACCTTTCTTAGCCCCTGTCCATAGCAACCAGCCTATCTTTCTTGTCCCCTATGTAGCTAGACTTCAGAAAGAATTGTGTTTATCCATTTTGCTACCATTTCTAGTGCTTTTCCTTTTTTTGATGTGGATCCTGTTTCCAGCTGGCATTATTTTTCTTCTGCCTGAAGGAGTTTAAGAGTCTTGTGTTGTATCTGTTGGTAGTAAATTCTTTCATCTTTCTATGTCTGAAAAAATATATTGCCATTGGTTTTGAAAGATACTTTTGATGGGAATAGGAGTCCTAGATTTTTATTTTTATTTTTTCAAAAGATGTAAGAGCTGGGGTGTAGGCCAGATGTGTGTGTGTGTGTGGGGGGGGTGGAGGTGAAAGGATTCACCGGAGACAGAATGGGAAGCAGAACAAGTGAATTGACTGAAATACACAGCTGAGGGGAACATTTGGCGAGACAGGAGAGGTCTGCTTCACCCATTGTGTGTTTCATTTTGGATAACTTCTATTGCTGTGTTTACCACTCTTTTCTTTCTGCCATTAATCCAGTGCAGTTTTCATCTCAGATAATGTTGTTTTCATTGATAGAAGTACTATTTGGACCTTTAAAATATTTTATGTCTCTGTGCTTACTTAACTTTTGAACTATGTAATGCAGTTATAATTACAGTATATGAGGATATAATTTAATATCCTCATCTAATAATTCTGACATCTGTGTAAGTTAAGGATCAGTTTCAAATGGTTGATTATTTTTGTTACGGATCGTATTTTCTTGCTTCTTTTCATGTCTGTTAATCTTTGATTGGATTCCAGGAATGGATCTTACCTTGTTGAGTGCTATGTATTTTAGTATTTGTATAAATATTCCTTTTTTTTTAAAGATTTATTTATATAAGCACTGGGGTTCAGTGAGAAACGCAGGAGGGTGAGAGAATTCACCAGAGCCAGAGTGGAGAGCAGAACAGGCAGACTGACGAAGTACACTGCTGAGAGGAGCAGCGGGCGGCAGGGAAGGTCTGTGCGCTATGTGGGACCCTCGCCCTGCAGCCAGGGACGGAACTGGCGCTGCAGAGGCTGCGGGTAGCTTCGCAACCCAGCGCTCAACCGCTGCGCCACCGGGGAGGCCCTGTATAAATATTCTTGAGCTTTGTTCTGGGATACATTAAGTAACTTGGACATGGTTTGACACTTGCTCCTAGGGTTTGCTAGATGGAAGCAGAGCTGAGTTACTCTAGGTTTAATTGTGTTCCACACTCAGCAAGTCCCCTTTGTGTATTCTACCCAGTGCCTCCTGAATTTTGAGGTTTTCCAGTTTAGCAAGTGGGATCCTTGCTGTAGGCAGCTCTCCCACCTGCAGTATTCTGTCCTGCAAGCTCTAGCTTCCTTGGTCCCCCTGGACTGGCCGCTCTACCTCCTCGACTTGAGTCTGCTAGGTTTTCCTTTCAAAGCCTCTCAAGCAGTTAGCTAAAGCAATTGTAGGGTGCTTCTCATCTGCTTCCTGCTTCTCAGGTGTCACTGTTCTTCATTGTGTGATAGTCTTTCTGAAACTGTGATTTCATGTGTTTGTTTGCTCTTTTGGTTGTTTCAGAAAAATGGGGAAATCTGGCACCCATTGTTCCATCTTAGCTAGAGGCAGAATTCCCAGAGAATGTTTTTGAATTACTGAGTGAATCTGCTAGTCTCTGTGGAGATATTCCATGAACGCTTATGCAAACATGTGTACCTTTGGAAGCCCCCAGACCCCTCCCCAATCCTGAAGCCAGTTGGTCATTCCTACTTGGGTGACATGCTGTTGGCATGGCAGAACTCATTACCCAGCTGCTGCTCCCAGCCGTGGGCTGGGCGTGTGTGAGTGCACCTGGGCTCGCTTTCCCTGGTCGCTGCCTGGCACAATCTGGCTGCTGTTGTTGAGTTAATTAGGGTTGGAGGGTAGGAGTCATTGTTACAGAGGTGAGTGAAGATTGCAAAATGACTATATGAGGATGCCCAGGACTCTTCCCTTACCTGGAAACACTTGTACAAGTTCTACCTAGTGGTTCCAAAGTGGGAGGAAATTTCCCCTGCTTTTGTTCCCTCTGCTGTCCCAGCACATCTCTTAGCATTCCCAGAGTCCAGCTTTCAGAAACCACCTCTGGAAGGAACTGCCGTGTGAATCTAGCAGTGTTCCTCAGGCAGTACTGCCCAGCATCCCTAAAGGGTCAGGAGAGACAGAGGCCTAATTGGAATCAGTGTCCAGAAGACTTCGATTCAAGACTTGGTTCTGCTGCTTCCTAGCTGGGTGCCGTTGGGCATTGTGCAGAACCTCTCTGTGCCTCAGCTTGGTCATCTTTTAAGTGGGGTTGGTAATCTTTGTCCTTTCCATCTCACAGAGCTATTGTAATGTGTGCTCTGATGTTTTGCCATAGAATTTCTGTAAAGCCATCATTTTCTAGGGTATTTTAATCAAACAGA
This sequence comes from Talpa europaea, assembly GCF_964194135.1. Classification (NCBI taxonomy): domain Eukaryota; kingdom Metazoa; phylum Chordata; class Mammalia; order Eulipotyphla; family Talpidae; genus Talpa; species Talpa europaea. Next base: position 29,098,329 of record NC_140080.1, read on the forward strand.
CACAAATGTTAATGTGTTTGTGTTATACATTCCTAATTGGGTATCTGCACTGGGATGGTTTTGCTTATAATCCACATGGCAAGCAGCGGGTTTTGCATGAGGTTGTGTCTTTGCCCACTAATTTACTTGGCGTTCATTAGTACCCTTTTCCTAACGTGGATCATGGTGGGTGGCACTCTGATAGTTCTGTGGGAGGGCTAAATCTTTTCTTGGTAAGGGAAAGTTTCACACTTGAGGACTGCCATTCCCTGGGGTTCCTGTATTTTGAAGTTAGGTATGACTGTGAACTTGCTGACATGTTTTAGTTGCAGAGGAAAGCGGTCACTTGTGGTCAGAGGAGCAGTCAGCTCACCCTCTGCAGGTGGGGACTGTTTACATGCGTGAGGAGGCGCCTTCACGTGGTCCTGTGGGCCGGGACACATCTGTGGAAGAGGCCGATTCAGTGCTGGCTCTGGACACTAATGGTGACCCCATGGTGATGCTGTCAGTGATTCCTGGAGAAACTGAGGATAAGCTGAGCTCAGAGCCCAGTGGTGGCACCTGCGGGGCCGGAGGGGAGGAGGACTCGCGGTGCCACATCCGAGAGAGCCTCTTTTCCCTGGACAGCGCCGGAGCTGTCTTCCCCGACAGAGAGGAGGAGTATTACACGGAGCCGGAAGCGGCGGAGTCTGACCCGGCCCCAACAGAACACGCCAATAACACCGAAAGTCTGAAATCCCCAAAGGTGACCTGTGAGGAGAGAAATGTGACGGGTTTAGAAAATTTCACTCTGAAAATTTTGAATATGTCACAGGTAAGAGTCAATTACTTAGCACTTTTCTCCTTTTTTGCACATTGATTTTATGGCTGAACACCGTCAGCTTTCTAGTGGAGGGCCATAACCTCTCTCCTGTTGTAAGGAGAACAGCATTTAGTGGCCACTTGGGTGAAAATTGCCTTCGCTGTCTGTAGTGTTTGTAGGAGAGGAGGAGTTCACAGCTAGTGCTGGTGACATGTCTCACACAATTACATCCCATCATCCTTGGGGTAGTGTCACCGCCAAGCCTCATGATAAAAATCCCAGTGGACAGATAGGTGTTTCCCATCAGAGAGCATTTTTCTTCTTCCAAATAGAGTATTTATTACAGAGGCAACTGAAAAATATCACAATTACAAAAGCTGTCATTTATCATTGTTTCATTGTTTTTTTTTTTTTTAAATAGAGGCATGTTTTATTTATTTATTTGTTTGTTTGTTTGTTTGTTTGTTGGTTTGTTTGTTTATACAAGCACTGGGTATAGTAAGAAGGGCGGGAGGGTGAGAGAAGTCACCAGAGCCAGAGCGGGGAGCAGAGCAGGCAGAAGGACCGAAGTACACTGCTGAGGGGAGCAGCGGGTGGCAGGAGAGGTCTGCGCGCCATGTGGGACCCTCCTCCGGCGGGGGAGCAGCCAGGGATCGAACTGGCGCCGCAGAAGCCCCGGGCAGCTACTCAATCCAGCGCTCAACTGCTGAGCCACCAGGGAGGCCCTGTTTCATTGTTTAAACTAGTAATGCCCCTGGGGAGTATGTTACATTGATGGAAAGTTTCTTTCCTTCAAAGAGTGTGAGCCCTGTGTTGACTCTGAAATGAGAGCTGAGATGCTGTCCCACACCCAGCTGTGCTTTTTCCATTTTCCAGCTTCTTGGGTAAATGGTGATTCCAGAAAGAACGCCATGGTGATGCTTGATGCTTTCTGTAGGGTTGTTAAGCCAGGGAGCAGGATGAATTCAGGCTGCTTCTGTAGGAGAAGAAATCCTAGCTCTGAAAGCTGTGATGCTTATTTCATATTAGAGGTTACAGCGGTACAGGGGTGGGCACTTATACACACACACATTCCAAACACATGGCCAGGAGACACACTCTAAGCTGTCTGAGTCAGGGTGGTGGCAGGGATGGTACACCTTTGAATTGAACTGTCCTTTAGCCTGATTTATTGATCTGACAGTAGACACTAGGAGCTGCTAAGATGATAGTTTGCTGAGAGCCAGTGCTTTAATACCGTGGCTTAATTGTATGAAAGGCACAGTTCAGAGGTCGAGGCAGTAGCCAATATCCTGCGAGTACTTAGTATTTGAATAGTTGAATTAAATATCAAAATGATTTGATAGTAATATTAGGAAAGCTTTATAACTTCTTCGATAGTATTTTTCTGCCAATTCACAAATTCAAAATCCAGAACCTTCCTGGGGATACTATGTAGTCTCCTGCCTGTCCCCAGCCACCTCCTTTCCTAGGAGGCAACCGTGTTTCTTTTTTCTTTTTGGGTATCCTTCCAGAAGAACATGCATGTGCATTTACTACTGGCTTTAACACCTGTTTCTTTTACCACAGGACCTTATGGATTTTCTAAACCCAAATGGTAGTGACTGTACTCTCGTCCTGTTTTACACCCCTTGGTGCCGGTTTTCTGCCAATTTGGCCCCTCATTTTAACTCTCTGCCCCGGGCATTTCCAACTCTTCACTTTTTGGCATTGGATGCATCTCAGCACAGCAGGTATCTTCCTTGCTTGGGGTTTATGTCACATCTTTTGGATGATGGTTGCAGAGATTGGGAGGTCATAATTAGCTCGAGTAGAAGGAAGGGAGTGTGTGAGGGTGTGGGCAGTGTGGGCAGTCATCCTTGGGAGGGAGCCCATAGCCTCACTGTCTGGAGACTGCTCAAGAAGAAAGAGGACTGTTCTCTGCGTGGTGGGATTTATTTATTTATTTATTTATTTATTTATTTATTTATTTATTAAAGAGGCATGTTTTATTTATTTATTTATTTGTTTGTTTGTTTATACATGCACTGGGTACAGTCAGAAGCGCGGGAGGGTGAGAGAATTCACCAGAGGCAGAGCGGGGAGCAGAGCAGGCAGAAGGACCGAAGTACACTGCTGAGGGGAGCAGCGGGCGGCAGGAGAGGTCTGCGTGCCATGTGGGACCCTCCTCTGGTGGCCGGGGAGCAGCCGGGGATTGAACCTGCGTCGCAGAGGCCGCGGGCAGCTTCGCAACCCAGCGCTCAACCGCTGCGCCACCGGGGAGGCCCTGTGTGGTGGGATTTAAAGGTGGCTGTGCCTGATGGCTGGGGAGGCGCAAGAGGACTTTTTAGGGGCTTGACCAGACTGAATTAGCAAAAATTAGTATCACCAGAAGGATCTTGCCTTGTGAGTCTCATCTGCACGTTGGGTTCCCACCCCTGGCAGCCTGCCTCCCAGCACCCCTGTTCTGGCCACTTCGGATTTCTTTTTTTCTTTCCTTCTTTCCCTCCTTCATCTTCCTTTCCTCTTTATATTTATTCTTGCATGCATTTATTCTTAAATGTCTTCGTGACATTAATATGTTAATGAATTACGTTAGCCTTTTAAAACAATATTTACCCCTACTTTATGTATCTTTTAAAATATCCTTCCAGTGGGCTTTTTTCTTTTTCAAATGTTCAGTGAGATAAATTATTAGGAACTTTGTTCAGATGTTACATACTTCCCCCAAGTGCTGAGGCTGTGCCTGGCTTATAAACTGTGTGTTTCCCTCCTCTTCTAAATCAGAAACTTCTTAGTAGGTCATATAAGGCTATGTGTGACTAAATTTGTAATGTCTGGAAGGGGGCAAGTTGGTGGTAAAAATGAAATTGAACAGAACTTTATTAATTTGTGCCCTCCTGGTTTTCAGTGCGGACTGTGTAACTGCCTGTAGTTACCTGAAACTGTTGAGGAGGAAAGAAATGGCCCAACAAATCAGTAAATTCTCACAGTTGCTCCAGGGAAAATAGCTGAGTGGTGTGTCCCAAAGGAACAGACTAGAAGGAAGTCCAGGTCAATGCCCAGCTTTGACCACTTACAACACTGCCCCCAAGCCAGCAGGATTGCCTCCCAGCACCTGCTTAGCACTCTTTGGTTTTGGATCTGGTACTGTTTCCTGCCTTCCCATCCCCACTCATTGCCTGGATATTTTTATCATCTGCTTTCTCTTTCTTTGCTTCACTTGCTTGCATCCTTCTCAGTGTCTGGAAGGAAACATAAGTTTCCTTCATTATGGAAAATAGAAGATATTTGTTCTCATTATATGGCCTGGGACATGTATTTGACTCCTATAATATTTAAGTCATAGCACATGTGTATAGAAAAAAAAAATCCCAATTATTCAGTATTGTCCTTTTACTATGGAGAGACTGAGGCTTAAAGAGGTTAAATAATCTGCCCAAATGTTACACAGCAGGTTTAGTGGCAGAACTGAGGCTTGAACCTGAAGTGTTTTGACTCCGGACCTTATCACCACTCCTCTGCCATGTAAAGGTGAAACAGGACTGGGCAGGTTGCATTGCTTCTGAGTCTTCCCGCCCTAATTGTGAATTTCCTGGTGTGCTTGTTAGGTTATAGGTTCCCTTGCTTCAGCTCACTAAGGTAATTGCTTAGGAGAAGTTGAATCTTTTATGAAGGACGGAGATGGGGATTCTAAAGAGTTTAAAGTATCTTCTGTCAAGTCAATTTACATAGTATACTTGTCCATGAATTAGAATTTTCTGGTCTGATGTGTTTTGGCAGTCAGGAACTTGAATAGTGGAATAATTGTGTCATGGGTAGTTCTACATTGTAATAGAAAGCAACTCAGCAGAACAGAAATGTTCTCAACCATGACCCATAAAGAAGGAGGTCAGAAACAACTAGAAATCTACAGTTTGAATATCAGAAACCTCCACAGGTCACCTGAAACTGATGAAAATAAAGGGTAATTCTGTGAAAAGTCCACTGTTAATTCAGACTTTCTGACTGGCTTCTTTCTCTTGTAGCCTTTCTACCAGGTTTGGCACCGTAGCTGTTCCCAACATCTTGTTATTTCAAGGAGCTAAGCCAATGGCTAGATTTAATCACACAGAGCGAACATTGGAAATGCTGAAAATCTTCATTTTTAACCAGACAGGTATGTACAAATAATACGCTGTAGAAAAGCACATTTTATTGCTGGGGTTTTATGGCTTCTGTGGATTCTGATCTATTATTATGCTTAAATGGTGGATTCAAGGTTGGCTTTGAGATGTAAAGTGTCTTTTCTTATGAACTGCTATGAACCTGTTAAATGTCTCCCAATTACTGGCAAGCCTAACATGACTAGATAATTTTAATGATTTTTTAAAAAAAGATTTATTTATTTATTCATACAAGAACTGGGGTACAGGCCAGAGGTGTGGGGTAGAGGTGAGAAGATTCACCAGAGACAGAGCGGGGCATGGAACAGGCAGACTAAGTCAAATACACTGCTGAGGGGAGCAGCGGGCGAGACAGGAGAGGTCTGCCGCGCCATGTGGGTGTCTCCCTGGCCGGGGATTGAACTCGTGCTGCAGTGACTGCGGACAGACTCATAGGTTGCATCTTAACCCCTTGTGCTACCAGGGAGGCCCTAGATAATTTTAATTATTATAGGTATCTTTAAAACAAATACCCAGCTTTATTGAGACATAACTTGCAAACCATATACCTGTAGATATATTTTCATTTAAATACAGTATTTACACACACAAAAATGCATGAGTCATTAGGACAGGGGCAGAGTTTTCACAGAGTGAACACCTTGGGTAACCAGTGCTCAGAAAGAACATTATCAATTTCCCCTGCTGCATTGCTGCTTCTGTTTTCCCCTAGGAGAACTGCTGACCTGACTCCTAACACTGTGGACTAGTGTTACCCGTTTTTATTTTTTATTTTTTTTTTGTGGGACCCTCGCCGGCGGCCCTGGGGAACGAACTGGCGCTGCAGAGGCTGCTGCGGGCAGCCTTGCAGCCCAGCGCTCAACCACTGAGCCACCAGGGGAGGCCCTGTTACCCGTTTTTAAATGTTGTATTAATGGAAACATGCAGTGTGGATTCTTTGTTTGGCTCATTTCACTCACCATTATGCTTGTGGTGTTCATCTGCAGAGTTGCATATACTTGTGTTTTGTTCAGCGTTGTACTTATTAATCCATTTGCAGATGCTGTTGTGAATCCTGAATATTTGCCAAAACCTATGGTCTTATTTTTTACTCTGTAAAAACTGGACACTGAATATTTTTTTTAAACATTTGTGCTTTATTTATTTATTTATTTATTTTAATTTATACAAGCACTGGGTACAGTCAGAAGCGCAGGAGGGTGAGAGAACCCACCAGAGCCAGAGTAGGGAGCAGAGCAGGCAGAAGGACCGAAGTACACTGCTGAGGGGAGTGCGGCAGGAGAGGTCTGCACGCCATGCGGGACTGTCCTCCAGTGGCCCGGGAGCAGCCGGGGACCGAACCAGCGCTGCAGAGGCTGCGGGCAGCTTCGCAACCCAGCGCTCAACTGTTGCGCCACCAGAGAGCCCCTCAACACTGAATATTGATGAAATGTTCTTTATTGGAGTTCATTTCTCAAAAGCTTTAATGCCTCATTTATGAGCATCCTACTCCTTCCTGAAGTATATTCACTGAAAGCAAATACAAATTACATTATACCTTCCATATATATTAAGTTGATGTAATTATTTATATGTAACACTAAAGAACAAACAACTGAGTTATCTCAAAGGAGTGAAAGGCGTGTTTCCAGGTGGTGAGCCATTCCAAGTCTCCTGTGAGACTCCTGTTCATCATTCAAATTGACAAGGAAGAGAGGGGACCATTTTGTTCAGTGCTCTAAGAAAACCTTGAACACAAATGAAATCTGGAGTCACAGGATCTTTGGTAATTGCAGAACACAGTGGTGGTTATTTGAACTTAGCATTACTTACCCTGTAAAAATATTATGTAGATCTGTCAGAGTAACTTTACTAGTTATTTGTTGAACCTTGGTCTCAGAACAAAAGACAACTCTGATAATATACTAAAAGCCTTCTGATGAGTTCACAGAAATTCTAATGTTTTAGCTTTGAATAGCTGAATGGAGTCCTGTTCCTTTGATGTGGTGGGGAGAAAGGCAAGTTACAAATTATACTGACAGGCAAGTGAAACCCATCCCAGATATACTAGCAGTGATGTTTATTTTAAGATTGCATGTCATTTTGCATACCATGCAAAATACTTAAGAAAAAACTGTGGCAGGTATGTTTTCTATCTGATTTGAAACAATTGATTTCTCTTTCAGGTATAGAAGCCAAGAAAAATGTGGTGGTGACTCAAGCTGACCAAATAGGCCCTCTTCCCAGCACTTTGATAAAAAGTGTGGACTGGTTGCTTGTATTTTCTTTATTCTTTTTAATTAGTTTTATTATGTATGCTACCATTCGAAATGAGAGTATTAGGTGGCTAATTCCGGGACAAGAGCAAGAACATGTGGAGTAGTGATGGACTGAAAGAAGTTGGAAAGAGGAATTTCATTTCAGAAATTAATGCTGCAATTTCATACATTTTCTCCAGTGAAGTGTTGTCTTCTTACAACTTCAGTTGGATTAAAAGAATCATGCATTTGTTGCACTGCTGAATATGTAAAAAAATTTATGAACTGGTGTTTTAACTAGTATTGCAATAAGCAAATGCAAAAATATTCAATGGAATTCACCATTTTTGTTTTTACTACTTGAACATCATTCTTTACTTTAAAGGAATAATCCAGTTTGAAATGTGAAGATGTATTCTGTTGGGTTAGTAAATCAAATGACAATATGCTTGCTATCTAGGCAGACACAGGACTTTTCAGATTATAGTTTTAGAAAACCCTTGATTCCTTACCTCTAAGATGGTTGCTGTTTGTTTGCAATTTCTCAGTCTATAAACAGGAATGTGCTGTTATTGGAGGAGTAACTAGAATTGAAGTGTCCTTTTAAAAGTAGCAATTGATGAGAAAATAAAAAAGTCAAGTATCTTGGTGTTTCTGATCTCTATTTTCACTGAAAAAATTAGAAGTGGTTTAAAAAGTTGTATCTGGATAAGGCAGATGTTAGGAGAAAGTAAATGTCACCATAACTATGCTAAAAGCATAACAAATTTGTTCGTTACCAGCATGCATGAATTGAAACCTCAAATGTTCTTAGCACTGTGCTTGTTTTAGTGAGAGTTAAAGAAATAGAGAAAGTCTTTTTTTTTGTTTTGTTTTAACATTTTAAAAGGTTTATTAGGAAAATAAGAAAGAAAAAGAGAGGCGCCTGCATAGGCACAGGCGGGCAGAAGAGCTGCAGAAACAGTCCTTGCTCACTAGTTGACTGTAGTCTAGTTTAGGACACCTGTAGAAAAAACATGTAACTTATACAAAACTTTTGAAAAGCTGATTTTAAAAGACCCCTTGAATTCCGGTATACCACAGCTGACTATGTTGATACCTTACTTCTAAATTGAGTAATACCTAGTTTGAGAGTCAGCAGGTTACTTCATCGGGCACCCTAAGTTACACTGATACAGAATTTTCGATGTGCTGGCAACTAACGTGAACTTAAATGTACTCATTCTTTTTATTTTTATATTTTTGTGGGATCCTCGTGGGTGGCTGGGGAACGAACTGGCACTGCAGAGGCTGCGGGCAGCCTCGCAGCCCAGCGCTCAACCGCTGCGCCACCAGGGGAGGCCCTAAATGTACACACAGACACACACAACACACCCCACACCCCCCCATCTTAAATGTACTCATTCTTAAACACAAACACACACCCTAGTGTACACTGCTATGTCCTCTGCGAAAAAGCTTCTATTTTTAATTTGCTTAAGTTGTTTTCTAAAAAACCAAAAAAAAAAAAAAAAAAAGCGAATATACTAAAAACCACTGAACTTTCTAGGGTGAATTTTATAAGTGGATTACATCACACTTTTGCACAAAAATGCAAAAGGGGACTGAGTGAGAATAAGAAAAAATATAAAAACACATAAAAGAAGGAATACCCATTGCTCAAGAAGAAATGATACACAAGGACATTTCTACCCACGCGTGGCCCGGAGGGCCTGCCCGCGCCGAGCCTGTGCCCCCGAGGGGCGCGCTGCGCCCGCCTTCCAGGCAGCCTCTCCCCTCCGGGCCGGGCCAGGCACTCCCGCCGACCCTGGGCAAATCTTAGGCGGGAGCCGCGGCTCGCTGCCCACGGGCCCTGAGGTAAAGGGCGCTGTCCCGCGACTACAGCAGGGAGCGGCCCCCAAGCACCCCTCTTTGCGCGCCTCTCCCGGGCCCTGCCCGCGGCAGCGACTGTTCGCCCCCGACCCGCAGGAGCCCAGCCGGGCCCGCCCGCCCGCCCGCCCGCCCGCCCGCGAGGCCGGCTCCCTGAGGGGAGAGCCCGCGCTCCAGCCCCGGCACGAAGGACGCCCTTCGCCGCCCCCGGCTGCCGCCCCCCGCACAGGCGGGAAAACCCGGCGCCGGGGCCGCGGCGGAGCGCGCGGGGGGCCTGCGGGGTCCTGCCGCGCCGCGTCCGTCCGGCCGCCAGCCGCAGGGCCGCGCGGCAGCTCCCCGGTGCCTCCCGGGGGCCTGGCCGCGCCCGAACCTGCGCGGCGGGGTCGGGCCGGGCGAGCCGCTTGGGCCGAGGCTGGGAGCCGCCCGCGGGGCGCCCGCGCGGAGCCGGCCCCGAGGGGAGACGCGGGCGGCGCGCAGGCAGCGCGCGGGGCAGCCCTCGGCCGGCGGCCATGGCGGCGGCGCTGGGCGCGCGGGGGCCGGCGTCGCGCTTGTTCGCGGCTCTGCTGGGCCGCGGCCCGAGCCTCGCGGCCATGGTGAGTGCCGAGGAGCGGGGCGGGAGGAGGCCAGCCCCGCGGCGCCGGCGGACGCCAGTGGCGCCGGCACCTGCCCGCCGCGCGGCGGGGCCCGGGGGTGGCGGCCGCGGGCTCTCCCGGTTTCCTCTCCGCGGAAATCCCGCCGTAGTCAACGGAGTTGCCAGACGAGGTCGAATTTCGCTTGTTTGTTTGAGAGTTTTATTTTTATTTATACAAGAGCTGGGGTACAGGCCAGGTGCGCGGGAGAGTGAGAGGATTCACCAGAGACAGAGTGAGGAGCAGTGGGGAGCAGAACAGGCAGACTGACTGAAACACACTGCCGAGGGGGGCAGCGGGGGAGACAGGAGAGGTCTGCCGCGCCATGGGGGTATCTCGCCGGCCGGCCGGGATCGAACCGCCGCTGCAGAGGCTGCGGACAGCTTCTCAGCGCGGCGCTCAACTGCCTGTGTCACCAGGGGGACCCGAATTTCGTTTTTTAAAAAGCAGTTACAAAAAGCAGTTGTAAAAGTATGTCAAGTGTAGGGTCACTTGATGTGGCTCGAGGGCTTGGAGGTTGTGTGCTCGGCCAGAGCCGCAGGGCCCTTCTCTGTCAGGGCGAGTGCGGTCAGCGTGGTGAGCGACTGCAGAGTTAACGTGTGTTTTGGCGTTCCTTTTCTGGAGGAACTATTGATAAGTTTACTCTTTTTTTTTTTAATTTTTTAATGAAAGCGATTTTTGACACTTTGGGGAATAGGGTCAGTTTTGTCTTTTTACAAATTTATTGGGGTAAATTAACTGAGGGAAAGTTTTAACATGCAGCACCACCTAGTGGGGAAATGTTGCATTGACCACAGTATTTCATTTTAAGTTACTTAGGAGCCCATTTGGGTGTTTGAAACTGTTTTTTTGATTTTTAAAGACTTATTTGTTTATGCATACAAGAGCGGGGGTGTAGGCCAGAGGTACAGGGGTGGGGGTGAGAGGATTCACCAGAGACAGAGTGGGGAGCAGAACAGGCAGATTGACAGAAACACACTGCGGAGGGGAGAAGCGGGCACAGCCAGAGAGGTCTGCTTCGCCATGTGGGTCACCTCACTGGCCGGGGATCGAACTCGTGCTGCAGAGGCTGTGGATAGCTTCATAGGTTTCGTCTTAACCACTGCGCCACCAGGGAGGCCATCCTTCGTTGCCTTTAATATGAAAACACAAGTTGAGCGCTTACTACCTCCTAAGTGTGGCTGAAGGTATACTGCTACCCAAAGTGTTGGCAATCAGGTAAAGTCGTTGTGTTGGGGATGAATGAATAAACCAGTATCATTTGAGTGGCTGCCAGGTACAGGACTCAATGCTTTCACATTGAAGATCTCTTTAATTTCTGCTTTTTAAAAAAAACCTCAACAGGTAGATATTGTAATATCCCCACTATAAACATAGGGGTCCTGGTACTCTGAGAGGCTAAGTGACTAGTTCTGCATCCCACTGTTGAAAGCAACACATCGATAGGCCTTGAGTCTAGTTCTGCTCTCAATCCTGTCCCTCCCTTCCTGTCCCACAGAAAAAAAATGAAGCCCACCCCAAAGGTTCTGCAGAAGTGTGTCCCCAAGGGTGCATTTCCTGTTATATAGATGAAAAGGCTCCTTTCACAGCTCTAGACCATCCCTGTTCCTAGTCAGACATCTGGGATGAGCAGAGTGCATAACATTGACCTCGATGGAGATGCGGGTGATGGAGAACAGAGCAGACAGTTCAGAGAGCATTCCAGAGGCCTGTGGCATTACCCACATTATCCACAGCATGATTAATAGTTTTCACTGCGGCTCCTGAATGTGGACACAGATATTTCCTTTTCTTTTCTGAAATACTCTGTGTTGACGTAAAAATACTTAATGTATAACAAGAATTTGAGATTATTTACTACAGTGGATCTTGATATGAAATCTTTCAGACTCATTGCAAAACTAATCAATAGCGATTTTGGTACTTAATAGAAATGGTTTCTGATAATAAGCCTTTAGATATTTTTATCTCAGGTATTTTCATTTTTCTCTTATGTTAGTTGTGGGGGGGAAGGTAACTCACCTGGCATGGAGTCTAAGAAATTGGTTCATTATCATTTTTTCCCTCTTTTTTTTTAGAGTAAGTTGTGTTAAAGTAAGTTTACTTACTTTGTCCTCTGAATTACGTTAAGGATTTCTGAAGTGGGAATGAGCTGCAGTTTCAATAGTGGGGTCCAGCTCAGCCCCTAGTTGCCCTTTGATGAGAGACTTCTCACATTTCAGTCTGAATGACAGTCCCTCTCTCACTTGAGCCAGGTAACCTGCAAATATGTAAGGCAGAGGTCATTGAGTGGCGCTTGTGCTGGATGAGAACTAAGCTCTGACTTCTACTTGAGTGTCTTAGTCTTCTCTCTGGCCATGATGTTGAGAGTTCTTTCGGTTAAAAGCAAATAGCATGGCGTGTGCAGGCCTGTTAACCAACAGCACCCTGGACTTAAGATGTCATCAGCAGGGTGACTAGGAACAAGGCGGACAGTGTGCTTTTTGAACTGGGCAGTGCTTGGGCCAGAGTGTGGAGAGAGCTTGTCTTACTGGTACTCAGAAAACTCACTTTGCTAAGACAAGGGCTTTTTACCTGTAGTTCAGAGTCTGGATCCCCAGAATTATGCAAAATCTTATGTCAATGTGCAGTTGATTTTTTTTCCTTTTGGGGACTGGTTTTCATCACATCTGAAAAGGGATAGTGAACCCTGATAGTTAACACCCATGTGAATAAGCAGTGAAGACTTTTAAGGGGGTGGTATACCCAAATTGCAATAGACCAGGAATTTGTGCCCCAAATTCTAATTGTGGTCCTGCCAGGGTTTCCTTGGGTGGTTGTGTTTACCTTAGTTACCTTAGTTCCCCACATCCTGTAAAGCTGACGGATGGTAATGTCCACTTCTAAAATGTAATAAACCAGAGAAAGCAAAATATAAATTTTGAGGCATCGTGTCCAAGGTATGAGACAGCATACCTTGAAGGCAGCTTATTTGTCACAGAGCTAGCTTTGTTTTTGTCTTCCTGGAGAGAAATTTATATTTTGTGAATAATGAAACCAAAGATGGTGAGAATTTGTTGCCCTTGGGACTTTTCTACATCTGTACATAAGATAAAGAGCTGTAAGCAATTAAATCTCTACATTTTGGATATTTAATATGTTCTTTTCATAGTCAGCAGATGCTCGCTCGTTGACAGCAGAGGAGAGGAACCAAGTTATACCTGACCTTAAAGCAGCGGGATGGTCAGAATTAAGTGAGAGAGATGCTATCTACAAAGAGTTCACCTTCAAAAATTTTAATCAGGTAATTATTACATGTTCTTGTTAATGTCATGGTCTGTTTTCGTCACCTTAGGTAGTACTGCTGCTCGCCTTGTCCTTGTGTGGCTCCAGGATCCAAATCCTCTCTTTTTTTTTTTAAAGATTTATTTTATTTATTTATGCATACAAGAACTGGGGTGTAGGCCAGAGGTGCAGGGGTGAGAGGATTCACTAGAGACAGAGTGGGGAGCAGAAAAGGCAAATCCACTGAAATACACTGCTGAGGGAGCAGTGGGCAATACAGGAGAGGTCTGCTGCTCCCTGGTCGGGGATGGAACTCATGCTACCCTGGCTGGTAATAGCTTGCTAGCAGTGAGACTTTAACCCCTGCACCACGAGGGATGTCCAAATCCTCTCTTTCTGGAGAATTCATGTATAGTTCCTTGATCCTTCTACCCTGTTGCTTCCACCCCAATGGGTGATTTTCAGCTCTAGGGGAAGGGATGATATGTGTCATTTGGAAACTTACGTTCTGCAAGTACTGCTGCTTTAATTTGGCATTTGTTAAGATATTTAGTTGAACATTAAAAAAGAGAGTGAGCTTTTTGTGTTTATCAGAAGAGAAATGAGTAAAAGTGGTCCAGAAGTATTTACCCCCTACTTGACGGATTTCCCTTACCTTTTCTTGACAGTTGTCAGGTGTTCTTTCTTCCTGTGGTTGTATTCTTGTTTCTAAATTATCTCCTGAGCTTCACCTTCTCCCAAGCTGTACCTCTTCTCTGAGTGGCTCCTTTCCCCAAACCAGCCCTTGGAGCTTTGCTTAAAAGCCAACCTCCCCCTAAAGACTCAGTCTTAGCAAGGTAACTGTTACATTAGGCCCCACCCTGTTTATAGAGTCATCTCCCATGACTTACCTTTCACATCTTACTTGGTTGCATTTATGTCAGGTCAATGCTTTTGTCTATTTCTTGTTTGTTCAGTTAGTTTGGTAATCCTCTGGACAGATACATTGGTTTTATTTATTTAGGTGTCAGCTTGAGAAGTCACAGACCATATTTGCTTAAATAACTCTATTGTACCTAACACTGTTCTGGATAAAAACAGGCACTTGATAAATGCAGACATTGATTACAGTATATGTAAGTTTCTGCATGGGCATATGAAGGCCAGATTTCTACATGTTTCTACGTATTTCTTGAGTAAATGCCATTGGCTCCACTGAGCTGTAGTGCCCTATTTTTCTCTTTATTCATCTGGCTGCCAGCCTTCTTCTGTGTCTCCAACTCCTAAAGGAACACAGATCAAGCCGACTCTTGGTCCTATTGCCCCACATGCTGGACAGCTCTTGTCAGGGGCTTAGCACTCTGTGGCTGGTGGCAAGGAATCCCATTGGTACAGTAAGCTTGTGCATAAACTCTAGGTAGCATTTTCCAAGCTTATTAAAATTCTTACATGTGTATAGCCTGACTTCTTTAAGCTAGGGCTAATTTATTGGACTTGAACATGTGGCTTAAAGTACTTGAGTCATGTTGCCTCAGGCTCTGAATCGGTCGTTCAACTCCTTGCTGACCTTGTGCTCCAGGTAACTTTGGAAATGGAAGGGGAGGAAGGTACATTGCATCCATGATTAATCATGACATTATTCACTGGCATTCACTAGACAGCCCTTGCAATTCCAATGTTTAGGGGAACGAGACAGATGACAAGAAAATCAACTGGTATCAGGAAACGTGTTCAGAGGCCCAACACCGATGTTGTGTCCTGGGTTCAGGTTCCAGCCAGGCTCCTATGACTTCCGCCTGCACAATGGCCTGTAATGTCAAGTGATATCATGGCAGCTGTTATTGCCCACAGCCCAAGACCCCAGCAACACACCAGTGCTTGAACACCTTGGTCTTGTTGCCTATTGTGGAACACTGTGGGAACTGTGTCAGACGTCAGTGGTTGAAAAAACAATGATAGATACCACAGGATATGGGTTTGCGTTAATGATTTTAGAGCGTTTTCAAGGAATCAGGACTTTGCTCTGGGCTGCTGGCTATCAGAATATGTATAATTCTGTGATTTAGTTTTTTAACACATCTTACCTATAGGGAAAATAGGCTAAAATAGGCCAAAGCTGGAACTGGTAAAAAAACAGTAGTCACTGAGCTGGGTGAGGGATGTGTTTGGCTTTTTTTTTTTTCCCAAGATTTATTTTTATTTACTTATGCATTCAAGAACTGGGGTTTAGGCCAGAGGTGCGGAGGGTGAAAGAATTCACCAGTGACAGAGTGGGGAGCAGAACAGACAGGTCCACTGAAATACACTGCTGAGGTCTGCTGCGTCACGTGGGTCATCTCCCTGGCCAGGGATTGAACTCGTGCTGCGGTGGCTATGGTGGATTGCTCCGTAGTGCTGAGACTTAACCCCATGCGCCACCAGGGAGGCCCTGGTTGGCATTCTGTGGCTTAGACTATGTTTGTATTTTGTCTATGTTTAGATGTCATTACTGAGTGGTCTTGTTTTTTGTCTTAATCTATCATGGTCACAGAGTGACCTTGTCTGATGTCATTTCTGTTGAATGCCAAGACCTCTTTGATGGCCCCAGGCCTGCCCCCAGGTGTCAGGGGCTGTTTTTCTCTTTCACACAATTGATGTTAGAATGATGACCCTCTGGTGTTGATAGAGTTCACTTGCCTTTTTTGTTTAGGATTGAAAAGGTACTGATTGTTTATTATAAAACAATAATATTAAACATTGAAATAGGATGACATAAGAAATTTTTTCATCGCAACTACTTTTATCTTTTTTCCTATTCTGTTGTGTCTTTTCTCCATAGATTTATATCTCCATAGATACAGATACGTTTATTCAATGTGATGATTGTATGTGTGGTATTATTTAAAAAAAAAAATCAGTTTAATTTTTTTGTGACAACTCAGTAGATACCTAATAAGGCATCTTCCTGTGCCAAGCACTGTTCTGGGCTCATCTAGCTCCCATTCTAGACGATAAGCAGATGAATATATAATATACGTGTTTGCTAAATGAATAGATAACAGGATTTCAGGTGCTGTTAAGTGCCATGCAGAAGAAAAAGGTAGTTTCCTGAGGGGTGGAGGGGTCAGGGTACTCCTTAAGTGGAGTGGAATGAGCAGGCTTCTCTGGGGAGTGGACACCTGCAGCGTGCACGTTGTGAAGGAGCGCAACAGGGGAAGGCCCAAAGGAAGAGCATGTCAGATGGGGAGGATAACAAGTACAAAATTCCTGAAGCAGGAATGATCTTGGCGTGATTGAGGGAGAGCCAGAAGGCCCGTGGACAGAGAAAGGAGGAGAGACTAGTGGGAGATGAAATTTAAGAAAGAGAGGCCAGAACTGGAGCCTTGTCTGCATGGTAAGGAGTTTGGATTTTATTCTGTTGGAGGATTTCAGTCACAAATTGCCATGACTTGGTTGTTCTCAAGCGAGTACCCTGACTGTTCCCCAGGGACTAGATGGTAGGTGGGCAGGTGTGGAAGCAGGCGGATGCGCAGAATGCCGTGGGAGTAGGCTGAGCGAGAGATGTGGACTATGGAGGTGGCAGTGGGGTGGAGAGCAATGTAGACTTCCTCATATGCCTTCAAGATGAAACAGTCAGAGCTTGCTGGTAGATTGGGTGTGGGGAGGGGAAGGGAAGGTCAAGGATGATACCAAGACTTTGGTTCTGGCTGTAGGGCAGAGGGTGGTACCATTGGTGTCGTCTGCACTGGGGTAGAGGTGGGAAGCTGGGTAGGGAAATGAGAATCTTGCTTTGGCTTTGTTGGCTTTGAGGTACTTATTAGTCACCCGTGTGGTGATATCAGGTAGCAGTAGACACAAAAGTTCAGAGCTCAAGCTGGGGAAGTAGTTTTGAGAGTTGTCACAGCAGGTAATTGTGAGCAGAGTCCTGGACTGGCAAGAGAGCCCAGGGAGGAATGGGCTGGTGGAGGGGCAGGCCTGGTATATTCTCCATGACAGCGAGAAGGCAGAGAATGTAGGTATAGATGTAGGTAGGTTGCTCCATTTGTCCTGGGAAGAAGTGCTTGTTTCTCTTCCAGTTGTATTTTTTTTTTTTTTAAAGATTTATTTATTTGTACAAGAACCGGGGTACAGGCCAGATGTGTGGGAGGGTGAGAGGATTCACCAGAGACAGAGCAGGGAGCAGAACAGGCAGACTGATGAAATACACTGCTGAGGAGAGCAGTGACAAGACAGGAGAGGGCTGCCACACCATGTGGGACCCTTGCCGCCGGCCGGGATTGAACTGGCACTGCAGAGGCTGATAGCTTCACAGCGTGGCGCTCAACTGCCTGCACCACCAGGGGAGGCCCTCTTCCACTTGTTTCTGTATTTTCAGTTAGGTCATCAATTGACAATGAGCTGAGGTGGGAGGAAGGCGCGCTGGAGATCAGGGGTGATAGGAGAAGGAGTGGAAGAGTCATCTTGAAACTAACTGGGAAACTGGTGGGTTGCTGTGTGGTCCTCAGTGTCCCCACAGAGATTTGTGGTCAGATATTTAAAGTGAAGAATTTGTAGTTTGTCCAGCTGAGTTAAGCTGCTTGGGCATGGCCTACGTGTAGAGTTGGGCTTAACAAGGGTTGAACTTTTGCCAAATGAGTGTGATGTCAGAACAGAGGGGTGAGGGAAATATGGGTGTCTGCAAGGATCAGTTTATAGCTGGAATGCAGCTGGAGTCCAGCCTGGTGAGGAAGGAAGTACCCCTGGGGGCCGTGATTACCAAGTTTTTAAAAGCACATACCCAGTGTCCTAATCTAGGTATTTGTCTTCTAGATATAATCCCGCCTGTGTGAAAAGTGAATCTGAGGATGGCCATCATGGCCTTTTGGGCCGGTGACTTAGAGTAAGTGGGCTCTTCACATGCACGCACACATCTTCCTCCCACAGCCCTGCCCTAGGGGAGGTCAGTGCGCCCGTGGCCTCCAGAGGTAGCACCTCGCCTGCCTCCAATCCATAAGCTGGAGGAGCTACATCAGAACAGAGGACCCCCTTTCTCTCTTCAGAGAGTTGGACCCATATTGGGTGTTAACATATATAGTATTTCAGTGTTTGCTGAACATACAGGTGAAAAGTATGTTCTCTTTCATTTGCTCAATAGGATAGGGACATTTTTCACCTCACTTTTTTTTTTAAGGTTTATTGTATTTATACAAGAGCCGGGGTACAGTCCAGATGCGCGGGAGGTTGAGAGGATTCACCAGAGACAGAGTGGGGAGCAGAACAGGCAGACTGAAGAAATACACTGCTGAGGGGAGCAGCGGGCAAGATAGGAGAGGTCTGCTCGCCATGTGGATTGTTCCGAGGCCAGCGGGGATCGAGCTGGTACTGCAGAGGCTGCGGACAGCTTCACAGCACTGCGCTCAATTGCCTGTGCCACCAGAGAGGCACTCACCTCACTTTTGATGTTACTTACAAATCTTCAGGAGTAAGATTACACTGGGTCAAGTGTTACACATAGCTTCCTTATACAGTGTGTGTAAAGGACATCACAGGTTTGCTTTGGAACTCACATTTCTTTCATGAAGAAAAAGAACCATACATTTTAGAAACATTTTCAGTGATCCTGGATGATAAACCTATTTTTTCAATACCTTGAGTTGTTCTGGGTTTTACTATAATAATAAATAACCAGCAAATTACACTTGACATTTTTTTTTCTAAGTGATTTTATTCCAAGATGTAATTAGTTTCAAATAGTCCACAGTGTCTGATAGTGCAGGTGAGTGCAAATATAAATTAGAGATTGTAAATCGAAAATCCCTGAGGGATTCTAACACTGCAGGCAGAGGAGGTGGCGGTAGATCTCCTCTGCCATTGGTGCGGTTGCTTGCCCACTCACTCCCTGGTGCTGCTGCCCCTGCCATGTGCTGTGGCTGGTGGGTCAGTGACAGTGACATGCAGTGAGCAGTCAGCATGGCGGTACCAGGACTGTCGAGAGGAAATGTCTATACTTAGAGTGCTTGGACTCAGGTGGTGTTGGCGTTTGTAGAAGAGTTTTGCTTTTTTTCTGTTCACATAGACAGAGGGAGAGGTCTCTAAGTGACATATAAACTTGCTCTGAGATGTTTGGCAACTGCAGGATGCCCACGTTGGAAGAACAAAATGCCAGTAAGCGTCCTATAGAGGTACATTTTGTTATGCGTTATTGTGTATGGGGACAGGCAGGGAAGTCTTCCAAATCAGAGGAAAATTTAAGCATTAGAGGAAGATGCAGAAAGTGAAGCTTCGCAGCCCAGGAATCAGCTACTGTGGATGCCAGCAGGGGGAGCCCTGCAGGGCAGGAGCCTAGGCTGGCCTGGCAGCAACCCCCCAGTACCCCCTACCCTGGCACTACCTCCCCCAAGGCTGTCCTCAGCCTCATTCCTGGTACTGGAGTGACCCTTTTCAGTATGGAAGTGAACTTGGTATCAGAAATAGGGCAGCAGTGGTGGTGGAACACACATTGGTTTGGTGACTTTTGGGTGATGAAGAGTTGACGCATTCAGGGTATAGGGCATGACGAGTTTCCAGTCACAATGAAGAGCACTTTTTTTTTTTTTTTTGAAGAGCACTTGTGACACAGAGGAAAGGGGCTGAGCTTTGTGAGGCAGAGCTGCAAGTCCCCATGTTCCCAGAAGAGCGCCTGTATTTTGTGTGTGTTTTCTTAGGTGGGCCTGCCTGGCAGGGTGTTCAGTTTTGTTAGCTTGACCCTATAACATGGCACTTCTCATGGCTCAGTCTAATAACTTGTCAGAGTGCTGTATCTCTTGCAGTGCAGGGTCTAAGGTTTATTTGTTCTACATCTTGTTCATCACATTTCGTTGCTGTCACTGCTGATATTAAAACATTTCTGGAGCGGGAGTGGGAGGCGCTGTCGGATGGCCTCTGCAGTGGAGGTAGAGGTGGTGGGGTGCTGTGTAGCTAGCAGCAGTAGCACCATATGTGAGTTTGGGGTTTGTAAAATGTTGCTCTTCCGGTGCCCTGGAGCTCCTGCTACCAAGCCTTCGAAAGTTACTGTTGCTGACTTACTTTATAAAAATGTTTTATTGAGGAATTTGATAATAGGCTTATGGTTAACATTTTGAAACACTTAGTGAAGTCAAGTTTCATGACACCAGAAGACAGACGGCTGTTAATGAGAATCTTAACAGTTCTTTGCAAGACATGGGAGAGGTCTCAACAGCTCTCAGGGACAGATTAGTTTGGGTTTCATTGGTCATCGGTTGTGTGCCAAAACTTGATCCAGTCCGAGTTATGAGCCAATAACACAATAAACTAAACGTCCCGTCTGAACATCCCCCTTAAAGGAGGATGTTCACTGCCTGTTTAGAATGAGGACGCACCCCCAGAGAAGGTGTCCCCGAGGCCTAGGTGTCATATAGATCAGATAGCGTCATTTTGCTTTTAAAGTGTGGGCTACTATCTGTGTGACTGGAGGCTAAGTGAAAACGGATGTGCTTGTCACAGGCCATCGCTGGGGCTCAGTGCACGCTGACCGTCTTTGTCACTGCCGCCTGGAAACCAGAGCAAGCATCCATCGTTGTTGGAATGGAGAGTAGAGAATGCACGCTTCTGTTTTAGCAAACCTTGCCTAGAGCTTGAGAAGCTAATGAAAATAGCTGCGTGGTATGTTCATGCTGGTGCTCTCTTTGGAGTTATTCCTGGAGTTGCCGGGAGCTCTGGACGGGACCATACCGATGTTGTCAGGTGGGAGCTGGGTCATCAGTGTGGGTGTCCTCACGGGTAGGGAAACTAGAGCCTAAAATGTTATCCTCTGGAGTCTTGCTTCTGCTGTTTATGTCGCCCAGTGGGGTCAGGCCTGACGTGGATTTGTAAAAACACATGCATGAGATAGGCGAGGGGAAATGTAAAGCAGGTGTTAAACATGCAGGTAGGACACCGCGCTGCTGTGTGAAAGTGCTGTGCTCATTACTCCGTCCTTTAATAAAAACGGGCTTTTAATGGCATCATTTTTTCTTAGTCATATAGTAAATCTCCTGTTTACAGAATTTAGCCCAAGCATTTTGTAAAAGTCAAACAGCCAAGAAATATAATTTCCTCAAGTCTTTGTTTTGCCCTTTTACAGATGGCATAAAATCAGGTGTGTAAAAAATAAAAAGCCTTTTGAGCTGACGTGAAAGGTATTTCAGATTTATGCTTTGCAGATGATATTTGTATGATTAATGCATTCATTGCTATTTTTATTGCTTTTCACAGATAATGTACATGATGCATGGAAAACGTTGTGGGTTTAAATCTTTGCCAGGTTTAGACTGTGAATATCAACAGATGTTATCATATAAGAACTATAATTATTATAAAATAAAAAATTTGTCATGAAATGCATTGACATAAATTTCATTTATGTAAATTGTTTTCATTAGTATAAAACCTTAGTGTAGCTGTTAGGGTTTGTGAAGCACTTTAGATGAGATTAACTTGGTATAATGTGGTCACAAATGGGTTGCTTTAAATTTAACTGACAAGAAAATAACACTCAAAAGTTAGGAAATTACTAAGGTATTTGTGTTCAGCCTGCATTGCTGGTACAGCTTAAGTAGGTTGAATATGAATTAACAACAATGGACTGCTGGCTCAATAATTACAGAGAATAATTTAAAGGAGACTTAAATAATAACTTAAAAGCAGTTTGGTCTTGCACTTTTTTGTTCTGTTTTTCTTTGCTATGCCAGCCCATTGCTTCAATACCGCTGTTATCAATAGTGCTCAGGTTTGCAAAGCAAGTTTTGTCAGTAGAGTTTTGGTGCGTCAGGGCCATGCCATACAAACTTAAGGTCAGCTGTTTCAAAGTATGGGTGTTGGGTGCCTGATGGAGTGAGTGACCACGTTAACTCTCCCTCTTTCCTTAGCAGCAAGTACAAGGCTGCCCTCAGGAGGCACTCACCTTCCGGTGTGCTCAGTGGGTGAGAACCTTCTTGTCTGGTGCGTGCTCTGTATTTGACTTTTTTCTGCATCCTTTGAACAAAACAAAGCAGTGAATCGTTTCTCCAGTTTTGCAAGTAATTGTCCATCACATAGCCATTTGACCTGGATATTCTAACCAACATGGTGAATTTTGTACAATGCTGAGCCAGACTGGGATTCTGGGGTTGCTTGTGGTCACAGCAGGTCATGTCACAGTTAGGAGGTGCCAGACTCACATCTCTGGTTCCACCAGCAACGGTTTTAGATCTTACTGTGTATGTAGGGCAAATGGAGACTGCTCAAGGTTTTGCACCATTGGCCTCAGTGACTATCATCTGCGGCCTTGAGTGCAGGAGTTGCTTGGGTGCATGGGCTTGGGGTACACGTGCCTGATGGTGGACATCTGGAGTATGGTGTGGGCATGTGGAAGTGGGTACACCTGAGCCTGGAGGCTGACCATATAAGGGCGGTGTCACAGAGGACGGGCTGTGGCAGAGGACTCTGGCGGAGCACGGTGGAGAGTCGTGGTTCAATGCAGATGAGAGGAAGAGACTAGGAGAGAACAGAGAACGTCAGGGTGAGCCCAGAGAGAGTGAAGATTCGCTGGAATCTTCACTTCAGGGGCCTGGAATAGCTGCCAGCCTCCTGGCCTCCCAGGCCTCCTGCCTGCCCTGCGCTTGGTTGCCTCCTTTGTAAATGCTGTAGAGAGACATTAAAAGTCTGAAAAAGCCACTGAGGGCTTTAGGACGCATCTTCACCCATCTGCCTGGATCGATAGAAAGCCTGCTCTGTGCCTTCCTGCCACAACACTGTGGTACTAAGAGGTGTTTTTATTTTTGTTTTCTAGGAGATATTTTATTTTACCATCACTACCTGTTGGATCACTTTTCTGCTTAAGTGGGTTCTTGACCATACTTCCCTGAGAAAGGAACTATTCACCAGCTAAAGCAAACAAAGCTGTACTTGTTTAGGAGTAACCCAGGTATCAGTGTTGAGCAATCAGAGGTCATTTAATTGTATCGTTAAAATCAGGCCTATCAAAACAGTAAATGTGGCTAATGAATCTGTTTGCTCTCTTGCTGTCAGCCAGCTAGGCAGGCTGTGCCCTTCTACCCTATCATTCATCAAGCTGAGTTCATGCCCTGTCCTGGCTCTGCTGCCTTGGCTGGGGACATGTACCAGGAGCCCTGGAGCAGACCCAAGTGCTCTTCCCACTGGGAGCCCACCTTCGAGTCTGGCTCCATTGGGGTCAGGGAGCCTTGGGAGGTGCTTGAGTAGGCACCCTCTGAGAGGATAGCATTGTTCTGTGGCCAAGGTGTGCAAGGAGGAAGATGCAGAAGTACATGGTTCTTTTTCTGCCCAGAACTCCTAGTTTTGTTGTGGAGGTAGCACATTTTTTTTTTTTTTTAGAATTTTTTTTTTTAAGATTATTTATGCGTACAAGAACTGGGTACAGGCCAGAGGTGTGGGGGGTGAATGATTCACCAGTGACAGAGTGGGGAATAGAACAGGCAGACCAACTGAATACACTGCTGAGGGGAGAAGCAGAGGAGTCAGGAGAGTTCTGCTGTGCCATGTGGGTAGCTCCCTGGCTGGGGATCGAACTTATGCTGCAGTGGCTGCAGAGAGCTTCATGGGTTGCATCTTACCCCTTGCGCCACAGAGGGCCTGAGGTAGCTCATCTTAATTATACAAATGTTGGCTTTTTAAATTGCCAATTTAATTAGACACTAAAATGTGAGTACTAAGCTGAAGTAGATGTCCTCCAAGGTCACTGCCTGGAGAAGAATAGTTTTGGTCTCCAAAGGTATGATTTTTTGTTTGTTTGTTTGTTTGTTTGTTTGTTTGTTTTTAAGGGCATGCACTAAGAGGGGCCAGCAGAGGGCATAGGTCAAAGACAGACAGAAAAGATGCATCTTACTGGTACCTGGTGGGGGAAATGGTTCGGTGAGCAGGGCTGAAGAATGCAGGGCGGGTGCTTGTGTTGCTCTCTCCCCTTGGGTTTGACTTTATCTCAGTTTCAGAGGATCTGAAAGCAAACCCTTGACTTCCCATCTTTCTTCCAACTAGCTTGTTTCAGCAGTACCACCAATCTCTCAGGCACCCAGACCTGAAACTGAAGAATTACCTTCTTTTTTTTTTTTTTTAAATAGAGGCATGCTTTATTTATTTATTTATTTGTTTGTTTTTTGTTTATACATGCACTGGGTACAGTCAGAAGCGCGGGAGGGAGAGAGAATTCACCAGAGCCAGAGCGGGGAGCAGAGCAGGCAGAAGGACCGAAGTACACTGCTGAGGGGAGCAGCGGGCGGCAGGAGAGGTCTGCGCGCCATGTGGGACCCTCCTCCGGTGGCCGGGGAGCAGCCGGGGATTGAACCGGCGCGGGCAGCTTCGCAACCCAGCGCTCAACCACCGCGCCACTGGGGAGGCCCAAGAATTACCTTCTGATCGGTCACCAACACCTGGTCATTCTTCCCTGAGTGTCTTTCATAAGTTCATGCTTCTGGTCCTGGTGCACTGCCCCACCCTTGGAGTTCCATGGCACCATCCTGGCAGCTTTTTATCTTCATACTCTGTCTGCCTGCATGTGCCCCAGGGCTCATGTGTTGTGACCAGTTTGGCCTCTGTTCAGAAAATCCAAGTTCCTTCCTTTTACATCTTAGGAGATACCATCTCAGAGGTTTTCAGAGCTACCTATGACCTGTGGTCAGGCCCTAACCCTGTTTCTCATGCTTCTCTGAAGAGGCTCCTTCACTCTGTGAGACATAGAACCTGAGAGTGACCTAGTTGCTCCCTCTCTGGAGAAGTAGGGAAACTGAGGCTCAGACAAGGAAGCACAAAACATTAACTGCATTCCAGAACTGCAGCCATGACCCTCAGCAGCTCAATTCATTTCTTTCCTACTTTTATTTAAGTTCTTTTCCCCCACTATGCTCCTTCCTACCTGGAGGAATTGGGTGGTTTGAAGTGACATTTACTGAGGTGGGGAAGATTGGGAGAGGGGTGGAGATTAAAATTTCTAGTTTGGACATTGTGAGTTGCTCTGTGACATTCCGAATGTCAATTTTAAGAAGGTAGTTTTATGTATTGTTAGGAACCCACAGTATAGATCTGAGTTGTGGGTAACTGGGGAGTCACAGGTATGTATGGAAAAAAGCCAAGATAATAGGTGAGATCACTCTGGAAGAAACTAGTATGTAAAGGAAAGAACGTGCAAAATTTGTTTTATTTAGGGGTTGAATAGAAAAGGAGGAGCTGGC
The DNA here is from genome assembly GCF_964194135.1 of Talpa europaea. Classification (NCBI taxonomy): domain Eukaryota; kingdom Metazoa; phylum Chordata; class Mammalia; order Eulipotyphla; family Talpidae; genus Talpa; species Talpa europaea. Next base: position 29,123,412 of record NC_140080.1, read on the forward strand.
AGAAGAGTGAGAGAAACTGGTAGTAAAATAGGAAGAAAATCAGGTCCCTGCTATGTCACAGAATCCAAAAGAAGATAGTGTTTTAAGAAGGAGGGAGGAATCAGTTCTGTGGAGACTCCAGGTAAGATGAGTAACTACGGATCACCACTGGGTAAAGCAAATGGAGGCCATCAGTGACCATGGCAAGGGCGGCTTGGTGGATGGGGGTTCAGGTCAGCCTGGAGAGGACGTGGGGCTCGTGTGTGTTTAGAAGTGTGTCTTTAGAAGTCCTTGTAGCCACAGACACCAGTCTGTTGTTCTTTCCATTTAGAATTCAGCCCTTGGGTTTCTCTTGGTGGTGGTGGTCTTTCAGCGGTGATAATAAACCTTGAATATTAGAGCTGGAAGAGATGAGGTCTGTGGGTGAAGTGGGATGCTCAGGTTAATACTAAACCTGTGGAAGAATTAGATTGTGATGAAATGCAACTTAGGTTATGCAAAAGAGATATGCAATTACTCTCCTCTCTCTCTCATAGAGATAAAAGAACCCTGAGAGCAGAGGGAGTGTGCTGTGTACATTGTGCGCACTACCCAGCCCACTGTCACTATTTCTTTACTCCTGGACATAGATGGTTCCTGATAGTGTAGGTGGCCACTAAGGTGCTGTGTGTGATGGGATGTTCTGTAGTGACAGGGGCACTTCCTGGAAGAGCTGCAGTGACTGTGCCTTTGTTCTGCAGGTGGTTTTGAAGCATCAGAACAGGAAAGGGCATTTTTAAAAATTGTCTTTGATTTTGAGAGACTGAGGCTGATGCATGTCAGTATTTTGACTGCACAACCTCAGCTACCCACAGCCAGTCTTGTGAATATGGCCGTGCTGAGGGCCCATGGTAGATTTTTCAAGACTATAGGGAGACTGCCTTAGGCCTTTCTACCTAATATAGTTAAGTGTACATTTCTTGTTTCAAGCCAGTTCTTGAGAGCAGACTGGGGTTGTGTTGTATACAGATCCTTTTTCTGATCTAGTACTCATGGCTAATTTTTTTAAAAATCATAACTCATTGGAGGCCTCCCTAGTGGTGCAGGCGGTTGAGCGCCGCACTGTGAAGCTGTCTGCAGCCTCTGCAGCACGGGTTCTATCCCGGCCAGCCGGCGAGAATCCCACATGGTGAAGCAGATCTCTCCTGTCTCGTCTGCTGCTCCCTTAACAGTGTATTTTGTCAGTCTGCCTGTTCTGTTCCCCAGTGAATCCTTTGTCTGTCTCTGGTGAATCCTCTCACCCTCCCGCACATCTGGCCTGTACCCTGGATATCTTGTATAAATAAATAAATAAATCTTTTTAAAAAAATCATAACTCATTGGTATCTAGATAGAAAAGTTTTAAAATTTATTGATGACTTTTTTATAGGAATGATTTTTAGAAATTCTGATGTGAAAATGTTGCTTTAATGCCATTCTATATATAGGTAATTCTTCTTCTTCTTTTTTTTTTTTCCTTAAAAAAAAAAAGAAGGTGGGAGGATGAGAGGATTCACCAGAGGCAGAATGGGGAACAGAACAGGCAGACGACAGAAATACACTGCTGAGGGGAGCAGCGGGTGCAACAGGAGAGGTCTGCTGCGCCATGTAGGATTCTCGCCAACTGACCAGGACTGAACCCGCACTGCAGAGGCTGTGGACAGCTTCACAGCGTGGTGCTCAACCACTGCGCCACCGGGGAGGCCCTATTTTTCTTTTTTCACCTGAGATGCAGTCAAATCAGTTTTTGTGATGGTTTGGAGAGTCACAAAGTACTTTGTGAACTAATGAGTGCTGGAGAGTCTAGTCAGTCTTAGTAGTTCATTGTTAGCTGATCTCTGAAATAACTGAAAGCTTTTAAAGCTCCCCAGCAGCCTCACAAGGTCAAGTGGTAGTAACCCCATTTTGCTAATGGTGACAATAGTGAGGGAATTTAAGGAACCTCCTCCAACTTAGGGAAGAGCAGGCCGTGGTCCTTTGTTCTAAGTGGAGGCTTCCCACCATAAGGCGACAGCTTGTCTCAGGCTCCAGTCTGTATTTTGCAGGGTTGTGCAATGATTTAGGATGTGGATTGCAGTTTTTGTTACTAAAACATTGTTAGCAATGTTCTAGGCCTTTGAATGAACAACTCGGCCATTCAAAATTGAGTCTGCTTCTTTGTTCTATTTAGGAAATACTCCAACATACTTACTTTGGAGGGCTTAGAGGAGATTATATGTTCTTTACATATTTTGAAGAAAAAGGTAGCCAGCTATTGATGGGAATTTGTAAACTGCTACATGATTCTCCATCCCCTGTCTGAAAGCTTTAGTTTATAATACTTGATAAGTGTTTTGTTCTAAGTCAATCTAGATTGGAGGTCAGCGAGCATGATGAAGGCCATATATGACATACCCACAGCAAACATCATACTCAGTAGTGAAGAATTGAAAGCTTTTCCTCTGGGATTAGGAACAAGATAAACATGTCCATTCTCACCATTCCTGTTCAATATGGTGTCGGAAAGTCCTAGCCGGAGTAATTGGATAAGAAGAGACTATAAAAAGTATCAAAATTGGAAAGGAGAAGTACAACCATCATTTTTTGCAAATGTCATGTTAATACACAAAGAAAATTCAAAAGACTAGTAAAATACTATTAGAAACAATAAATACAACAAAGTGGCAGGCTACACAATATACAGATGTCTGTTGCCTTTCTGCATGCAAATAATGAACTAGCAAAAAGAGAAATCAGGAAAACAATCCCATTTACAATTGCATGAAAAAGTATTAAATATCACTTTGAGGTCAAGTTCTCTCTGGAAGGGGATGTCACTTCCTGATAAAAGGTCTGCAAAAAGCAACCAAATAAGAACTCCACATAGAAAAGATAAACCTGCTTTGAGAGACTGCAGCTTCCTGAGCCACTAACCATATAACTTTGAATACAGATGTTTAGGTAGGAGTGCTGGTGTAATTTTGGTGTCTTGAAGTGAATTTTTTTAGAGGAGATTATATGTTCTTTGCATATTTTGAAGAAAAAGGTAGCCAGCTATTGATGGGAATTTGTGAACTTATTTGTTGAAAACTGCAAGCTTTAAATAGGAGGGATTAGCATTTGTGGATTACTTATACCCCACAGAGATCGTTCTTCAGGGAATGATACCATCATGTTACATCTGTGTGGCATGTTTACCTTGTTAATGCCTACAACTTTTTTTTTATCTTGATTGCAGAGTTTGCGTTATAATTTGGAAAACACAGAAAAATCAAAGAAGAAAAATATGCCTGTAATCCTTCTGCCCACTTAAAAGACAGTATGTGTGAATGTGTATTTTGTGAGTCTGTGTGTATATATATAAATATATGTATATATATTTGGGGTGATATTGTAGAATTTTTCCTCAAGTTGCTTTTTTCACTTCATGTATGGTGAACATTTTTCCCTATTAGTAAAATATTTTGCTTTATGATATTTGTTGGTGGATAGACACAAAATTCCATGGAATGGAAAGGCAACACTTAATTAACCAATACCTTTGTATAGTCACTAACCATCTTTACAGATGGGGCTTTGTGAGCCTGTCTTTTCTCAGTGCACCATATAAATGCTGTTGGTTGATCACAGAAGTATCAGAGAAGTCATAGCAGGTTCTTCTTGCTGAAGATACTTTAGGATCTTGACACCCATTGAAATCAGGCATGGAATCTGGTACTTGTCAGAAAAAAAAAAAGAAAGAAATCATCACCTAGATTGAATTGATCTATTAAAGCTGAAAAATCAAGCCTTTCAAATCACTCGAGAAGGTCAGAAGGAAAATGTTGTTACAGGGCTTTGTAGCTAGTATTCTCACAGCTTAGTGCAAGGGTGTAGGGAATATTTTCATAGAAATGTTTCTCTTTTAAAGATTTTTTTCAGATAAAGAAGGCTTGTTTAATTCGGGAAGTTATTTCATAGGAAATTAAATCTTTGTAAATCCTCTATTCCATTTCCACACTTGCCAGTTCTCTTGCAAATGATGACTTTCGAATGTTTCAGGAAGGATTTCTTAAAAGGAAACAGTTCTATGTTTTGCACGTGATCATTTTATTTTTGAATTGGATAGGTAAGTGAAACGGTGTTTTCTCTTTGTGTTTGTCTATGGGTCAAGCTCAAATGGTGATTTCTTGTGGTGATTTTGAAAAAATCTGGTGAGAATGTTTTCTTGGGCATCTGAATGACTCCAGAGAACTTAAATAACAACCATTGATGGAGAGTTGTTGGAGAATTAATTGCTGCTGCTTAAAGATCAGTAATTGTTACATCTTGGTTTGGTATGCTTGGTGGTGTCTAATTATGTCTTGTGCCTGGGAACCATGAAAGAATTTTCTTTTCAAGTCTTAGTGGATCATTTTTTCCAACACTGATCAAAGGTTTGAAAACTAGTATTATATACATAGCCATGGTATTCATAACTGTCTTACATTCTTAATCTTCTGGGCTATTTGCTTGAAATATATCTACGCCTCTTAAATATTGAAAGTATAATATCCTTTAACCTGCAACTGCAGAGTTAAAATCAATTTTATGTGAAATATTTAGTTGTGGACCACATCTTCAGCTTTTTATATGCCACAGTGGTCTTGTTTTTTTCCCCTTCCATTGTCTGATAGTGAGGTCATTTTCAGTCCTCTGAGAAATTCTATTCCCAGCCAGATGCGGCTCATATATTAAAAGTAGCACCTGTGGCTAATATCACAGCAGCTTACCATAAATTTACATGGTAACTAGGATTATATCTGTCAAGACTGTTAAAAAACATCTAGATTTAATTTGATTTCCAGTATTGTAGAAGCTATCCAACATTTTGCTTCATAACTATATTTTAAAAGTTAAAAATCACTCCATTGTTAAGTTTTATAGCACTCCTAGTGCCCATTAAGTTGATTTGTTCAATGGAGGTCAGAGAGAAGCAACTCGGCAACATTAAGATCGGAAACCAACCCATTTGTGACAAATTTAGTCCTTTCGTGTGAATCTTCTCAATGTCTCTGCACTGATTGGATTCAGGTGTAGCTTATGTCAGTAGCATTTAACCTCAAAAGAATGAGCAATGTGATTGGGTTGTTGTAAATTATGGAGCATTTTGCCTTTGCTTGTTTAAACCTAACTGATGATTCTGCTGCCCATGGCTTGCGACCCCACTGCATCTGCCGCTAAAGGAGGCGTACAGGTTTAAAGACATCTTGGAGTATTGGGGTGCATGCCCTTGCCCCTTTCCCTCCTCTGGGTGACCCTTCCTAAACGGTTTTATTCCCCGTTATCCTTTGAGTCATCTCCCACATGTTAAGATTTGCACACCTGCAGTTATAAAATTATTTCGGGGTGTCATTATATCATGTTGTTCACCAACTTTCCAGCATTTATGAATACAATAATGATTCACTGTAAATCAAGATAATTTATACGTTATGGAGAATCTGCTCCTATAAGTAGGAATTGAATGATTAATTTCTTTGGTGTCCTCCCATTTGAACACGGGTCCTGAAAAAGGTAACTGGCAACATACTTCTTTCTGTTTGTCAATTGAAGTCCAGAACTGAATTAAAGTATAAGTTAACTTTCTCGACGTTTAGTATTTTAGGACAGGTAAACAAATATAAGCTAATTTAAAAAATAAACGACATCTTTCCTGTAATCAGTAGTTGCATTTGCCTTAGCGAATGGTCTTGCTCTCTGAGGGAGAGAGCTGTAGGGGTTGGCACTGAGGATGGGGCAGCCAGCAGTTCCTCAGCACAAGTCCATAACCTGAGTGGGCATGCTCACCTTACGTTGGAACTCCATGGGAAGGCCCTTTCTGCTCTGATGGTCATTTGCTGGAGGAAGGTTTGGAAGCTTCTTTGAACTTGACCTCAAAGTGGAATGGTAGCAAGAATTACTATGGTGAAAAAGTTGTGGTGATAGATAAAATGATTAGGGTGAGGTTAAAGTTATATACATTGTTATCAGGTATAATTAATCACTTCATGGTCTAAAAAAATGCTTTGGTGATCAGTTTGGAACCTTGTAAAATACTTTTTTTTCCCGTAAATTGTGACATCTCTTTATTTTACGCCTGGAATAAATTTAGCTCCTAGGATAACCTTGGTGCCCCCTGTGAACTGGATTGCTGTGGTGGCTTCTACTTGGGCTTCTGTGGGGAAGAGTGACAATACAAGGTGGGTGTGCCCAGCACCAGTCTCTCTCTCAGCCTTTCTGGATTGTTTCCTCCTCTGCCCCCTTCACTTCTTACCAGCTCTTCACAGTTGACCTTTCTTCTCCCACCACACTGTGAGCTCCTTGAGGAACAGGGACTGTGTCCCAGGGTCTAGTGACTTGGCACAGAGCAGCAGAGTGGTAATCATGTACGTCCCATACTTTCAGGAGCAGACTGTTAGGAAGATCCTGTATGAACACAGAGAAACATAAGAAATTGATAGCTTGTTTTTCTGACCACAATTTTATTCTCTTCAGACTTCCTTGCAGTTAGAAGCACTTTTGGTTTTTTTTCCTGAAGGTGTCAGTTGAGTTCTGAAGTGAACAGGAACGATGAGATTGCTGGTGCGGAGGCTGCCCTTGCCTGAGCCGCTTTCAAGATCCCTGGATTTAACCTGCAAAGGCCCCAGGAGCAGCGTCTGTCTAAAACCATGACCTTAGAAGGCTGCTTTTGAGAATACAAATAAAACTTATTTAGAAAACCTGCTTACTGCAGAGAGAAGTATAATTTTCTCTCAACTCAGAAATGAGTTAAATCCTGAAATAATCTTAAAGTTGAAGTGTACTTTTATCATTCATTATTACCTTAAGTGGCTCAGCTATGGGAGAAGTGGCTGATTTAACGTCAAATAGAACAGTTGTATAAATAACAATATGTATAAAGTACTTTTGCATATATTGACTTATAAGGCAATATTTAGCTTGCTTCTTTTATAAGTAATGTTGAAAAATAAAACTAGTGTTAATTGCCTTTTTATTTAGAATATTAAGCCACGCAGAACAGTGTTGTGTAATTGCTTTCACAGATTATAATATATGAGTAAAGTATACATTTCTTCTAGTGAAATTGTCATTTGGCAAATTTTGGCTATAATACGATTGCTATTTGATGAGCAAATATATTCATTTTACGTGAAAAAATTTTCATTCATTATAGCAACAAACATTTAAATATATGCAACTTTTCCTTCACTGAATATGCAAAGATTTATTTTTTGAAACTTTGTTATAATGAGACCATGTTATATATAAATCTAATACTGTAATATTCTGGCACTGTAATTAAGAATGGCTTCTGCTGGTTAATGCTGGGACGAAGCAGAGAAGAAAGTTACAATACACTGCCTATTTACAAATTAACCATTACCTGCCAAAAGCACATCAGACCCACACAGCGGACATCCGCTAATCCAGCGGTTAGCCGTTCCGGGCTCTAATGCACACTGTTTTACACGTTAACGGTTTTGAAGTTCCAGGCCAAAGCTGACCTTTCACATGTGCTCCGTTCACAGTAGGAATCTCCACTCACTGCTTCCTGTCAGAATGGATTATGGTGACACAGCCCAGGGCTCACTTTGGCTGCAATTAAGTTTTTGATCAGAATTATTTCGTTCACAAACAATCACATTTGTTAAAATGTTACATCTGTCCTGAAAACCACTGGCAGCCTCTCAGTTTATCAGTGTGATGTGAGTGTAATTCTTCATTTGTTTTTCATAAAATGGCGAACCGTCTTATATATGTTACTTCATTTTTTTCCCCTCTTGCTGGTTTCTGCCTTTCATTTCGTTGGGTTTGGAAGGAAACTCTGTCTTGAAATTAGTGTGAATCTGTTCATAGGCTTTGGGAATTTGAAAGGAGTTGGTTTTGGTGCAGGACAAAATTATCCATTTGAGCCAAGACTGAAATATTATTTCCAAAAGTTGTTAGTAAAGATTTTATTTCTCACGCAAGGAAGCATTTTAGCTTTGTGAATGTGGGGATGCAGGTTTTGAGTCTCCATCCGCAATTCCTGTAGTTGTCTTTGCCTCTGGTGTCTGCTGCCTTTCAGTATCATAAGGCACGTCAGGACCCATCCCTGTGGCTGTCGACTTTGGGTGCTAGAAGTGAAACCAGCTGTGGCTTTATTAGCCTTGCCTCTCATTTCATAGTTTTTTGACTTAGTTTTTAAAAGTCATTTTCTGACTAAGATATGGTAATGGAGATCTACTGAATTTTTTTTTTCCACTAACCATTTTATGTTTATATTATGGTGTGGGTATCAGTGGAACTTTTGGGTGGGTTTTATAGTTGATTTTTGCTGTGTCAGGTGTCACCCTTTTGTGAGCCCTCCCACTGAAGAGACTGTTGACAGAGTAGTTTTGTGTGTCGGGTGGGTACTTTGGGAGCGTAGAAATAGATTTGACTAGGAATGGGAATTAACCTTTGACTTAATTTTGTGCAAGAGCAGAGGCTGGGAAGTTGAAGCTGAAGTTGTGTTGGGGGGAAGGGGAATAATAGAACTAAGAGGTTATGAAGCTAGAAACGCTTAAATGGTGTCTGAAATGCAAGCATTAGGTTTAGAAATTTTAATTACTTAAATAATATATATAATGCTATTAAAGGAATTTATTGCCAGGTTTAAAAATATTGCATTAAAACCAAAACCATTTCACATTGTTTTGATGTAACCAAATTTGTTTACTACTAACTTACAAGTGGCAAAAGGGGTTGCACAAAAAAACTATTTAGCTATAATTTTTAAAGCTTTTTAAATAAAGTAGGGACAACTTCTAAATTCATCAAAGTCTTTACTTGAGATGATATAAATACTGGCTATTTCATTTAACCTTCCTTTTTTTTTTCCTATCAGATTTGGAAGCAGATTTTTCTTAAACTAAAGCCGTTGTAAGCATGTTCTTAGTTGTAAAAAATGCTGTATTTGGAATATACTTGATCGTATTTACTGTTTAAAGGAAATACCTACCTAGAACCTTCCAAAAATAGGTACATTAAGTTTCTTTTAGCTGGTACTTTTCAGTAATATCCTGTCTTCTTAAAAAGTGGTAGACAAAGGTGACCAGACAGAATTTGTAACTTTATTGCAAGCTTATGTTAATATAGTCATTGATTTTCTTATTTTCAGATTTTGTTGTTTGAGATTCTGAAATTTTTAGAGCTTTGTATCTGTAAACTGCTTTGCCCATGTAATAGATGTGGGGGTCCTAGGAACCTCTTTGTCTTTGAAGGGGCGTTTACTGAAATGAAGCAGTCAGGAAAAGGAGTGAGGCAAAGTACCCCAGTTTATGCAAAACAAAATGAAAGTCACGAGACAACACAGGTTCTGTGCAGCACCCACCGCATGAGACATAGCCTTCAGACCTAAAATCTTCTGTGATCTAATTCTGTCTGTGGACAGACAGACAGTTGTGTCTTGGGTTCTGCTCTCACAATGTATGAAACTGAAAGATTTTTTTTTTTAACAATTTTTTTTTAAGATTTATTTATACAAGAACTGGGGTACAGGCCAGATACGTGGGAGGGCGAGAGGATTCACCCAAGACAAAGCGGGGAACAGAACAGGCAGATGACCGAAATACACTGCTGAGGGGAGCAGCGGGCGGCAGGAGAGGTCTGTCGCGCGATGTGGGACCCTCGCCGGCTGGCTGGGATCGAACTTGTGCTGCAGAGGCTGCGGACAGCTGCATAGCGCTGTGCTCAACCGCCTGCGCCACCAGGGGAGGCCCCTGAAAGATAAATATGACATTTACTACGTTAACATTTTACTGGACCCTGTGAAAAACTTCTGAGGTCCAAAATAGGTCACTTGTGCAATAGAACTCTAGGTACTTCCCGAGTTACCATGAAAAACCAAACCCTCAAACCCTCATTTCCTAATATCATGGTTGTTGGATTGAGGGGGACCCGGTCTGCTATGAGAGAAACCTTTTTTTTTTAATTGCCAGGGAACATGGCAGGTTTCTGGTTACCACGTCACATGATGGGAAGATTCCCACCATCATTGGTCCACCCTTTTCTGCTGTGACAGGGAAGCCAAGGCTGAGAAGGGAGAGTAACTGTCCAAAGTAGGAACTCTAGGTCTCTATTGCAAGTAAAGTTTCCCTCCTCTGCCCATGGACTTTCTGTATCATAGGACTAATTGGGCACTTTTCCATTACATTCTGCATAGGCCAGAGAGATGTAAAGTTAAATATCTCTTTTGTAAAGAAAATAAATTCAAACTAAAAATGGTCAGCCATGATTTCCTGAACCTTGAGGTTGGGGCCAGGTAACGGCAGCAGTCCCTGCCAGGCCCAGCCATGTTTGTCTTGTGAAGCATCCCTTTCTGGCTTTGCATTTCTTTTAGAACCATCCCCACTTTATTTCTGACTTCATGCCCACTCCCTGTATTCAAAGCTCTGCATATTTTTTGTTTTAGTATAACTCTGGGTTAATGACTACTCATAATTCTCATGGTTACCATGAAGAATACATTTCAGAACATCAGGGTAGTAGTTCCCAAGTTTGTACCGGGTGCTTGAGGTAAGAGTAGGCAGACCAAGAGGGTAATATAGACTCACCTCATCATGAGAGTCTACCAGTATAATAATTTTGAAAACTTATGATGCAGACCATTTTGGTGCAAACTCTGTTCTTAAGCACTAAAGACAGATATAAGTAAAACACAGACTCCTTGGCTTTCTTTCTTTCTTTCTTTTTTTTTTTGGTGGGACACTCGCCTGTGGCCGGGGATCGAACTGACGCTGCAGAGGCTGCAGGCAGCCTCGCAACCCAGCACTCAACCGCTGCACCACCATGGGAGACCCTCTTTCTTTTTTTAAGGATTTATTTATGCATACAAAAGCCTGGGTGTAGGCCAGAGGTGTGGGGCATGAGAGGATCACCAGAGAGAGAGTTGGGAGCAGAACAGGCGGATCTACTGAAATACACTGCTGAGGGGAGCAGCAGGCAAGACAGGAGAGGTCTGCTGAGCCTTGTGGGTTAGCTCCCTGTCTAGGGATAGCTTGATTTTGCTGAGACTTAACTCCTTGTGCCACCAGGGAGCCCCTTCTTGGCTTTCTTGCGGCCCCTCAGTGAGTGGTCCTCTCCAGGACATAGGGGAGTGAGTGTGACAGTTGGGAGGCATGGCCACAGAAACACTTTGGTCTGGAAATAGTATTTGAGTATGAGAACTCAGTTCCCATTTGCTTTGGGGATTTTTCCACAGTGTACACTGCTTGCATGTTGGAAGATCTAATAACAGTGTCCCTGCCATTTCAAGTTTGGTGGGTGGAGTATTTGTTCTAACAGGTTCAATTGTGATGGTTTTGGCACAGCTGACTGTTAATACCTGAACTAATGGGTTGCTTTAATCGGTGCTTAGCCAAAGAAGACTTTATCATATTATCTAATGTTTTAACTGGGCAAAAACCCCACATATACAATTGCTCTTCTAATTTCGCCCCTGAAACACCACTATGTGTATATTGGTAGAGAATTCAAAGAATCTTCATGTTCAGAAAGTCTGGCTTAAAAAGAAATTTGGTATTCATGTCTGTCTCCTATGATACCAAACTATTTATATTAGTTCCTGAAATGTGAAAATTACCCATTGTATGTGAGGGGGTGCCACTTATAAATAACATTAACTTGTTTGTACAAGTAAGTAAAGATGACCTTGGAGCCACATGGAAAATGAATAGGAATTTTTAATGTTATAAGAAGGTCCAGGATTATCATACGGTTGTGTGGAAAAAAGGCACAGGGAAAAACTAAAAACAAAATACAAAATCATTTTTTCTTCCTTTTCCAAACCATTAGTAATGCTTTATTTTTCTCGTGGTTAAAAAATTTAAGTAAAAATTACAGGAAGCATTTTTGCTATAATTAGCTTTGAGGTAAAGGAAATAAGTGGAAAAAATATAATCTGGCATCAGGAATTTATACTGAACATGCACATGAAGGCTTTGGAGTTGGATGTACGTGATGGGAACCCAGCCCCACTTTTCTGAGTCTGTGACCAGGGACATGTGATAGAGCTTGAGTCCTTCGCTCTGTAAAACAAGAACGATCACCCTGTTGTCAGGGAGTGTGAGCGCCTGGGCTGGAGTGGCTGTTTTATAAGAGCCTATTGTGTTTTTTTCCGTTCCTTTTTGTTCTCAGAACTGAACAATCAGAATCAGTGAAGTCTCAGGCCTGAAATGCACTAAGATCCGTAGTCAGCAGGAATCAATTATGTTCAGAAGGTGCTACTTGATCAGAATAGGGTCTACTCAGGTGTTTGCATGTAAATGAGAAAATAATTTCTGGTTAATGCTGAAATAATCAGAAAGTAATCAGAGATATCCTGTCCTTGTGCCTACTAGATGGTAATGATGTTATTATTAGCTAAATTCTTTTCTGATTGAGTATTACTGTGTGTGAGGGCACTGTCTGTGAGATTGGTACACATCATCTCTTTGTTCCAGATGGGGGTCTCAACCCAGCCAAATTAGGTGGCTTGCTCCAGGTCTGGGTCTAGCGCCCAGATTTTTGGATTTCTAGATTGATGCCCTTTCTATCTTGTTACAGCTGCTTCTGATACATTAGATGTGTTGTCAATATGTTCTGTTCTTCTGTGAATCAAACACAAATTTAAATAAGTTAACCACACTTCAGCCATTCCCCTTCTGGTGGACATTTTTCTTTCTGATGTTCATTATCACTGTCAGTTCTGTAACAAGTATCCCATGTCTCCCTGGGTACAGGTGTGGGCTTCCCGAGGATAGCAATTTCTGGGGTAACCCTGTGATAGAAAGTTTATTGAAAAATAAAGGTTCAGGGCTATGAAAATCAGTGTTTGGGACAGTCACAACATGATCCAGTGACAAGGCTTTTTGTCATCAGAGTACCCCTAACCCCAGCATGAGGTCTGAGAAAACCCATGGTAACCGAAGTCCTCTCGTCTTCAGAACAAAGTAGGCTGGTTTTGAACTGGTTGTGGAAATGCAGGATGGTGCACAGATCATGGAAATATGAATTCACAAGCGGGGCATCAGTCCAGGTTATGAGTGTTCTAGAGCAAGTCTCGCTCTTTACCAAAATTCAGTGCAGATGGTATTAACTTGGGGTGACACCAACAATAGTGCAGGTTTATAATCTAGTACCTTACATTTTTATAAATGTGAGTAATGTTAAGCTCAAACCCGTGTTACAAAATGTCTGTTGCCCGAAAAGGATTCTCCAAAATGATATTTTTTTTCCTTCAGTTTTCCACATTAAGGGCTCCAGGTGGTAACAGAAATAGAATTACTTGCTGTCTCCATTCCTGTGTAGATGCTTTTGAAACTAAAAATGGAGCCACTCAGGTTGCCTTAGGTTCTGCGCCTAAGGACTGGTTGGTTTGAGTTAGGGTCTCTCTGTGTGGACTTCAGTGGAGGTGGGGTTGGGATGCAAATGCCTAGTATCTATCTCATCCATTTGTATTGTAGTAATCTCATTGCTTTCAGTGGAGGGGTCCTATTTTATACTGGTCTCTATGGGCAAAGATAAATTATATATATATTTGCCTGGGTAAGCAAATTGATAAACTTGTAATAAAGTGTATCAGACCATTTCTTTGGCAGGATCGACCAGAACAGCTTGTGAAGCAGAGCCGTTACCAATGGAGCATGAAAAGCTTTGAAAATTCTTGGTAATAGCAGAAAGCAGTATTTGAAACCACCCTTAAACAATTGTTTGTTTTCCTCTTCCCCAACCCAAGTTTATAAAAATTTGGTCAGACAGGCGTTTTGTTTTGATTTAAAATATTTTCAGTGAATTGTTATCTGCCGAATGCACATGTGTTCCTGCACTTTTTCTTTCATGATTGAAACTTTAAACCCTTGCCTAAAGTCCCCCTGAAACCCTCCCTCTGCCTAGTAAGGTTTGCATATGTGAAGAGAGTGCAGGGATTTGGACCCTGGAGAAACCTGGCAATTTGTGTACCAGAAATGGCCTTGGTTATCGCCACATGGACTCTTTGTCTTGTTCTTCCACCAAGATTCTTCACTTCCAAAAGATGCTGGTTAATTTGGGCATTTTAGTTTGGTTAATCAGACCATGAATGCCTGTGAGCGTGGCAAGAAGCATGACTGAAACATTTCTAAAAATTTGGCTCATGGTAAGCCCTATAATTTGCTTTAAAGAATTACCTCTTCAGTGACATTAAGAAATAAAAAACCCAAAGATTTTGGTTTATAACACCACACCTGGTCCATATTGTGCGGGATGAATCCATATTTGCTTCGCTGTAAATGATTTTGAGGGTGGAATTCTTGGATTGTTTTCTGTCTTGTAAGCCCTTGACATTGTACTGGTACCTATGTACGTAGAGACCTCCTGACATGGGAAAGGCCAGCTCAGCCTCCCACTGAAATGCAGGTTGGCTGCATTTATTCTTCGTGTTCCTAGAATGAGGAAATGATATGACAATAAACAGAAATGCCCTTGCTGAAGAGAGAAGGGAAGCTGGTGTTTATCTGGTCAGGTGGTTTAGATTAGCCGTGATGCGGCTCTGTATTATGTTACTTTAAATCATTGTGTCCCAACAGGACATAAATTATGAAGATTGTTACAGTATGTTTCATCCTATGTAAGATCAACAAATTGGAATAATTTTTTTATAGGAAAATCACAGTGCTTTTGGCAAGGCTATTGAAGCCTTTAATTTGACTTGAGTATTTCTCATATATTATTGCCTAATATATAAAGCATGATTTGCATAAGGTATGAAATAATAAACTTTTTTAAAAACAAAAGGGAAGGTTTTCTCTTTAGCGGTTGCATCAAATGGCAGTGCACTCTCCACCCCACCGATATCTACATGCTTTCTTTGTTGTATTTTTTTCTCTGATGGGGTTGTAAGCGAGCTGTGCTGCTCTTGGGACAGAGATGGGGTGCAGCACAGAGCCTGCCCCACAGCCTTCACCTGCCGGATGAGGCTGTGCTGGAACTGCGCAGGGACCTCTCTAGCTAAGGAGAGCAAGCTAACTTTCCTGTTTATATAGGCTCAGGAAAATGAGCCATTTTTTTTCCCCTTTCAGGATATTGTGAGTTATTTGTTTAAAAAAAAATTAACCCCCCCCCACCACCAAATCCTACTACTGAAGCTGAAGTTGAGGTAATTTATATAAGACTATGGCAAAAAGAATTGATTTAAGTAAGCACTTATTCTTTTAAATATTTCCTCCATTCATGAGTGTTTTCTGAGTTGTTAGCCTTATTTGTGAATTTTAAACTTTTCATTTGTATTCAGGATGCAACTAAGTTTTTTGGCAAGACAGAACAGATTTTCCAGATTTAAAAAATGGCACAAAATTACTTTGTGTAGGATTCAAGCAAATTGCAACGTTTTTAGTGCCCTACAGTAGCACATTTTCCATACAGAGCATGCAGCGTGTTTTTATGAGACCTCATCACACTCACAGTGAAGTTAAGAACCTCCAATATACAGGAGAGGTGAGAGGGGGTTAGGGTTTGCTCAAGGCCGTAGGATGAGATGGGGTTGAGATTAGACCTTTTCAGGACTGGATTATCCCACTCACCAGACACTGAATTTTTTGATACTAAAACCAGGATAAGTGCTAAGCTTATTTTACTCTGTGCTTCAAGCCCTGCTTTTTCTTTAATTCTCTTGTAATACTGTTTGACACACAAAAACAAGAAAGTCCCTGTGTTTCAATCTGTAAGTGTATAGATCTCACCTTAAGCCTCATCATTATAGGGTGATGATAAGTTCTGAATATATTTGTGGTTTGCTTCAACTCAGCATCTGAAGACTGACAGGTTCAGGGACCTTTCCAAGTTCACAACCTGTGTGTGCACTTTGAAACAAATACAGTGGGCATATAAGTTGCGCTCTCTCCTCTCCCGGCTTCCTCTGGACTGGCACTGTTTTCTGAGAAGTGGCCTGGTGGGCTCTGACTTCTCCCAGTGGGTGTTGCAGCTGTCTATCATGGGAGGGGCTCTGGAATTTTCAAGATGTCCTGTGGGGCTTTAGTACCTGGGTAATATATTATTTTTCCAGAATATATTGGCAAATTTTGTCCAATTTGTACTTAAAAACTCTTAGGAGGAGAATTGATTCTGTTTTAAAATAAAAGAAAGGATAAGTTTGAATTTGGTGATGCTCTGCAGACCCTTTTATACTCTCAGATATTTTATGAGGTGGGATGAGGCTGTTTCACACAATGTGTTCTTCTTGTGGAAAATGTATACATTGAATCATTAAGCCAAGTTTATTATTGCTTTATTTCTTTAAACTTCTTTTGAGTGGTGTCCTTTCTGCCTTGCCAGTCTTTTCATCCTACAGTCTTTTGGTTATTGTTGCAGGGTCTTGAATTTCAGCGTAATTTAACATGCCCCCATTTGGTCAGAAGCCTTTTCTTTCTTTTGCATTAAAAAAATTTAGGTGCTGGGCCTCCCCGGTGGTGCAGCGGTTGAGCACTGGGTTGCGAAGCTGCCCGCAGCCTCTGCAGCACTGGTTCAATCCCTGGCTGCTCCCCGGCCACCGGAGGAGGGTCCCACATGGTGCGCAGACCTCTCCTGCCGCCCGCTGCTCCCCTCAGCAGTGCACTTCGGTCCTTCTGCCTGCTCTGCTCCCCGCTCTGGCTCTGGTGAATTCTCTCACCGCCTCGTGCTTCTGACTGTACCCAGTGCTTGTATAAATAAATAAATAAATCTTTTTTAAAAAATTAGGTGCATATAGATTCTTTTTATTTCAATAATTAGGGCTTGCTGTATATAAGCTGGCATCCTTCAGTTGCATCTCTTGAAAGGAGGCGTTTGATGATAAAATAGAAGAGTTAGGGAGTAGACTGTCATTTTGCATACTTATAGATTTTTAAAAATGTATTTGGGGAAATGCCCCATATGTTTTAGAGGTTTGGACACATAAACTTGAAGCCTAGGAGTGTTTTTCTCTATAAATTAGAATTTTTGTTATTTTGTAATTATGACAATACTAAGAGCATAAATTTGGATTTTTTAAAGGTTGCTAGAATAAAACAGAAAACTCTGGTAGTTTTTATAATACTTCTCATCTCGTCAGACTCCTGCAAGCTAACAAATATGGATTTTCAGCAGATTAGGAAAGAAAACCTCCAGTGGGACTTTCTGAGGCAACTGATTAGCTACAGCAGCTCCAGTGAACAGTGAGGCATCAGAAGTGATTTTGATTTTAGTGAACTGCAGGTAAACAAATGGCTTCTCTGGTGGGTTCCTCTTGGGGTGATTTTCAAACCAGCATTTGAGAGAAGGGTGAGTAGAGAACTGGTGACATGTACTGATTCCAAGACAGCAAAAGTGAAGGATCGTATGAAATCCTGGAAGGAACTAATCACACGGAACTGTTTGGCTGTCCAGTAATAGCAGCAGATGATATGGGGAAAAGTAACCTAAACTTAATGAGCAGAGGAATTCAGAAGTAGTCTTTTTAGGGAAAAGATATTCCCATCTTGTGGTCATCCCGGTCCAGAATGCCTTTTTGACTTACATCAACTGTGTGAAATTTACCTAGAGTACTTTCCCTAAAAATAGAACAGAAACTGAGGGCTTTTAGGTAAAGTTGTGTGCACAGATGTTTATGTTGGTTACTCTTCTGCCTCGAAAAGAGTGGGTTTATACTAGTAGATGTCTGTCAAAGAGTACTGTTCCCAGCTCAGGGATTCAGCAGGACTTTACTAATGTAATGATAAATCCTCATTCCGCAAAGGAAATTTATTTTGCTTATTGCATTGGCATTTAACAGTATAAATGGAAGGTGATACTGTAATTACTGAAAAGAGCTGTCTTATTTTTCTCACTGGCTGTCTAGGATATTATAATAATTGCCAAAAACGATGACTTAAGAACTATTTCTAAAACTCTAATATGTCATGGTCCTGTGAGTGCATCTTTTGAAGGTAATGTTTAGAAATGAGGGTGCTGTCTCCCCCTCGGTGTCCTTGCTGCCACTAGTGCAAGGGCACTGATGCAGCCTAGGGAACATAGAGCAGGCTGATTTTTCTGGAGCTCCTGGATATTGTCTCAAGTGCATCCAGGGAAGCCAGTTTTTATTTCAGAGTTGGATATTTTTGCCTTGACTTATTGGAAATGTTGAACTCTGGAGCTGATGAAGAAGAAGGCAGGTAGACTAGTGGCTTGGAATAGGTGAATCTTGAGTCTCCTCCTAAACATATACTGGACCGCCTTGGGAGTGGACCTCAGGTAAGGCCTTTAGTCTGTCTTCTTAGGAGTCACCTGCTTGACTGAGATACTCACCAAGAGACTGCCAGTGCTCTCAGAAATTTTAGGATACCCACACTTAGAGAAAGAAATATGTTTTTGGTATTGTCAGCCTTGCAAAAGTGAATTTCTTTGGCTTTCAAATTACTCTTGGACTAGAGTTGGAAAAGAATTCTTCCTCATCAGGCCATAGACCCTATAATGTTAAAGTATTGAAGATAATAATAATCACTATCATTAACTACAGCCTGGCATACTGTAAAGTATTTTACATGGATTATCCCCTTTTTACATATGAGGAAACTGAGGCTCATTTCAAACGTTAAGTAATTTCTTTGAGGTCACATAAGCTAGTGAATAGCAGAGTTAGGACTTAAACCTAGGTCTCTGACCCCAATTCTCTGCAATTGATCACTGTGCTCAGAATATGGATGCCAATTTGGAGAAAGAAAGCATGACTCAAATACATCTTTGGTTAGGTCTGCTCCTCATAGTTCTTGTATTACTAGTAGAGAATATTCCTGTGTTGTCTGCAAATAAAGATCTGATGTTCCCTTTGCTGTGGTTATAACAATTAACAGTGTTTTCCACGAATAAGTCGTAGGGAGACATGCGATCATGTTCTCCATGGAAAGGGGCAGAGAACACCTTTCCTCGGTACAGCAAGCAAACTTTAATATGATTGATCAGTCACTAACACCAAGGGAAGGTCCTGTCCTGTGACATATGCGTGCTTGGCAATGATCTTGCCATGCATTTTACTTAATAATTTTCATTATTTTTAATTAAAGTTGAAGAAGTGCAGACTCTAACTGAAATTAAGCTAGGTTGTGTTGCCGGAATCTGGTAATTACTTTAATTGATCACAAGATAGTTTCCTTGATCACCAATTAGACTAAATTGCTGATCATGTTTCAAGACGTGAAGAAATGCCCAAACTGATTTATGTAATAGTGTTTTCATTTCTAATCAGACATAAATATCATTTCCTTCCATAGCAATTGTGTTTTATAAAAGAAGGGTTATAGGCCTGCAAATGTAAAGGTGATTCGTAAACAATAGAGTTCTAATTCATTGAATAAGTAAAGGAAGTATTTAGAGGCTTAATGGAGATTGTACCGGGGAAATTACTTTGGAGTTGCTGGTGCTCATTTTCTTAGTGGGAGATATGTTCTTTTTCAGTGCATAATTAAAATAGTCTATAATCAAAATATAAAAGGCAGCTGACTTAAAGAATATATATCAAAGAGAAGTGCTCTGAGTAATGGAAGATTTGTACTGTAAGTATGTGCTAGATGTTAAAATCTTAGAATTTTAATAAATCGTACATGTTATTTGGATTGAAGTTGCATTTTAAATTTAGGGTATTGGTAAATGTTTCACAGATTGATACAGGATTTTTGTTTGTTTTGTGCATCTGATTGCCCTTCATATTTTCATGGAATAAAATGAAACAAAAGGAACTTTAAGGAAAGTTAAAGTTCCCAAAGAACACTTGATTTTGGGTTCATGGAAAAATCTTTTAATTGCTGATGGTTTGGAGATTTCCAAATGACAAACTTCATTGGCCCAATTTACTGTGATTGTAATGCTTACATTCCTTACAATGGCAGAGTGACTTAAAAAGTCATACTTCATCATGCATTCATTGACTTGTTCATAAAATGTTTGTAATTTGCAATAGAGGAAAGACTGAAACTATTATCAGCCATTATACGTTATTTGTTGGCCATATGTTTGTTTGAAATGGCCGTGGCTCAACAGAACATGGCTCATAGACAAACTATGCTGTAAATTGGCACTAAAAACCCACCTAAACAGGTAGGCATATGTTAAAAAGTTAACATGAGCCAAAATATTTTAATATGAACCAGGTTACAGACATTCAGGATCCCAGGTCCCTTTACATACATTTGCATGACTTGTTCATTTTTCCCCAAACCAACTAATTTTAAAAGATATATCAGTTATATACGTGGTACAAAGTTCAAAGATACCAAAGATTATAGTAATTCTGTTCCTGATTCTCAGCCACCCAGTTCCCCCTCCCAACCCACTTTCTATTACCATTTCCTTGTGTGTTGTTTACAGCAATACTAATACATACAGTTTCTGTTCTTTTTTGTACAATTCATAGACTTATGCAATGTTTCATCTAGTAATACGTCTAGGAGACATTTCCATGTGAGAGGATAAATAGTTTCTTTATTCTTCTTAGTGGATGCATAATATACCAGTGTGTAAATGTTTAATAATCTGTTTAATGAGTTCCCTGGTGATGGACATTTGGCTCCTTGAGGCCTCTGGCTATTATAAGCTGTGTTGTAGTAACCATTCTTGTCATTTATGTATGATTATGTCTGCAGGACAAAGTCCTGGAAGTGAAATTGTTTGCTTGAAAGGCATGGACATATTTTTTCACTAAGAGGAAAATTGGATCTTTAAAATTTTAATAGGTGTGGTCAAATTCTCTTCCATAGTGATTATATCTATATAAATTCTCTGACAATGTGTGGGAGTACCTTTTCTCCTATATTGTCTCTGATGAAATATTACAAACTTTTTGATCTTTGCCAAAATGATAGGTTTAACTTAGTTCTCCCTCCTCTGCTTTATCGAGATACAATCAATACATAACTGAAATTTAATTTGTACTTCTCTTACAATATATGAGATTGTGCAGTTTTTATATTTACGAATCATTTGATTTTTGTTTCCTGTCTGATAGGGATGGTTGGTCTTTTTCTTGTTAATTTGTAGGACCTCATTATGTGCTAGGTAAATATGTCCTGAAAAATACAGTTTGTGTGATTTTTTTTTTTAAGATTTATTTATTTACGCATACAAGAACTGGGGTATAGGCCAGAGGTGCGGAAAGGTGAGAGGATTTACCAGAGACAAAGTGGGGAGCAGAACAGGCAGGTTGACTGAAAATCACTGCTGAGAGGAGCAGCGGGTAAGTCAGGAGAGTCTGCTGTGCCATGTGGGTTACTCCCTGGCTGGCCGGGGATCAAACTTGTGCTGCAGAGGCTTGTGGACAACTTCATAGTGCTGTGCTTAACCCCTTGGGCCACCAGGGAGGCCCTATAGTTTGTGTTTTAATTTCATTGTTTTTTATTGCCTTACAAACATTTATCATGTAATATTTATGTATTTTTAAGTAGCAGTTTAAAGTTTTCTGCATATAGAATTTTAACACTTGTTAAAGTCTACTTCTAGGTATTTTTGTTGCCATTTTAGATGCGGGCTCTTCTTCCAGTGGGTTTTTTTTTTAGTTATACAAGAACCAGGGTAAAGGCCAGATGTGCGGAAGGGTGAGAGGATTCACCAAAGACAGCAGGGAACAGAACAGGCAGAATGACTGAAATACATTGCTGAGGGGAGCAGCAGGTGAGACAGGAGAGGTCTACTGCGCCATTTGGGTCTCCTCGTGGCCGGGGATTGGACTGGTGCTGCAGTGGCTGCGGACAACTTCATAGTGCTATGTCTCAACCCATTGCACCACCAAGGAGGCCCCATATTCTTACTTTCGTTCACTTAAAATCTGTTGTGGGTTCAAGTGATGGTTAAAGTCTCCAGCTGCAAATGTTTGTGTTTCTTTTATATTTCCTTTTTTGACTGATTGATTTTTGTGCTGTTACTTGTAATATAGATATTCACAAATATTGTCTTCATTGTGAGTGTACTTTCTAATTATAAATTACCCTTAAGATTTCTTCAATTTTTTTCATATTTACTTTTCCATTTACAGTGATTGAGTTCTGCTTTATGATTCATTATAAAGTTTTGTTTTAATTGATTGGATTTACTCCCTTTATATTTATCGATTATAGAGATATGTATAGCCTTATAAAGATGACAGAATCAATACCTGTTTTTCTTTATTAATTTAAACCACAATATGGATTATGTTTGCTTTAAATTTTTCCCCTTATTTAACTGTGAATGTTTTTATTTTAGTTCTTCTTATAGATACTACTATACCTGTAGTTTTTTTTATAGCAAACTTATTCCTTGTTTGTCTAGATAGCATTTCTTTAGATAGTGTTTTTCCCCCAAAGCAGTAGCAGAATTATGTTGAATTTTTACTTTTGCCTACTTTCTCTTCATCATAAAATTTTAGTTTATATTGTTTTTTAGCTCAGGCGCTTATGTTTTATATCTTTAAATATATTTAGACTTCTAATGCTTGATCTTTCAGCTTTCAAAGTTTCTTTTTATTTTCATCTGCACTACCCATTTCTTTCAACCTATCAGAGCTCAAATAAGAACATCCCATACTCCTCTACATTCTTTTAGGTTGACAAACGAACAAGCATCAGACAGACTAATGAGAAAGAAGCCGAAAAAAGAGTTTAATAGTAACATGTGTGCCTTCTGTATACATGGGACAGATTTAACATGACTGAGTAACTCACTGACATGGCTTCAGATGCCATTTTAAATAGCCTAGCTAATAGAAGGGATCATGCTCAGCGAAATAAGTCAGAAAGAAAAAGAAAAATACTGGATGGTCTCACTCATAGCAGGAATTTAGAAAACCCAAATAAGGGACCAGGAAAAAAACTAATTAATACAAAGTAAAAATCAAAATCAACAAGCAACTATAAACCAGAGACACACTGGGGGGGGGGGCATGAGGAGAGGAAGGATTTGAGTCAAAATAAGGGGGGGGGTGCAATTGTATGGGGAATATAACCAAAATGAAAATGCATACATTGTGCAAAAATGAAAAATGATGTAAGAATTATATAAAATAAAATATTTAAAAAAAAAGAGCAATAAAATAAAGTTGCTTTGGTACTTAAAAAAAAAAAAAGTAGCCTAGCCAAGACAGAAGGCCTTTTGGGGGGAGAATAGGAAGGTAGTTAGGGAGGTTACTGGTAAAGGCATAATAGACAAAAATATGTAGATTTAAGTTCTGCCTTCTCCATTAAAACAGGATAAGGACATTAGGTCTTCCCAGTACACACACCCTTATAGAAGTTTACCTGTAAATATCCTTCAAAAGGAACTTCTAGCCAACCTTGAAAGTCCCTCTCATGAAATCAACGCTTTGCCAAAGACATATTTTGGGGTGGCATATTTTTGGTCTCCTACAAATCCTTTTTTTTTTTTTTTTTTGGTAGTAAAGTCACTTTATTAATGGGTCTCTGTCACAAGCGCCCCATTCCTTCACCTGTCAGGTTGGCTTTGAGTAGAAGTTTCTGGTTCTTTCCTTCCAGTTTCTCCCTCTACCATGGCTTCCTGAGATTCAGTGTCCTGGGTGGCGTTTAAGGAAGAGCCAGCAGACTTGAGGCCCTTGCCCTGTGCAGGGGAAACTGGCAGTTGGCAGAGGGCCAGGGAGTGGCCGGCTCCACAGCCCACGAGGAGTCCTGATGACCACCGCAGAGCCTGCACAGGCTTCGGGATGCAGACGTTGGCTTCGGTGCCGTCACCGCACATGCCATGCTCATTCCAGCCCCAGGAGTAGCAGGCCCCACCAATCACTGCCAGATTATGCTCTGAGCCACAAGAGACCTGTCTGAGCCACCAGGTGTGTCCACCCACTCCAGACGCCAGTGACCTTTTCATTCTGAAAAGACTGTGCTTCTATTTTCTGGGGCATAGGAAGGAAAGCAGCCTGGGAGGCCAGTTGCCCATGCTTGTTGCTTCCCCAAACATACAGCTCTTCTGAATCTGTCAATGAAGCTGAGTGATCTGAGCCAGCAAGGCCACACTTCGCCTTAGAATTCTCTAGACCTGTCACTCTGCTTGGCTCCTTTGCTGTCAAAAACAGGGGGAGAGACTGCCCAGGGCACAACCGCCGTCCAGATGATGCCAGACCAGTTCCCCACTGGAACACGATACCACTTGCTGTAGCAGCTAAAGCATGCCTCAGTCCAGCAGCAATACTGACAACCTTCTCTCTCAGGAGCTCAATGGCCTGGGGAACCATACATCTTCGAGGCCCATGAGAAACTCCTAATTGGCCAAAGGAGTTGGAACCACATGATAGAACTTGACCATGTTCTGTGAGGATAATGGTGAAATCCCAGCCACAGGCCACCTGTTGGATGGAACAGCCGAGAAGGGATGTGCAGGGGGTAAAATACAGAACATCATCTGTGTGACCAAGCCCCAGTTGCCCATCCTTATTCAGGCCACAGACAAAAAGGCTTCCTCCATCTGTGACGACAGCAGAATGGCCCCCTCCTCCCGTGATCCTCTTGACACACCCAGGTTTACAGAACTCATCCAGTTGCTGGGGCAAAAGCACATCTTCCTTATGGCCAAGGCCGAGTTGCCCATAGCTATTTGCACCCCAGGCGAAGAGCGCGGTCGCGGCCGGGGCAGCCTCCCCAGCGCTCGGCTCCGGCTCCATGCCTCCTACAAATCCTTTTAATAGTTGGTAACATTTGCATTTCATTCGGTGACTGTAACCCCCACAGCTGTTTTGAATGTATTCCTAGCATTATGTATTCCTAGCAATAAATGAATTTATTGCTCACTGCCAACACTTTTACTAAAGCTTTTCCATTCGTCTCTTACTTATATTTCATCTTTTAGTTGTTTTCTCAAGAGGAATGAATGGGAATTATTCCCTGAGTTACTGTGTTAAAATTTTTTATCTCTTGCATTAACTTTGAATAACGTTTTAGCTGGGTATAAAATTCTTTGCACTGTCATTTCCTAAAGTTGTTAAAGAACATTATTCCCCTTCTATGTTGTGTTTGTATGTGCAAATTTGAAATCAACTAGATTATTTTCATTCATATAGGTGAAATGATCTTTTTGACTAGATGCCCAAATAATTTTTTTAAAAAAAATCTTCATTATTCATGTTTAAATTCTTACAGTCTGTAGGTATAAATCTTTTATTTTGGGGAATTTTTCTTGAATGACATCTTTTCCATCTTTTTTTGTTGTTGTTCTCTTCACAAAGGTCATATGTATCTCCTTTGTTTTCTGTATTTAATATTTTAAAATTCTTATAAAATCTTGTTGATTTCTGCTTCATTTTGTCCATTTTTTTCCCCCAATCCTGTCTTCTAAGCTTCTCACTGGGTTTAAGTCACAGCAGCATGAAGCTATCCACAGCTACTGCAACATGAGTTTGAATCCCAGCCAGGGAGGTAATCTACATGGTGCAGCAGACCTCTCCTTTCTCGCCCACTGCTCCCTTCAGCAGTGCATTTCAGTCAGTCTGCTTGTTCTGCTTCCCACTCTGTCTCTGGTGAATCCTCTCACCACCACCACCCCACCTCTGGCCTAGACCCCAGCTCTTGCATGCATGCATAAATAAATCTTTTAAAAAATGTTTAAAATGGCATCTTCTGTATTTCTCATGTTAGCTTGGAAATGTGTTTTTATGTCATTTGGTGATCCAAAAATCATAGCCAAACTAGTATCAGATTGGTTTTTCCAGATAGGAGTAATGAAGTTAAATATTTATTTATGTGGGTGAAGTGGGTACTGCCCTATGAATTTTGCTGTAACTTTGTAATTAATATACTATTACCTTAGTCTTACCAAGTATTTTTGCCTCCGGACACCATGGAGACAGACTGTCCTATTGTTTGCCATTATCCTCATAAAAAAGCCAAAAAAACCCCAAAAGAAGAATTTTTTTTTTAAAGATTTATTTATTTATTATACAAGCACTGGGTATAGTTAGAAGCGCGGGAGGGTGAGAGAATTCACCAGAGCCAGAGTGGAGAGCAGAACAGGCAGACTGATGAAGTACATTGCTGAGGAGAGCAGCAGGCGGCAGGATAGGTCTGTGCGCCATGTAGGACCCTTCCCCGGTGGCTGGGGATCTAACTGGTGCTGCAGGGGCTGTGGGCAGCTTCGCAGCCCAGCTCTCAACTGCTGCACCACCAGGAGAGGCCCCCAAAAGAAGATTTTTTTTTCCCTTTCTCAGGACAAATTTGCCTTCTGCTTAACAAAATTAGGCTTGTACTTTTCCAGTGGTATAAAACCACACTTATGCCTGTGCTGTGTCTGCAGTCCTCTACCTTGAATTGGAAACCTTTTTCCTGGAAATGGCAATGCTGGGCAATGCAAGAAGACCCAGATCTAGCAAGCCAGTCTGTGTTTCGTGCTATAGGTCAGTATAGCATGAAAGTAGTTGTTTATTTCCTCCTGTCCTGCCTGGCAGATGGGATGGGAAGTTGTTCATTTCTGCCTTGCATGCACTCAGAAGACATTTTTCTCTTGTGAGTGCTTCTTTTATGAGTGCTGCCTTAGTAAGCAACACAGTCACTAAAAACAGAAGGAACAGTGCTGCAAGAAAAAGTGATTCCTGAGACTTGGGGCCAGGTAGTGATATCCAGGGCACTGGGTTGAAGGGAAATTATTCCTGTGCTATTTCGGAGAGTCTTGTCCTGAAGACAATTAAACAGTCCAGACAGGTCACTGGGTGAGACCAATTTCCTGGTTTGTTTATTTGAGCCTGTTTGTTTTTCACCATTGAGAACCAGGTCACAGTCTGGTGTTTCCCCAGTTCTGGGGGAGAGAAATCCCTTTCATATTTGATTTCTACTGGCTTCCCTAAGGACCCCAGCCCTATCTTTATCTGCTCAGATTGCTCTGTGTCTCCCTTAGGTCCAGGGCAGAGGGCAATGTCAGTAATCATTTCATTTCATGCAGGCATTTGGCTTTATGTCCCGAGTTGCCCTACAAGCAGAGAAGATGAATCATCACCCGGAATGGTTCAATGTGTACAACAAGGTAACTATAGCCTCATTTGGGGATCACCTTAATTATGGAGTTTAAGAAACTCCTTCCTTTCTTTTTTGTTATGCTGGGCAGCTAGTTATCATTGTGCTTAGAAAAGTATTCTCTTGCACCCTTTCTCCCGGAATTCCTGTGTATTGCAAGTCAGTAACAAATTTTCAGATCTGCTCAAGAGAACAGTGACTAATAAGCTCAGCATTTTTATGCTTGTTTCCTGTTGAAATAAGTATGAGAATTTTGGGCCAAATTTAGCTCCTGAATTAAACTTAAATATCAGCCATGCAGATAACATTTTAAGCCCCCTTTAAGGCAAATTATTACAAGAATTGGTAGCAAATAAGATAGATATGGCCTTACCTCATTCAAGTATGGTTGCTCAAGAACTGTGCTTTAAGTGTTATTTTTTAAATTCTTTATCCTCTGCATTTCTTAAGACAAAGCAGACTGAAGAGACTTAAGTAGCTTTAAGGGGGCTCAGTGAGAGCAATCATGTCTACCCAAAAGTGTCCTTGCCTTTAAGGTTGTGTTACTTGAAATGTCTTATCACCTCAGATTTCTGTGAGGTTTTATTTTCTCCTGGGAAGTCTTCTTTGAAAAAAGAAAATGGCACAATATGCTTATGATTTTTGGGGGGAATCAGGTTAAATTTTTCACTCCTAATTGCCTCTCCTTGCCCATCATTTTCCTTTTCCTTTTTAACTGACTTGTCTGAAAACAACAGTTTTTCTTCTACCCAACCCCCACCCCACTTTCCTAATTTGGAAATGGATTTTTTTTTTTTTAATTTAGTTGCTAAGACATTACATTTGATAGCTTGGTTTTCTCAGTGGCCTGAAAACAGTCGGTGTAATTAAAGTAATGGGATTGAAAATGGAACCTCAGTCTCTTTCTTTTTAAGAGATGAGATTGGATATTCTGGTAGCTGAATTGCCCTTCATATGAGTGAACCTTTTTTATCTCTGGGCAGCTGCTCTGACCTGCCTGAAGGCAGATTGTGTTCTGGAGATTACTGAGTTTGGGGAAAAGCCATGTTTATACATGGAAATGTAATGTTTCCTAAATCAACTCTCAAATATGAATATTGAATAATAGACTGATTTCTGAGCCACCAAAGGAGAATACCTTGAATTGCAGCTCAGAGTTTTGAAAACTGCTTCTGTCTTTTGTAGGTCCAGATAACTCTCACTTCACATGACTGTGGTGGACTGACTAAAAGAGATGTGAAACTGGCCACTTTTATTGAAAAGGCAGCTGCTTCTGTGTGATTTCTTCCAAAATGCATGTAAAATCTTCTGCACATCTTAGCTGGAATGTATTTTGAAGGCAATTTACATCTACACATCATGTTGTTAATTTCCCCTTTATACCACATTTTATAAAATCAGTGCTTAAATACAAAGTGATTTAAACTTGAGTCCAAGGTATTTTTCATTATATGTAATCACATGCATAAGGTAAACCAATCCAGGTGATTATATTAACAATATTCTAAAAGAGGATAGCCATTCTTTTTTTGTTTGTTTTTTTGTTTTTTTTAATTCAATAGTAGGATAGCCATTCTTAAGGACAGAAATAAGGATGGGAGACTATTCAAACATTATCTAACCAGAAATTCAGGTGATTATGGTGACTTTACAACTGTTTTATATGGGAGAATATTTTTCAGGTAGAAAAAGAATTATGAACTTTGCAGGTGAAGCGTTTTAACTGATGATAATAATTCTTATGAATTTAAAATTAATTTCAAATTGGATTTTAGTTGCTGTTATTATTAAGATCATTTACTTACGAAAGTCACAAAAATTGGGTGAGCTCTGTTGGTATGTTTTATCCTTTTCAGATGGAGTTGAAGGAGAGGACATTGTCTTGCGTATTGCTTCTAGCCAGGTCGGGCAATATGAGGATTCACTGTTATGGTCACCAATGTGCCAGACCATCATTTGACTTAACTGAGTTGAGAAGGAACAAAGGGTTATTTTTTTCATCATTTGAATGTCAGCCTCCCTGAACTGAGGGTCTATAGCCACTAAGCTAGAGGCTTGGTAATAGGCAGTTTTGAGCTCTACTCCTTGTGTCATTAATGGGTAAAATGCAATGTAAAACAGTCTTTTCTTTAAAAATTGCAATAATAGTGTTCTTTGAAGGAACTCAGGAAAGTACTTTATTAATGAGATTAGAGTATACATTAAAAGAATGTATACATTCAAAGAACATGTGTCAATCCCTTGAAGTATTGTGGTGGTAGGATTTAACAAGGCTCATCTTTGTAACACCTCACTTCAGAGGCCAAAAAAACCGTTCTGTGTCACAGCAAGCAAACCTTCCCCTTTCCTCATCCCCTTAGCCCCCAACCTGAGAAGTATGGGAATATGACAAGGAGGCTGAATTCTGAGAAGCCATTTCTTCGCTGGTTTTGTTGGCTTTGGAGAAGCAACTGCGGTTGGTATGCCCAGTGTGGGCAGCTGTGCAGGGAGAGATGAGAGGAAAGTGCTACCTGAGACTCTGTGTTTCGGGAGCTCCAGAGCCTGAATGGTACAACTCAGGCATCTTAAAATTTTGTAGAGGAAAAGGCAAAGATATATGTTTCTTATAAGTTTGTCTTGTACTATATATTTGGGAACTTTTGTACATATTATTGCAAAAGAATTTTAGTTCATTATATTAATTTTTATAAGAATTTTAAATATGAAAAATTTAAAACATTTGTGATATATAGTACATTGAACCCTAATGTGCTAATCACCCAGATTTAACATTTACCAAGATTTTTGCTCCAGTCACTTCATATAATCCTGTTTCCATTTTCTTTGCTAAAATAATTAAAAGCCAGTCCCAGATAACATGTTCTTCTTCCCCTACATCATCCTTCATTAAACATCTCTAGAAAAAAAAAAGAAAAAAAAATCTCTAGAAAATATGGTTATTTTCGTGTACAAACCAGAGTGCCATTATCACACCTAGCAAAGTAAACCATGATTCTTTTATCACTTAATACCCGTGCAAAATCCAATTGCTCAGAGGTCAAGAATGTGTTTAGGACAGTAATTTGTTCTAATTGGGATCCACGTGAATTTCTCCCATCACATCTGGTTGTTTTCTCTTTACTCTTTCAATCCAGAGCAAGCTGGCTGTCCCCCATTCCCTCCTTCCCAGGTAATGAATTTATTACAAAACTAGATAAGTGTCCTGTAGAATATTCTGTTTTCTGGATTTGTTTGCTTACTTGTATCACTTAACTTACTCCACTATACCTTAATGGAAGTCTTTCCCCTATTTTAAATGTAAGTCTGTGAGGCTAAACCTACTGGCTGTGTTAACATATATCACATCTAGCACAATGGAGAAAGCAGGATCTGACTTGTAATTGCAACACCAAAGACCTGAGAAAGTAGCATCTATAAGGCTTAGACATAAGGACCATTGTAAGGGATATTGTATCTGCCAGAACTCACATGCTTTAGTATAATCAAAGATCCTGTGTCAGAAGTTTATGGAAATATTCATAGTGGTAAATTCCAACAGTCTGAATCCCTAAATTTTTCCAAGTAACTGAAGTTTTAACTTATAAGAGACACTGTCAAAGTTGGAGTTCCCCAAGTTCCTGTCTGCTCCAAATCTATGTGTGAATACTGTGGTTCTTCTGATGTGAAGCTTCTGTTTCCCTTCCATTTTCTTTTTTTTTTTTAAAGATTTTTTTTTTAATTTATTTATTTATACAAGCACTGGGTACAGTCAGAAATGCGGGAGGGTGAGAGAATTCACCACAGCCAGAGTGGGGAACAGAACAGGCAGACAGACGAAATACACTGCTGAGGGGAGCAGCGGGCATGGCAGGGGAGTTCCTGCGTGCCATATGGGACCCTCACCGGCGGCCGGGGATCGAATCGACGCTGCAGAGGCTGAGGGCAGCTTCGCAGCCCAGCGCTCAACCGCTGCGTCACCAGGGGAGGTCCAACCTTCCGTTTTTTTTTTTTAAATGATCACTGGAGTAGAGAGGAGTTAAACAGACATGACCTATGACCCCTTCAGTGACTTTCACAGATAACAAACCAGGCCCAGGACATTTGTCAGTGTCTTTTAATAAAATGAAATTAATAAAAGTTGTGAACATAATAGTTAATTTCTGGTATTGACAGGATTTGGGGAATCTTTGGCTACATAGAATAGGCATGATTCTTCATGTTTTTCCCCTAGATAAAAAGGTACAGCACGTGTATTAAGTATTTGGACACAGACCTGACTTTCATCAGTAGATTGAAGTTTTGGACTACTATACTAGTGTCAGTATGGAGTAGTCCATGTACTTTCTAATCCAACATTCAAAAATAGACTAGTTGAACTCTAACTTTCAGCAAGAGTTGTATACAGTAGGATTTTGCTGTAATGTGTGCACTTTGTGTTTCAGTGCCAGGTACTTGGGACTAGTAAAGGAGTGACTCTTGATTAGAACGTGAGAGTCCCATGCTGCCATCCCTGCTGAGAGCAAGCTCTGCTTGCTGTGTGCAGCTAAGCTAGTGCTGTCCATGTTGAGCAGAGTGCCACTTGCTATTGAGAGAGCAGAAGAGGTGACCCTTTGACTTCTCATCCCAGGATGCTTGTTCTTTCCATTTATCTATGAGAAGGTAAGATTCCAATAGACCTGGGGTAAGTTTGTCACTTCTGATTTCCTGTTGCTTTCCACTTACCAACTGGAGTTCCATTCCCTGACTTAATGTCTTAAGAAACCACGTTCAGCTGGTGTTGGCTGTGCTGATATGAGACCAGCCAGCTCGTCTCTTCTGCTCACAGCTAGTGAGCTTTCCTTGCCCCCACCGCAAGCATCCTGAAAGAAATGTTTACATTCTTTTTTAAAAAAAAATTTAAAAAGATTTATTTATTTATGCATACAAGAACTGGGGTACAGGCCAGAGCTGTGGGGGGTGAGAGGATTCATCAAAAATAGTGGGGAACAGAACAGGCAGATTGACTGAAATACACTGCTGAGGGGAGCAGTGGGCAAGTCAGGAGAGGTCTGCTGCGCTGTGTTGGTAGCTCCCTGGCCGGGGATCGAACTTGTACTGCAGTGGCTGTGGACAGCTTCACAGGCTGTGTTCCAACCTCTTGTGCCACCAGGGAGGCCCCAAAATCTCTACATTCTTAATCTCCATTTCTCCCCTCAAAAAACATCTTTTGGTACTTAAAGAGGGAAGGCATAGTGGTGTACCAATGGTTTCTGCAGATGGAACCCCCGCTAAACTCAACTACATGAGTGAATTTAAGGATCCCTGATGCTATTCACTTGTATATTCACGTAGCACACACTTAGCAAGAAGTTTCTAATCCCCGTAATGGGATGAGGCATGTAGATATCTTGGTGCAGGTAGAAGCATGCACAGTGTGTGCTGACTCTTGGAGTAGCTCTGAGCATATTGGGCAGGAGCCCAGAGGGTGCTGGGGTATGTCACCAAAGGAGACAGTAGGCGGTATTGAAGCAACTGATCTCTGAGAAAAAGAATGTAGAGCAAGAAGATGAAGCTAACGTTTGAATCTTGGGGATAGTAATCCCAGTGATTATTAAAGTTTTGTTACTGATGATTTTAAATGTTCATTGAATAAATAAGATGTTATTTCTCACTTCAATATATTGGTTGTCTCTGAGATTATTTTCCTACCAGGAATTGTCACACATATTTGTTTTAGAATACCAGGTACTGTAAGTCCTCACTTAACATTGTCAACAGGTTCTTGGAAACTGTGACTTTATACTGATGTATACAATAAAGCCAGGTCCTTGAATAATGTTGATTGTTTAATGTCGACTGGGATTTCTCTTTTTCTCATAAATTTTTTTTTAGACTTTAAAAAAAAAAAATATTTATTTATTTATTTATTTAAGCACTGGATACAGTCAGAAGCTCGGGAGGGTGAGAGAATTCACCAGAGCCAGAGCGAGGAACAGAACAGAGTGATGAAATACACTGCTGAGGGGAGCTGTGGGCGTGGCAGGAGAGGTCTGCACGCCATGTGGGACCCTCGCCGGCGACTGGGGATCGAACCAGCACTGCTGTGGCTGCGGGCAGCCTTACAGCCCAGCGCTCAAGCACTGCACCACCAGGAGAGACCCCATAAATGTTAAAATGATGCTGAATGAAATGACCTTATCTAAGGTTCTGCTGTATAGTAAAGATGGTGGGGTGGTTGCCTCCTTTTCTGATGACCTAAGAACTAAAGTTTCCAGGACTGACTAAACATTTCATGCAGTGCAGAGCCACTCAGGTCCCTCTGTCATATATTAATCTCAAGCAATAAGCAGGGCAAAAAAAAAAAAAAGTCCCTATTGCTCATGTACTTAAAACATTTCTACCACACAGGCTCATAGTTTACACTCTCCTTGGGTGGTTTGCATGTGCAATTCCATGCCCCCAATTAGTCAGTGCTGGCATGGGTAACCTGTGCGCTCCGGTTTCTTTCATTCTTGCCCCAAGCTGCTCAAAATCTTTATCTTTTAGGTCTTTGCAGTATGTGCCCTGGATGTTTTCTTTTGTTCTTAGAACCCCAGAGAACTTTGCTTTTGCCTCTTAGATGACCCTTATTTTAATCACATTAAGAGTCTTTGTCAGATGGAGGCACTTCTTGGAGAAGGAAGAGCTTTTGCCTGCTTTATCTCTGCTGTCTCCAAGCTTTGGCCTGGAGTTTCACAATTGCTGGGTACTCATAATGATTTTGCTGAACTGATGGGCTCCTTGGGAATCAGTCCCCTTGGGAAGAGACTGTCTGTGGGTAGATCAGCTTGGGAGCATACTCGTCAGGGGCCTCACAGGGTAATGTACTGGAATACCAAAGTGTGACCTCATAAAGCAAGGATTCCCTTTGTGGACCCTTTGCTAGTGGAATCTAGATGCTGAGGAAATTCCTACGCAGAGATTGTCTGTTGGATGATAAATGCAAGGAATAAAAATTGAAAATTTACAAAATGTCTGAAGACTTTAACCTCGAGGATGACTCGTAAGTCATTTTCATTCCACTGTTAGATAATGGATCAGAAACATTCTGTGGGAGAAGTACACAATTTCAGTAAATATTCTCTATTTCTGGTTGCTTGTTAAGAAACGTGCAAATGCCGAGTGCCAGTGTTCTCTTAGCCTCTTCCTGTAGGCACTAGTCCACTTCCCAAATTGAGGTGCATGTCCTTAATAATCTGCTCTCTTTGACTGAAGAGATTTGTGAAGGCTTTGCCAAATATTTTCCTTAATCAATCCTTTTTCTCAGACAAATGGTTTCAAAGTTCTCACTACTGTAAATGTTGGGATAAACAGGTGGCCAAAGTCACTGTTTACCTTTCAGATTGTATTTTCTTGGGGTAGATGCCTTGAGTCAGACAATATGAACAATTCTGATGCTTTTCAGAAAAGTTGGTGAATTTGTATTCCTCTGGTAGTTTATGAAAAGTGCCCCATCACAATACACACTTCTCAGCATTAAGTATTACCATGTTTAAGTCTTTGCTAATTTTATAAGTAAAAATTATGGCTTTTCTTAATTTGTATCTCCATGGTTAGTACTGCCACTGAACATTTGTGGGGGAAATTAATGTCTTAAAGTATTCAGTTTCTTATCATTGATTTCTAAGTATGTGGGTAATTATTTGATTATTATCAATTTTCTCCACTAACTTTGCTCATACTATATTCCCAGCACCTACTATATTGCCTGGTATGTAGTAGTCACTCAATATAAATTTCTTAAATAAATGAAGATGATGCTTTGTTTTGCTTGAGGGGTAACCATTCTTTTTCCGAGGTCTAGAGAGAAGTACTCAGTAACTGAGTGGGGACAGACAGTGATCATCATATATATTTTAATGATCCAGTCAGCTTTTAATTGAAATTTTAAAGTGTATGTACCACTATTTTATTTATTTACATTTTTAAAGGCACAGGTTTATTAGGAAAAGGAGAAAGATAGAGTCACCTGCATAGTCACAGGGGAGCTGCTGCTGCTGCTTTGCAAAGGGAAAAGGTTTATAAAAAGAAACACCTGCGTAGTTACAGGTGGGCAGGAGAGCTGCCTTAGTTGCTCTTTTAAAAGTATACACTGTTTGGAGATCTAGTTCTGTTATAAGATAATCAGATGTCTTACCAACTTTTTGACAGGATGAATGTAATTCGCAGTCAGGAATTTGTGAAGAAACTCATTGTGAGTCGTCTCTTTAAGATAATTATGATTAGCACCATCTCATTGAATGCCTTTTTTGTGGTCTTGAACACTGATTTTCGAACAAGTTATGCGTTTTTCAACTTTTTTGAGGTAAGTAGACAAAGTGGATCTATTTTCTTGTGTATCATCTATTTTATGTCTGAAAATGTGTGATTTTTTAAGATATTTAAGATACTTTTCTGTGGAAAAATTCTAGTGACTTTAAAAATATACTCTAAAATCTGGGAAGATGGTGGCAGCAGTAGCAGCAGTGACATGGTTTTTAAATCTCTGTGAGAAACAGAAAGAAAAAAGAATGAACAAAAATAAGTAGAGACCTCTGGGACACCATTAAAATATAAAAACACACATGGAATGGTTGCTTCGTAAAGAGAGTAGACAAAGGGTGTGGCAATTTGTGAAGAAATAAAGTCTAAAAACTTCCCAAATTTGATGAAAAACAAATCTGTATGTCCAAGAAGATTGATAAGGATAAACTCAAGAGATCCACCTAGACACATCAAATCAAACTGTTGAAAGGTAAAGACAAAGAAAATTTGGGGGCACTAATCAAGAAGTGATTTGTGACACATAAGAAATCCTTGGGCCTCCCCGGTGGTGCAGCGGTTGAGCGCTGGGTTGCGAAGCTGCCCGCGGCCTCTGCGGCGCCGGCTCGATCCCCGGCTGCTCCCCGGCCACTGGAGGAGGGTCCCACATGGCGCGCAGACCTCTCCTGCCGCCCGCTGCTCCCCTCAGCAGTGTACTTCGGTCCTTCTGCCTGCTCTGCTCCCCGCTCTGGCTCTGGTGAATTCTCTCACCCTCCCGTGCTTCTGACTGTACCCAGTGCATGTATAAACAAAACAAACAAACAAACAAATAAATAAAAAAAAGCATGCCTCTATAAAAAAAAAAAAAAAAAAAAGAAATCCTTAATAAAATTAATAGCTGATTTCTCACCAGAAATCATGGTGGTTATAAGGCAGTGGGATATTTTCTTCTAAGTACTGGAAGAAAAAGGCTGTCAACCAAGAGTTCTACATCCAGAAATCTGTCCTTCAAAAATGATAGAGAGGAGTGACATAAGTGAAAATCGCAGAGTAGGTAACTCCAAGGGTCCATTATGTATAGAAACACAAAACTGGGAAAAAGTTAAAGGTTTACTGCAACTGACTGAACTCTGAATCAGGAAAGAAGTAACTTTTAAAAGGTAGGAAGGGCCTCCCTAGTGGTGCAGGGAGTTGAGCGCAGCGCTGTGAAGCTGTCCATAGCTTCTGCAGCGCGGGTTTGATCACGGCTGGCCACAGAGCTACCCACATGGTGTGGCAGACCTCTCCTGTCTTGCCTGCTGCTCCCCTCAGCAGTGTGTTTCATCAGTCTGCCTGTTCTGTTCTCCGCTCTGTCTCTGGTGAATCCTCTCACCCTCCCGCACATCTGGCCTGTACCCCAGTCCTTATATGCATAAACAAATAAATCTTTTAAAAAAATTAAAAAAAGAAAAGGAAAACTTTGTAACAATTTTACTTGCCTTTGACTCACCCCTTCCCCAGCCCAGACTGATGATGAGCTTAAAGATGGCAGCCCATGTCCCCAGTGTGGGTTCCTGATCCCTGGGTACAGAAACAGCACATCAGAACTTCTTAAGGAATTGTCTTTTTTTTTTTTTAAAGATTTATTTATTTTTATACAAGAACCGGGGCATAGGCCAGATGTGCGGGAGGGTGAGAGGATTCACTGGAGACAGAGCAGGGAACAGAACAGGCAGACTGATGAAATACACTGCTGAGGGGAGCAGCAGGCGAGACAGGAGAGGTCTGCTTCGCCATGTGGGATTCTTGCCGGCCGGCTGGGATTGAACCCACACTGCAGAGGCTGTGGATAGCTTCACAGTGTTGCGCTCAACCGCCTGCGACACCAGGGAGGCCTTTAAGGACTTGTCTTTGTTTTAATTATTATGAGGTCTGCTGGAGGGACTCATGCAAGTCTCTTGCTTTTCTTTTGCCTAGAGTAGAACTTCTACAGTGTAGAAAAGTGACTATGTAGAGGGCACCTGGGCAAAAATCACCTGAGCAAAAATAAAAAACAGTTGAGGCAGGAAATGGACATGCTGAAAGCCTGTGAGGAAAATCCAGGGACAGAGGTTCTTTGGAAAATTAGGGCATTGAAAGTGGGAGTAAAACTCCCATTTTATTAGAAAGCTGGGGTGGACACATGATTAGCAACGACCTGAAAAAATCCCAGGGTTACAAATGATGAGCAGAGCATTGAAGGATTACCCTAGCACAGAGCCTATCTGTCTCCATCTCTCTCTAAGGTTGTAAAGGAAAAATATTGTTATAAATTTAAGAAGTTAATTGTAATCATGTGGGTAATGACCAAGAAAATAAACCAAAAAATACAGAAAAAGAAATGAGAAAGGAATAAAAATAATACACTGTAAGAAAATCAACATGAGAATTTCACACAAAATTTAAGACATAAAGTAAAAATAGAGGAATTGAGGACCAAAAAAATGACATGCATAAAACAAAGAACAAAATGGCAAAAATATATTCTTCCTTAATAAGTAAATGAATTTAAATTTCAAATTAAAAGACAGTGGATTATAAAAATAATACAAATATATGCTGTCTATAAGAGACTTTAAGTTCAAAGATAAAAATTGATATAAAATGAAAGATTAAAAAGATGATCCATGCAAATAGAAACCAAAAGGTAGCAGGAGTTGTATTCTAGTTCAGACAAAATAGACATTAAAACAGAAACTGTTAGAGGAGACAAAGACATTTTTACATTGACCAAGGGTCAGCACATGAAGATATATTAGTTTTTCTGAAGTACATATGGAGCATTCTCCAGGATAGACCATACATTAGGCCACAAAGCAAGTATCAATAAGTAAAAATTATTGGAATCATACAAAATATCTTCTTTGCCAATAGTGGAATGAAACTAGAAATAAGTAATAGGAAAACTGGAAAAATTTCCCAAAAATTTCAAATTTGTGGAAATACAACAACATAAACAACCAATAGTTCAAAGAAGAAATCACTGGAATATAGAATATACCAATGAATTTTATATATATATATATATATATATGTATGTCTGTAGTTAAATATGCAGTGTAATTAAACTTATAAAATGCAGCAGAACACTGCTGCTCCGCTCAAAGGGAAATGTATATCTGTGAGTGCCTACATGCACAAACAAGAAAGATCTGAAAAAAAGAATTTAACTCTGTGCCTTAAGAAACTGTAAAAAGAAGAACAAAACTAAACCCAATGCTAGCTGAAGCATGGAAATAAAATATTAGAGTGATATAAACAAAATAGAGAGTATAGGAACAATAGAGAAAAATCAACAAAGTCAAAATCTTGTTCAGTGATAAGATCAGCAAAATTAACAAACCTTTGCTAACTTGATGAAGAAAAAGAAAAGACTCAAATCGCTGATAACAGAAATAAAAGTTGGGATGTTACTGTTAGGGTTATATGGAATACTCTCATATAAACAATCGTAAACCAACAAATTAGCTGACCTAGATGAAATGGATAAAACCCTGGAAACATACCAACCATCAAGAAATGGCAAATAGACCTACAACAAGGAAAGGGATTGAATCACTAATCAAAATCCTACCAATAAAGAAGTACCCAGGGTGACATGGTTTTACTATTTAATACTACCTTGCATTTAAAGAATGAATATCAATCTTTTTCATACTCTTCCAGAAGATAGGAGGAATACTTTTGAACTCATTCCATGAAACCAGTATTACTCCAACACCAAAACTAGACAAAGGCATAGCCAGAAAAGAAAGCTACATGTGTGTTATGCATAAAGATGTAGAAACCTCATTTACATACTAAAAAACTGAATCCAAGAGCTTACTTAAAAGGATTATAAACCATGACCAACAGATATATCCTAGAAATCAAAGATGGTTGAATAATAGAATACCAATTAATGTTAACACACCAGTAGAAAGAAGGGAAAAACCCACATGATTATCTCACTTGGTGCCAAGGAATCCCACACTTGACAAAATCCAACTACATTTCATGATAATAAAATATATTTATGGGAAACTCACAGCTAATATCATACTCAGTGGTATGATATTACTAGTAATACATCAATGGTGAAATACTGAAAGTCCACTAATATCGGTAGCAAGACAAAATGAATGCGTTCTCCTTTATTCAACATTGTACTGGAAATTCTAGTCAGAGCAATTTGGTAAGAAAAAGAAATAAAAGATATCCAAATTGAAAAGGAAGAAGTGAGATTGTTTTGATTTATAGGTGTGACTTGAGCAAATATTTAGAAAATCGTAAAGATTGCACACATGCACCACACACAATTAGAGCTACTAAATGGATGCAGCAAAGTTACAGGATACAAGACCAGCAGTAAAAATTAGTTTTATTTCTGTACCTAACAATGAGCAGTCTGAAATAGAAATTAAGAAAATTCAATTTATAGCAGCATCCAAAATAAGATATAGGTTCAGAAATAAACTTAGCCAAGGAAATGAGAGATGTAAATACTGAAAACATAAAATATTGGTGAAAAAAATTAAATGAGACTTAAGTAAATGGAAAGACATCTTGTGTTCATGGATAGAAAGACTCGTTAAGAAAACTATCCAACATGATCTATAAATTTTTAGTATAATCTCTTGCAATTTGAACAGCATTTAAACAGTAGATGGAAAAGCAGATGTTAAAATTCATATGGATTTGCAAGCGACCCTGAATAGGCAAAACAGTACTGAAAATGAATTAGAGTTGAAGAATTTGAACTTTCTTACTTTATAACTTATTACAAAGATACAATAATCCAAACAGTGTGATACTGACATAAAGATAGACCTGTGGGGGGAGGAGAAGAAGTAAAATTAGAATTGCGACTCTAGAAATAAATTTTAATATCTATGGCTAATTGATTTTCAATAAGGGTGTCAAGAACATTCAGTGGGGTAGGCCTCTCTGGTGTGCAGGGGTTGTTTCTTGGTGCCATCAAGCTATCGCCAGCCACTGCAGCATGAGTTCGATCCAGGCCAGGGAGCTACCCACATGGTGCAGCAGACCTCTCCTGTCTTGCCCTCTGCTCCCCCCAGCAATGTATTTCAGTATATGCGCCTGTTCTGCTCCCCCCATTCTGTCTCTGGTGAATACTCTTACCTGCTGGCCCATACCCCAGTTCTTGTATA
Organism: Talpa europaea; assembly: GCF_964194135.1. NCBI lineage: Eukaryota > Metazoa > Chordata > Mammalia > Eulipotyphla > Talpidae > Talpa > Talpa europaea. Next base: position 29,163,736 of record NC_140080.1, read on the forward strand.
CATAAATAAATACAATCTTTAAAAAAAAAAAAAAGAACATTAACTGGGGGAGAGAATAATCTCAACAAATGGTGGTGGGACAACTTGATCACCACATGCAGAAGAGTTAAGTTTCACTCCTGCCTCACACCATATGTAAAAATTTACTCATAATGGGTCAACATCCTAACTATAAAGTCTGGAGTTCTTAGAAGAAAACATAGGGTAAATCTTCATGACTTTAAATGTGACAGCGATTTATAGATATGATACCAGAAACACAGGCAACGAGAATAAATTGGACTTCATCAAAATTAAATATATTTATGAACCTAATGACACTATAAAAAGCGAAAGAAAAAAAAAATCCCAGAATGGAAGAAACCATTTGCAAATCATATATCTGTTAAGGGATAAATATCCAGAATATATAAAGAATTTTCACAATTCAGTAGCAACAACAACTAAATTACACAACCCAGTTCAAGAATAAGGACCTCCACATCACACTCCCAGACTTCAAACTCTACTACAAAGCCATAATCATCAAAACTGCATGGTATTGGAACAAGAACAGACACACAGACCAATGGAATCGAATAGAAAATCCAGAAATAAACCCACAGATTTATGGTCAACTAATCTTTGACAAAGGAGCAAAGACTATGCATAGGAGCAAAGAAAGTTTGTTCAATAAATGGTGCTGGGAAAACTGGGTCGCTACATGCAAAAGAATGAAGCTTGACCACTACCTCACACCATACACAAAAATCAACTCAAAATGGATTAAAGAACTAGACATAAGACCTGAAACCATAAAATATATAGAAGGAAATATAGGCGAAACACTACGTGATTTGCACATCAAAGACATCTTTACAGACACATCACCCAAAGCAGTGATAGTGAAGGCAAAGATAAACAGCTGGGACTACATCAAATTAAAGAGCTTCTGTACAAGGGAGGGAAGCGCAGAAACCTGCTCCCCTCCCCCGCCCACAAAGTCGGCACTCTCCAAACGGCAGAGAGGAGGGAAACAACAAACCAAAACGGCCAACAAGAAAAACGGACGCAGCAAGTGGGACTGTGAGTGGAAAGGAACTATTTCAGCCACCACACCCCGTGAACGGGAGCTGTGGAGAACCCTGCAGGATCCGCCGCGGAGGTGAGCTCCAGGCGCCATTAAAGAGAGCCCCGCCCCCCAGGAGGAGACCAGCACCAGCACACAGCCCCGGCCACCCGGTAAGCCTGCTCAGAAAGCGGCGCGCTGATCCGGATCGGATCGCAGCTGCCCAGGTCCCCGCGCCTGCGACCTAGGCTTGCGGGGAGACCGCGGAGGCCCTCCCTGAGTGAGCAGAAACAAGGCGCCCAGGCAGGGAAGCGGGATTCAAAAGGCGCCATTCCCGCGCCACTGATCTGGGCTACAGCCCGCGTCCTGGAACTGAGGGCTTTGGAACTGAGACCCGGGGCACGAAATTAGGGGCGTGGGTTCCCCACGACGGTGAGGCACAAGGCAGACACAGCACCCCAAAGCCGTTGAGGTGTACCCTACCATCCCCGCTCTGCTCCCTGTCCCACGGGGTGGAAAATCAGCTCCCCAAGGGCTCTAGGAGAGATCTCTGGCGCCACCTAGCGACTTGAAGCCAGCAGAGGCTCCTGAAGGAGCTAGTGGCCAGCTGGGGAGTTAGCCCACACCGGGCCCCTTCCGAACAAGTAGTCTGAGCCCACAGGGAGAGCGAGCACCCACAGCCGGGGCAGACCAGGCGCGCAGAAGAGTGTGCCTGAGACCAGACGCGCAGGGAGTGTGTCCCACATCACCATTTTAGAACAGGGACATTTCTTCAGTAAAGACTACCTGCAGAAGGCCTCCTCAGGAGCCAGAGGTGAGCGGGGGAAGTTCGCCCACGCCAGACCCCCTCTGGCCTGCAGTCCAAGCCCAGAGGGGGAGCAGGAACCCACCGCCGGGGCAGACCAGGCGCACAGAGGAGTGTGTCCCCACATCGGCATTTTAGAACAGGGACCTTTCTCCAGTAAAGACTGCTTGAAACTGACAGATGACTCCTGGAGGAACCAGAGGGGAACAGAGAAGCCCACCCAAGATGCCGGCCAGTCCCAACAACACAGTGTCCCAACGCATACGGCAAATTAGAAAACAGACAGTAGGGAGGAGAAGAACCACACGCAACCTAGCAACTCTCCAGAGAAAAAGCACACCACAAAAAGAAAACCAGCCCCCAGATTGCAACGACAATAACTTGGAAGAATTTCTGAGCCTTCCAGAAAGAGAATTTAAAATTGCCGTGATTATAAAACTGACAGAAGTCATAAAGGAAAACAATGATAAGGGAAAAATAATCAACGATCAGAAGAATGCAATTGAGTCCCTAGAGAGGGAAAACAATGGTCAGAAGAAAGAAATTGAGTCCCTAAAGAGGGAAGTAAAAGAAATGCAGGAGATCAAAGAATTAATGGAAGAACTAAAGAATTCTGGGAAAAGCAATGAAAGCAGAATAGATGAAATGGAAGAACGAATAAGTAATCTTGAAGACACAGAAATAAAAAGAACCAAAACAGAAAAGGAAAGAGAAGTACGAAGGAAAAAGAACGAGGAAAGACTTCGGGAACTATCTGACTCCATGAGGAAAGGAAATATAAGAGTTATAGGAATACCAGAAGGAGAGGAGAGAGATGTAGGAACAGAGAAAATATTCAAGGAGATAATTGAAGAGAACTTCCCAAATGTGAAGAAGGAGCTGAAAATTGATATACAAGAAGCAAGAAGAACACCAAACTTCCACGACGAAAGGAAAAATACAGCAAGACACATAATAGTAAAGCTCCCAAGAATCCAGGACAAGGAAAAAATAATGAAGCTGGCAAGAGGGAAGAAACAGATAACATTCAAAGGAAAACCAATCAGGCTGACATCAGACTTCTCCGAAGAAACACTACGGGCAAGGAGAGAGTGGAGGGACATAGTCAACAGACTCCAAGAAAACAGATGCCAACCAAGAATACTCTATCCCGCAAAGCTCTCCTTCCTCTTTGAAGAAAGAATATGGACCTTCCCAGACAAACAGAAACTCCGGAATTTCATTGCAACTAAACCCCCACTCCAAAAAATACTACAAGGAGTCCTAAAGCCAGAACCTCAGAGGGACGAATAACAATGAAAGAAGGCCAAAAAAAAAAAAGTTATTAAAAGAATAAATAAATAAAATCAAAGGAAAGACAAACACAATGGCAAATACAGATGTTAACATATCAATATTAACTCTAAATGTAAATGGACTAAACTCTTCAATAAAAAGACACAGAGTTGCAGCCTGGATTAAGAAACAAAACCCAACCTTTTGCTGTCTCCAGGAAACACATTTAGCTACAAAAGATAAAAATAGGCTCAAAGTTAAAGGATGGAAAACAATCCTACAAGCAAATGGACCAAAAAAGAAAGCTGGAACAGCTATACTTATATCAGATAAAACAGATTTCAAACTCAAAAAGATAAAAAGAGACCCCAATGGTCACTACATTATGATCAAGGGGACAATACTTCAAGAAGAAATAACACTCATTAACATATACTCACCAAACGAAGGAGCACCAAAATATATCAGACAACTGTTGTCCTCTCTGAAAACAGACATCAGAGAAAACACATACGTAGTGGGAGACTTCAACACACCACTATCAACAATGGATAGATCAACAAGACAAAAAATAAGTAAAGAAACCAAAGCTCTAAATAAGGACCTAGAGCAATTGGGCTTAACAGACATCTATAGAACACTAAACCCCAAAAAAACGGAGTACACATTTTTCTCAAGCGCACACGGATCATTCTCCAGGATCGATCACATACTGGGGCACAAGACAAATATCAACAGATACACCAAGATTGAAATCATATCAACCATCTTTTCTGACCATGAAGGCATCAAACTAGAAATAAACCATAAAAAGAAGGCAAGGAACTTTCCTACCTCATGGAGATTAAAAACCACACTACTGGAAGACCATTGGACTAATGAGGAGATCAAAGAAGAAATTAAAAAATTTTTTGAATTGAACGACAAGGAGGACACCAATATCCTAAATGTATGGGATGCAGCAAAAGCAGTAATAAGAGGAAAATATATAGCAATAGAAGCTCACATCAAGAAACAAGAAAGAACTCAAAGAAACAACCTAATCTCGAAGCTCAAAGATCTAGAAAAAGAACAACAAAAAAACCCCAAAACCAGTAGAAGAAAAGAAATAATAAAAACCAAAGCAGAAATAAATGAAATTGAAACTAAAAAAACAATCCAAAAGATCAATGAAACCAAGAGCTGGTTCTTTGAAAAAGTCAATAAAATAGACAAACCCCTAGCCAGGCTCACAAAGGAAAAAAGGGAGAAAGCACAAATAAACAGGATCATCAATGAAAGAGGAGAAATCACAACGGACACAGCAGAAATCAAAAGAATAATCAGTAACTACTATGAACAGTTATATGGAAACAAGTTTAACAATCTAGAGGAGATGGACAAATTCCTACAACTCTACAATCACCCAAAGCTAGATAAAGAAGAAATAGAACACCTAAACAGACCAATTACAATTAGCGAAATTGAAATGGTAATCCAAAACCTCCCCAAAAACAAAAGCCCAGGACCTGATGGATTTACAAATGAATTCTACCAAACATTCAGAGATGAATTAGTGCCTATCCTTCACAAACTCTTCCAAAAAATTGAGAAGGAAGGGACAATACCAAACACGTTTTATGAAGCCAACATTACATTAATACCAAAACCGAACAAGGACAACACAAAAAAGGAAAACTACAGGCCAATCTCCTTAATGAACACTGATGCAAAAATCCTCAATAAAATTTTAGCTATCAGAATCCAACAATGTATCCATAAGATAATTCACCACGACCAAGTAGGATTCATTCCAGGGACACAAGGATGGTTTAACATCCGAAAATCAATCAACGTTATCCAACACATCAACAAAAAGAAATATAAAAACCATATGATAATATCAATAGATGCTGAGAAAGCTTTCGACAAAGTGCAACACCCATTCATGATAAAAGCCCTTGAAATTCTTGGGATACAAGGAACATACCTCAACATCATAAAGGCCATCTATGACAAGCCAACAGCCAGTATCATTCTCAATGGTGAAAAGCTGAAAGCAATTCCATTAAGATCTGGAACAAGACAAGGATGTCCACTCTCACCACTGCTTTTCAATATAATACTGGAAGTCCTAGCCAGGGCAATAAGACAAGAGAAAGACATCCAAGGAATCCAAATAGGAAAAGAAGAAGTCAAACTATCACTATTTGCAGACGATATGATATTATACATAGAGAACCCCAAGAACTCCACAGAAAAGCTAATTCAACTCATCAATCAGTTCAGTAAATTGGCAGGATACAAAATCAACACGCAAAAGTCAGTAGCCTTCCTATACACAAACAATAAATCTGAAGAAGAAGAAATCAAAAAAACCATCCCTTTTGTTATTGAAACAAAAAAAATCAAATATTTGGGAATAAATCTAACAAAAGAGATAAAGGACCTATACAAAGAAAACTATAAAACACTGTTAAAAGAAATAGAAGAAGACACAAAGAAATGGAGAGACATCCCCTGCTCATGGATTGGAAGAATAAACATTATTAAAATGGCCATCCTTCCAAAAGCAATATACAGATTCAATGCTATTCCAATCAAAATTTCAATGTCATTCTTCAAAGAAATAGAACAATTATTGATGAAATTCATATGGAATCACAAAAAACCCCGAATAGCCAAAGCTCTCCTGAAAAAAAAAAAGAAGGGAATGGAGGCATCACACTCCCAGACTTCAAACTATACTACAAAGCCATAATCATCAAAACTGCATGGTATTGGAACAAGAACAGACATACAGACCAATGGAATCGAATAGAAAATCCAGAAATAAACCCACAGATTTATGGTCAACTAATCTTTGACAAAGGAGCAAAGAATATGCATTGGAGCAAAGAAAGTTTGTTCAATAAATGGTGCTGGGAAAACTGGGTCGCTACATGCAAAAGAATGAAGCTTGACCACCACCTCACACCATACACAAAAATCAACTCAAAATGGATTAAAGAACTAGACATAAGACCTGAAACCATAAAATATATAGAAGGAAATATAGGCGAAACACTACGTGATTTGCACATCAAAGACATCTTTACAGACACATCACCCAAAGCAGTGATAGTGAAGGCAAAGATAAACAGCTGGGACTACATCAAATTAAAGAGCTTTTGCACAGCAAAAGAGACAATAACAAAAACAAAGAGAAACCCCACCAACTGGGAGAACATTTTTGCACCCAACACTAATGATAAAGGACTGATCACAAAAATCTGCAAAGAGCTGATGAGACTCAACAACAAAGAAAATAATCCCGTCAAAAAATGGGCAGAAGAGCTAAAAAGAAACTTCTCTGAAGAGGAAATGCAAATGGCCAACAGGCATATGAAAAAATGTTCAACATCACTTGTAATCAGGGAAATGCAAATCAAAACTACCATGAGATACCATCTTACACCAGTGAGAATGGCACATATTAAAAAAACTAGCAACAACAAATGTTGGCGAGGGTGTGGAGAAAAAGGAACTCTTCTGCACTGTTGGTGGGAGTGCAAACTGGTCCAACCACTGTGGAAAGCTGTGTGGAGATTTCTGGACCTACTAAACATAGAGCTTCCATATGATCCAGCAATTCCACTCCTAGGTCTTTACCCAAAGGACACAGAAACATCAATTCCAAAGAACACCTGCACCCCTATGTTTATAGCAGCACTGTTTACAATAGCTAAGCTTTGGAAACAACCCAAATGCCCAAAAATAGATGACTGGATCAAGAAGATGTGGTACATATATACCATGGAATATTACTCAGCATTCAAAAAAGATAAACACATGCAATTTGCAGCAACATGGATGGCGCTGGAAGGGATCATGCTCAGCGAAATAAGCCAAAAAGAAAAAGAAAAATACCGGACGGTCTCACTCATAGCAGGAATCTAGAAAACTTAAATAAGGGACCAGAAAAATGAATAACCATAAGAAAGCGAAAATCAAAATCAACAAAAAACTATGAACCAGAGACACTTTTTGGGGGGTGAGGGGTGGGAGGGGAGGGATTGGGGTCAGAATGGGGGGGTTGCAATTGTATGGGGAATATAAAAATAAAATTTATTATTTAAAAAAAAAAAAAGAATAAGGACCTCCAGTAAGGGACTAGAATAGACATTTCTCCGAAGGATATTCAAGTTGCACCTAAAAAGATGGTCAATATCCCCAGTCATTAGAAGGGGAAATGCAATCAAAACTATAATGAGATACAACTTCACATTCATTAGAACAGCTATTATTAAAAGAAAAAAAATGTATAAAGCAAACATTGGTGAGGATATAGAGAAATTAGAACCTTGAACATTGCTGGTGGGAGTGTAAAATCATACAGCCAATATATAAAACCATTTGGCAGTTCTTCAAAAAGTTAAACATAGAATTACCAGAGATAGCAATTGTCAGGTAAAAACAGAACTCAAAAAGATAGTTGAACACCAGTGTTCATAGAATCATTATTCATAACAGTCAAAAGAAGAAAGCATCCAAATCCATCAAATAAATGGACTATTTCTCAGCCTTATAAATGGGTGAAATTCTGACACGTGCTGCAATGTGGATGAACCTTGAAAGCATGCTATGTGCACTAAACCAGAAAACCAGACACAATAATGAAATATTGTATGGTTCCACTTAGAGGAAATACCTAGAATAGGCAAATGCATATAGAAAAGTGTTACAGAGTTCACTATAACAAAGCTGGGATGGGGAAGTAGAGAATGGAAGGAATTGTGCATTATTTTAGGGATAGTAAAATAGTTGTGGAAAATTACAGTGGTGAAGGTTGCACAGTATTGTTAACACATTTAGTTCTACTTAATTGTATACCTAAAATGGCTAAAAATGGTCAATTTAATGATGATATGTATTATTTTACCACAATAGATAAACAAAAGTTGATGTTCTCAAAACTAGCCCTTTCCAATGAATTTTACACTTTAAAATGATGAATTTGTGGTATGTGGATTATGAGCTGACTTGATGGAAAAGAGTGGAGAATAAAATCAAAGTGAAAGAAATCGTAGGGTAGAAGGGAAAAAGAAGGAAAGAGTAAAGGTAAGAGCAGAAATGAATGAAATAGGAAACAGACTCAAAGAAAGTATCAACAGAATCGTAAGTTAGATCTGAAAATAGAAATATAACTTCATGAGACAAGGTAAATGGAATCCCTGAATCATGCTAGGAATTAAAAGGCAAAATTGCAGATACAGTAGGTGCCATAAATGTAATAATTTCATGTCAATAACTTAAAAAATCTAGCTGAAATAAGATGATTTTCTAGAAAAAAAATTCAGTAAAATTTGAAATAATCTTTATATGTCCACATATGTCCTTTAATGACTATAAAACATTGCATTAGTAGTTTAAAATGCCCCTCCGTCAAGCAAACAAAGTAACCTGGTAGAGATGGTTTTACATTCATGGGAGCTCCAATTTCTAGCATAAAATGCTTTCAGTGATTAATACACCAGTGTATCTGCCCTGCCCACAAACTCTTCATCTTGTGAAGCTAGCATAACCTCATGCCCCAACTAGAGAAGGACAGGATAAAAAAGCTCATGGTGTGATGAACTTGAACACAAAAATCCCAAACAGAATATTAGGAAAGCAAGTTAAAAAATGTACAAAAGCGATAAGATACCATTGCCATAATGGGTGTTTCCATCAGTGCAGAAAGACTTACACATTTTATTAGCTTAAAATATGAAAGAATTACTAACCCCCTGGTGGCACAGGGGGTTAAGCGCTGCACTGTGGAGCTGTCCGCAGACTGCAGCGGCAGTTTGATCCCAGCTGGCCGGTGAGGGTCCCACATGGCAAGGCAGACCTCTCCTGTCTCGCCCGCTGCTCCCCTCAGCAGTGCATTTTGTCAGTCTGCCTGTTCTGTTCCCCGCTCTGTCTCTGGTGAATTCTCTCACCCTCCCGCACATCTGGTCTGTACCCCGGTTCTTGTATAAATAAATCTTTAAAAAAAAAAGAAAGAAAGAAATTCCTAAGATTATTAAAGATTTATTTTATTTATTTATACAAGCACTGGATATAGTCAGAAGTGCAGGAGGGTGAGAGAATTCACCAGAGCCAGAGCAGAGAGCAGAACAGGCAGACTGACGAAGTACACAGCTGAGGGGAGCAGTGGGCAGCAGAAGAGGTCTGCGCGCCATGTGGGACCCTCGCCCGGCATCCGGGGATTGAACTGGCGCTGCAGAGGCTGCGGGCAGCTTCACAACCCAGTGCTCAACCGCTGCGCCACTGGGGAGGCCCCTAAGATTATTTAAAGATGCAGGAAAAAAGCTTATTGTGAATGTCCTCTATGATAAAAACTTAGCAAACTATGAATATATATAAAGGATTTATTTTTAACCTCATTAAGTGTATCTATGAAAAAACTATATTAAAATTCATATCCAGTTGTAAAACTTAGCATAATCCCTTTAAAGTAGTATTCCAGTTAAGATTTATAATTGAGGTCCTCCCCGGTGGCGCAGCAGTTGAGCGCTGGGTTGCGAAGCTGCCCGCGGCCTCTGCGGCGCCTGTTCGATCCCCGGCTGCTCCCCGGCCACCGGAGGAGGGTCCCACATGGCGCGCGGACCTCTCCTGCCGCCCGCTGCTCCCCTCAGCAGTGTACTTCGGTCCTTCTGCCTGCTCTGCTCCTCGCTCTGGCTCTGGTGAGTTCTCTCACCCTCCCGCGCTTCTGACTGTACCCAGTGCATGCATAAAAAAACAAACAAACAAACAAACAAATAAATAAAGCATGCCTTAATAAAAAAAAAAATTAAAAAAAAAAAGATTTATAATTGAAAGGTGAGCAGAGACCATGTGGGAGCAAGCCCTTTGGCCTATATACAACATAAGAAACTGTGTGAACTTAGTGTGGCTGCACTGACCTCACCCAATCCTGTGCATGAAGCCAGGCAGGTAGAGGGAGGACCCAGCAACCCCATGGTGAGCAGTGACCACCTGGGAGAGTGCCATTTAGCCCACGCACAGTATTAGAGTCTGTGTAAATCCCTGCCTGCCTGTGCTGGCCCCACCTGGCCCTGTGAGTTAAGCCAGGCAGGTAGAGGGAGGGCCCAGTGCCCACAGGGTCAGCAGCAACCACATGGGCAAATGCCCTTCAGCCCACACATAGCAATAGTGTGCATGAACCACATTGCAGCTGTGCCAACCGCACCTGGCCTTGTGTGCAAAGACACGAAAGTAGGGGGAGACCAGCAGCACACAGAGACTCAGCAACCTCCAGTGCCAGCACCCAACAGCCCTAGCACCCATCAGCCCATCCACAGCATCATAGTCCTTGTGAAGCCTGGCATCATGGTACCAGATCAGGCCTGGCCACCAGTCCCTGATGTCCCAGTAGCAGCACCCTGAAATGCCTGCCAGCACCAGTGGTTGCAGTGGCACTGTGCATATAACAAATACAAAAGCAAACATCAGGGAGAAAAAAAATTCAAATAGCCAAGCAAGCAACACGCCATAAAAAGAAAGTATGCAGAACCCAACATCCCTGACATGGAAGAATTTCTCTGCCTCATAGAAAAGGATTCCGATTCACCATAATTTTAAAATTTAAAGAACAAGAAAAGGAAAAGAGTGATATGAGAAATACAATCATTGAACTGAAGAATGAAAACAAGTCTTTAAAAAGAAAATAAAGGCAATGGGAAGCTAAAGAATTCTGGGAAAAGCAGCAAAAACAGAATTGATGAAGTAGAAGAATGAATTAGTACTCTTGAAGATACAAATATAAAAAGAACCAGTGACGGAAAGAGATGGACAAAGGAAAAAGAACGAAGAAATGCTTTGAGAAATATTCAACACCATGAGGAAAGGATATATGAGTCATAGGAATCCCAGAAGGTGAAGAGAGAGACAAATCAACTGATAACCTATTCCAGGAAATAATGGAAGAGACCTTCCCAAACATGAAGAAGGAAATGAAAATAGGCATACAGGAAGCTAGAATGTCAAATTACCCTGACATTCAAAGGTGCCTATCCTACAAAAACTCTTCCAAAAAATTGAGAAAAAAGGAATACTACCAAGCATATTTTATGAAGCCAATATTACACTAATACCAAAACCAAGCAAAGACAACACACAAAAAGTAAACTACAGACCAATATCCCAAACAAACACAGATGCAAAAACCCTAACAAACTGAATCCAACAATGCATCAAAAGTATATACCTCATGACCAAGTAGAACTGATACCAGGGACACAAGAGTGGTTAAGCATCTGAAAATCACTTAATGTAATTCACCACGTCAACAAAAAGAAAAAGAAAAACCACACGATCCTATCAATAGATGCTGAGAAAGCGTTTGATAAAGCACAACATCCATTTATGATAAAGTACAACATCCAAGAACCCTCAAAATAATTGGGGTAGAAGGAACATACCATGTATGACAAACCTGCAGCCAATATCATTCTTAATGGTGAGAAACTAAAATTCTTCCCTCCAAGATCTGGAACAAGACAAAGATGTCCACTCTCACTACTTTTCAATTTAATACTGGAAGTCCTAGCCAGAACAACAAGGCAAGAGAAAGATGTACAAGGAATCCAAATAGGAAAGAAGTAAAACTATCACTATTTGCAGATGACATGATAATATATAGAGAGAACCCTAAAACCACAGAAAAACTAAAACAGTAAGCCAGTTTAGTAAAGTAGCAGGAAACAAAATCAACCCACAAAAATCAGTAGCCTTCTTATGTGCAGACAATCTGAAGAAGAGATCAAGAAAACACCATTGTACCCCAAATTGAATACCTGGGAATAAACCTCACAAAGGAGGTGAAAGACCTGTACAAAGAAAACTGCAAAACATTGATAAAAGAAGTAAGAAACAAAAATGGAAAGACATTCCCTGCTCCTGGATCAGTAGAATTAACATGATCAATATGGCCATCCTACCAAAAGCAATTTATAGATTCAGTGCAATTCCAATAAAAATTTCAATGGCATTCTTTTTTTTTTTCTAAAGATTTATTTATTAATGCATACAAGAACTGGAGTATAGGCCAGATGCAGGGGAGGATGAGAGGATTCACCAGAGACAGAGTGGGGAACAGAACGGGCAGACTGACTGAAATACACTGCTGAGGGGAGCAGTGGGTGAGACAGGAGAGATCTGCCATACCATATGGGATTCTCGCCAGCCAGCTGGGGTCGAACCCAAGCTGCAGAGGCTGCGGACAGCCTCACAGCGTTGCGCTCAACCGCCTGCGCCACCAGGGGAGGCCCTCAATGGCATTCTTCAAAGAAATAGAACAAATGTCAATGAAATTCCTATGGAATTGGGAAAAAAAAATAAACCTCAAATGGTCAAAGCTTTCCTGACTAAAAAATGGAAGAATGGAGGTATGAAGACTCCCATACTTCAAACTATACTACAAAACCATAATTAAAACAGCGTGGTACTTGAACAAAACAAACAGCAGACCAATGGAATTGAATTGAAAACCCATACTTAAAGCCACATGTATATGGTCAACTAATCTATGGCAAAGGAGCCAAGAATACGCACTGGAACAAGGACAGTCTCTTCAATAAATGGTGCTGGGTAAACTGGACTACTACCTTATACCATACATAAAAACCAACTGAAAATGGATAAGACTTGAATGTAAGACCTGAAACCATAAAATATATAGAAGAAAACATAGGCAAAACACTCCATGACATACATCTCAGATACATCTTTGAAGACTCATCCCATGAAGCAAAGAAAATGAAGTAAAAGATAAACAGCTGGGACTACATCAGACTAAAAAGCTTCTGTACAGAAAAAGGGACAATAACCAAAGTGAAGCAACACCATACAGATTAGAAATTATTTGCACTCCATACAATTGACAAGGGACTTATATCAAAAATCTACAAAGAGCTTACACAACTCAACAAAACCAAAATAAACAGCCTGCTCAAAAAATGGGCAGAAGAACTAAAAAGACAGTTCTCCAAAGAGATAATGCAAATGGTCAGCAGACATGAAACAACATATGCTCAACATACATGCTCAACATACATGCAAATCAAAACCACAATGAAATACCCCCCCTTACCAGTATGATTCAGGCCCACATTAGAAAACCTGACAACAATAAATACTGGTGAGGATGTGGACAAAAAGGAACCCTCTTACATTGCTGGTGGGAATGCAAACTGGGCCAACCACTATGGAAAGCTGTGTGGAGGACCCTCAAATTATTATAAATAGATCTACCATATGATCCAGCAATTCCACTCCTAGGAATCTACCCACAGGACACAAAAACATTAATTAGAAAGGAAACCTACAGGGCCTCCCCGGTGGCGCAGCGGTTGAGCGCTGGGTTGCGAAACTGCGCGCGGCCTCTGCGCCGCCGGTTCGATCCCCGGCTGCTCCCCGGCCACCAGAGGAGGGTCCCACATGGCGTGCAGACCTCTCCTGCCGCCCGCTGCTCCCCTCAGCAGTGTACTTCGGTCCTTCTGCCTGCTCTGCTCCCTGCTCTGGCTCTGGTGAATTCTCTCACCCTCCCGCGCTTCTGACTGTACCCAGTGCATGTATAAACCAAACAAACAAACAAAACCAGCAAACAAATAAATAAAGCATGCCTCTATAAAAAAAAAAAAAAAAAAAAAAAAAAAAAAAGAAAGGAAACCTACACTCCTATATTTATTGCAGCACTATTTACAATAGCTAAGATATGGGAACAACCCAAATGCCCAAAAATTGATGACTGAATCAAGATGTGGTATATATACACAATGGAATACTATTCAGCAATCGAAAAAGATAAATTCATGCCATTCACAGCAACATGAATGGAACTGGTAGGGATTATGTTCAGTGAAATAAGCCAGAAGGAAAAATAAAAATAATGGATGGGTTCATATAAAGGAGGAATATAGGGAAACTGAACATGTGGTCAGAAAAAAACTAGCACGCAAACTATAAATCCATGATACATAGCAGGGGAGAGGTGGAGACAGCACAAGAGACTGTGGTGATGGTTCACGGAAAATATGGTGATGGGAATTTTATTGGAATTACACCTGAGGGGAGAAATCAAACATACAAAAATGAACAATGATATAAAAAATACATAAAATTAAAAAAAGATTTATAGTTGAGTAATAGGGTAACAAGGGTAACCGAAGTTAAAAAAAAACAAAACACTGTCATTATTTTTAGTCAATTTCCACATAGAAATCCCAAAAGAATCTGAAAAAAAAAAAGTTAATACTAAATAAAGTTATTGAATAAGCAATAAAGAGTTGCAGGATTTTTTATGGGTCTCCAAAAGCTGGTGCTAAGATTTAGATAAACTAATAAAAGATAAAGAGCAACAAAGATGATTTTTACAGTTAAAAGTTGGAGAAATCTTAATTTACTAGGTCATAAGTTTTTCTGTGAACCTGTAATAGCTAAAGCAGGATGATCATACGTGGATAGACATGTAGACCAGTGTAACATGATAGAGGGCTTAGAAACAGACCCTGGCTTATCTGGAAACCTGGTAGCTGTCAGGTGATGCTGCTAATGAGTGGCAAAAGGAGAGGTTCTTCAATGAGTGACTTAAAAGAAACTTTAAGATGTTTAGAAGAAAAATACGGAATATTTCCATGATGTTAGGAAGAAAAGGTTTCTTAAGATATAAAATACACAAACCATGAAAAAAGTTTGGTTAATTTAATTTGGTTCCATTAAAACTGTAAACTTCTGAGCCTCCCCAGTGGCGCAGTGGTTGAGCTCTGGGTTGCAAAGCTGCCTCTGCAGCGTTGGTTCGATCCTCGCCAGGGGCGAGGGTCCCACATGGTGCGCAGACCTCCTCTGCCGCCCACTGCTCCCCTCAGCAGTGTACTTTGTCACTCTATCTGTTCTACTCTCCGCTCTGGCTCTGGTGAATTCTCTCACCCTCCCGCGCCTCTGACTGTACCCAGTGCTTGTATAAATAAATAAATAAATCTTTTTAAAAAACCCAACAAACATGGTGGGAGTGCAAACTGGTCCAACCACTATGGAGAGCTGTGTGGAGATTTCTGGACCTACTAAACATAGAGCTTCCATATGATCCAGCAATTCCACTCCTAGGTCTTTACCCAAAGGACACAGAAACATCAATTCCAAAGAACACCTGCACCCCTATGTTTATAGCAGCACTGTTTACAATAGCTAAGCTTTGGAAACAACCCAAATGCCCAAAAATAGATGACTGGATCAAGAAGATGTGGTAATATACACCATGGAATATTACTCAGCATTCAAAAAAGATAAACACATGCAATTTGCAGCAACATGGGTGGTGCTGGAAGGGATCATGCTCAGCAAAATAAGCCAAAAAGAAAAAGAAAAATACCGGATGGTCTCACTCATAGCAGGAATCTAGAAAACTTAAATAAGGGACCAGAAAAATGAATAACTATAAGAAAGTGAAAATCAGAATCAACAGAAAACTATGAACCAGAGACACTTTTGGGGGGGTGGGGGGCGGGAGGGGAGGGATTGGGATCAGAATGGGGGGGTTGCAATTGTATGGGGAATATAAAAATAAAATTTATTATTTAAAAAAATAAAAAAATAAAAAACCCAACAAACATTAAAAAAAAAAACAAAACTGTAAACTTCTGGGGCCTCCCCTGGTGGTGCAGGTGGTTGAGCGCAGCGCTGTGAAGCTGTCTGCAGCACTCTGCAGTGCCGGTTAGATGCCAGCCGGCGAGGGTCCTACATGGCGTGGCAGACCTCTCCTGTCTCTCCCGCGGCTCCCCTCAGCAGTGTATTTCATCAGTCTGCCTGTTCTATTCCCTGCTCTGTCTCTGGTGAATCCTCTCACCCTCCCGTGCATCTGGCCTATACCCTGGCTCTTGTATAAATAAATATATCTTTGGGGAAAAAAAACCCTGTAAACTTCTGTATATCAAGAGATGATTAAAGAGAAGAAAGGTCAGTATAGGAGAAGGCATTTGCAATCTATCTAACAGGTAACAGATTAGCATTCAAAAGAAAGGAAATATCTCCCAAGTCAATAAGGCAAAGACAAAGCAGTTCTATAGAAAATTTGGCCAAAGACCAGAAACAGGAAATGTACAACTTAAACCTAAAAAGATGCTCAACTTCATTAAAATTAGAGAAATGAAAAAAAGTAAAAACAAGATGCCATTTAATATTTCATCAGACTAACAAAAATTGAAGTCTGACAGAAGTTTTGGTATGTAAAACAATTGGAACACTGCTGATATTAAATTGGCACCAAAGCTTTAGAAAACAACTTGGCAGTAATCTAGTGAAGGTGAAAATGCTGATCTCCTATAACCCTGTGGTTCCATTCCTAGAGAAAGCGAGAAACAGAGAAACTTCACACAAGCATACAACAAAGTATAAAGGAGTTGTTCAAAGGCGTACAAACTAAATATCACTCAGCAGGTAGCCGGATAAATAAGTGGTAGTATTTTTCTTTTTTTTTTTTTTTTAAAGATTTATTTATTTGTTTTTATATAAGAGCTGGGGTACAGGCCAGAGGCGCAGGAGGGTGAGAAGATTCACCAGAGGCAGAGTGGGGAGCAGAACAGGCAGACAATCGAAATAACCTGCTGAGGAGAGGTCTGCCACGCCATGTGGGAATCTCCCTGGCTGGCTGGGAATCGTGAACACACACTGCAGAGGCTGTGTGGACAGCTTCACAGCGCTGCGCTCAACCCGCTGTGCCACTGGGGAGGCCCAGTGGTAGTATTTTTCTAAGTGTTACTGCAAGTTGCGGTCAAACAGCATACTAGGTTTGCACACATCAACGTTGATGCAGCTTACAACTTAAATGAAAGCAACAAATTGTCGAAGAATTGTTTAATGAATATGATATTTAATATGTAAAACATAAAGTCGTGTTTTTAGAGGCACAAGTAAAAGTATAAAGTAGAAGAGCATGATATACTCCTAATTTACAGGAGGATTACCTTTTTGAGAAGAGAAAGGGATTTGATCAATGAGGAAATCCAAAAAGTCTGCCTAGAATGGCAATGTTTTGTTTTTTAGCTGGGTAGTAGTATATGGTTGTACATTTTGGTTAACTGAAAGTGTATGTACATAGTTGCTGTGCGGAGATCTCATATGTAAGTGTACAGGACAAATGAAAATACCAGCTGCCCTTATGTTATCTACATGGACAGCTTTGGCTGGAGTTATAAATTCCAGTGCTAGCACCTGATGTCTATTTAAAAGGTGATATCAAAATCCTTTCTATTTTCTGCCATAAAGTTTCTGGACCCCTTTAAGCCACCCCCAAACTCATCTCACTTAAGGACATCACCAGTTACCCAGTTGCTCTGTCTTCCTTGCCTTCCCTCTACCTTCTGCGTGCCTGAATTCATGAGCACTCCCCATCACCCCTACCTCCAGAATACATCCAGAGTCAGACCTCTTTTAAACACCACACTACCCCCCATTCCAACCCAGTCCAATCTCTTGGACTATTGCCTGGTTGACTATTGCCTGGGTGACTCCTAGACATTCTGCCTGTCGCCTCCTCCCTAACTTGCCCTTCAGTTGCTATTCTTGCTGACTGCCCAGAGTCTATTTTCCCAGCAAGATCTCTTAAAATGTAATTCATTCATAATCATGGCCTCACTCTAAATCCTACAAGGGTGAGATTAAAATTAAAAACTCTTATGGGACATACTAGGCCCTCTTTTCAGCTGCCTCTCCCTCCTTCCTCCCTCCCTTCTGTCCCCTTTCTGTTCTAGCCACACTGTCTTTGGTGTATCTTGAACACCTCTCTCTCTCTTGGACTCACCACTGGTAAGAATTCTCCCAGTTCTTATTATGGCTTCAGTGAGACTTCCGTGTACCACCTTTTCTAAACACTTGCACATACTGCACTCCCTGCCCCCATCCTTGAAGCTGTTTCATTTTCCTTCCTATCTGAGGTTATCTATGTACTTGTTTAAGCATTTATTTCTACTAGATTGCAGACTTGGGAGAGGGGCCTGGAAATTTTCTGTCTTATTCATGGTTGCGTTTCCCATTGCCTAAAACAGAATTTGCTTGGCACATGGCAGATGCTCAGTTAAAGCCTTTTCGGTGAATGAAATGCATTCATGATAAGGAAAAGCTTAGTTAACTCAGAAAGTATCTTTCAGTAAAAACAAAGCTAGTGGAACTGTAGATGTGTAAGAAGAATTTGAATATGGTTTTGTAAGGTGTAAAAGTGAAAAAAATAGTCTTCATATTCTTTAGAAACAGATTAGTTAACTGACTTTAAGTGTGTATGATTAAAAAAGTAAACATAAGTAGCTATCTTAGTGTTTCATCTCTATTCCTCAAGGTTTAAATATTCAGGTTGATAGAAAATTCTTGGGACTTTCTCTTTGGGAAACCTGACGTTCCAGTTGCCTGACATGATGAGTTGCCTTATGCTGGGCCTCCATGGTCCTTCTCTTAGTCATTTCCATTTACCCGAGGTCAAACCTGGTTCCTGGCCTAGGGTCACTGGGTAGGGAAGACATACATAGTAGAAGGAAGTTGGGCACACTGTGTGTCCACTGTGTACCAGGGACTGTGCCTGGGTTTTACTCTCTTTTGGGTGACTCAGGCACACCCCTTACCCCAAACACACACGATTGGGCAGAGGCCAGGGTATAGGGCTCTGTAACTTGGTCTGACCCGCCCACCCTTGTCACCCCTACAGATCTCAGAGCTCTTATTTCAGTCCATCTATAGTGCAGAGTTCTACCTCAAGCTCTATGTGGACCCCGTCAAATTTTGGAAGGATGGCTACAATCTGCTCGATGTGCTTATTATCATCATCCTCAGCCTGCCTTACATCTTAGTAAAGACAAAAGGCAAGCACTATCCGTACCTCAACATCGCTAATGGCCTACAGTCCCTGCGCATCCTCAAGCTTATCGGCTATAGCCGTGGCATCCGAGTGAGTAGACTGGTGGTGCTTTGGTTCTGGGCGTGCAGGCCATAGGGCCCATCTGCCCACCAGCCCCTGTTGAAATAATTCTATCATCCTGTTATTGAGTCCCCACTGTGTGACAAGTTGATCTCTACTAATTTGATCTCATTTAATTGTAAAACTTTTGTAGCAAAGATATCATTAGCGTCATTTTACAAATGAAGAAATTGAGGCCCTAGATTACTTAGCAGTTATATGCCAGCACTGACATTGGAAATGTATGTCACTCCAGAGGCTGTTGGAATGTTTTCGCTCTTCCATGCTGCAAAGTCACTTAGTTTGCTTGTGACACGCACCCTTTGAGCTGCATGCCTAGAAGTCTCCTGCCTGCTCAGGGCTTTCCTCAGAGTGAAACATTTGCTGCTTTTCTTGATGGCAGTAGTCTCATTACCCCCTTCACGCATCTCCCTTCACACAAATGCTCCTGCTGGGAAGTCTCCCTGGGCTGTTGGAAGCCGTGACCAGCCTTACTTTGGCTCAGGGAGTTTCAGAGCAAGCCTCAGAGTTGACCAATATGTGCCTTCAGGCATTCTCCTGGACAGTCTGTGCGACTGTACCCAGCTTCCATACATGTCCAGGAAGGGGCTGTTTGGGACTCATTTCATCAGATGGGTGTGTCAGTGTGTTCTGCTGACACTTCTAATCCAGAGAAACTGCCCTAACCCAGGCTAGATGGCTGTCAGGGGCCCAAGCTGGACACTCAGGGAGCCCTAGTCTTGGGTGGAAAAGACAAAGAAAATGTTCAAGAGCTTTTTCTGTCACACTTTCCATTCATTCATTCCTTGCTCTCATTAGTCACAGACTCATGTTTCTCTTCTCAAATGACATAGTCAGCCCTCCTTCTCTTTATAGCAGCCCCCCTGCCTTATCTGCCATGTCTACCCTGGCTTCTTCACTCTAACCTCTGTCACCAAGTCCAGTGGTTGCTTCCATTGGCCTCCTTGTCACCACTTTCTCTTGGTTTTTCATTAGTCTCTTGAGTGTGACTTCTCAGGCGTGTCTCCTCTGGCCCGTAAGTATTGCTTTCTTAGAATCTTGTCCTGAGTTTTCTACTTTTCTTACTCTGCATATTCTCTTTGGATGATCTTTTCCACTTCTTAGGGGTGGTCTTTACATGTCCACCCCCTCGTTGACCTTCAAACTCAAACTGAATTGGTGTTTTTAGGGAGTAGCCCCAGAAACTGAGGACCCCAGGTGGGCTTTTTCTCAGTTCTTGTATTGGCGAGGAAAGAATTCAACCTTGAGATCAAAGTTACAGAAAAGCAAGAGGTTTATTGATAGATATGAGGAAGAACAGGAACGCTCTCCAAGCAGAAAGGGGTCCCGAGTGGGTTGCCACTGAGGTGGCGAGAAGTAGGTTCTTATCTGGGTATAAAGGGCAAGGAGTGGGGGTTTGGCGGTTGGGTGTCTCCATGTTGTGTCTCTTGATGATTGGCTGGGCCCATGGGGTCTCCTAGGCTACCGAGGACCACTGAGTTTGCCCACATTTCCTGGGCCACCTTCCTGAAGTTAGCCTTGGGCCATTGCTGTAGCATTATGTTAATGTGCTGGTGATCTGGACATTCCACTCTACTGGGTTGGGGTTCATGGGGTGTGGTGGGGCAGGGAGGGACTCTCCTGGTCTCCAATCAGACTGATAAATGACCTAGGACTTGGGGTGTGTGTGTGTGTGGGGGGGGACATTATCCTAGTTCCAACCGAGTGTTTCTCAGTGAAGCTAATAAGTGGACTTAGGGACTTGGGGTGGTCGGTTCCTAACTGTCTGCCTTTGCCCTTTTCCTAACTTCTCCTTCGAAACCACTTTCTGGACATCATGTGTTACTCAAACTCAACATGTCTAAACCAGCATTTACCCACCCTCCCAACCCTGAGCACTGGCTCATCCTCCTGTTTTTTGTCTTTTGGTGAAAAGTTCTCCCTCACCCCATTTATGCCAAGTCATTAATTTGAGTGTCAGCTGACTCCTCTCAAAGCCTGTTACATGGCCTCCTCAGTAGTCACTCCCTTGTCCACATCTTTCCACCGCTAGAGCCTTGTCTTTCTCCATCACCATCTGCCTTTACCTGCCTGTCTGCAGTGGCCTCTCATGCTCTTGAGAGCTCGGAGCACAAATGCCCCAACAGCGGGGGTCTCTCACGTGCACATCAGATCTTGGCACCGTTCCTTTGTAAGCTAGAGACAGACCCTAGATTGTGCCCTGGAAGAGGGAGGTGCATGCATTGGAGACCACATCAGGGATGAGAGTGAGGCTGCTGGACAGGAAAGAAGCTGGAGTCTGTGGGGGGTCAGTGCCAGCTGGGGGCACCTTGGAGTGAGGGTTGATGGGACAGTAAGAAGTGTAGCCTGTTTTTTCTGGGCATTGGGCACCAAGGAAGCAGAGACTTAATGTGGAGCAGGGATCATCAGGGATGGGGAAGTCAAGAGAAAAAGAGGCCTGGGATAGGTGGTAGATTCTGAAGACACCTGGGATGACAACAGGATGTGGGGGAGGCTGAAGACATTCTAACACATGAGAGGAATGGGAAGTGGGAAAGGGTTGGGCCTGCCTAGATGCCGGGCCCTGGCTCATGGAGCTGGGGCACTGAGGAAAAGGCAGAGGGTGGCCTCCTGGGTCAGACCCCTCAAGAAGGGCAGCTGAGGAGCGATGTCCTCAGATTTTCAGGTGAGGGCATGAGAGGCCTAACCAAAGGATGAGGGTGCCAGAGACCTGCAGGAGCCATGTGAGAAAGGAGGTAATGGTGGGTGGAAAGGGAGCCCAGAGCGGCACAGAGAGGAGGGGAGCATGTAGGGCTGATGGTCAGGTCCAAGGGCTGTCTTGGGAGAAGGGGGGATGGGAGGTAGGGCCAGTGACCTGCTCTGACACCTCGCAAGGCCCGGGGCACTGCTGCCTGCTGAGCCTGTCAAGGGGACTGACAGCCTGGTCAGAGGCAAACCCTCAAGTGCCTGGGGCTCGGGGCCTCGTCAGGACCACCTATCCTTCCAGCCTAGGGTTTCTGTGAGGGGAGCACAGACCTGGTCAAAGCTGAATCCAGATCTTAGCCTGTCAGCAGCCTCTGCTCTGGTTCTTGTGGACATGCACAGAGACCCACGGGCATGAGGACAAAACATTTCCTTGGACCCTAGATCCCTGAGGGGCACAGAAATTTGATTCTGGGTTACATACCCTCTGCTGTTCCCTGGCCTGCCAGCTGATCAAGAGGGGCTGGAGGTAACAGGCAGGGGACCTGCCCTGTTGTACTAATTTACGTTCACTGGAATCTAAATGGGACTTTAACAGAGCCAGAACCTCAGTGCCCACAGCCCTATTCTGGCGCATTCTTGGCTCCCATCCACGCATTAATTAAAGTGACACTTGGCCTTCCATCTCATGGCAGTAAGCCTGCGCCATGAGGAAATAGTTTCTTCTTGTTATGCACACAGAGAAGTTCTGTTCACTGGGCACCTGAGGATTGCACTGCCCTGGTCATTGGAATTTCAGCCTGAAGAACAACCTTTACGTGCCGGGCTGTGGAAAGAGCCAGTTTTGCCTTCCTTTCTGCCTCCTCCTCCTCCAGGCTCATCCCTTTTTGCATATCTGACTGGACAGGATAGGAGGGCTCCTCAGAGCAGCTGGGCCTCTCCAAGAAATGCATTTTGGAGAACTGAACCAGGGTTCAGAATTGCTTGCCCAGAGAATTTGGGAATTCCAAATCTGGCATTTCCTGGGGGCCAGACTGTAGACTTCAAAGGCCTAGGACTTCCTCAGAGAAGGCTCTCTGATGATCTGGGCCTCCTTCTCTGGCACCTTCTTCCCTGGCACCGTCTGTCCTGGGAGGATGCACCTGACTGGATTATTGAAGAACCTGGGCAAGGCCAGCTATCAGGAATCACACACGTTTTCTTCACGGGCATTCTCAAGACTGCTCAGCTTTGACTTTAGGTCACTCTGGGCCTTTGCAGGCCTGGAATTGGGAGACCCAGCCAGGCCTTTCCCTCACCCTCCTACCGCTCCTCAGTGCTCCCCCACACCATCTGCAGTCTGTGTCCCATTGCAGCATTTCTGAGGACTCACCTCTTCAGACTTGGTTCTTGGGAAGGAAGTTCTGACTCAGTTCTCAGAGAATTAATTAAAATTACTAATTTTCTTCCCCCAAGGAGAGGAGAGAGGTATTCAGCATGTGATTAACCCCTGCAGGCAGTTGCCAAACCCGTTCACATCCAGTGCTCTGGGACTGTCTCTGCTCACCCTGGACTGTCAGGCTTCACTGTCTGGTACCTCAGCCCTAGCGAGTACTGCCTGTCCTAGTGATAAGTCAATGAGTGATTTTTTGTCTTAGAAAAAGGGATTTTAGTGGTAGAAGGTCAAGAATGGGCCCCAGCTCCACCTTTGTATTGCAGTGTGACCCTAGCAAAGGCATTTTGCTTCTCTGGGCCTTTGATCCCTCATGTTGTTATGGGAGGAGTGACAATACCGACTTGTGTTGAAATTATGTCTGTGATGGCCTTTAGGTAGGTGAACATGTATTGAGCGCCTATTGCATGCAAGACCCCCACGTGTGGAGAGTGAACCATGAAGAATCATGTGCTATACGCTTCCCAGGAGTGGCCTTTGTACTGGGAGATAAGACAAATACCCATTTCACTGGGCGAAAGGGGGAGGCTGGGGTCACAAGATGGGGACCTTTAAAACAGAATCCCCCCAAAATGGGAAGCCACATTCCTCCCAGCCCTCTTCACTCCCACTCCTATTTCTTCTGGGACTGGAGGAGCATTCAGGACTAACCCTCCGCTGAGAAGAGAAGGGACACCTTGCGATGACCACAGAGCCAGGCTGGGGTTCAGATGGAGCGGCTAGTGGTAAAAGGAAACAGCCTTACACCTGAGGCAGCCAGTGTGGTTTGCCCACAGGTCACTGTGGGTGGAGCCCATGCATTGATAAACTGGTTAGATGGGTCCGGCCCACAGTATGGCACAGCTCCCATCCATCCATCCATCCATCCATCCATCCATCCATCCATCCATCCATCCATCTAGTCATTTAGGGAGCATCTGCCATGTGCCAGGCATCACCCTGGATGCTGTGGATGGCTGTAATCTGGGCAGCTTGGGCTTCTGTTCCCTGAGCTCACCAGTCTGGCAGCCTTGCCTAGCCCCATCCTCCCTATTTTGCAGACTCTCATCACTGCCATGGGGCAGACAGTCTACACTGTGGCTTCCGTGCTCATCCTGCTCTTTGTCCTGATGTTCATCTTTGCTGTCTTGGGCTTCTGCCTATTCGGAGGTCCAGATGGGGGCGACCTGGATAACTGGGGGAACCTGGCTGTGGCCTTCTTTACCCTCTTCAGCTTGACCACGGTACTGAGTTTAGGAGCAGAGGGCAGGGCAGGGACCTTAAGAAGGGATGTAAGCTGGCATGTGTGTGGACATGCTAGGTCTCACATGGGGCCCTCTCCAAGTTCTCAGCTAGCTGGGGACGCTGAGGGCTGACCTCCCAGAACAGTTGATGCCTGTGCCCTCACCAGGGGTTCAGCTCTGTCTCTAATCTTGTGACTCCCTAGAGCAGCTCCATTTGTCCCACAGGGTTGTCACGCTTCCAAAGAGTTCTCAAAAGAAAGTTAGCTTCCAAAGAGTTCTCAAAAGAAAGTTAACTTGGATTAAGTTTAACTTAGAAACAAAACCCATGTCACACAGCCTCTTTGGGGATAGACTGTTGCAAGGTCACCCAGAATAAGCCTGCAAGCCCAAGTTTGAAAGTTGAAATTCTTATCCCCCTGGTCTTTCCAAGGAGGGCGTGGCAGAGAGGCAGAAGGGCCCCTAGGGCTCCTTGATCATAAGTTGCCTCCCTCTCCTGTGATGCCCTGCACCCCTAGGTACCCTCTATGGGCGGGGTTGGAGAGTCATTGAGGGGCTGATGTAGAGGCAGAGCCAGCCTCCTCCTCAGTGGGCCTGGCTTCCCTCAGGGTAGGTAGGAAGGACTCCTGCCCTCTGGGCCTTGGCACTCAGCATCCCCAACCTGCCGAGCAGGTGGATGGCTGGACAAACCTGCAGCAGAAGCTGGATGACAGGAATTTTGCTCTGAGTCGGGCGTTCACCATCATCTTCATCTTGCTTGCTTCCTTCATCTTCCTCAGTATGTTTGTCGGCGTGATGATTATCTACACTGAGGTGAGGTTTCAAGTGTAAGAATTAGTGTTTGGGTCAGATGTGGCAGGTGGAGCTGTAGGCCAGGTCTCCAGGGAGGATTCTGAGCTGCCTCCCTCCTGACATGGAGGGGAGGTGGCCAGGTAGGTATAGTGCCCCAGCCTGACCCTTCTCTCTGAGCCAGAGTGCTTCCCTGCCTCATGACAGTGCCAGCAGGACACTGAACTTGGGAGGCCACTGCAGCTGCCATTGGCAGCTTGATTTGGGGACTGGCCCTGTATGGAGCTGGGGTTCCTCCTGCTGAGGCCGGAGCGGCAATGCAAGGCTAGGGAAGAAGAAAGGGGGGCAGGTATGTGGTGAGAGTCCCCACTTACCTCCATCCACTCACTCCTTAGGACTCCATCAAAAAATTTGAGCGGGAGCTGATGTTGGAGAGGCACATGACACTCATGGAGGAGAAGCAGGTGATTTTGAGGCGGCAGCAGGATGAGATCAGCAAGCTGATCCAGGCAAAGGTAGGTCATTTCCACGAGCAGGTAGACAAACAGATGGACAGTCAGGGCTGACAGGAACAACCAAGAAGAGGCGCTCAGTGGGTGCCAGGCAGGCATGGCCTCAGTGCTCTAAGCCGCTGAGCCCACAGAGGCTCTCACAGGTGTCACTCAACCTCAGTTTTCTAAACCGGGACAAGAATGAGCACAGCAGTTTAGAGATTTCCTAAAATGTATGCTGCAACTGTAGAGGGCTGAGCCGTCTTCTCTTCAGTCTGAGTGCTCAGTGCTCCCCAGGTCTGGTGCTCTGTGGGTGGTGAACATGCTGCCCCTTTCTCCACAAGTGGGCCACGCATGCCTCCCCCACTTCTTTAAGACCTCTACTCCTTTGACTGTGCCCAGCGTTTTCCCAGGGTGGGGTAAGATCATCCTGAGTCACAATCTGGCTGTCACTGCTTCCTGCTTGTGCCACCGGCACTCATGTCAGTGATGGTGGCTGATGAGGCCACCATGGTCAGGGCTTCCAGGCTCAGAAAGTGTCAAGATGAACCTGTGTGACTTGATTCAGGACTCATCCTGGGGCCATCCATGGTCATGCCTCTGTCAGGGGTCCCTCATGGAGGGTCCCCAGGTCTCTGTACACCTTGGGTGTCACCCCTGCCTCATCATTGTTCTCTTTATACCTCCCTCTAGAAAAATGGTAACCAAGGAAGTTTCAGTGATCTGGTAAAGAACTTCAAGAAGACCCTGCGGCATGATGACCCCATGGTCTTGGATGACTTTGGCACTAGCCTGCCCTTTATTGACGTCTACTTGTCCACTCTAGACAACCAAGACGCTACGATCTACAAGTCAGTCCCAGCCCCTCTGGCCCTGCCCCAGAGACCAGGCCTTTCCTGATCCCCTGGGCTTCCTTGCAGGCAGGGCCGTGCGAGGTGCCCTGGGAGAGCAAAGGGTATTTCCAGTGCTCAGGGAAGGTAGAAGGAAGTTCTTGGGGTGCAGATGCCATGTGTGCACGGGACATACATGCCCTTGGCTGGGGGCACTCTGTTCCCCTGCCCCTCCTCAGCCCACCCTGACCTGTACTTAAATGCTGGCTCCTTCCACTCTCAAGGCCCTCTTTACTCACCCTTTTTCAGAGGGCAGAGGAGGGCCTCCCCGGTGGCGCAGCGGTTGAGCGCTGGGTTGCGAAGCTGCCTGCGGCCTCTGCGGCACCGGTTCGATCCCCGGCTGCTCCCCGGCCACTGGAGGAGGGTCCCACATGGCGCGCAGACCTCTCCTGCCGCCCGCTGCTCCCCTCAGCAGTGTACTTTGGTCCTTCTGCCTGCTCTGCTCCCCGCTCTGGCTCTGGTGAATTCTCTCACCCTCCCGCGCTTCTGACTGTACCCAGTGCATGTATAAACAAAAACAAACAAATAAAATAAATAAATAAAACATGCCTCTATAAAAAAAAAAAACAAACAAAAAAAACCAGAGGGCCGAGGAAAGAGTACTGACTGGCAAGTCTCTGCCTTCCCCACCTGTCACATGAGGGACTGCTGGGCTGATTCTATGTATGTGAAGCTCTGAGCATGGCCTGGTCTGGGGCTGTGCTCAGTGTACATTAGTGGGGGTTATAGCTGACCCTCACTGAGCAGGGAGGCCGGGGACGTGGGGCCTATGGGGCCTCAGGGGGCTTTTGAACATGGGAGGACACAGCCTGATTTCTCAACAAAAGCCCACTAGAGGTCTTCATGGAATGGTGGAACTAAAAGGAAAGGATCAGGGAACACACACTTTGAGCCCAAGAAGGGGCCAGGCAATGTCTGGTCAACTCCCAGTAGCCCGTCACTCAGAGCATGGGAGTTTGTTGTCTCCAACCTGCACCTGGGCGCAGTCACTCACTCTGGGGGCCACAGTAGACTCCATCCAGCCTGATCAGGCTCTGAAGTCCTTGCTTTTCCCAACCTCACCCCTGCCAGGTGTGGAGAATGTGTGGATATGGTGGGTGGGGCCAGGGGGACCAGAAACTCTCCCCGAGCCTGGACAACCTCTCCTTCTGCTCTATTTCCAGGCTTCAAGAGCTGTACTATGAGATCGTGCATGTGCTGAGCCAACTTCTTGAAGAACTTCCCCAGAAGGAACAGCCCCAGAGCTCGGATAACAATTCTGAGTAGTTGGGAGTGGGTCACTCTGGCACCGGGCACCACAGAGCCTGTGATAGGCTCCCCATTAAACAGAGGCTTTCTGAGAAGGCCTCTTTGTGGTGATTGTGATCACAGAGTTTCCCAAATTTTGGGGCTTGGGTCTGGGTAGGTACCAATGAGGTCTGACTCCCTGGAGCCCACCTGATCCCCTTCACCCATATGCTACAGCCAGACCTTGGCAGTAAGATAAAGGAGGCTCTCAGTTCTCCCCGGTCAGGGGCCACATCCAGGGGTCAGACTGGCTCTCTGCTCCCTTGACCTCAGTACCAATGACCACAGGGCTCATAAGGACACCCCTTGAGGCCCCCAGACCAAGAAGTACCTGCAGCTACCCCATAACAGCATATGATTCCTTCAAAGTGCCATGGTCCTACTGGTCTCAGAACCTCCACTCACTCATCTGTGTGGGTGTCTGCACACCTGGCACACCTCCATCTCTCTCTGTGGACCCACTGCCATGGGACCCCTACCTGGGATATATTCTGCTTGCCCTCAGACTCACAGTGCTCGTGGTGCTGCAGGTGGTGCAGCTGTTACCAGGGATTCGCTGCTGGGGTGTGGAGCTCAAGGTGGGCCAGCCTAGGGAAGCAGCCTCTGGCATTGTGGCGCACCTCGCGCAAGGCCCAGAGGAGCAGCAGCATCAGGTGCTTTGGACTGTCTCCCCCCTTACAGCTGGTTAGTGTTCTTCACCTAACAGGTGACACTTTCTGTGTCATTCCTGCCCAACTGACTGCCAGAGTCACCAGGTTCCCGGCACCATCCTGGTATGGACATGATGGAGCCCTCTGAAGGCCCAGGTAGGACAAGGAGACTGGCACTCCTTGTTCCCATCTGTTCCTAGTGCTCCCATTGCACAGAGACACCCTGCTGACTGGGAGAACATTTTTGCACCCAACACTAATGATAAAGGACTGATCACAAAAATCTGCCAAGAGCTGATGAGACTCAACAACAACAAAGTAAATAGCCCAGTCAAAAAATGGGCAGAAGAACTGAAAAGAAACTTCCCCGAAGAAGAAATGCAAATGGTCAACAGGCAGATGAGGAGGATTCTTGAGCCTCCCACCTTGGCAGTGGCTCCGGGATGGGGGGTGCGGCGCCCCGGTGTGGCTGCTTTGGGAGCCAGCACCTGTAGCTGAGTGGGAAGGCCCAGACCCAGACTGGGGAGCCAGGCCAGAGCAAGCATGAGGGGGCAGAGTTGAGAATGGATGGGCAGAGGGTCCCATGGGTGGGCCCACAGGCTTCAGGCCTCGGTGATGGCACTCCTGAGGCCACAGGAGCGGGGAAGGAGGAAATCGTTAGTCATGGTTTCTTTCATGCCTCTGGCTGCTGTTCACCGAGCTGTGCAGTTGCTGTGTGTCCTGTGATGAGAAACTCACATCTAGTTCTAAACATGGTTGGTGCCCGTGGTTGCGTAGGGGAGACAATCCATTCAGATGGGCTGAAAGAAAATTCTCCTGAGGAAGAGACAGTAATTAAATGGAGAGAATATGTGACTTCTGAGATAACTCAGACCATTTCCATGTGCAATTGTCCACACTCTGAACCAAATGGAAAACTGTGTGAACAGTGTTAAGAAGTAATGCTCTGGAATGTGAGACCATATGTGGGGGAGCCCTGTGAGTGCAGTGGGTATAGCCTACCTGCATCCTGGGGTGATGAGAATCCTATGCTACTATTACCCTGTGAGGTGGGCCTGAAGTGAGCAGTGACTGTAGTCTTTGTGGCAGAGGGAGCCACTCAGAGCCTCTGGCAGCCAGTGCCTAATCAGGGAGGCTGGGAGGAGCTTCTGGTGGGCCTGCCAGGTCAGCAGGACAGGCAGACCTCAGGCAATGACTGTGATTTAGGGCTGGGGCAAAAGAGACATTGCCAGCTGCTCATACTGTGCCAGCGTTGCTCAGGAGAATGTGAAAGCACTTTGCCTGCTCTCCCCAGGAATACTGAGAATTGCCTTAGGCATCTGGGAATGAACAAAAGATTTAAAAATTTGCTTCAAGCAGGCAATTTAGAAAATACCCTGGTTTTGGAATCAAAAGACCTGGATTCCTTGGTTGGGTGACTTTGGCAAGGTGACCTATCTTTCAAACCTTCAGCTATTTCCTCTGAGAAACACGCTGATAAAAATGACCCACAGAAAGATCAAATAAAATACACAGGAGAGTGTGAAAAAAGATGCAGCCAACTTTGGGTTCATGCTGACCACAGCTCTCTGTCTGCTAGGCAACCAGCCTGGGAGGGCCGAGAGTGCCCGGGCCAGCAACAAGGTGGGAGGGAGGGGAGTGTGGAGCTGAGGGCTGGAAGCCAAGGTCAGAACCTGCAGAAGGACAGGAAATGGGTCTCCAGATGGAGCTGATGTGGGATGTGGTGGGCAGACAGACAGCTTGTCGGACCAGGAAGGCCTGGGTTCCAGGCCCAGGAGGGAAGCTGGGGGCACAGAACTGCAGTGTGAGAGGGCAAGCAGCCTTTCGGGGCGCTCGCAAGAGCCTGTCACAGAGCAGAGAACTGGGAGAGAGTGACGTGCGGAGGGCTGACCCAGCGCTGTTGGCAGAACACACGGACGGATATTTGGCGCAAAGTCCTAAAGCGGCATTTCTATCTGGCCGTGTTTGCCTGTAGAGCAAACACTGGTAGATTGGAATTCCCACTTGGGCTCTCACCAACTCAAACAGGCTTGGCCAAGACTTTCTATTGATTTGCTTGGGGCAGAAATGGCTCTGCTTGCCCAGGCCTGGTGGTAGAAAATAGGACCTTCTTCCCCCTGCCCCCCCTGAACACCCATCCACCCTCCACCAACTCCCTAGTTCTGGGATCCAGCAGCACTGTCCCCGGATGGCTTGCTCATCTCCATACTGCCGGCCTGGTGGGGTGGGGGCCACAGTTGGAGGCAGGGGATCTGGCCTGAGTCCTCTGGTCATACCCAGGCCATTCCCCAGCTCTTGTGGGAAGGATCTGGAATCCAAGGCTTGAACTGTTTGAAAGGTAGCTGGACTTTTTTTTTTTTTTTTTTTTTTAGCTGCTTGTTGAGTCTACCATGAGGAAGCAGTTCTTACATTGTGGCGGTCCAGGCAGTGATTGAGAGTGTTAGCTTTCCTGTGGATTCCGGCAACCCTACAAATCAATCAGACGCTGGAAACTGCACACCTTGATGCTTTCTCTGATGCAGGTGAGGCAGGACACTTCCTAAAACAGACTGCCCTCCCACAGGTCAGGCTTTGCTTTCAGCGGTGTCTCTACCTGTTTGGGTCTCGCTTCCTGGTGCCCCTTGCCTGGGCCTGCCTGCTCCAGCGTCCCGCAGGCTCTCCAGGGAAAACATGGCTCAGAACTCCTGAGAAAGGCGAGGTGATCGCTGCCAACTCTGGTCGCAGGGGTTGGGAAGTGAGGAGAAAGGAGCTGAACGCGATGGAGTGAGATTGGTCAACACACAAGTGTCCCCTCTTCCCAGCTTTCTGCCCCGTGCCTCACCTTCCCTGACTCCGCGCCTGGATTTTATTTTCCATGCCATGTGCACTGCGAGACTGGAGCGGGCCTGGAGAGCTGGGGGGAAGGGAAGCACCGGTGCTTTCTGGGTCAGTCTGGGTTCTCCTCCACAGTGAAAAATCAGGGTTGTGGGCAAACAGCAAACTAAGAGACCAGCGAGTTTCAGTGGGGCTGTGCAATGAGGAGACGGGACGAGAGACGGTAGAAGGAAGTAAGAGGTAAGGGCCCCTGGACAGTCACTGACACAGCTGGAGTATGAGACCTGAAAGGAGAAATGGGCCCGGCAGCTGCCTTGTGTGGCAACTGACTCCTCAATGATACTTTTGAGAGGGCCAAATGATTGGAATTATTTAAAACATATTTGGCTGCTGACTTATACCATTTAAAAATGAAAATCCTGAGCCTCCCTGGTGGCACAGGGGTTAAGTCTCAGCACTATGAAGCTATCTGCAGCCACTGCAGCACGAGTTTGATCCCCGGCCAGGGAGCTACCCACATGGTGCAGCAGACCTCTCCTGTCTCACCCGCTGCTCCCCTCAGCAGTGTATTTCAGTCGATCTGCCTGTTCTGTTCCCCGCTCTGTCTCTGGTGAATCCTCTCACCCCCACACCTCTGGCCTGTACCCCAGTTCTTATATGCATAAATAATCTTTTTTTTTAAAAAGATGAAAATCTAAGTGAGTGGAACCTGTGCACATATGGAAGAATAAAAATGTAACCCCCCAAATTAAAAATAACATGAACCTCCGAGAACAGACTGGACCATGTGGCGTCTGGAATATATTGGTGCCATAGAGATCACCTGTGTAATAGCGATCTCTGAGGCTAAAATTAGAAAGTGTTAAGAAAGCTCTATACAGTTCACCACCTGAGCCCCTAGCTGGGGTAGAGGTGGTGGCACCTAGTGCAATTGACATTTTACAAAATGAAACTGGAGTCTCAAAGGAAATGTGAAAGAGGCCTGAAGGGAGAAAGAGTCTGTTCTAAAATTCTTAGGAAAAAAAAGTAAAATTCTTGGGAAACTGGAGACTGGTGATGGAGCAGTGGCATCACAGCAGAGGCACCCCACTACCTCCACAGCATCCCAAGAGGACGGCCGGCCCTTGACTCCCCCCGTCCCTGATGGGGATGCTGGAGATAAGAAGATCTCTTCCAAACTTGCCCTTGGGCCAGAGAAGGCAGAATCCAGGCCCAGGCAGTAAAGGCTGGTTTTCTTTCTTGACCATGGAATTTCTGTACGGGAGATATTTTCACACATGTGATTAGAATTGCATAACAGCACTTGGGCAAGTGTGCATTTGTATTAAAAGCTGGTAAAACTGAGGTTCAGAGACATGATGTAACCTGCCCCAGGCCACACCACTGCTGGGGAAGAACCAGGCTCTTGAACTTCTCCACTGTGATGCTGTCCAAGTGTTTTCTAAGGACTGTTCTCTGCGTTTCATAGGTGGGGGAGCTGGATTCAGAGAGACTGTCACTTGGTCAAGATCCTCATTAGAAAGCAGAGTCAGTATCTGAAGGAGCCCCCTTTGCTCTGCTGCCTCACAGTGACCTTGTTCTTTTCCATCAGCTAGTTTTTGAACTCTAAAAGGTAGGCCATGGTTCCCTTCTAAACAGTGACTGGCTCTGGGGGGGGGGGGGTGGTCCCTCAGATGGGCCTTGATCTGCCAGTTCTCTGGCACCTTCTTGCTGCCTGGTTTGGCTCTGAATCTGCTGGCCCAGTCACTCCTGGCTTGGCCCTGGGAGCACTGGGAGCGCCAGAGATGGAGAGGACGGCCGGAAACACTCAGTGTGTACAGATGGGGTGGTGACTGTGGTGCCTAATCAGGAAATTACAGCCTGGGCAGAAGAGGGGTTTGGCCAAGCAGTCTCCCGGCCCTAGGTTTCAGTAAAGCAGGCAGGCCTACACGGAGGCTTGGCTGCAGATGGGCTATGGGGAGCAGGCGTAAGCTCAGCAGGCCTGACGAGCCAGCCTTGTCAGTGGCACATAGAGCCACACCCACACCCAGAAGGTTAGCCTCTCAGGTGATGACGTTGCAGTTTGCCCTTTTGGGCCATCCGCCTGTTCCTATACTACCGACAACTCATCAGCAGGGGTGGAAGCCATGGGCACTCAAGGGGGTATCTTGGGAGTCTTGGTTCAAGAAAGTGACATTTTATCTTACCCCTGAAAGAACAAGCAGAGGAGGAGTAAAAGAGCTGTCAGGTGGAAAAGCCAGTTGCAAAACTACATACATAACACCACAGAGAACTAAGACCACACACACACGCACACACACACACACACGGAATCAAGTTTTTTTTTTTCCTCTCAGGTGACAGTGAAGATAGACATACCCTGGAAGCGGCCTGGGGACCAGGCCTGGTACCCTTGTCCGCAGAGCAAATAGGTGTGGCCCAGCTTCCTGAATTTTCCTAAGGAGCCAAATGCACAGAGGTGCATGGATAAGGGTGTTTACTGTGCTTGTTACAGTTAAAGCAAAAAAAGGAAAATAGGGATTTCCCTGAATGCCCACTGCTGAGGAGACAGTAGAAATGATTATGAATCTAAAGAGTAGCTGTTACAAATGGCAGTAAAAATAGATTTTTACTGTAGTAAAAATAGATAGTAAGTTGATTGGAAAAGTGGTGTCTGCAGCTACCCATCATGTCGTAGGGAGTGAGCACGAGTAAGGTAGGTAAGCATGTGCGTGGGGAGGGGGGTGTCTGCAGGACGATCATATTAATAGCTGCTTGAATGGTCTTGATTTTTATCCCCATGTTTTTCTGAACTTTCTGAATTTTAAGAATGAATATATATTTTATGATCAGGAAAAACAACACAATTTTCACCTAGAAAATAATGCTGATCAGTGTATATGTGCACTGGTGTGCATGCCCCTGAACTGGTGGTAGGTGGGAGGACATTCTGGGCTTAAGGAACCACATGCACAAAGCAAAGGGGACAGGAACTTGCGGAGGGTTTAGAGATTGAGAAGCAGGTGGGCTACAGCCTGTGTGTGGGGAGTGCCATAGGGGGGTGGGAGTAGATTGGAGCCAAATTCTGAGGGACTGTAGTGTTCAGTTCGGAAGTAGGAGGACCTCGTCAGATCTGATCCCTGCAGCCTCTGTGAGAGTGGCCTTACCCCCCTCTGCTGGCATTTAGGCTCCCCTATTCTCTCTCCCTGTCTCCCAAGGCTCCCTGATATTGGGTCAATTTCACCTTGGCTCCTGCACAGCTACCACAATCTTGCCTGTCCTTCAAGACACAGTGCTAGGCCCTCTCTGACAGGAAGCCTTCCCTGATTGCTCTGGTTAACATTAAGTTCCCCTTTCTTGCATCCTCACCCTTGACTTTTCATGCATGGCTTTAAATCAGATCTTAATTCCTCTACCCACAGATACTTCTCACAGCACCAGTCGGGGAGGGAGGTAGACTAAGACGTCATGCTCTAACATCTGGGTGCCAAAGACAGGCCAGTTTTAGAGTCCTGAGCGGGGAAGGGGAAAGTGGGCAGCAGAGATCCAGGGGTTATTTTGAGCCTATTCTGTCACAGGCAGAGCACCAAACAATACATTTGTCCCTTTCACATTTATCCTTGTAGAGGTGAGGAAACTAAGGCTAGGAGGTTAGGTAGCTGTAAGTGGTGGCGCTGTGAGTTCACCCCATTCTCTCTTTTTAAAAAAATTTATTTATTTATTCAAGCACTGGGTACAGTCAGAAGCGCGGGAGGGTGAAAGAATTCTCCACAGCCAGAGCAGGGAACAGAACAGACTGACGAAATACACTGCTGAGGGGGGCAGTGGGCACGGCAGGAGAGGTCTGCGTGCCATGTGGGACCCTCGCTGGAGGCCGGGGATCGAACAGGCGCTGCAGAGGCTGCAGGCAGCTTCGCAGCCCAGCTCTCAACCGCTGCACCATCAGGGGAGGCCCTTCACCCTATTCTCTTAACCTGTGATCTATTTGTCTTGGCCCTGAGGTGGGGCCTTGGTGTGCCATACCGCCCTGGGCCCAGTGGAAACGGACTTCAGGCAGTAGCCACTGTCCCCAAGTGAGTGAGGCAGGATAGTCCCCTGTAGGGCCGGCTGGCAGGGGCCTTGTGGGGGGAATCTGGAGGGGTAGACGGCTGGGTATGCTGACCACCAATAAAGCTTCCTCACTCAGTGTGTGGCAGCGGTAGGAGGTTGGTGAGGTGATAAAGGACAATTCTGTGCCCTGAAGCAATATCCCACCTGAAACACACACACACTGGTCATGTGCAAGATCACTTCAAACCTGAGAAGCAAGCAGGCAGTCCAGTGGCCACTCAAGAAGAGGAGACGCAGGCTCTGTGAAGGATGGCTGTGCCCCAGGAAGGAGCCCTGTTCAGGGCTAGAATTCAGCAACCTGCTGAATTCCCCCAGCCACCTGCTCCTGCCTGGGCTTAATGATTCTCCTTGCCTTGATGAGCTGGGTGTACTTGGGGGATGCCTGTGTGGGGGACTCAGGGACCCCGCCCTGGGCTCATGGACTTAGGAGGAATGGGCATACACTCAGGAGAAAGCACATGTTCAGCCTGTATTGTGTGCTGGTATTCAGGACCAGCCTGGGTGACCCAGCGGGTGTGTCAGCTTGAGGGGGGAGGAAGCCTTGGTAATTTGGAACTCTTTAATAAAGATTCCAGGAGCATACTGGCAGGCAGGCACACACCGTGTGTGAAGGCAAGGTAGGAGTGCAAGATGTCTTGGCGACATCTTGTGTGTATGTGTGTATACAATTCTTTGGTGTAAATATATCTTTTATTAAATTAGACTTACCCACGTGGTGGGGGAGAGGGGGAGAAATGGATGCACAAAGGACTGGAATAAGTATAGGGAGAAGCATCCACCCGAGTGTGTCCTGGAAAGCTCCCAGATAGGCCACAGGCAGGAGTACTTTGGGGAAACCCTTGCCGGCTGCTACAGCCTGGCAAGCAGCAAAGTGGCCTCGGCTTGTGGCTGCAGTGTCCTGGAGAGTTTGCCAGGCACTTTCCGTGAAATCACGGGGACGTTAAGCCCTTGGTTCAATTAACTGGGTTAATAAGGTTTGTCAGATTCTGATGAATAACAATAATATAATGTGATAATAACAATAATGGTGCTATTAGCTGTGATTATCACACGTGCCCGCACCATCGCAGGCACAGATGAGGCAAGGCGCATTCCCGCACACTCGGCCTCATTTTCCACTCATAAAACCCCATTCTTCAAAGCCTTTCCAGCCTGACTCCCTATATCCATTTTCGGGACAAATTACCACACTTAAAAAAAATTGGTCCATTTTGCGTGAAAGCCAAGTCCAAATTACGGTTACTTTCCCATTTATGTTTTGAAATTTTAAAAAGGGGTCAGGGTGGGGGCTAAGAGGGACGGTGGCGAGAGGAAAGTAAGAAGAAAGGGAGAGAGAAAAGTCTAAGAAAGAAGAGGAAAATAAACCTCCATATTTCAGTAAAAATGTATTTCTGGAATGATGTTTCAGTTTACTCAGGCAGAAAAATGAGAAATAGCATGCTCATTAAATAGGCTAAGTAAGCACAACTATTTTTAGTAGCATAGTAAAACTTTGGTAATTTGGAACTCTTTAATAAAGATTCCAGGAGCATGCTGGCAGGCAGGCACACACCGTGTGAAGGCAAGGTAGGAGTGCAAGTAGGTGGCTGAGCTGGAGGGTGTTGGGGGCAGCGAGGGCACCGAGGGGACAGGGATGGGCTCCCCGCCCACCGGGGCCTCTTCTAGACAGTTCTCTTGGCAATACAGGACCATCACGGCTCATTCTTCTCTCTGCACATTCCTGTTGGCACCTACTAATTTGACAGCTGTTTTAAGAAGGATGTATTTGTATGTGAAAACGAAAATTTCATTCCTGTAAAAATGTGTAAAAATGGACTTGACACCTGTCACACTGGCCTGCCCCCAAACTGAATCTGGAAGGTTGACGGGTGCCAGGGAGGGGATGCAACCATTCATCAGTCCTGCAGATCGCAGGTCTTGGAATTTTTTATAAAATATTATTTCATCATTTCAAAAGTAATACATGCTCAGAGCAAAAAACTTGGGAAGGACAAATGAAACAAATGAAACAAACAAACAAAAAGATCTCCCATTTTCCACTACCCAAAGGTGGTTGATGTTCATGGTTGGTGTTCATCCAGATATGTCTCTGCATATGCCAGAACAAAAATGGTACTGTGCTAATTTGCTGTTTTATGGCCTGCCTGCCTTAGGTTTTTTTTTTTTTTTTTTGACAGAGAAAACTCATTTTTAAAAAAGGCACGGTAAACCTATTATTTAATTTCATGCTGCACTTACAGAGAAGTCATCCACCCCACTGCTCATTCTTGATTACGTAGTAGATACTCAGCAGGGGGTGTCCTTTAAGTGACCCCACTACTAAGCTGAGTAGAGGAATGGAGAATGGGGTGAGGGCCAGCTGGGGGTCGGCTATCCTTGGGCTGCCAATTGGAGAGGGTGGAAGTGAAAAGCTTGCCAGTAGTCAGCCGACCAGCTCTGTTGGTGGATTCAGCCCTAGAAGTCCTGGTGCCAGCCTTGGCCTGCCTCTCTGGATAAGGTAGGAGCATAAACACTTTCAGTTTTTTTATTGTGGTTAAAAAAAATCTTGTAATATAAAATTTGCTGTTTTATCTTTTTTTAAAAAGATTTATTTATTTATGCATACAAGAGCTGGGGTACAGGCCAGACGTGTGGTGGGTGAGAGGATTCACCAGAGACAGAGTGGGGAACAGAACAGGCAGACTGAGTGAGATACTCTGCTGAGGGGAGCATCGGGCACAGGAGAGGTCTGCTGCACCATGTGGGTGAGCTCCCTGGCCGGGGATTGAACTTGTGCTGCAGTGGCCACAGACTGCTTCATAGTGCTGCGTCTTAACGCCTTGCGCCACCAGGGAGGTCCCTGTTTTACCTTTAAGTATACGGTTGAGAGACATCAGGTGCATTCACACTGTTATACAAACATTCATCTCCAGAATTTTTTCATTGTCCCAACTGAAGCTCTGTACCCATTAAACCATTAACTGGCCATTTCCCCCACCCTTGCCCCCGCAGCTGTCATCCTGTTTTCTGTCTCTGTGAATTTAAATAATCCAGGTACCTCATATAAATGGGGTCACCACAGTTGTCCTTCACTCCTGGCTCATTTCACTTCCCACAGTGCCATCTTGTAGCTCATGTCAGGATTTCCTTCCCTTCAGAGGTCAGACACATCCCATTGTAAGCACACATGACATTTTGTTCATTTATCTGTTGATGGACTCAGGTGGCTCCCACCTTTTGGCTGTTGTGAATCATGCTATGAAGATCAGGGTACAAGTGTCCATTCAAGTATCAGTTTGAGTCCTTGGACTTGTCTCATTTAGATGTATAGCCCGTGATGGAATTTCTGGATCATATCTTGAAAGTAATTCTGTCTAATGTTTTGAGGACTCGCCATACTCTTTTCCCCAGTGCCTGCACCATTTTATACACCCACCAGCAGGGCACAAGGGTTCCTACTTCTCCACATAGTCATCAACCCTTGTTATTGTCTGGTTTTGTTTCAATAGTAGCCATGGGCAGTGCACGGCACATGACCTGAGGCTCCACGATGCAAGTAGATGTACTGGTATCGCACTGTCATTTTGACTTGCCTTTTCCCCATAACTGGGGGAGTTGAATACCTTCCCATGTGCTTTTTGGTCATTGTAGACCTTCCTTGGAGAAATGTCTGTTCAAGCCCTTTGCCCATTTTTGAACTGGGTTTTATTGTTCAGGTATGGTTTTCCAAAGTGCCAAGTTGCCTATGCTAAGAGGGAGTTGTGGAGTCAGTGGAAGAAGGAGAGAAGTGAGAGAGAAGAAAAAGGACGGGGCGAGGGAGAAAGGGCCAAGATATGTTTTGTGGAATGAGGAGTGAGGAAAAGTAGCCCCTTAATTCTTTTATTCAGAAAATATTTACTGAGCACCCACTGTGTGCAGATGTTTCTCCAAGGGTCGCTATCTATACCTGTTTGTGTTGAGATCCTTGCTCTGTCACTGCTGTGACAGTGCCCAAATGCCCGGGCCTGGTCTCCAGGAGGCTGTGCCCTCAGTAGCTAAGCCCCCGGCTCTGCAATCAGACATGCTCGGATACCAGTGCCTAAAGCTTCATGCCTCTGGACAGGTATCCCAACATCCCTGAGCTTCAGCCTCCTCACGAATAAAATGACACTATATAAAACATGCAGAGCGCATAGCCTGGAACA
Organism: Talpa europaea; assembly: GCF_964194135.1. Taxonomy (NCBI): domain Eukaryota; kingdom Metazoa; phylum Chordata; class Mammalia; order Eulipotyphla; family Talpidae; genus Talpa; species Talpa europaea. The sequence goes on from NC_140080.1 coordinate 29,203,335, forward strand.
GTGCACGGCATGTGACCGGCGGCCACCCGACCAGGGCAGCCAGAGCAGCTTTCGTCCTCCATGCAGGCAATCCTGCCCTCTGCCTCCACCTGCTCTCAGGGCAGCTTCTGCAGCCTGACCTGCCCCTGGGCAGCGGCCTGTCTAGGTCACAGCACTGCAGCCCGCCCCTCTGACCTGCCTGCACTCTAGCAGCCACACCTCCTGGGCGCCCCATGGTGAACGCCTGCTCTAGCAGCACCAGGCAATAGGAGGCAAGGTCCAGCGCCCCACAGAGGCAATACAAGACTGAAGAGCAGCTCCAGGGTGAGCAGAGCCTGAAGGCTTGGGAGGGCTTCTGGAGGGCAGCCAACTGGAAACATCTATCATGGAAATGAGCTTGTACTACTGAGACCAGGGTTGATTTAATGGTTGATATTCCAGGACTATCTCTGGGAACTTCATCGGGGTGTGCCCCTGTGCTCCCACCTGCCACTCTGACCTGCGGCCTCCGCCCTGGCCAGTGCAGGCAACTGTCTGATGCTACATTCCTCAGTCCCCGCTGTCACTGTGCCCTCTGCTCCTCTCCCACAAAGTCTGCTGAGCTGGTCTGGTGCCTTTTCTTTCTCTCTTCCAGAGCACAGCCAAGTCCAAACTCTTGATACAAATTTTTAACTGTTATTTCCTTGTGCCCTCACCCAGTTCTAACGCAACTCTTGTCAGGAGAGTGTACACTGTGAATGGGAGCATGGACCCTGGTCAGAGGGCCCGAGTGCAGGTCCTGACTGTCCCTCGGGAGCTGTGCCATCTTGGGCCAGCCACGGGTCTCCGGGAGCTTCACCTTCTCCCAGTCCCTAGGCCTGGCACTCACCTGGAAGGGGCCTGAGACTAGCTCTCCAGAAGATGAGGTAACACTGAGTTCATCTTACGTGGTGGGGAGTCCTTAGAGGAGAATTTTGAAGTGAGCGCCCCCTCTGTTTCCAGGCTCATCTCTCAGAGTACCAGCTGCCCCTCTGCTTCTTCTTTGGCTAGTGGACAGCAGGGACTAGGCCTGGTGCCTCAGGGTCTCCCAGGCCCACAGAGGGTATTGGGAAAACTGCACCCAAGGACACTGGGCTGGGTCACTGAGGAGAGTTAGTTCCGGGGTGTGATAAAATAGGGAAGGTGAGGTGGGGCGGGGAGTCAGCAGGACGGTCTGTTATAACTCACGTTCACGACAGCCAGCGATGCTGGAGGCAAAAGCGTGACATTTTTAGAAATGACTTGTTGAGAAACTTAGAGAAGCCCCATTATTAAGGCAGAAAGTGGGGAAAGAGTCGGGACATCTCACTTTAATACTAACACTGATAACAATACGTCAATAACCATTTATTGAATACTTGCTCTTTACTAATATAAATGAAGCAACCAGCCCCTCCGATGCATTGTCTCATTCAATTCCTTAAACAACGTGTGAAGTGACTGTTTCACCCTAGAAGAGGAAACAGGCCAAGGAAAGATAATTAAATCTCCAAGGCAACTCAGAGGTGAAGCCAGAGCTCAAGCCCCTGTCTCCAAGACTGCAGTGAGGGCTCCTGTGGATGCCAAAGCCAAGTAACTGGCCCAGAAAATGGGGAGGGCTAGGGCTTGGCTGCAAAACTACCCTCACGCTCATTTTGCAGGTCGGCCTTCTGGAGACTGAGGTCCCACTGCTGACTCACCTGGGAGCAGCAGGCTCAGGTCTGTGGCTCTGAAGGGCCACACAGCACCATCTCTAGAGGCAAATCTTCCAGCTGTGACTTCCCCCTCCCCCCCAGATGACTGTGGTAGTTGGCCTCAGGGATGCCCAGGGGAGGCCTGCAGCCTGGCTGTGGTTGGAAAGCTAGGGGAGATGACTTGGTCTCTCTCCCTCAGTGACCAGGCAAATGGGGGTTGCGCACAGTGCTCATTCCACTTACCTTTGGTTCTCCGCTGTGCCTGTAAACAAGTGCTGGGCACCAGCCTCTTGCCCGCCTGTCCCTCATTCTTGGCCTCTTTGGACTTGCTTTGTCAGGACCAGAAAAGCATCAATCTGTTCCTGGGGGCTAGTCCTGTGTTGCCAGTAGAAATTACGATCTCTTCCAGACCTCCTTTCCTGTTGCCCATAGTGCTTGGCATGGGGTAGCCCATTGCAAAAGATAGTGAGTGGGCACTGACTGGGTTTGAACCCCCTCATCATTTCCTGCCATGTGACCTTGGGCGGATAAACTACGCTTTGAAAGCCTCATTAGGGAGAGGGGATAATGAGAACCCTTCCTCAGGGGTTTTTGTGCAGGTACAGGGACTTTTCAACAGGGAGGTTACATGGGACACCGGAGCCTGACGGGGCTCAGTGGATGGCAGTGCTCACCGCTGCACATGGGCATAGCCACCTCCCCAGGACACGTGGCCTGGCCACCCTGTTCAGCAGGACTCTTCGTTTTTCTTGCGGCGCCGTTTATTTTCTTCAAAACTACTGAGCCCAGTTTGTAATTATACATGTGTTTGTTTACTTGTGCATGGAGCGGGGACCGTGTCTGTTTTCCGCTGCTGGATGCCCAGCACCACAGGCAGGAAGGCCACGTGGAAGGAAGGAATGACATCCTCCCTGTGTTCTTCAGGCAGAGCAGGGCTAGTACTTTTCTCCTTCTCAGAGGACTTGGCTTTCAGATCCCAGTATCTTCCTCAGTCCCTCCAGAGATGGTCCTGTAGGTGGTGCAGTTGGGAAGGCAGTGCCAGCCACAGAACAGCTGGGTGAGAATGGCTGGGGGGACCCCAGGCTGGGTTACACTCAGCTTGTTGCCCACAGTCCTTGAAGGATGATGGGCTCATTTTGGGACTGCTCCTGACCTGTGGTTCTTTGACCTGGGGTTCCACAGCTGCAGGGAATCTTCACCAGAGCCCCTCAGCAGCACCTCTCTCACCTGGCGGGACCTGGCTTTCAGGAGAGGCCTGTCTGCCTCCCACTTCCCTCAGATCCTACCTCCTAGGTCTCCTGGTGCCTCCTGCCCTCAACTGAGACCAGGGCCCCTTGGCCTTGGCAGATGTGTGAGGCTGGGGGACACACTCTGAGTCCAGATGTGATTGTGTTTATGTTTCCAGAGTGAGGGGTCAGAGCTCTGGACTGGAGCTGTTGGGGGGATGGGTGATCAGGTTCCAGCCCCCACCTCTGCTTTCCCTCTTGCCACCTCTCTCCTCCAGCTTGTGTATCTGGCCCTGTCCCTCTCAGAACCCCACATTCCAAGTTCTGTGGCATCAGGCAGGTCCATCTCCAGAAAGGACCTGTACTTATTCCTCACCTCATGGTGAAGAGCCTGTACAAAGATATCTGGCTTTGTAATCTAAAGACTGTTGACTCATTGTGACCCTCACCTGGTGGCACAGCGTGCTGGAGCCCGGGGTCCAGCATTTGTGAAATAGGGACAACACTCCTGACGTCAGAGGCAGTGTTGACCTGGTTTGAGAATATGGGCACAGGGCTCTGCAGCTACTAGCCCAAGCCTCAGCCTGCCCCACTCCTGGCTAGAGCCCGTCAGAGTCCAGCTCCAGGGCAGTACCAGTTGCCATCACAAGGTGATTCTAACCTAGCATACCTATCCCTTCTCCCTCTCCTGCTGCAGCTGCAAACATTTTGTTTTGCCATTAGAAATGACTGATTTCGGGGAAGCTGAATTTCACAGGCAGTTTACTGGCTGGTGTTGTTCAGTAGTTTCCAAAAGCTGGGGGAGGGTGGAGGTGGCCAGACAACTTTCGATAAATTGGTAGGAAAAGGAAGTGAGAAGTGAATTGTGCGATGGACACTTTCTCTGGCTCAGCCTTTTGTCCCTAGATGGTATTTAGAAGCATTGGGCAGCATGGAGGGAGGCCTCGGGTGGACTCTCGAGGAACCAGAACCCTCCGTCTCCTTGGAACAGCCCTGGCAGGTTTCAGAGGTGGGGATGCTGGGCCCACAAGGGAAACGATAGTCCCACCCTGACGTTCCCGAGTGCAGTGGGCCAGGGCCGCACGGCCGGGCACCCAGAGGAACTCGAGGGTTATCACAAACCCAGCCGGAAAGAGCCTGCGGAGTCAGGTGGCGGTGGCGGGAGTGGGATCCCAGCTAAGGCGGCTGGGACGCAGCGCCACCAGGCTGAGCGGCTCAGCCGCGGAGCGCCCGGCTCGCAGAGGGGGAGTTTGGCGCCGCCGGCGGCGGCGGCAACACAGGAGCCAGTCTGGCCAGGTCTGGGTCCGAGGTGAGGACGCGGGGGCAAGTGGCCTCGGGCTGGATCTCCTGAGCGCTTCCCTCCCACCCTCAGGGTCTGGGCGGTTGGCTCCCTTTCGGTCCGCCTCCCTCCTCGGCCGAAAGAAGCAGTCGGGGCTCGGCAGTGGTAGCACGCTCGTACTATGGTTTTAATAGACGTACATGGACAAGTCGATATAGACAGATTTATAATTCTATACAGTCAGTCCGACATACACAGGGACGCTGTAAACAGGGGAGCGGGCCGGAGAGCGGGTGTGCAAAGTGGGCGCGGCGCGGGGCCCCGGCCGCGCCCCGAGCTCTCCCGGCTCGACTCTTGCACGGCGGGCGGTTAGGAGGGGGTTCTTCGCCGGCGCGAGGGGGCCACGTCCTCGCCCGGGCGCGGAGCAGAGGGCTTGGGCCTGCAGCAGGCTCGGGGACTGGGGTGCTCTGCGGCGAACCCTTTCGATCCCCCCTGCCACGTCCGCTCGGCCAGCTGCGGCTCCGTGGCCTTAAAATAGAAATCCGGGGCGTGGAGAGGGCGAAAGCTCTTCGGGGCACGCCGGGGCCCTGTGCGCTCCTCGGCACGTCCCCATCCCGGACTGGGCACCGTCAGGGCCGCCCCAACTCGGATCCGATGCGAGCTACGGTGTGCTCGGCAGCTCGGCCGGGCCCGGCTCGGAGGGGCGCCTTGGTTCCTGGCGGGGCCGGGGAGGGGACTGCTCGGCTCCGCGCGCCCAGTTCCCCGGCGTGGCCGTTCAGTCCGGGTCCGGCGCGGCGGGAGCGCCGGCTGCGAGGGCGTCCTGTCCGGGCCGCCCCGGTTTCGGGGTGCTCCCCTCCCGCGCCGCTGCCGCTCCGCCGAGTGGCCCGCCGGGCCCGAGGGGGCGAACACGCACCGCCCGCGCCCTCCCGAGGGAAATTGCAACTCATCCGTTTTTGCGCGGCACTTTTCTCCGACAGCTTTTGTCTGGTCTCGTTTTATGTTTTGTTTTTTTTATTTGGGTTTTTTTTTTTTTTTTGGAGGGCGGCGTGGGGCCCAGGAAAGCAAACACAAATCCAACCCGGACGTGGGGACTGGGGAGGCGGGGGCTGCGCAGGCGCGCGGGCCGCGAACCGGGCCCTGCGCGCGGCCCCCGCGCCCGCCCGGCGCCGAGCCGGCCGCCGGCCCGCGTGGCCCGGCCGGGCGGTCAGCTGTTGTACTGGCACGCGTTGAGCCCCGAGGCCGGGCCCTGCAGGCCGCCGTAGCCGAACGACGAGTGCTGCTTGGACTTGAGCCGCAGGCTGGCGAGGCTCGAGTTGCACGTGTCCCGGTAGACGCTGTAGGGCGAGGCGGGGGTGCCGTACGGGCAGGCGCCCGGCGACATGGCCGAGTTGAGCGAGGAGCCGGTGAGGTTGTTGATGTTGTTGAGGCCCGAGTTGGGCATGCCGGGCACGGCGCCCGGGCCCATGCTCGACGGCATGGTCATGGAGGAGATGGAGCTGGGCGCCGAGAACATGGACTGCGACGACAGCGGGCTCATGGAGTTGAAGAAGGTGAAGCTTTTGGTGGAGAGCGGCGCGGGCGCCAGGCTCTTGGCGGCCCAGTTGTTGTAGGAGTAGCCGGCGGCATACACGTCCTCGTAGGGCTGCACCAAGCCGCTGAACTGCGGCACGTAGCCGCCCTTGCACAGGTCCAGCTGCTGGTTCCGCTCGCGCTTCCGCCACTTGGCTCGCCGGTTCTTGAACCAGACCTGGGGGAGGGGGCAGGAGAAGGGTCAGGGCTGCCCGGGGCGGGAAGGTCCCCGCCGACACCTCCCGCCCCTTTCATAATATCGTTTCTCTTCTCGGGTATTTCTGCCCCTGCTTTCTCTCCCCAACGATTCCTTTCCTGTCCCCAGAAAATAGGAGTCCGTTCCTTTTTCTGATCTTTATGCTCTCCCCCAAATTAAATCCGTTTTCTTCTTACTAGGGACCCGCTTTTGTTTTTAATAAAAGAATCGTTTTCTTCCTCAACCAGTCCATCTTCTTTCTTCTCCCCCCCCAAAACGGTTCCCGTCTGCCTCCTACATGTTCCTTCTCCCTTGAACACAAAAGGTATTTTTCTATCCTGAAACGTAGTATTTCCCTCAACTGCTACTCCCGGTCTTCAACCTATTTTTCGTTCCTCAGATAGTCTGTTTTATATCTTTATTGCCAATATTTGATGTTTTCATTTCTGCCCTAAATGTTTATTTTCGTTGGGGCTGAACCACTTTCTTCTCCCTTAAACAGTCCATGTTCTTCGTTATCCCCATTTTTGATTCTTTCATTTCTTACCCAAATACCTCCCTCTTCTTTTCAAATAGCTGAACTTCACCGTTCCTCTTAAGTAGTTTATTTTCTCAAATGCTTGTGCTTTGCTGCTCCCTTGAAATTTCATGTCTTTCCTGCCGCTTAAATATATGCCAAATGGGTTTCTGTGCAAGTATTTAATTTCCTTTCATATCTTACTAGTTTCTCTCCAATCTCCCCCTTCACTTTCTCCCACAAAAGCTGTAAGAACGAACCTCTTCTTTCCCAAAGCCTGATCCTTGTGGACCCTTATTCGGTCTCATGCCTTCTGCTCTCCCCAGCCCTCCCCCAGCCCTGGACTGAGTTTCCCAAGGTAGCTTGCAGGATCTCCGTGCTCCCCATCTCAACTTTCTCCAGTCCCCAGCACTACCACTGCCTATCATGCCCCCACCCCCATAAACCCGGGCAGGATTAGTGAGTTCGGGATTACTGAGTACTGTCTATACTCTGTCCTACTGGGCTGGCCATCCTGGCTGGCATGCGATGAGAGCTGGGGTTACAGCAGATACTGTGGGCCAGGTGGGACTTTTTAGTCTTACATGCTTTCTATAGCCGATTATTTGCGCACCCAGAAAAGAAATGATTTTTGTTGCTCTTGACAGGGAAAACTTCCTTTTACTGGGAATCAAAGGATAAGGAAAGGAAGGATTCGCTTTGGGCTTGGGTCCCAAAAGGGTAACCTTAGCCTGAGGGTGACCCGTTCCCTTAAATTTCCAGTCCTCCTCCCTCCCTTTCCCAAAGAATATTAGGCAAAGGGTTCAACTGACTGAATGGCTGGGGACGAGTCAGGTGGAGAACACCCTGAGATTTTGGAGAAGCTAGGAGAAGATGGGACTGATGACCTAGGAAATTCTGAGATTCCCAAAGCTGGGTACTTTCTATGCTTCTCCCTGGGCACCAGGCGGGACCTGCCTTTCCCTTTCGTTTTCAGGGGAAGGCGCCAAACAGCTTCCGAGGTCCCCAGCGGAGGGAATCATCTACTCTTTCTAGGGTGGTAACATCCGAGTGGGCCCTCAGCCCTACCGGGCATGGGAGAGTCCCTGGGGCTGCCGTAGACCTCAAGGACGAGTCAGAGGGGTCAGAGGGATCCAAGGTGGCATCAGCCAAGGGACAAAAGTGGCCAAATGCTGGGCAACAGCTGGGGTGAACTGGGGCTTAAGATGGAATCTCCTCCGGCGCAGGGAGGGAGCAGGTTTGGGTGGTGGATAGAGTGAAAGTCTGAGCTTGGGTCTAAGCTTTCCAGGGCTGCGGCAAGGTCAGCCAGCAGCCCTCAGCGCGGTCCCGGTAGGCGCGCCCCAGCTCACCCTCACTCGTGGCTCGGTGAGGTTGGTCCACACAGCGATCTCCTCCCGCATGCTCATGTCGGGGTAGCGGTTCCTCTGGAAGGTGGCCTCCAGCTCTTGCAACTGCTGGCTTGTGAAATGCGTACGTTGCCGCCTCTGCTTCTTCTTCTTGGTGGGGTCCTCTGTGCCACCACACCCCGTGCCGCCGGCACTGCTGTCCTCTGGCCCCTTGGGTTCCCCGCTGCGCTCCTTCTCTGAATCAGGCAGGACCGGGCGGTCAAGTCGGGTTTATACCCTTTTGTAACCCATCCCGGTTCCACCGAAGGGCCTGCCACCAGAGCTGGCAGCACTTCCTCCCACCAGAGACCCTGGGATGGCCCCCATTGGAAATAGGTCGTTCTGGTGGTTAGTAGTCACCTCTGGTCTGGCATGCCTAGGAGAAACCCCAACCCGCAGCTGCGGGCCTACTTTTCCAACTCTGCTTCCTCTCAAGCACTACTGCTGATGTCAACCACAAATGTTCAATTTTGCTGTGGAATCTTAGGGCTCTAAATCTGTGGGGGTCTCTGTTTTTACTAAACCAGGTTCAGATCTTTCCAGCCTGAAGCGAACTGGTCAGTGGCGCTAGAGCCAGTCAGTGGCCCCAAACCCTTCTGCTTTCTTATCTCCAGGGCTGTGTGGGAGTCCTGTCGGACAGGCACACACAGTGGGGTTCCTGGCCTTAGCTTCAGGCCTGGAGTCCCAAGGCCCAGAAAATCCCAGCCCAGAAGTCCAGACAGACAGACTCTTAAGTGAGCTGGGCTCTAGCGGCTCTCTTTTTAAGTTACATGAAACATATGCAAGTCACAGAAACAAAAAATTTAAAAACAAAACACCGAAGCCGAGAAGTATCCTACAGCTTCATGCCTGACAACACAGAAAGGGTCACAAACTCTCTAAAACAGGCAGGTAGGAACACAGAACAAATGCAAACTTAGAAGCCAGAGTAACCTTGCAAAAACACCCCTAACTAAATACAGCGCTGTGCATGTGTAAACTTCAGGCAGACACAGGCATTTATTTCTTGTGGATTAAAAAAAAAAATGTAGGTTGTAAATAGACTTTAAAACGCCTTCTCAGTAATGCCCATCTAGGGATAATTTTTAAATTGCGGGAAACTAGAACTATAGATAATTTAAATTCCGCAAATAATCCTGATATAAATGAATTTTAAGAAAATCGCCGAGAAACGCGCCATTTTGGTCTGACTTTTAAAAATTTCCGGAATAATATTGTGCGTAGATTTTTCAAATTCCAGAGCAATACCCAGAATACAGCAATTCTTTCTAAATCGAAAAATATAGTTAAAATATTAAATTTATCTTATCTTCATTACATGTGGTTTTTCCTAAACTACATTTCTCTGGGATTTAAAAATAAAAACCAACCCAGTACCACGCTTAAAACTATCGAAAACAAAAGCCTGTAGTTCAGCGCTGATTGTTTTTTAACCAAGCAAACCGAACCTCTCAGAGAAAGTCACTTAGGGATGCAAAACAGAAACAAATAGAGATTAAAAACGTGTAGAGAAACACTCAGCGGAGGATTAAGAAATGAACGCAGAAGAGGCGCCACGGGCCTGGGAGTGGGGAGCCCGGCGGCGACCCCAGTGAGGGTGGCGGTCGAGGGAGCAGTTTGGAGACCCGGGAGGTCGGTGCAGGCGAGAGGGATTCGCCGCGCGACTGCCAGCGCCGCCCACCCGCCGGCCCCGCGCGGAGCAGGGGGAGAAAACCTCGAGCTCGTGCAGAAAGGCTGCGCCGCCGAAGCTTGCCCGAGCCCAGGCCGAGCCCCGGCCCGGCGGCCTGGCGCTGCCGGCTTCCCCGACGCACGTGGGGCTGGGAACCCGCGCCCAAGGCTGGGGTCCGGCCTCTCGGAGGCGAGCCGCGCCCCTTGACCCCCTCGCCTCTACTGCCCTCTCCACGCCTGCCTTTGCCGTGAGACAATTCCCCAAGTTTACTTCCCTGACTTTTCCCGCCCACCTCCTCTCGGGGGCCACTCTCCCTCTCAACATGTCGCCCACTCTCTCTCGGGGCGCCTGCCCCCCTTTCAGCCTTCCCGGGCACTTTCTGGGCCCGCCGCCCCCATTCCCTTCTCGGTCGGTTCGTCTCCGCGGCACCTACTTGCGCAAACCCAGCCTTCTCGCTCCCTGCTCCCCTCTCCCCACTCCGTGCGCTCCCGGCGGAGAGGGGCTGTCCGCGCGCCCCTCTGGGTGCAGGTCCGTGCCCGTGCGGGTCTCCTGCTGCGCGGGGACCGCGTGGAAGCGCCTCCGTCTAGCACTAAAATCCCGCTCCGGAGAGCGAGGCTGCCCGCGTTCCCCGTCAGGTCCAGGACGGGGAAAGGAGAGGCCCCGACGTTCCCGGGGCGCGGGGGGCGCCTGAGTGCGCGGCGCGGGCGCCAGGCCCTGCCCCCGGCCCCCCGCGCCCCGGCCGGCTCCGTGCGCCCCGCGCGGGAGGCCGCGCTTACCTGGCAGCTCCGTGTCGGACGACTCGCTGGCCGAGTTCTCGAGCGGCTCGCGCGGGTCCGCGGCGCGGGCCAGGTGGAAGGCGGGGCCCATGTCGTGCGTCGGCGGCGGCGGTCGGAGCCCCTCCGGCAGCCGCTCCAGGCTCATGCCCCCCTTGAAGGCGTCCATGGAGGCGGGGACCCCGGCGGGCGCTCCAGGGGCCGGGGCTGGGCGCTCCCGGCCCGGCCGCCCCGGCTGCGACCTGCGGGGACGAGAGCGCGGCGCCTAAGCGGCGGCCCCCCGGGGGTGCCCGAGCCGGCTGCGCCGCCGCGCCCGCCCCATGGACCGCCCAGGGCTGCGGGGCCGGGCGCGCGGCAGCGGCGGCGGCTTCTCGCGCCCGGGCGCCCGGCTCCGCGCTCCGCGCTGCGCTCCCGCCGCTCGGGCCTCGGCCGCCCGCCCGGCCCCGGCTGCGGCTGCGGCTCCAGACCCGGGGCCGGTTCCTGAGGCTCGGGACGGCGCCGGCCGAGTCTGTCTTAAAGCGACAGCGCGCACGCCAGGTTCCGGCAGGCCCCGCGCCAGGGGTGGTGGGTGGGTGGGGTGGGCCGGGGGGAGGGGGCTGGGCGGGAGGGAGCGCGCGGGCGAGGGAGCGCGGGCGGAATCCAGCGCCGAGCCGCCCGCGCCGCCGCGCCCTCCGCGCTGCCCTCCCTGCCTCCTCCCGCCCGCCGGCCGCGCCCGCGCCCTCCCCCCTCCGCAGCCACCTTCCCGCCGCCTCCCGCCCCCTCCCCCCGCGCCGCCCGCCCGCGCCGCTCCCTGCTCCCCGGTGACACTCCGCGTTCGCCCTCGGCCGCACAAAAGAAACCGCATCTGGCCTGCAAGCCCCGCGCGGCTCGCGCCCACCTCGAGCCCCACTTGACTGGTTTTGCTCAGAGTCGACGCCTGTCTGGGCCGCCTCGAAGTCCTCAGTCCCCGGCGAGAGCTGCCCGGGACGAGTGGACGTTCCCCGAGCAGGATGGCACCGCGCGGGCGCCTCCGAGCCAGCGCCAGGGCGGGGGCAGGGCCCGGGGCGCGTTCCGGCAGCTCCCAGCGGCGTCCCCGTCGAGGGGCCGCGGGCCCCTCCTCCCTCGGCCTCTCCTCCCGGGACCTGAGCCGGCTGAGTGACAGCAGCCGGCGCTCTAATGGGCCCCCGGATGCTGCCTCCTAATTAGCTTGGACCCTCTCCCCCAAGGCCGCTTCTCAGGCCTCCCCCTCTGCACCGCAGTCAATTTTCCGGGATTGGGATAGAACTGATGGCTTCTAATCAGACGAAACGTTTCTGTTGGCACCAGGCCGCTGGCGAGTGCAGCGGGAGACCCCAAGAGCCCTGTCAGGCCCCACAGTCGCTTCTGTAGGACGCTCCCCCCCAACCCCCCTTAGCTCTGTGCTTCCGACGATCAGGCCAAATGGGCCCGGCCAGAGCTTTGGCAGCTGCGGAGTGGGTGTCTACCCTCTGCAGGGCAGGTTTGCGGTGACCTCAGGCCTCTGCCTTAGCTCCCCAGAGCTGAGGGCGCACAGGCATGGCGGCCAGGTGACTGCAGTCTCCCAGCCCAGGGTCACAGCTCGGGACGCCGGTCTTCCTGTGCTTCTTTCCCACACAGTGGTAGCTAAGCTGCAGCACTGGTGGGCACCAGATGGGCACAGGCAGAGACCTTACTCAGCCCCCCCCCCCCACTCCATTTGTGATCACCTCCTTGAGTCCTCCCACTTCAGTGAAGTTTGTTGAAGGATTTTGTTCAACACTTGCTAACTGGCCCGGAGACCTCAGAGTCTTGAGCAAGTAGGCGACAGCTGGGATGTTAGGGGGCACCTCTGACTTGTCCCTCTGGTCACAGCTGGACTCCGTGCTGATCTCTGTCCCTGACTGGCTGACCAGTTCCACCAGACAGGAGTGCTATGTAGGACAGTGACCTCGGGAAGCACTGCCTTACTCTCCAGGCCCCGCGTCCGCATCCGCCTCGCCTCACCGGGTGGGCCCAGTGCATCCTCACATCCTCCTGGGGGGCTCAATTTGGGATTGACGGTGCAGGCTATGAGGCTCTGGGACATTCTGCAGGCATTGCCAGCAAACGCGTGCACCACCGGCCTCTCCATCACAGGGAGGCACCCAGGCTCTTGGTGAAGGCCGGAAGCAGGCTCAGGTGCGGGCACAGGGAGAAAGCAGGCCTGCCCCCCATTCCCAGCTCAGGGCAGAAACACAGTTACTTAGATCCCAGCCCACTGTGGATCCCGGCCCTCTGGGTGTCTGTGGCCACCCGGGGCAGGGTCTAAGGTCTGAGGCCAGAGGAATGATGTATCCCCAGACTCCCCAAAGGGAGGCTCAGCCACTCCTGATTTTTCTTCCCAAAGGGAATTTGTCCTGGTTGAGAAGCCCAGGGTGAAATTAGTCTTGGTATGGAGGAGAGTGGGAGGGGGACACAGGGAAGGAAGGTTGTTCAACATTTCCCCTCTCTGCGTCTCTTAACCACATTCCTCGCTGAGCCTCCTGCAGCAGCAGATAGAAGGAGTTGAGGTGCTGTGGCACCCCAGGGAGAGCCCTCTACACACTGCCCTCTGGGTAGCTGCCTTCCCCAATAGTACGGCCTGTCTGGAGGCATGTGCTGGGTACACACAGACATGCACCCACCTGGTAATGCTGGGTACAGCCGCATATGTGACACAGCTAGGCTGCTGAGGCCCAGAACACTGATGCTGTCTGGCATGAAAACTGGCGGCTGTGGGTGTGTTTAAGCCGCCGAGTGTCAGATGAAGTGGAAGCACCGCGCACCTCTGGTGGGCACCTGGAATGAGTGGTCTGTCTGCGGGCATCCAGAGGCTGAGCTTCATGGCCCCCCACTCCTCAGAGGGTCTGTGGAGTCAGGCCCTCCCTGGCATGTGACCGCAGATCTAGCTATTGAGTCTGAGGGGCTCACTGTTGAGACATTTAATGCAGTTATTGAGCACCTGTGGTGTGCTCCTGCATGTGGAAATCTTGATGGCTGCTGTGGAAAAGGCCCTCACATCTTGGCCGGCAAAGCCCCATGTCCCTGGGAACCTGGAGCCCCAGCATGGGGCTGGCACTAGTGGGGACTCTGGGGGAGTCTTTCCGGCCACAGGCAGTGCTGAATGAGCAGGGGGACAAGGAATTGGAAGCTCTGGCCTGATCTTGGGTGTTGGCAGGGAAGGGATCTGGACACTCTTCGTCACCAGCCGCACCTTTTGGTGGCCACTATCTGAGGTGGGGTGGGGGCTCACTGCCCACTCAGACACGTCACACACAAACACAGGACAGGAGGCGGCTCTTTCACGAGTAAGAACAGCGCTTGTTCCCCTGGTTTTGCTGAGAGATCTTGGGCGAGGCTTAGTTTGCACTGTGCCTCAGTTTCCATGTTTCACTTGGGACAGCAATCCCTGCCTGCTCTTTCAGCCTCTAGCTCACTTGATGATGGGATGTGAGGTGAGGAGGGAAGGGGCTTCCTGGGGCCGGAACCGTGTGCCCTCCTCCCGGCCCCTCCAGGTCACCCAGAGCCTCAACGATTCTGTTACTTGCAGGAAATTTGGGGCTTAGAGTCCTAGCTAGGCTGAGCAGAGGTGCCCGGGCTGTTGTGGGGATTGAACTAAGGTCCATAGGGTTCAGACCCTTCCTAGGGCTGGGCTCCCTAAAAAACGGACTTGGTGCCCAAGAATGGTTTAGTAATTTATTCTGGAAAGGCTGGTTGGCGGGTCCTCATGGGGGCATCCTTTACCCATAGGGATACCGGTACCTGGCCCTAATTTTTGTGTCAGAATTGAGGGATTTTAGGAAAAGGGAAGGAATGTGCCATGGCTTGCCCTCGGGGCCATCCATGACTCTCCGGGACATTCCAGCCCTAAGCCTCTTAGTCCGGGGAGAAGTTCAAACTAGAAAACCCAGTTTTGGGAGTGCAGCGGGGACCACCTACCTCCTGCGCTTGATCTAACACCCTCTCCCTAATAAAAGCTCTTGTTTCTTGAAAATAAGCAATTACTGGGCAAAGGGAAAAAGAGGTGTTCAGGTAGGGGCCAGAATGGTCTCACTCCATTCTTCAGGCTTTCCAGGACCTCAGCCCGAGGCTTCATGCCAGTTGGGGTTCCCCAGCCTGTCCTGGCAGGGAGAGCTGGGATGTATTTAGGCGCAATGGCTGCATGGGGCACTGATGGGAACATGGACTTGGAACTCTGTCAGCACCCTCCTTGCGGGCTCACGCCGCAGCCTAGCTAAGTCGTTGGGTGCGATTGGGTTCCTGAGAGTGGCTGAACAGAGGGGAAGTGAAGGCCAGGAAAGTGGCAGCGGCTGGCCATGCCACTGGAAACAGCCCGGGAAGAGAGGAGCTTTGGCGGTAGCACGGTCCACTCTCCCCAGCGGCTGAGTTCCAGAGAGAAAGTCACTCTGAGCCTGGCTGCAAGGTCAAGAGTTGCTGCCCCTCCATCCCACAGTCTGTTCTGCGTGTCCCCATCCATCTCTTTCCTTTTCCCAAAAGACACGCGGAGCCCCAGAGCAGTCTGAGGAAAGTGCAGAAGGCCAGCAAGCACCCCTCTTGCGCCGCCGCTGTGCCTACAGCTTTGCCATTACCTTAGCCTGGCGTCGTCAGCCAAGTGGACAGCAGCCTGGGGTTGCCTCTCTGGCCGGGGGCTGTCAGAGGCTGTTGGTATGCCAAGATAGCCCAGCCTTCGTTTCTCAGAAAAGTGGACTCATATTTTTAGATGAGGCGAATTCCTAAATCGGAAAAGCTGGAGACCAGGATGCCAGCCTGGGGTCCCCAACTGTGCAGTACAGGGCCGAAGCCAAACCGTTCCGATTTAGGAGCCTTCTCAACTTTAGGATGCTGAGACCCGGTTCTAGAGAAGCGGCTGTGTGCTCAGAACCATTTGTCAACAACCAAACCCGGGAGAAGCCGGGACGTCTTTATTGGATTCTGCGGAGAGCGTTTGGGTTTTCTCTTAGGCTTCAGGGAAAGCTAGACCCGTGCTGGCAACGGCAGGCCGCAGCGGGCTGGGGGTTCCCCCCAGCTCTATCGCCGGACATCAGGGTCTGCGGCGAAAAGAGCCCACACATGTCTGTTGCTTTTCTGGGGCGTAGTTGCCAGAAGGAACGAACGAATGAAGCGGTTTCGTTTGGGAAAAATACCCTCTTGACGCGAAGCTAAAGCCCCAGACCCGCCATACAGAGGTGCCAGAGCCTTCCCTGGCGCAGGGGCCCCCATCCTGGGGCGCAGCAGCGGAGCGGCGGGGCCCCTTCTGCCAGCCGGGCGCCCGGGCTCCCAGCACCAAGCGTCCTCCCCGAGGACCCCTGCGGCCCGCGGTGCCACGAGGGGCTGCGACGGGCGTCCAGGCAGTGCCCTTTTACAGTCTGGGCCCGCGCCCCTGACCATGCTGCTTTCTTAGGGTGTCCGAGCCCGAAGCGTGGGATGGGCCCGCCGGCAAGGAGAGGGAGCGCCGGGCCCCGGCGGCTGAGACCGAGCCCCGGCCGCAGGAACGCGCTCCTCGCGCTGCCTCGATGGCGCCCGGCCTGCGCGCTGCGCCCTGACCCGCGCCGCGGGCTGTACCCCGCCAACTCTCGGAGCGCACGGCGTGGCGCCCGGCCGCTACCTCCCCGCGCCCCACATCGCCGAGCCCTGCGCCCCTAATCCAGCGTCCCGTACCCCACCTGGGCTGCGCGGCGTCTGCGGCTCTTCGGCTCCGGGCTCGCTCGCCGCGGACTCTGGCTGAAGTTTCGACTCCGGCAGGGGCCCCGGGATCCAGCCGCGTCTCCGGCTCCGCGCGCAGCTTCGGCCCGGCTGGTTCGCTACATCCCCGCGTGCGAGGTCGGGGCTGCCTCGGCTCGACCCGCTCCACCCGCCGCCGCCGCCCGTCGCCCGCGGGGAAGGCGGGGACACGGGCCGGGGAGGCGGGAAGGGGGGGAGGGGAGTCGAGGCGCTCGCCAGGACGGGCGAGGAGGGGGCGGCGCGCGGGCCCTCCGGCTCGGGGTCCGGGCCCTCCTCGAGCCGCAGGCGGGGGTCGGCGGGGCGCGTGACCGGGGTCGGAGGCCGGGAGGCGCGCGGGCGCGGGAGGGACCCGGCTGCTGGCCACCGAGTCTCCGCGGTCCCGGCCTGGATCCGGTGCACTTTCTCTCCCGGGGCTCAGTTTCCCACCTGGCGCGTCAGGGGTCGAGCCCGACTTCCGTTTAGTCGGGGTCTAGTCGGGGTTTCCCCAAGGGCTGCAGGGCGACGGTCAAGCCGGGGCTTTAAGGTCTGACCCTTTCCCCCTTCCAGCTCAGCCTGCGGGAGGGAGCTGGGCGTGCATGTCGGCGGGGAGCGCGCACTGAACAGTTTGGCAACCGCGGAAGTTTGAGGACAGACCCCAGAGTTTGGGGGGGAGGGTTATTGGGGAGGGGCAACCTTCCCACCACTTGCCCAGCTTGGAGGCGCACCCCCCCCACACACACCCACACCTCCCCAGACGCTGGGTTGACAGGGCACGGGGAGACTACCACACCAGGACGCACTTGAGTGGCCCCTGTCCACCCCCTGCCAGCACACTCTCCAGCGGCAGCCCCGCGCCTCTAGTGCAAGGGAAGGCCTTGGCCCCTGTGGCTGCACACGCCTGTCTAGGGCTGGTGGCCATTGGGAATTGAGGCGAACTGGGGAGCTGCCCCCCACCCACCCGCAGGCGACCGGGTCCGCCACTGTCACCCAAGGCCAGATAACCCTCTGCCCGCAGCCTGGTGTGGGAAACCAAGTGACCCAACTGGCTCCTGCTTCCCCCAAGCGCGCAATCCGAGGCCGCAGCAGTCGGGGCTGCGAGATGGGGCAGGGAGCGAGCGGGCTGGGTGGATCCGACCGTCGGGAGACCACGGACCCGAGCAGCCGAGCCTGCCAGCCTAGGGCTGCGGGGCTCCGGGGCAGCCGCTTGGGCGCAAGGTGCCGGGAGATGGCAGTGCGGCTGCCGAGCATCAATGTTTCATGAGGTGCCGTCACCGGCGGCGCCTCCCTGCCTGGTGCTCGCCAACAGCTGCTGCGGGAGAGGCCACGGCCCCGCGCCCGCCCTGGCGCCCGGCTCGCCTGCACCTTCAGGGCTTCCTGGCCTGGGGTGGCTGCGACTCGAGACCCCCTCCACAGCAAAGCCGGGAGCCGTTTGGACCCAAGCTCGCTGAGGCCGCTGCGCGCAGCCCGGAGGGCGGCCTCTGCACCCCGCATTGCTGTTTCCGGACTCCAAAGCCTTGCTTGGACCCTGAACAGCCCTGACACAGCTCTGTGTGTCTCGGTGGACACAGGACCCTAATGATTTGGAGCCAAGACCTCTACGCGGGCTTTCCGACCTGGAGCTGGGGTCAGCCAGGCAGAAACGCAGTCTGAGCTGGGACCCTGTGCCGGGGACATTCTAGCCTCTCTTGCTCCGCCTTGCCACGATGTTGGCTGTTGTATGTGTGAAAATGGTCCTGTGGCTGGTCTGTCCAGTGGGCTGCTAAACTGAGTGGCTTTTGATTTTATCTATCAGCCTTCGCCTCACAGCATCTCCCCAAGTCCCGGGGACTCTTTGGAAATAAATGCAACCTCTGGACCTTTACTATTGAGGGACAGCTGTCACCTAGCTGGGTGGTTTTCACTCTGACATCGGCACTGGGAAATCACAATTTCCTGCCCTTGCACACTAGTGACTCCTGGGGTTTTGTGCCCAGCAGTGACGGTGTATGTGACTCCTTGCATGCCCTTGTTCCTAGTGCAGAAAAACAAAAAACACCTCAGTGATCCCATGGCCAGAGTCGGAATTTTTGTGTCTTTTACTGCTGTGTAACCTTGGGCAAGCCAGAACCTCTCCCAGCCTCAGTTTCCATCCCCGTGAAATGGGAGAATAGGAGTTTCCTCCTGGCTGAGAAATCTTGGCGATGATGGTGCAGAGTGGAATGGGCCTGTGTTGGGGTAGGCAGCTGGGCTGAATGTTAATTGTGATAACTGCCAGGTTGCTTTGCTCTTTAAAAGAGTTTACTCTTGTTTTTGTTTACTTCTTTCCCCAGCGTGGTGGTGTTGGCTGTGTCAGGCAGAAGCAGGTCCCTTTTCTGATTTAGTGGACCTGCCCTCCATCTGCTTGGGAAGGTTTCTGACCAGGGTAGCCAGGCAGGCCTGTGTGGTGGGTTGGGACTAAGACCTGGAAGCTCTTGGGAAAACTGCGGGGGGCTGCTGTGGATCAAAACTTACTACACTTCTTCAAAAAAGAAAATCTCTCAATTTCCGTTATGTTTAGCCAATTTGGGGCACATTTATTTCCACTTTGAAGGTAAAGAAATTGGGCATCAGACAGAGGAAGGGTGGAGCTGAAAATCTCAGGAATAGAGGTGGCACAGTCCTTGTACCTGAGGTTTACTTTAGCTTTGCGCTTCCAGGTCTCCAATCAAAAAAGGTCAGAAGAACACACTTGCTTTGCTGTTCCTCCCTAATTAACATGCTTCCTCTAATCAAAAGTTTTTCTCTCTGGTACACACACGACTCTGAGATGAATCTGTCACGTTAGTTCACACTAAATCTAACAGGCAAATGTTTTCCACCATGTTTGCATAGAAAGGGACAGCGATTCCTCATGCATTGTTTATCTCAGTCCCCAGAAAAGGTAGAGAGTGTCTGTCTCCTCACAGCTTTTATGGAAATAAAGTATTGAAATGAATATTTGTGTAATGATAGATTAAAGCCTTTTGTCCCCACCATTTATAGGCTCCATGAGAGCTGGGCTGAGCCTCTCCCCAGCCACGGGGCCCTCTTTAGAGTGGACAGAGAGTTTGGGTTGTGCTGATGGGCTGGGTGCAGCTCATATACCTACCCCAGAACCAGTCACTGTGGGGAAGACTGACTCAGGGCTGGGATTGGCCAGGCGAGGGTGATAGACTCCACCTCTGAGGTTGAAGTGGGGGCACTCTGTCATCTTAAAGAATAGTCTCCACACTCATTCAAGAATACTGGCTGCTGTCCTCCACAAATTCTGTGAGCTGCTGGTGGCAGGAAGTGCGCTGGTATCGAAAGAAGTCCCTGCCCTGTCAAGGTTCCCAGGGGACTGCTGATGGTGCCGGTAGCCTGACAGGCCCTGGCTCTGTTGGGAGAGTCTGAAGTCCACCAGGGTTGGTCATGCACTCCTCTATGGAGAGAGGCGGAGAGCTACTACAAAGTCTGAAGGAGGTTCAGAGTCTGCTGACTCATGTGTAGGGATGTATCCACAGAGTGAGGAAACATGTCTGTGAGGAGGGACTTAGAGCCTGTAAAGGTAGAGAGGAACCTCTGGGATCATGTAGGATATTAATTTATTTGAGTGTATTCTGAGCTTCCTAGCAGCCAAAGCAAAAATAGAAACCATTCATCATCTCAAGGATTTCTATTAGCATGTGCATGGAATAGTGGAAAGAGCCCTGGCCTAGGAACCTCCTGGACTGGCCTCTATCAGGCCATAAAGTTTAGAGAGCACATGTTCTGTGCCTGTGATTGCACAGAGATAGAAAGATGAATGTTTTCTGCTTATTTTGGGTTGAGCCAAGGAGGCAGACATACTAACACATAACCATATTTGGAGCACAGTGTTAGAGAGCAAATGTGCAATGTGATGTTGAAGGGAGTTTGCCTGGAACAGTTTTTTTTTTCTGGGAATAGCACTGGGTGGGAGGGAAAAGAAAGTTGGAGAATTGACTGGGAACCAAATACCACAGGACTTCATAATGCTTGTTAGGAGGGTGAGATGTTAGCCAAAGGCAAAGAGGCATGAGTGAAGCATTTGAACAATGGGAGATCTGGTTGGATTTATACTTCCAGAGGGATCACTCTGCCTGGGTAGTGGAGGATGGATGTGAATAGGTGAGATGGGAGCAGGCTATTGCTACATCATTCACTCACTCACTCACTCCATCCATCCTTTTCCTTGGCCATCTGTCCGTCCACCTGTCATGCACACAGGAGGGCATAGCTTGGCACTGGAAACATGAAGGTAGTTATGGCCCCTGCCCTTCTGGAGCTGTCCCTTGGAGGGGCCTCAGTTTACCCTTTTGTAGGTCTGTTCTGTTTCTCCCATGCTCTGGGCCCAGTGCCTCAGCAGTCCTCTGATACGTACTTGCTGTGTGGGGAGACGGGGTGCCCAGGGCCTGAAGGGGCACAGCCACTACTGCAGATGCATAATTTGGGGAGACAGTGCAAAGAACAGGCCTCTGAGAAGCTTTTAAAATAATTACCCCTGTGGCTTATTAGCCCTGAGTTGGAAATTTTTAATTGTTTTATGACAATTGAAAACATGATTGGAGGCCAGGAGGGAGCTGCCATGAAATATTGATGTTTCCTTGTCATCCCGGGGCTGCTTCGGAGCCGGGGTGCTCTGGATGGAGTCTGGTAGCTGCAGTGACTGACGTTTCTCCTGGCTCCTCAGGCCGACTGCCCCGCCGTGCAGACGGCGGGTTTCTGTGCAGAGATGTCGAGTATGGTTTGGGGACCTGCACCTCTAGTGCCTCATTCCCAGCCATGCTCTCCCCTGCACTCCAGCCTTGCTTCCAGGGTTGAGTGGGGTGCAACTGGGGACTTGAGTTGTTCTGTGTGTGCACCTATGGCCCTGATTCCCCCTGCCGCTCAAGGATAGTTGAGTCAGACTTAGGGGGCAGGAGATCCCAGCTCTGCCCCCTCACCACTGTGAGCCTTGAGTTCTCAGCAGTCTTGGGGTGCCAAGAGCTGTGAGGCATAGGGATGCTCATGTGTGGGGGGCCTGGACTATCAGCCATAGGCTCATAAGCTCTTTAGTAACAGCCCTTGATAGTTCTGAGGTCCACTCAGGACTGGCTATGGGACCTCCTCCTGGATGCCCAGGGCTTCACGGTCCCTTCTCTGCAGAGAGCTTGGAAGTACTTTGTGACTTTCCCTTCTTGCAAATCCTAAGTGACTATAAGTGCTGGGAAGGGGTGTGCTGTCCTGGTGGCTGTAAGTGAGGTTCCCTGAGGTCTTAGTAAGGGACCCCACATGTCCAGCCTGGGCCTTTGCTTATTGAGGTATGGCTCTGCCTTGGCAGGGGAACTTGCTAAAGGCTGCCTGCCCCTGCCCATGGCAGCTGGAGAAGGCTCCCTGCTGTTTGAGCCCTTAACTTGTCTGCCCCGTGAGTGGCTCACCGTTCTCATCCTGGGAGGTAGTATTCACCCATGTTACAGATGAGGACAGTAGAGGCCATGTAATTACTAAGCACCCACTGTATATGCTGGCATTGGTGGGAGCCACGGGCACAGGGGTGTGGGCAATCATTTGCATATAAGAGGCTACTGATTTTTGTGTGTTGATTTTGTATCCTGCCACTTTACTAAACTGGTTTATTGTTTGTTTGTTTGTTTTTTAAGATTTATTTATTTATTTATACAAGCACTGGGTACAGTCAGAAGCTCAGGAGGGTGAGAGAATTCACCAGAGCCATAGTGGGGAACAGAACAGTCAGACCAATGAAATACACTGCTGAGGGGAGCAGCGGGTGGCAGGAGAGGTCTGCGCGCCATGTGGGACCCTCGTCGGCAGGTGGGGATTGAACTGGAGCTGCAGAGGCTGTGGGCAGCTTCGCAACCCAGTGCTCAACCGCTGCACCACCAGGGGAGGCCCTGGTTTATTGTTTTAATTAGTTTTTCTGTAGAGTTTTTAGGGTTCTCTATGTATATTATATAGTCTGCAAATAATGATAGTTTCACTTCTTTCCTTATTTGGATTCCTTGTATGTCTTTTTCATGCCTTATTGCTCCGGCTAGCATTTCCAGGATTATACTGAAGAGCAGTGGTGAGAGTGGACATCCTTGTCTTGTTCCAGATCTTAAAGGGAAGGCTTTTACCTTTTCACCATGGAGGATGATACTGACTGTGGGTTTGTCATATATGACTTTTATTATGTTAAGTTATGTTCCTTCTAGCCCAAAAATTTCGAGGGCCTTCATCATAAATGGATGTTGAACTTTGTTGAATGCTTTCTCAGCATCTATTGATATGATCATATGGTTTTTCTTTTTGTTGAGATATTGAATTATATTAATTGGTGCTTGGATGTTGAACTATCCTTAGGTGTGGGCAATCATGATACAATCTTCCAAGATGAATGTGCTTTTAGGAGCAGGCCAGCTTAGGAGCCATGGGAGACAACAGGATCAGGGCAGTCTTCCTGGAGGAAGTGACCTTCCCTCTGAGCTGTGGGGGGCACAAGAGTTTGTTCTGGAGCTGGGCTGGGGGCCGGGCTGGGACAACGCTGGTGAAGGGCAGCTCGATGTAAGTGAGGTGTCCACCTGAGGCTGGGCCCAGCCCCGTGCACCCCCATGGGAGTCATCTGAAAAGGCACCAAGAAGCCTCCACAGCCCCAGGGTGCTGGGTTCCTTGCTCATGGGCCTCTCGGACTTGATTTTTTTCCCTTGAGAAACAGGAAGTTGTATTATTCTTGTAGCAGGACACAATTTTCAAAATGGAATGTTACCAGGACCCCCAAAGAGATGAAGACAGCACTGCTCTGGTTGAAGGTGGGTGTAGATGTGGGCTCATCCACTCTCCTGTCCTGGAGCAGCAGGCGTCCCTGAACGATTAAACCATGGTTCACACACTGCAGGGGTCAGAGCCTCTCTATGAACTGTCTAGTCCAGTTTCCCCGGGTCCTAGACCCTGAGGAGCCCAAGGCACCCACCCTTCCATCCCGATGGAACAACCAATGGACCTGCCATTCCTTGCTCTTTTTAAATTTCCTTTTAGCCATTTGTGATCTAGGTCAGCAAGCATCTATTAAATAAATTCTGGAGGTGAGCAGAGGGACTAACAATTTTTGAGCACCATCTGTAGCTAGGTTTGTGCAGGGCTTTTATCAGGTCATTTCCTCCTCTAACCAGCTGTCAGCCCACTTCACAGATGAGGGCGAGGACAGCTGGGAGGAGCCCAGAGACTCGGCCAAGATCACCAGGACTATCAACAATACCAGCTCCTGTGGATTAAGCGCCACCGGTGCCAGGCCTCTGCTCACATCTTCCTGTGTATTAGCGCCTTCCGTTGTCAGAGGGGTCTGTGAAGCAGGGACTGTTTCTATCCCCAAGGGTCACAGGAGTGCAACCTGGGGAGGTGTGGGCTCTGCCCCCTCCCGGTCTAGCCTCTCTATATGCTCTGCTCTGTGGGGCTGTGGCAGCTACTTCTGTGGCTCCAGGCACAGGACCTCCTTCCCCTCTGCGTCCCCACTGCGCAACTAGGTGGGAACATGGACCCAGAGTGCAAGCCAAGATCCAGAGGTCCTCTCCCCTTAGGCCATCGCTGCCCTGTGCGTCCTCCACCGGGCTCAGGCCTCTGTCTGCATCCTCCATCTGGCTCAGGCCTCTGTCTGTCTGCTCCCTGGTGCTGACTATGAAATCAGAGCCTGGCTTCTCCCCGGAGGACCCGCCTTTCTGGGGGCTGTCCATCATCTGTTGCTCAGGGCACACTGACCTGGGCTGGCTGGGCGGCACCATCTTGAGGCATCCAGAACACGGAGGCCAGGCCGGAGCTGGCGGGGGCGGGGGGGGGGGGGATGGCCCCCCTCCCCTGCCAGTGGTGGCGAACACTCAGCCCCACCCCCACCCCTATTCCTTGCAGGCCCCTCCTTCTTCCCTCTCCCAAAAGCTCGGACTCACTGCCATTTAGGAGTGACTGAGTGACAGGACCTGCGTGTGAGTCCCGCCCTGGGGGGAGTGCATGATGCTGGGACACGGTGGCCCTTCAGGCACCGTGGGGGAGGCTGGGCCTTTGGTGGATGGACAGACTCCCAGCCTGGTTACCTGCAGGAGGGGCTCAGGGCTGCTGAGAACGGGGTCCCGCCAAGCCTTGGGGCAAAGCTTGTCTGTGCACAGAGTCCAGGTCTCTGCCGAGTAGACAAATACAAAGAGAGGGGACGAGTCTTGACAAATGTTTGCCAAGTCCCTGGCTGACTTGGGAGTCAGGAGTGAGCTTGTTTGGCAGAACAAAGGGGAGAACTACCTCCAAAGGGCCGTAAATAGCAAGGAAGGAGGAGCAGCAGGGCCTGAAGACTCTGGGGAACCTTGTTCCCAGGCTGTGTCCTGTGCCAGGCTCCCCGGCCTGTGGGGAGGGGCTGTGTCTTCCTGGGCACCCCTGGGAGAGGGCCTGGGCAGGCTGGAAGGTCACTGCGACCTGCCTGTCCTGAGGTCCCGCTTCCACTAGGAACCAGGAAGCTGGGCTACTGTCAACAGTTGCAAAGCTTCCGAGGAGGCAGAGCAGGTCTGGCACTGGATCCTGGGAGCGTGTGACACCTGGGTGTCGCCAGACTGGGGGCCCAACCCCTTTCCACTCCCAGTGGGGGTTCCAAGCGACTACCTTCTCTTTTCCACAGTCCAGTCACACGTGGCTGCTCACTTCTTCAAGGGAGGAGAGCAGAACAGAAGGGGTGGAGGGGGCAGAGCAGATGCTTTTCCTACTTGGACCTCAGTTTCCTCAGTTTAATATGGGGTCTTCATCCTTGCCAGCTCCCTCTCCCTCCTCCCCCACTCCCCCATTTTCAGAGCCATCAGGTGAGGTGGAGCAGCCAGGGAATCAGAGAAGTCTCTCCAGAGGGGGGTCACTTTTGTGGGGGTCTCCAGACATGGGGGAGATTTCCTTCTGAGCAGATAGAGGGTTCGTTTAGGAGCGTGCATGAAATAGGTGAGCGTGTGGAGGCGAGGATGAGACTGGGGGGAGTGTGTGGGAAGCTGTAAGTTCAGTTTAGTTCAGTGCAGCTGAGCCCAGTGTGCTCATGGGGGTGATGAGAACTGGAACAGAGAGGCCAGCTGGGCTCAGAATGCCTGGGTAGGAGGGGCCTGGGGAAGTGGGGAGCTTCTGGGGGTGACTGAACTGGGAAGTGGCCTAAGCAGGGTTCTGCTGTAGGTGCTGGAGAGGGGCCAAGAGAAAATGGAGGCTAGAAGGGGACTATGGGGAGAGCGCCTGACTTTTTCATTTGGGCTGGGGAAGGAGGTTCTAGATGGGGTTCAGGTGTGGATGTGGGAGGCCAAACCCCTGCCTTCATTGGTGGAAGAGCTGGCCTACTCTACAGGCTGGGTTGCTTTCTTCCTGACTGGGTGCAACTCAGAGCCCCATATTCTGGGTTCCTGGCCCCATGCCAGGGAACTGACCTGAGTTTCCAATACCTCTATCTGTCCATGTTTGTCCACTGATTCTGCATTCCCTGTACCCAGTATCCCCCAGGGACCCCACTCCGGGGGCCCTCATGAAGGAGTACTGCCCAGGAGACTGGCAGATGAAGTCTAGGGGCTGTCCCCCTTCTTGGGCCCGGTCATAACCCCACTCAGAATGATCATGGAACTGTCACCAGTTGTCCAAGCTTCCCTGGCTGCGCACCTCACTTTGGGGGTGGCCTGGGGTATCTGGCCTAAGAGAGGTAGGGTTTCATTCTAGGTCATATAGTGCTTTCATTCAGCAACCTGTGGGAGAAGCCCTCTGGGCTACCTATACCCCAGCCTTCGGGGAGGGGCACAAGGCATGTGGGTAGTGTCTGGGCTGTGCCTGTGTAAGTTACCGCTGGGGATGGGGGGGTGGGGGCTGCTGCCCAGAGGCTCATCCTGTTGGGCGAACAGAGAAATGCATGGCCAGGTCTTTGTGGAGCTGAGTTTTGGGTACTCCAGTCTTGTTTTGTCCTCCAGTCTTGGAGAGGGGTCTGGGGTGGGGCTGGGTGGTAGCAGAGTCAGGAAAGGGGGAGCTAGGGTCCCCTTACCCCACCCACTCTTTGCTTAGGTGCAGATGCTTTCAGTGGTCTGATGCTAAAACTGTGGAGCCCAAAATCTCCCTTTTCCATCCTGATTTTATTTGGTTTTTTATTTTTATTATAAGTTCTTAAAAAACTCACCTCCAGGGCCTCCCTGGTGGCCCAGCGGTTGAGTGCTGGGTTGCAAAGCTGCCCACAGCCTCTGCAGCACCGGTTCGATACCCGGCTGCTCCCCAGCCACCGGAGGAGGGTCTCACATGGCGCGCAGACCTCTCCTGCCGCCCGCTGCTCCCCTCAGCAGTGTACTTCGGTCCTTCTGCCTGCTCTGCTCCCTGCTCTGGCTCTGGTGAATCCTCTCATCCTCCCACGCTTCTGACTGTACCCAGTGCTTCTATAAATAAATAAATAAATAAAAATAAACCTTAAAAAAACAAAAAACAAAACCTCACCTCCAAGCCATTTGAAAGGAAGTGAGCATAGATAGAAAACACAGTTGAGTTCATAAACATGAACAACTCTTCAAAAAATGATCTGGGAAGAAATGTGGTGGATAGTTTTAAAAGAGGACCATAGCTTAGCTTTTTGACACACACACACAGGTTTTCATAGCATCTTTATTAGACCAAAAGCTGAAGCAACTGAAATGTCCTACAATGCACAAAGGTTCTACCTACTGTGCTACATCCACACCATGGAATACTACTCAGCAGAGAAAAGAGAGGGGTGGGTGATACGTGCACCAGCTTCACTGACTCCCAAGGGTATTGTGTGGAGTGCTGTTCCCTAAGCACAATCCCCATTTTGCACTTAGCCTATCATATATCTGTAGGTTTAAATTGGGCCGTAGATTGTGGGTGCCCTAGGGGTCAGGGCAGTGCCTTTTTCCATTTTTGTAACATTTCCCCTTACCCCCAAGCATATGTGTCCCATGTTAGAAGCCCTGTAAGGTTTGCTGCACTGTGGGCCAGGGAATACGGCACCAACATGCAGGTGAGGCCAGCATGAAGGTGTTAGGCATCCAGGGCTTGGCCAGTCTGGGAAAATGAATGCTGAGTCCTGATGTGGCTGCTTTTGCTGCTGGGATGCCCAGTTACCCAGTATGGTGGCTGACTCTCTCTGTTGAGCTCCTTCTGTGTGCCCCGTCTTGCACGTTCGGGCCTAGTAGCGTGGGGCCATTGTGCAGATACGAAAACCAGGTCCAGAGGGAATTACTGCCCTGGAGAGGAAGGGGGAGCTGGGACTCCAATCTAGGCTTTTTGGTTGGTGCATTCCCTTGGCAAATTCGGGAGGGTGGGCATGGCAAAGCCCCAACCCCAGCCTGGTTGTGACGCCTGGGAAGCTGTCATGGCCCCAGGCCAGCAGGAGGCTGGGGGAGGAGCCCAGCCCAACCTAGGTAGGTCTGGGGACAAGGGATCCAAAGTGGCCTGATGGGCACTGCTTGCTGGCCTCAGAACCTCCCCCCTTCCAGCTCCAGCCCCATTTTTGTGTGACTGCAGCCCCGTTAGCACTGCCAGGAGGGCCTGGATCTGCAAATTTACTGCCATGCTCAGGAATTCCTTGTCCGCCCAGATCTGGGTGTCTGGGGGACAGCCGCCTGCACTGGGAGGAAAACTGGGGTTATCTTGATCTCAGATGAGGTGAGATCTGCTCGTGGAGTTGCCAGGGAGGCTCTTTCTTTGGATCTTGCTCTCTCTCTTCTTCCGGCCCTTGATAAAGAGTCCCAAACACAGGGCCGTAAAGGTGGCCATAAACCGGAGGAGAAACGCTGGCGCGCTGCCTTATCAAAGCATCTCGGGCACCAGCCAGCTCTCCCTACTTCAAGTTTATTTTCCTCTGCTTTCTCTCAGAAGGTGTCTCGTAAACCACTAAGAGGGTCATTTATAAATGTCTCCTGCCTTCCCCTCGCGGCACAGGCGCTGCTGCTCTGTTCTTTCTGCGCCTCCAGGCTCAGGGATGGTAAAGAGATGGTCCAGGCACTCCTTTTCCCTGGGGCTGGCTGAGAGGAGCAGTGGAGTAACGCCATCTCCAGATGGGGGTGAGACTCCTAACGGTGAGTGAGGGGGACATCTTTGACCCTGATCCTTCCCACCTTCTCTCCTTCCTGACATATTAATGGGAGGGGCTGACTCCTGGGAGGGGCGCCTTGCCGTGGGCTGGCCTGGGGAGTTGACCCATATCACAGAATCATTCCTAGGGCATGATCTGAAAGGACTTTAGAGATTGCCATATACAGTTCTCTCCTGATTCCAGCGAGACCTGGGTCGGGAGGATTGGGTGCTTTCCTGAGGTCTTTCAGCAAATCAGAGGTGGCCGTGGGGTAGAGGAAGCACATCCTCCAACCTCAACAGAAATCACCTCTGCTGCCTGTGGAGCATGTGTCAGGACACGGAAGGCTGCTGCGTGGCCCATTTTGTCTGTTTTGTTGGACAGGGAATATTATCTGACAGCGAGGTGGAGCAGGCGCTCACAGGGGCTGGGTGACTGGGTCTCCCTGGGGGCTTTTCAGCTGAGACATAGCTGTGTCCTCTCATTGCCCTTTCTGTTACTCAGAGGCTTCCTTGTTGAACTTTTCTTATTCATTTTCACGGGAGGCTTTTCCTGGAAGAGCATCTAGACATGGCCCTCAACACCCAGTCCTCTCATCCCCATCTGTTCTGTCAGCCCCCACCTCCATGACCACAAGATGGAGCAGAATTAGGTAGTCTCCTGGGCCTTTCCCCTTCTACCCTGGAGGTGTCTGGATTCCTACCTGTTGGGAGACTTATGGTTGGGGTTGTGCAAAGCCCCCCAAATGCTGAGAGGAAACAGGGAGTCTGGGTTGTGGCTAAGAGGACCCCAGATTTTGAAAGGTGGGGCCTTTTGGGTGGGTGGGGTGGTGCTATTGAGTGTGGAAGGGGTCCCGGCTGTGGAAGCAGGAATGTGAACTGGGTTCCCATGTTGGGGCAGCAGCCTGGTGCTTGGCACAAGCCGGCTCTCAGGACGTGCTCACTGCGCAGCTTAGCCCGGCCGTCTGTGCCCCCGATCCTGCCTTGACCACAGAGTGGCCGTCCCTGTCTTGGATCCTTTCTGGTGAAAGGACCTGACTCTGTGCTGTGTGGAATCTGTGCACAAAGACTTCCCCGCCGGGCTGTGAGTTTCCATGTTGGCTCCCCTAAGCCCAGCAGCACTGGGAGGGGCAACAGAAGGGGTTTGCTCTCCGTTTTTCCACACCTTAGGCACGGGGGTGGCAGCTCATTCTGCACGTCTTCATTTTCTGGGTTATCACATTGCAGAACTGATTCCTTCGTGCGGTCTGCTTTGATATGTGAACCCTGCAAACAGGCACTGTGCCCTGTTTCTGCAGATTGGCTCCTCCCTCTGTTCAGGAGAAAGTGGGCTCCCTGCGGGCAGGTGACTTTGCTGCATAGAAGAGGGTGTCAGAGCAGTATCACAATCCTGAACTCGGGGTCTCTTCTTGCCCCTGTCTCTTGCTCATTCTGGGTAATGCCTGCTGTGTGTTCAGGGAAGAGGCAGTGGGCAGGCTGCGGAGACCCCTGTGAGGTGGGGGGGGAGGCCCGGTGTCTGCCGGGGTCTGTAATATATTTCAAGTGTCTGCAGATGAGCCCTGATTTAGCAAACAGTCTAGAATAAACCTCAGCTTGAAGACAAATACAATTGACACTGGGCTTGAGTGGTTCAAAGGTTATTGGCACAAAACTGTCGGCTTTGTTTAGCCGAGGCGCTGTATTTATGGTGGGGAGACGGCAGTGCTGGCCCATCCATAAAGTGCTGGCAGCACGCGGACGTCCGGCCAGAGCGGCCTATTTACACCGAGCCTGGAGTTTCTTGTCTCTGCTGGGAAATGCAAAGGCAGTTTGATTCTTGGCCAGATTGCTTGCGGGGGTTGCTGCCTTAGCTTTGGCATCATATTTAGGCACCAGTTAACCTTCTGGGGAGGGACAGCACCGCTGAAGGGACTTATTTTCTGGGCGTGCACAATGGTGTGAGCCCGGTGGGAGAGTCCTCGGGGCTGTGGGAGGACCTGATCAACAGGTTTCACTCAGACTCCTAATTGAAGGCCCACTTACAGGGGCTGGCAACTCTGATCCCTGAGCCCCGGGCTTTGATCATCTCCTGTGTCTCTTGGGTACTGTGGGTGGTTTAGGGAAAAAGAGCCAAGGGTCAGCTTTGCACTCACTGAGCGGCTTTGTATGAGGTGCTAGACGGGCACGTGCTACCAACATTAGCTGCCCTTGGGGGGAACTGTGGATGCTGGTGGCCATGGCCAGAGCTCACTGAGGTGTGGGGGTGTGGTGTGGGGGCGGAGGGAGGGTGCTCAAAAGAGGCAGCACTGTCTGTATCAAGAGCCTTAACAGGTGCTTCTCTTCATCCTGCCACAGGGAGTCCACCCTGAGGAGATCATCTTAGATGTGAAAAAAAATTCATGTACCTGGATGTTTGCGGCAGGGTCATTGTAGCGGCAGCAAGGGACAGTGCAGGTTTTCTATGACCCGAGGATATGGGGTAAAGGGGAGAGCCCTAGAATCCTCAGTAGCTTTTTCAGGTTTTTATTGAGTTTTCCAGGTACACAGCAGGCAGGGGCACCGGGGGCGCCAGGAGGCCAGCAGGCCTCCTAGCCTCCGGCGAATCTTCACTCTTTCTGGGCTCTCCAGGTTCACTCATGGACTCTGCTTCTCTGCATCTCTGCATTTCTATGAAAGGGATCTATTCCTTTTCATCCTCAAGGACAACTGTCAACAAAAAAAATCCAAGTTCCCACCCTGTGGAGGGGGGTGCCCTGCTTTTCTCCTGGCCTCAGTTGCCTTGTCATAAAAGGGGTCACTGGCTGTTGTTCTGTCCTGGCTGCAGACCTGGGCTGGAGGAATGCCCTCTGGCAGCTCTGGCAGCCTGCCCATGATCAGTGTGTCCTGGGGCTGCTGGGTCACCTAATTTTAGTGCTTGCTGCCCGAGTGTGGCCCCAGCTGCTGGACAGATGGTCAGGGTGGTGTGGGCAGCCCTCTGCCAGGCCGGTGAGGTCAGAGCACAGCTTGGGACCCGGCTGGGTAAGTTGTAGAGCCGCAGGGGGATTCTCAAGTGTCCGTGGCACAGAACATGACAACCTGTATTTGGGAAGAAATCCACCAGCCAGGATCCCTGGGCTGAGCAGAGGGGTCCTGGGGAGGGAAGGAGAGAGGGTCAGAGGCCCTAGGTGCTGGAAAGCAAGATCTCTGGAATTCCAGAAGCCAGCCTGCCATGGGTGTGGGGGTTAATTTATGGCTAGGAATTGTCTCTTGGCCCAGTTCCACCTGCCAGTTGGAGACTTGCATGAAGACATGAACACTTCCCTAAAGGTCATGGCTGAAGGCCTCTTCTGGTGGCAGGCAGCTGTGTCCTTAGCAAGAATAGCTAGAAGTGTGGGGTCTTTGGGGTGTGAATTTGAGAACATCTCTACCAGGAAGCAAATTCAGCAGCACCTGGAAGAGTAAGAAGTGGGGAAGTGGGGAGGAGGACTCAGCTGGAGAGAGAAGACAGGGCTGCTATGACCTCCTTCCCGGTCCTTTGTCTTCAGTTTTGTGTCATCTGCTTTGCAAGTCAAGCCATTTTTCTAGACCCAGCTCTGATTTTTCACTTCATTTCTGACTTGACTTGGCAGAATCTGTGAATAAAGTCAAGGCTCTGAAAATGCCACTCAATACCTTTCTCTGCTTGGCTTCAACCTCTCTTGCTTTCTTGCCTGCAGACTTCTTACTCTAGCTAAACCGTGTCCTGTTCCTTCTCTGTCCTTGAATACACCATAAATCCTTAGTTCCCTTGGGCTAGAATGCCCTTCCCCTCCTCTGCCTTTGTTAGCCACTAACTGTTTATGGAATGCCTGCCCTGCACTGGATAAGATTCACTTGGTAAACTCCTATTCAACCCCCAAAACCCAAGTGTATTATGGTTTGATATGTCTTCGCCCCTTGATCTCCCAGGTTATTCTTTCTCTATTGATGATGTCTTACGTCTCATGTTCTTGGAGTGTGTGCCTACTTTTCCCATTGGGCCTAGGTAACTTTCTCTGTGTTCCTGGCACAAGGCATAATTCTCTGTAAATAGCTGTTGGGCGTTGTCATACAGAGAAGAGCCATTAGTGAGTGCCAGCAAAGCCAGTGGGAGGATCTATTCCCTGGAGTTGTAAGGACATGGGTTAATGATAGCAAACAGTGTCAGCTTACACTTACCAAGCATGTACTTTGTGCCAGGCACTGTACTGAGTGCTTTCCATGTATTAGCCCAGGAGACTACAACCTAGGCAATAGCTGTGGTTGCCCCCTCAGTTTACAGATGTCAGGAAACTGAGGCACAGGAGAGGTAAAGTCACCTGTTCTGGATCACATACAGCGAGAAAGCAAAAGAGTTGGGATTTGAATTTATGCTGGGAGGCTCTCAAGCTTGCATGCTGCTGCTTCTTTTTTATCAGGCATGGAGGTGCAGTTTCCCCTGGGCAGTGGAGGGCAGCCCCATTTGGGTGGGGGCTGGTGGTGATGGCTCTTGGCAACCTTGCATGGATGCATGGCTGGTGGGATTTGCCTTCCAGGGAGTGAAGGTGTTCCTTGATTTGTCCTAGTGATACATACGTGCGCATTTTCTAGTCTGCTTTGCCATGCAGGGGACAGGGGTACTTTCTCCTTAGCCTCTCCTTCAGCAGGTGCATTCATCTTACTTACATTCACCAAGTGTCCATTGCCTGTCATTCCCCTGCTAGGCACTGGGGGCATAGCAGCCACTGTGGCGATGGAGCATGGTCAACTGGCATGGTTTTATTTAGTCCAACTTCACAGGCCTGGCACAAATCCCAGGTGCCCACTTCTGCTTGCATTTACCTGTGTGCATTTATCTGCGGTTTCTTGGGGCTTTTCCTCACCTTCCATCTGTCTGTGACTCTGTGTGTTTGGTGTCTGGACAGACGGGCCTGGAGATTGGACTTTTGGTTAGTGACGTGCTCCACGTGGAATCTCTGGTGAACACCTTTGACATTGTGGAGTGCACAGCTAGTGTCAGCAACCTTGAATGACTAAATATGAATGGTGGGAAGCACCTTGCTGAGGTGGGGGGGCACATGATCCTTCAGACCCTTCACGAAGCTTCCCTGTGCTCATTTCTCAGTACAGTATGCACTCCTCCACCTGGGCCAGAGCAGAGGCACCTTAGATCAAAGAGTTGGGGGTGACTATGGCCTTGGTATTTGTGTCCCAGGGTTGCCATAACAAGGCACCACAAACTGGGTGGCTTAAAGCATCAGAAATGTATTGTGTTACAGTTCAGGAGAACAGAAGTCTGAAATTAGAGTGTTGGCTCTTTTTGGAGACTCTGAGGGAGAATCTGTTCCTGTCTCTGGTGAAAACGGCGGGCCGGGGCCTTGACTTGTGGCCACATTGCGGTAGGCTGTGCTGTGGCTGCTTCCCACAGTACCATCCTCTGTTGTGTCCAAACACCCTCTTTTTACAGCTGCCAGTCATGTTGGACTCAGGACCCACCTTACTCCACGGTGACTTCATCATAACTAATTACATTCACAATGACCAAAAAAGATCCCTTCTGAGGTTCTAGGGGCTTAGGGCTTCAACATGTCTTTTGGGGAATACAACTTAAGTCACATCAGGCTCCCTGAAGGGACTCCTTGTGAACTGCTCTGTGGACTTTCTGGACTGTATCACTGCTGCCCCTTCTTTCCCGAGGGGCACTCAGGAGAACCCCACTGCTTGGGTCTCAGGCAAGGCTGGTGGTCCGGAGCCCACCCCTGTACTTAGCACAAGGTTTTTCTGCAGTGGCCTCACAGCCTTGGGAGGGACTCGATGATCAAAGATGGCTAAGGTGGGGTGGGGTGCCTCTCCTCTTAGAAATGCAAATGGCTTCTGTGGAGGAATCCTTTTAAGGGATGAAAGCAGTTTTTAAAAAGACATTAATCTCCTCATTCACTTCCTTCTGATGGCCGGAGATGAGTGACAAGTCTCGTAATTGAAGATGGCGGGGCTGATAATTCCGCGGTAGCCCGGGGAGGGATGTCTCCGGCTGTGAATCACTGCCCGCTACACAGATCCGAGTGTCTCCGATGGTATCTCCAAGCCCCTGGAGCCTCTCCTGGCGTGTGGAGGTGCGCACGCGTGTGAAGACTTGAGCGAGCGGTTGTCAGATGCCCAGATGCAGCTTTCTGGCCCAGAGAACTTTTCTGGGGAGCTGCTATTATAGTAAGCAGGAAAATTGAGCGCCTACTATGCGCAGACACCTGTTAGGGGCTGGAGAGGGTGCCTGGTGCCAAGTAGGTGCATGAGAAATGTCTGTTGAATGGGAGCATCAAAGGCTCAGGGTCAGAGCCTGGATGCTTCGAGCAAACCCACGACAGTCTCCTACGCTTCCCGTCCTCCCTCACAGTGGCACAGCAGGTACAGGCGGCCCTGAGCCCACAGGGGATCCTCTGTCCAGGATGATGCCGGGGGCGTGTGGTCTGGCTGCTCGGGGAAGACTTGATCCTTCTGTTGTAAATGCCCAAAGCCCCACACTCATGTAAGTATGTTTGAATCTCTCGCTCTTGCCCAAACCTGGGGGCCGTGGGGCGATGGTGCTTCAAGGGCAGACAGCTGTGAGCAGAGAGGCAGCGAGCAGGGCTTTACGGATGGGGGTACGGGGTGTTGGCGAGCCCCCTTGCCTTTTCTTAGCCATGTGGTTACACCTGATCGGTGTTGCTAGCACCTCGGACAGGTCCAGCCCTAGCCAGGCAGAATGTGCCAGAGAGGAGATGAGAGGCTGATCCACTCCACCCTCCCCCAAACACTTGAGCCGTTAGTGGGGGGCTCTGGAGAGGGCCGTGTTCAGGTGGGATGTGTGCTGTGGCAGTGTGCTGAGAGGCTGTCCTCTGTTTCTGTGTGTGTGTAGGTAGGCTGGGAGTATTCACGAATTCATCCAGTCATTGTCTTTGATTCTGGGGTTCCAAGGTGGGAACAGAACCAACGTGGTTCCCCCTCTCATGGCGCTTACCTCTATAGACAGACACAGATGTGACTCTGACAGTCACACCTGGGCTGTGGGGGGGAGGTGAAGTGTGAGGGGAGGGGACTCTGTTGACATTGTCACTGGATTATGACTCTCTCCTGCGTGCCAGGATACTCACTTTTCATTTATCTGAAGACTCCTGGTTGAATGAACTCTTATTGTGTGAAGCGGAGCAGTGAGGGGTGTTCCAGATCCCCTTGCCGTTCAGGTTCAGACGGGTCCCCCCCAGTCTCAGAGGCCGCCCCGAGTCCTGAGGAATGCATTTCCAGCTCGACTGCTCTGCAGCAAGGAGCCAGAAATGGCTGCTGTGTGAGGCTGTGTGTGGAGAGATTGCTGCCACGCTTGGGGTGTCCAAACTCCTGCAAACGGACCACTGGGCTTGGGACCAGCCTTGTGCCAGATATGAGAGAGAGCTGCCTGATGGGAGACGGTTCTGTTCTGGAGAGCTGGGCCTGCCCAGAGGCCCCTGGGGTGGGGTTGGGGGCAGCTGCCCATGGGGTTGGCCTGCTGGAAGCACAGACTCCAGCCCTTGCTCAGTGAGTGGGCTACATCAGCCACAGAGCTGAGCTCCTTAAGCCCCTCTCAAGGGCAGCCCCTTCTGTCTGGAAGCATGACGCAGGGGGGAAAGGCCAGGCTGCGGGGGGCTCTAGGGCAATATTAGTTTTCAATTGCTGCCGTGACCAACTACAACAGATTTGGGGCTTAAAAGAACACAAACTTATCATCTTACAGCTCTGTGTCAGAAGCCTGACACGTCCCCCTGGGTAAGCTCACGGTGTCAGCAGCCGGGCTGCCTCCCATCTGGAGGCTCCAGGGGAGAATCAGTGTCTTGCCTTTCCCAGCTTCTCCAGACGACCTGCAGTTTTTGGCTTGTGGCCCCTTCCTCCACCTTCCAAGCCAGCGACTTTACATTTTTCTGACCCTGCTTCCATTGTCGCTGCTCTGACCACACCTAGAAACTATTCTCTACTTTTAGGGACACCTGTGATTAGGTCCCTGAAAGGTAGTCCAGGATAATTGCTCCATTTCAAGAGCCTTAAAATTAACCATATTTACAAAAGCCCCCTTTGCCATCTAAATTGTATACTTGCAGGTTAGGACATGGCATCTTTTGGGAGGGGGACATGCTCTGCCCATCATAGATGCCCTGGGATCTCCACAGGAAATAGGTGACTTAGCTCCCAGGGTGGAAGGTCCTTATTGGCCTGCAGCCCTGTAAACCCCCATAACTGGATATGAGTGTGGCCTTACCATACTTCACTTGCCGGTCTCCCACATCTGGACCCCTTTATCTGCATTGTCCCAATGTGCGGGGTTCCCTTTTACTTCTGGGCTTTATGCACATTTGCTCTGCCTGGACTCCTCTCTCACCCCAAACCACTTGTCCCTGGTGAACCCCCAGATCGCTGCCCTGCTTTGTTGCCTGCCCACTGCCCCTGGGTCTCCCTGTGTGGTGAAGCCCTTGCTTGTTGGACTGTGAGCTCCTGCAGGTGAGGTGGTTGGTTGCTCTCTGAGGTTGGCGCAGGCCGGCCTGGACTGCGACTCAGGAGCTTAGTGAGAGACATGAATAAAACAGTGATTCAGCAAGGGGATGAAAGGTCTGGAATGAGGTTGGGGCCTCAGTAAGGATGATGGGGAATGGTGAAGGGTCCCCCCAGCTGTCCGGAGTGGGGACCGTGGCTGGTTCATGTCCTTCCAGCTGCCTGAGAGGGCAGAGAGCAGTGGGGAGGGGCGGGATGTCTCCTCAGGACCTGGGTTACCTGGTATGAATGCTGAGGGACTCTGGCAACTTGACCTGCTCCTCCCCTTCAGGGGCTGGAGACGCGGCTTTGGGTGGCAGGGACAGTGGCTTCTGAGCCTCTGGGCTGGGCACGGTTGTGCTCCAAAGCACAGCTCCCTACCCCATCCCAGGTGCCGATGGCTCCCACTGGCTTCCTTCTCCAGGAAGGGGCTGTGACCTTCTCTCACTCAGGGAGACGTTACTGTGGGGGCAGCAGAGGCTCCTCAATGCAGTAGTGGGGCTGGGTGAGCCCTCCAGGTCTGAATGGTCTTCCTAACGATGCCATATCAAGCCCTACTAGAGTCTGAAGCAAAGGAAAAGTCAGTAATACTGATCCTGTCTTAAAATTCTGGGACTTGATCTGTCATGGATTTTTGGCCTTCATTTTGGTGTTTAAAGAAATTGCATGAAGATATTGTTAATCTTGATTACTGAGGTTTTAGGCATCCCCTGAGCGCCTCCATAGTCCCAGGGGCTCACTGTGACCTCTAGACCTGTCTCCTGAGGAAGAAGGTGAGCGTGAGCCGGGTGCCTAGGAGAGGGGGGGCCAGTGCCACGGCTGTCCTGCTTTCCTCGAAGCAGCTGCAGCCTCCAGCAGGTGTGCATGTGGGCTGAGCGGAGGAGGCCCTGGTGTTCCTGGTCTGCTCCGGCCCAGCACTAAGTAAATCCTCCCGCTTCCTGTGGGATGGAAGGCCCAGCCTGCAACATCCAGCTGCCTCCTGGATGGTCTTCCTCCTGGGGGCCATGAGAAGCCCAGGGGATGGGCTGCTGGGGCTGAGGGCAGGAACGGGGCCTCAGAGGTTGGGTGTCGTGGTCGCCGGAGAGCCATGTGGTGCTGGCAGGCTGACTGCAAGCTGTGTTGGTGGGGCCCTGGCTTCCCGGCCTGATGCTCAGCCCGCTGTCAGCACTCAGCAAATAATAAATAATAATAATATCTCCAGCATGTTGGGGGAGCCCGAGGGAGGAGGGAACACAAAAAACATGTGTTCTCTTTCATGGCGGGTGCCAGGAAGCTGAAGTCTATTCAGCACCTCCCTTTGGGTGAGATTTGAGGGGAGCCACCCCATTCCTCAGAACTTGGCAAGGAAGGTCAATAAGAAACTGGGATCTCAACTTGGAACTGGGGGCTCAGGGAAAGTCATTTGGGGCACTCCCTGAACTGCCTTTTTTCCACCACAGAAAATGCCCAGATTGTCCTCAGATGCCCTTTGGGATTTGGAGGCGACCAGGCTTGGGTTTAAATCTTCTATCTACGACTTTACACAGTTATTTGGCTTCTCGGGACCTCCTTGGTGTGCTTACCTGTGAAATGGGATGGTTAAAGTGTGGCTAGGCAGACTTAGATGAGAGCAGTTGCCACCTGCCCACGCGGGGACTGGCGACTGATAACTAGCCAGCACTGCCGGCCGTGCCTCTCCTCCGACCGTGCCTCTCCTCTGGGTGTGTCTCTGCTTCCTGAGTGTGCGGCTGAGCTTGGGCGTGGGGGAGAAGGTGAGGAGCTGGACTGTGTGGGTGGCTGGCACTGGTGCTGGGTCTGGGGAAGGATTCTGCAGACCTTCTGTCTCCTGCAAGTTGCCCTGGTACCCCTGGTACCCGTCACTGCTTGTTGACTGACTGCAACAGGGACTGGCTGGGCGTGCTTGTGTTGAAGGCCATCATGCATTGGGCTAGGTGACTGGGGTGAAGTCCCTTTGGCAACGCCTGCGCATGGGGCTCAGTGCTGATATCTTGGGTTGCAGCTTCTTGGGATGTGGGGCCAGATGAGAAAGCTGAGTCTGGTTGAGACAGCCATGGAAAGGTCCCAGCCATAGTCCCCCCGACTCCATTACCTCCCTGGCCTGCTTCCTCAGGGGGTGGTACGGCCTGGAGACCATCCCATGGCAGTGCACCTGAGGAAGTAGGATGCTGTTTTCTATCCTAAGAGGCTGGTCCTTTGCAAGAGGGTGCCTTGCTGTCCTATGAATTTGCCTGTGTGGCTGCAGGTGATTTGCCCAGCCTCCCCCATTAGAATGACTACCTCCAGCCCCCCCCTTTTCAGGGTTCTTATGGCTCCCTTTCACCTGTCCTGCCTTCTCCCCAGAAGGCATCATCCTACTGACCTCCGGCCTCCTGCCCCGAGGTGAGCGCTCCCCCCAGGTGGCCTGCTGAGTTCCCTTGGCTTGCTCTTGGCTGCGCACTGGGGATGGGCTACTTGTCAACTGATGTTGTTTAATTTTCCTCACTCAGACTCTGCTTGTTCCAACACCCTGCAATGACACGGGTGTTAACCGAGCACAGGGGACTATAATTATCGGGGTTGAGAGACGAGAATCTCCTGGTGGTGCAGCAGCTGCAAGCAAGAGCCGCCGCCTGCTCAGTCCCCGGAGAGGAGCCACTCCGGTCTGACTCGTGTCTGGAGAGCCGCAGGGCTCTCGTCCTTCACCCTCACATCTGTCTCACTGCGGCCCGTGGGGGTTTCTCCCTCTGCCCACGGGCTCATAGGGCCTCTCTCCAGGGCACATATGGGACCTTATTTGGATTGAGTGTGGCCAGGGTGGCTCCTGCGTGTCTGAGCAGGCCAGGCACGTTGTGTGGTCCTGCCTCTGGGCTGGGAAGGGGCACCTTCCCGGTGCTTCATGGGTGCTAAGCAGGTCTGCAGGGAGGGGCTGGGTACTGTGCGGCCACAGCGGTGAGCAGTGCTTTACTTACAATAAATGTGAAGTGCTGCATTTAGGTTCAGGAACGAATTCCTGGATGTTGCCTGCGGTGGGATGGACCAGACTCGGCAGCGGGAGTCTAGGTACAAAGTTGGAGTCAGCTCATCACATGTATGGTTGCTTGTAAATGTCTGTGAAGGTCACCTCCAAATGCATGATGGACATGCGGTGCTGGCTTTGAGTGGGAGACAGCATGCCATCCTGGGCATGGGTGCCTGCACCTGGAACCACGAGGATGGGCATCTCGTCGTATGGGGCTGCTCGGGGGTGACCTGGGAAGAGCTGCTTACCTGTGTTCAGATGTGTGAGAGCATGTGTAGGAAGGAGGCAGTGCATGGCTGGACTTAGCTATGGGGAGGAAGGTTTGGCTCAGTGTGGATTATCGCAGTTGCTGACAGTCAGATGACTGGAGTTGATGGGCAGGCACTGAGTTCCCAGCCATTGGGGTCCCTGGCAGGGAAAGGTGGGGTGGCCGCTGCTGGCATGTGGAGAGAACAGTTCCCACCTGGGGAGGGCGCAGGCTAGACCTCTCTCTGGGCCCGGGTCTCTAGCACCAAGGTTAGTTGTCGCTCTGTCACTGCCAGTCACCCGCCCTCTGAGTGAGTCTTTCTCCTGCTCCGTGCCTCGGGATTTCTCCCTAGGCCAGGATGTCAGGTCCTATTTCCCCTCAGTTTTGTGGAGACATGGGGAGCGGAGTGCAGATGGCATTCTAGGACATTTTGTAGGCCAGGTGTGGCTGGATAGAGCGTGTTTTCCTAAGACTTCTGGCTCCTCAGTGTGACTGTGGCAGCTGGTAGTCTAGGGCTGCGGCGTCTCCGTGCGAGCCTGTACCATGGGAGCTGGCATGGGACCCCAGATGTGGGGAGCCACTGGAGGCCCCGGATTGGAGGAGGGAAACCTCATTAGGTCTTCTTCCAGCCGAGCTCCCAAGAGCACTGGTGCTGGCCGAGCACACAGTAGGCCCTTTCTCAGTCACCAAGTTCAGTGGGCTTTGCCAGTGGCACAGTCCTGGCTGCCCATGGGTGAGCCAAGGTTCTGAGAGCCAAAGATGGGCTTGCTGAGGGTCCCTTGGCCTCCTGGGCTTGCTCCGGGGCAAGGGGATGGGGCATGGGGAGGAAGGAGAAGCTGGAGCTCGCAGGGAGCATCAAAGGGCTGGTGCAAGGTTTATTGGGGCCTTTACTGCCCTAGTTTTCATTATTTACACCCTGTTGATTCTAGGAGCTCCCGTTAAATGTGTAATAAATATAAAAATATTTTACAGGCCAGTGAAAATTCCACAGCAAAAATAACTCTATAAAGAGGGATTTCACCCTGCTCTGCCCGCTGCTGAATTCTGTGTGGCATTCCTCTGCGCCTGTTGGCTGGCAGTGGGGCGATGAGGTGGCAGGGTTCCCCAGTCCTGGTGGGGGCTTGGGCTGGTGTTTAATTAGCCCCTTTACCAGCCTGTGAATGGAGCCGCCCCTCCAAGGCTGAGCTGCCAGCTCTCCCAGGTGGTGGTGGGTAAGAGTGGGCTGGGGTGGGACTGGGTTCCAGGTTGGGCTGCGGGAGGCTGGTGCACAGCACGGGGTAGGAGGGGGCAGGTAAAAGTTTTTCTCCTGGCACTTCCTTCCCTTCCTGGATA
Source organism: Talpa europaea (assembly GCF_964194135.1). Taxonomy (NCBI): domain Eukaryota; kingdom Metazoa; phylum Chordata; class Mammalia; order Eulipotyphla; family Talpidae; genus Talpa; species Talpa europaea. The sequence continues at coordinate 29,244,410 of NC_140080.1, forward strand.
GTTTAAGGATCCGTCAGTGAGGGGGAGAGGGTAGGGTGGAGAAGACCGCATAAAGCAGTGATGTGGAGCCAGGGTTTTGGGGGGCAGACTGCCTGGGTTCCAGTCCCACCTCTGCCACTTGGAGCTGTGTGACCGTAGGCACATGACTTAGCCTCTCTGTGCCTCAGTTTCCTCCTTTGTAAAATGCTCTGTCGTGATCTTTGGGAAGCGTGTGCCTATCATAGGAAAGACTCAGTCAGTGATCATAATATCACCTTATGCTCTATAGTTAGATAAATTTTAAAAATAAAGAACAAGGCATTTAGAGTTCCAAGCTTAGAGGGTTAGGTGTAGGGAGAAGGACTTCTGCCACCTCGGTCAGACCTGCATTATCCAGTTCGAGAACCATCAGCTGCATGGTATCTGTTGAGCACTTGAGACATCACTCGTCCAGACTGAGACAGGCAGGCGACACACCCAGGATTTCAAATACTTGGCGTGAGCAGAAGGTTCTAATATATCTTGTCAATAATTGTTTTATATTGATCAAGTGTTGGAATGGGGTCCTCTATAGCTGGGTGAAATTAACTGTATTATTAGATTTGATTTGACATGTTTCTTTTAACTTAAAAAAATGTGGTTACTAGGAAATTGAAATTGAAATTGATGTGTGTGACTGGCATTGGTGCCTGTGGTACGTTCAGCTGGGCAGCTCCACCCTCCTCTGGGAAGGACAGGCCTGATGCCCCTGCACTCTTGTGCCCTGGCCTAGTGCTGTCACCCATGTCACAGCAAGGGAGCTCCAAGCTAAAGAGGGGCTGGGGTGACCCTGAAATCCCCCATGGCAAAGACACTCTGCTCTTTGGGTCTCGAAGAGATGGGGAAGCTTGTCTTTGCTTCCTCCCTGTTCTTGTTGTAGGAAAGATCAGACTTAGGGAGCTAGAACGAGCGTGTGCGGGGGGTGGCAAATAAGACCTGTGGCATTTGGTGAACGCTAAGACATGTTTAGGGACAGGCAGCTTCACAGTGGGGACTGAGTGAAAGATGCAGGTGGCTTTTTGGCTCAATGGAGCCAAGGTCAGTGCTGCCTCTTGGAGATGTGGTGAGAACAGACCCACTCCTGCCCGGAGACCATGTTGCTGCTCGGCCTGAGGCAGCCTGGTTGGAGAGGTGTCCGGGATAATGGCAACCCCGTGTTTCCTGAACAGGTGCTACGTGCACTGTGCTCTGAATCCATGGCAGCAGCACAAGCGCTCAGGACCAGGGCATCTCGACTTTAGGGATGAGGAACCCCAGGCTCAGAGAGGTTAGAGCTCGTTGGTGGAGGACTGAGATTTGAATCCAGGTCTGTTTGGTTCTTAGGCTTGTGCTGATCTGTCATCTCGCCTGCTGAGTGCCCCTGCCTGCTGCTTCTTGCAGCCACAGCGAGGGCTGGACCGGACCACGTGCTGTCCCAGGCCTGGGTGCAGACTCCAGAGGCTTCACCACGTCCCAGCTGTGTAGCTCTGGGTAAGTCACCTCTTCTCCCAGCCGTGGCTTCCTTCTCTGTAAAATGTGGGTGATGATAATATCTGCTTCTAGTGCTAGTTAAATGATGTGCTCTTTGTGTATAGTGGGTGAGTAATAAGTAATTGTGGTATCATGATTAGTGGATGACATTAGGTGAGGGTTATCCAGCAACTGGTGAGGGTTATCCAGTATGGGCATCTAGAAAAGTGGTATTTAGAGTGGAGATAAGATGGGCCTCCCCGGTGGCGCAGCGGATGAGCGCTGGGCTGCGAAGCTGTCCGCAGCCTCTGCAGGGCCGGTTTGATCCCTGGCCGCCAGGCGAGGGTCCCACATGGCACGCAGACCTCTCCTGCCGCACCTGTTGTTCCCCTCAGCAGTGTACTTTGTCAGTCTGCCTGTTCTGTTCCCCGCTCTGGTGAATTCTCTCACCCTCCCGCGCTTCTGACTGTACCCAGTGCTTGTATAAATAAATAAATAAATCTAAAAAAAAAATAGAGTGGAGATGAGTTAGAATTTTCCTTGAACTCACTGGGTAAGATGTCCCCGCTTTTATCTCACTGAGTGGAGGGACTGGTGGGGCCCACAGGTTGTTTCTGAGCATCCTGTGGCCTTGCCATCCCTCCTGGTGCTTGCTGGGCCTTGGCAGGACTGGACAGCCTCACTCCTCTATGTGTGCTCAGGGATCTGACCTTTGTTGGTATCCATGCCACTAATGGCTGCCGAGAAATGGCCTTGAAGTCTGGGAACTGAACCATGGGCTCTCTTTTTGCTACTTTTTTGCTACTTATTGCCTCTTTTGATATGATCTACTGCCCTGGGGAAGGGATACAAGAATGAATGTTGCCCCATTTTGTAGACAAGGAAACTGAGGCCAGGGGTATGACTATTTCTGGGGTCTGATCAATGAGCAGTTTTTAGCTGGGAAACTCAGGCTGAATTTGGGCTGGGCAGAGAGGCCCAGGAGTGGGCCTGTGTCCTGCTCACTTAGGAAGGCCCCACCATGGGACCCTGGCCCCTTTACTTGCAGGCCTTGGTCTTCTGTTGGTGCCTCCAGACTATTGGACCTACTTCCATTTGGAGGGTTTCCCCCCTGCTTTCCTGTCTCTGCTCATCCCAACTCTCGAGTCCCAAGTGGTCAGGAATTGGGAGTGGGGGAAGAGTGGAGCTCTGCCCTGGGCCTGGGGATGGGGTAAAGAGGGGGCTGCCGAATGCCAGCTTTCCCACAGTCACATGTGGAGGCTGGCTGCCCTGTGCTGGGCTGGGTGGCACAGACTCAACGCACTGCCTCGCTTTACACATATTCAACCCAAGGGGCAGGTGCCATTGTGATTCCCATGTTAGAGTGAGAACAAGCAGCTAGGGATGCTTAGCACCTTGTAGCAAGGAGGCCGTGGGAATGGAATTTGAAGCCAGGGTGGTCTGAGCCAAGAGCAGACTTCGCACTGCTGGGCGGCCCTGCCTGCCTCCTGGTAAGGCAGAGGGTGCCTTGTGCTGGTTGTGCAGCTTTGGGGCTGCTGCCCGGGTGCTCTGCCCTCACGAGGCCTGCCTGGGCCCCTGCCGTCCTGACTCCTTTGAGGCTCTGTCTTTTCCCTGCCACTCAAGAAAGCAAATTAGAAAGGCAGTGGTGAAAGAGTTGTTGTTACAGGAACCTCCCTAAATCTGCTGAAAATCTATAGAAATGGTAAATTGTTCCCAAATTTTAGTACTGATCTGAGCCATAGATGGAAGACACACACATCAGCCTACTCACACCAGGGGCCCTGAGAAGAAGCAGGTTCGGAGCAGCAAGCACCCCTCCCCTCCCCTGCGTTGCCTCTCCTCTCCCTCTGGCGGGGGGTAGGTCACAGCAGTGGCCATTTCTTTCTTTTCTTTTTTTAAAGATTTATTTATTCATGCAGTACAAGCCAGAGGTGTGTGTGGTGGGGAGAGGATTCACCAGAAACAGAGCGGGAACCAGAACAGGCAGACTGACTGAAATACACTGCTGAGGGGAGCAGCAGGTGAGCCAGGAGAGGTCTGCCTCGCCATGTGGGATTCTCGCTGGCCGGCCGGGATGGAACCTGCGCTGCAGAGGCTGTGGACAGCTTCACAGTGCTGCGCTCAACCACCTGCGCCACCAGGGGAGGCCCAGCAGAGGCCATTTCAAGGATGAAGAAACAGACTCCATGGTAGTGACTGTTGCTGTGGGTGGAACCGTGCTTTGCACGCGCTGGTGGTGTGGGCCGGGGATCTCAGAGGGTCCTACATTGGGAGCATGGGCAAGGGTCTTGAATAGGGCTTAGGGGCCGAGGGGGTCTAAGACCCCTCAAATGTGGAGGTTCTCCCTATCCAGGCACCCTGCCTTTGGTTCAGAGCCCTTTGCTCTGATCTGCCGTCCAGACTCTGCTGCTGTCCATCGAGGTTGGGGATGTGCAGGCTCACCATGTTTGTGGGGATACTGGCCAGGGAGGGTGGGATGCATGACAGGCTCCACCTCTTCCTGCCCAACCTGCTTCTTCGTGGTGGGTCAGATAAGGCTGGGAGGCCCTTCTTTGATTGTTCTGACCTGCATTGCTCGTTCTTCTGCTACTATGTGCTGCTGGGACCTCTTATCTCCATTTGAGAAATTGTGCTTCTGTTGACATGAGCCTTGGCCAGGACTCTCTCCTCCTGAACTAGGCCCGGTTCTGGGAGTCTGGATCCTTTTCTTTCCCTTAAGCTCGTGGGCTGGACTTGGGGAGGCGTTCTAGAGCATTAGGATGAAATCGCCTAAATGGAGTACCCATTCCACAGTGACAGTAGCCTCTGCCAGCTCATCTGAATGGGGCCAGTGCCCCCCACAGACAGGCCTTGAGAGAGGCAACACTGGGGTTCACCCTGGTTTCTCCGTGTAAGGCGTGTGCCGTCTTCTGGGGCTATGGCCGCTGTGCAGGACCTGAGCTGAGCCAGAGGGTGGCTGTGCTGGGCCATCCAGAGGTCCACTTCTGTGTGCTAGAAGGCCATTATCTCATGAGTGCTGTGGAAGTAGGCTCAGAATTTTACACAGGCTATGGCTGCTGTCCACTTCTTTTTGGGCTCTGGGTGTCTGTTGTGACAGCCTCTCTTCTTTGAGGATGCAGACTTGGCCTTGCTGCCCAGAGGAAGGCAGTCTTTAATCCCTCCTTTGTGTTGTCACAGGCTGGGGTGAGAGTTCACGAGAGAGGACAGTACCTGGCTGTGTAATTAAGTCTTGGGCTTGGCATGGAGACCCAGTTTTAATGCACTATCCCATTTGCTGCCTTTTCTAACCCACTGTCTCTGACCTGGGCCCGTTACAAGGTGTGGGCTCTGGGGTGGGTCAGGGGCCCAGCTGGCCATGCTGAGTCCTGCCGGCTTCTGGGCACTATGGGCTATGCCGGGAAGGGCAATGTCCACCTGCTGGGGGTGCCCTCCGTGATGGCTCTGCTGTGACCTGGCAGCCATGGGGCTGCGCTGCCCCAGGAAGGGGGTCTTCACAGGGGAGATGTCTGGGTCTCCTGCTAGCACTTGGGCTGGCCTTTAGGGTGGGCTGCAGCAGCCCATGGAGGAGGAAAGGGAGAGTGGAGAATAGTGTTCCCCAGGGGCTCTCTGGGGCTGTGGGGTCTCTTGATGACTAAAGTATGATTCCTGGAAGCAACTTCAAAGCTCTGTTTAAGACACCCTGCTGAGCCTCTCTGCGGCTTTGTGTCCTGACCCCAGGGTGTTAGTGGGGACCGTGTTCCCCAGTGGTAGGTGCAGAGGTTTTGGAATGCTGGACTTAGGTTCAGCAGCATATCATGGATGAGGGGCCCATTAAGCCCTGTCATGGTGTCAAGGGCATCCAGCTTGGACCCTCAGCTGTACAGACAGGCGTGGGTGCATGTCCACTCTCATTGTACATGGGAGCTGGGACCCAAGTGCCTCCACCCCTGCACGGCTCCCCTGGGCCCCAGGTGATTATCAGGGCCATGTGTGTGCACTCTGCATTCTCTGTGGCTTTACTTGCCTTTGGTTTTAGATTCATTGGAGGGATTCAGGGTCATTTCTTTTGGCCTCTGAGTGTGCCCGGGGGGTATGTGGCTGCGATGTAGCTTGGAGAGGCCAGTGACAACTCAGCCATTGGCATTTCCCTTCCAGAATAGTACTGCAGCAATAATGGTGACATTACTGAGGGCCAGGCTGTGCCAGCATCTCCTAACCCCTCGGTATCCATTAGTTTTTTTTTTTTTTAAAGATTTATTTATTTATGCATACAGGAGCTGGGGTACAGGCCAGAGGTGTGGAGGGGTGAGAGTATTCATCAGAGACAGAGCAGGGAACAGAATAGACAGACTGATGAAATACACTGCTGAGGGGAGCAGCGGGCGAGACAGGAGAGGTCTGCTACACCATGTGGGTAGCTCCCTGGCTGGGGATTGAACTCATGCTGCAGTGGCTGCCTATAGCTTTATCATGCTGCATCTTAACCCCTTGTGCCACCAGGGAGGCCTTGGTATCCATTATTTTAATCCTCAGACAATCTCCTAAGCTAGGGGTTATTAAGAAATCTGTTTGTAGGGGAGGAGGCTGGGGTAAGTGACAGGCCTCAGATCACAGCAAGGAAGTGATGATCCTGGACTGAGAAGTGGACCTTTGGCTGCCAGGCCCTCCATCATCCCCTCTTCCTCACAAGCAAGGGCTGACCTGAATCCTTACCTGGCTTATCCCAGTTACCTGAGCCACACAGTTAATGACCTGGGACCAGACTTTGGCCACAAATTCTGGGATGGCTGTGGGTGACTCCACTAACTAAGGCCCAATCAGACCCCTGCCTGGTCTGCACAACCTCTTTTTTTTTTTTTTTAAAGAATTATTTATTTATTTACACAAGCACTGTGTACAGTCAGAAGCGCGGGAGGGTGAGAGAATTCAGCAGAGCCAGAGGGGAGAGCAGAGCAGGCAGAGTGACGAAGTACACTGCTGAGGAGAGCAGCGGGCGGCAGGAAAGGTCTGCGCGCCATGTGGGACCCTGGCCCGGCCAGCGGCCGGGGATCAAATCAGAGCTGCAGAGGCTGCAGGCAGCTTCGCAACTCAGCACTCAGGGAGGCCCCTACACAACCTCTTATCCTGTAATGGACTCCATGACTAGGCCTGGCCCTCCTGTCCTTCCCCTGGGTGCCTGCCTCTTGCAGATCAGGGGTGGTAGGACAGTTCTCCAACTGTGAGGAAGACTTCAGGGTATAAAGCAACTCTTTTACGAATATGCACCCCATATAAAAACCTCAACCCAACAGAGAGTAGTTGGGGCCCTACAAGGTGCTGTAAGCACCCTTGGGGTGGCACATAACCTGCCCCCATGCCATGTGACCCACAGTTGTGTGTGCCTCAGAGAAGATAGACACACCAGGTGCTGGGGGGCTTCATGAGTTCCAGGCTGCCCTGGGTGCCTCAGCCAAAATAGGCAGGTTCTCCCCAGGCTCTATGTCTGTGGGGCTGCTGGGGGCCCAGAGGCAGGCAGAGGGTCTCACTCAGGCTGTCTGCTCCATGAGACCCAGCCCTGGGCTGCCTCGGGGCCTCAGTAAATGCTTGCTTCTAGATGTTTATTTTGGAGTTTAATGAAAAACAAACTGTGGTTAATCCCTGCACTTGCACAGGGGTGAAGATCTCAGCACCCTCTGGTGAGCAGACACCCCTCACCCTCACAGTGGTGCAGCAGCTCATCTGGTTCTGCAGCTTTGCATGTGCTGTTCCCTCTGCCTGCGCTGCCACCCCACCCCGCTCCTCTGGCCTGACCTGGTAACACCACTTGGCCTTCAAGCCTTGCCTGGATGGCTTTTCCTTCCAGGGCTCTCTCTGCTCCCATCATGTCTGAGCGGGACCCTTGGGCTCACGAGGAACCACTGACCACTGTATGGAACAAGCAGAGGGGCAGCTCCACCTCCCTTGGAGACAAGGACCATATGTCTTTACTGTTGGATCCCAGTGCGTCACATGGTCCTAACGAGGAACGACAATAACAGTAACGAGAATAAGCTCTCGGTACCGTCAGCTGTGTGCCAGGCCCTGCGCTCAGCGTTGACAGGTGTTTGCCGATGTGCTGCTCGCGCTAGCCCTGGGAGGCAGGCACTGTCCTATCGTCACTTAAAGAAACAGGCACAAAGCCTCTCACTTGCCTGTGTTCAAGTAGCTCCTGAGAACGGGAGCTGGGATCCCAGCGGGGCAGTCGGCAGTCAGAGCTGCTCTTCCCCGTGCACCAGGCTGCACCCCACGGGTGGCATTTGGAGACATGTGATCCATAAATACGTAGCCGTTGGATGAAATGGCCTTGCCCCTTGTCTCTAGATAAAGCTGGACTGAGGCTAAAGCTTCAAGGGGCTTAGCCACAGTCTCACGATTGGCAGCGAGCAGCGGGGATGCCAGCCCATGCTAGCCTGCAGCTTCAAGCCAGGGCTCACACCACTTGCCTTCTCTGTGTGCCCAGCTTCTCGCTGGGAGCCCGTCATCTCTGTGAATGTGTCCCAGCATCTGTCAGTTCCCTCGCCAATCCCAGCGCTGGGTTGTGGGCCCCCGGCTGGGTACCTCAGCAAAGAGGTGTTTGTGTGGATGGCTGTCGCCTGGCTGTGGCCGTGGCTGGCAGGAAGGCAGGGCTGGTGGTGTGGGGCGTAAGGTAGGGGGAGAGCCCATGCTCCTGCTTCTGACCTTGTGTGTGGGGGGCGCAGGGGGCTTCCTTCTGATGGGGCCCCGAGTTCACTTTTGACAGCAGCACTGTCTCGCTTCCTCCCCCGCCCCCCTCAGGGATGGATGCCAGAGGCTTCCGTGGCAGCCCCCTGCGGGAAAGGAGGTGCCTGACTTAGGAGGTGAGGTTTTGTTTTCCCTGCAGCCTGGAGTGAAGAGATGTTTGTGAGCTGCTCAGGGACCCGCAGGCCCCTCCCGCCAGCGGTGAGCAAACACTGCGCTGCAGGTAGAAGCTCGACGGTGTGGCCTTTTGTTGTACACACCTGGCTCAAACATCTCACGGGATGGGAGTGACCCTGGCCGTCCCTCCTCCCTGCATAACAGCACGGAGTCGGTTGAAACATTCTCATTTGGGCTCTGACAGCTGTGTCAGCTTCTGGCCTCACACGGAGGCAGAAGGCACGTAGAAAATGAGGTTTCAACCTGTTCCCTGCTGCCCTGCTGCCTGTCCGAGGCCCTGCCCTGGGCTCCTGCGCTTGTGTCCTCTGCTAGGCTCAGAGCCCCTTGTCACAGGCTGCTGGGTAGTCTGCAGACACAGAATAGCACCCACATCTGCAGAGACGTCCAGAGCCCTCTTCAAACAGGAGTTGAGAAGCTGGTGTCACCGGGTTAAGTCACGATACCGAATGCCCCGTGGCAGGCAGTGACCACAGCCAGCTCGCATTTCCTCATCCTTTGTGCCGAGGTCAGCAGCCAGCCAAAAAACGGGGCAGATCAAAGGTTGTTCTCACTGGCCCTTGAGCCTGGGATTGAGAAATCCATAATGAAGCTGTTCAGTGAAATTATTTTCAATAATTCTCTTTTGTACTAATAAGTCACGTCACCTGCTGAAAACCGAAGCTTTGCTCACCGTAGGCTTGTTATTACAATAGTAATTGGAGGTATCTCCTCCTCTTTGTAAACTAGCAGCACAATGGCTGTTGAATAAAAAAGGGAGCTGTAATTTATTTTAAGATTCAGGGATTTTGTATGTGCAAGTAGGCAGCAATTACGAAACAAATACTATAATTATAACCACTCTGAAAAAGTGAATGAGGCGGTAACTCACTGAGATGTGTTCTCTGGTTAGAAAATACGTTCTCTCATGTCTGAGCAGCCCCTCTCGGTTCTTGGGAGCCAAATCAGAGAAGGATGAAAAACCTGGAAATATTTCATCTCTCCCTGATCTGCTGAGGTTGCTGTGAGCCTGACCCTTTCACAGATGGCCTGGGATGGTTCTCAGACGTCAGGGGCTCAGGCCACAACTGATGGCCAGTGCAGCAAGGTGGCAGTTACCTGCTCTGCCCTCCTCCACCTGAACAGGTGTGGAGGCTGCCCCTGTCTCCATGGAAGCTGCTGAGTTCTGTGCCTGAGTGCCCCAAGCTGCCTCTCATTTGGTGCCCTCACTGGGCACTGCCAGACCAGATCTCCTGTTGGTGACCTGGGCCCAGGAGGTCATGCCACTTCTTGTTTCCCCTTTTGGAATATGCTCTGGAACCCACAATTAGAGCCCACAAAATGAGTTCTTTTTATCCAGTGATATGTTTTTCTAGGAGACAGTTTTAACTCTTGGTCATAACTTTCTCGAAGGCACCATTGAAACATCTGAGGACTTACTAGATGTTTTGAGCGCTTTCTGGAAACTGATGCTCATTTCCCCCACAGTTGGTTGGTAAGGAATTGAGAAGTGTTGAACACAGAATGACAATGTCCCGTCTGGTGACTCGGAGCTGGACCCGGAAGCCAGGACCCAGTGTTTTAATCTGTGGGTGTCGTGCAACCACTCCAGGCCGCGTAGGCTCACTGTCAGTTCTTGCAGACGGAAAGAGAACTTTGGAGCCTTTGGTAGGTTTTGCAGTCCTTTAATGCTGAGCCGGGGGCCATATATACAGGCAGGCAGGCAGCAAGGGAGCCCTGAGAGGCAGAACAGCAACTCCCTGTGCTCTAGTCACACAAGTGATACATGGTTGCAAATGCAAGGCTCATCTGTTGTTTGCTAGATGTCCCAATGGTGGAAAACATGGCATTTCAAGGTATGGGCTGTCCGCTGTGTGGGAGGCAAAAAATAGCCTGATTCACTCATTTTCCTCAGGGTGGGTCTCTTATCGCCACATACAACCAAACTCAGGATTCTGGGACCCTTTTAATCAATAGATTGGTTGGACCTGAGCTTTAAAGATTTGAGAAAAAGATTTCCACAGAAGCATGTAGCAGAGGAATGGACTATGCCCTCTTGACTAAGAAACAAATCATCAAAGCAAAATTGCTAGTAGGACTTAGACTTCCTGAGGTCAAGAATATGTCTGTTGTGTCTGTTTTGTTCTTTGCTACTTCTCCAGCCCCTGGAATAGAATCTGGCATGGCATAGATGCTCAGTGAAGAGCTGTCCTTCAGGATAGCCTTACCTTAAGTTTTTCCTGTTGTGATTCACAGATTGTAGTTGTGGCAGATCTTTGCTTAAACTTTCCAGTCTCTTTGGGTAGAGTTAGCCTCCGTTGGCTAATGTTACCATCAGCCAGAATTTATCCCTTAATCGTGTTCGCCTAGATGTGTCTGTATTTACTTATGAATATAAGGAGCAAAGATGGAGGTGCACTGAGGGCTTAAAGCATACATTTTAGACAGTATCATAGTGGAGTGTGTCCTATTGTTTGCTCTCCTGAGCTCATGTCAAATATGTAACTAAGTAAATGTAACTGGTTTTCAGGAGCAACTGGGACTTGCCAGTTGCTGTGTCAAGTCAAGGCACTGAATCACCCCACTGTAAATCATGCTCCTGAATTGGGGCTGTGGTGTTTGCGTGCAGTCGAACCCTTCTTGTCCCCGTGAGACGTGTGCTCCAAGGCGGCAGATGGGTGTGTTTGTGTATCAGTGCTTTCTTTTTAAAATGAACTTGTAGAGAATTCCTGTTTGAGGGGTAAGGGCATGACTTGGCATTGGTCAGGATAGATCTGGTCTCCTGCGGGTGTGGTTGACCTCAGGTGTGGATGTGGGCGTGTCAGAGCCAGGCTCCTCACCTTCACACTCACCAGGAGGGCAGCTAGCAGCAAATTGGGTACTGCTGACCCTGGGCGCCATGTATCCGGGAGCAGAGGTTCAGGTCTCCAAGCCTCTACCCCTTCGAGCTCTTGTTCGACGTGGTGTGGCTGCTTCCTGTGAGGCCACCTCAGGACCCTTGGTTCTCTCCTCTCTGGGCCAAGGAGCAGTTTCCCAGCCCTCAGCTTTGTTTGGGCTGAGTGGTCAAAATAAATACCCAGCACATCCTCTTAGGCCTGCACGGGCCTTTTACTCTCCCTCTGAATGCCCTGGGTTTCATCATCATTAATGGAGCTATTGTGGGCTGATAAATGGGAAGGAGGCATCAAGGGGCTGAGAGGCCTTGTGGTGACAGAAGCTGCCCGCACAACCTCGGCTTGGGCAGTGTGTACACAGAGAGGGTTTGGGCCCAGGAGGAGTGAGTCATGGCCAGCCTGGGAAATGCACAGGTGATGATGGATGGCCAGGGTGCTCGGATGCACCCCTGACACTATTTGCACAAACAGGGAACTCAAATGAACGGGGTTTTCACGAGCTTATATAAGTCAGTTGGCAGTGCATGGTGCCCCAGCTGTGTGGCATGATGGGACAGAGCTCTGCGTTCCTGCTTAGAAACAGGTGACTTTAGGAACCAGTTTACCTGTGTCAGGACTTGAAATGGTTTGCTCTGCCCTTCTGTTGTCATAACCCCCCCTGTCTCTTTGCCTTTCCCTTTGTAAAAACTTTCTTTGCAAAGGGATTCTTACAACTGGGACAGTAGGGCTACTGTTGCTTACAGCAGCCGCCCAAGGGGTTTGCTTTTCTTTGGGACTCTGACTTCCTTGAAAGACGCGTCAGGGAGGGGACAGCAGGTGTGTGTGACTGAGTGTGTTGTGAGAGCTGTGTGTGGGGGGAGGGTGCAGGGGCGGGAGTGGGGTTTGGCTGGAAACTCACCTCAGCACATTCCTGGGGTCACATTCCTGGCCTGCCCTGGCTCTGTGGGGACAGACGCTTCTCCACACCTGGCACACAGTAGGAACACCCTTTGTCCCTCCCGCCAGGCCCATGCTAAGGCAGGCAGAGCAGGAGATACCATCATATATGCAGGTAACAGTCAGAGGAGGGCGTGGCCCTGGAAGGGTCACCAGCATGCCAGAGCAGGGCTTGGACCCCCGCCCATGGCAGTGCCCCCTGGCACACTGCCAGCCTGGCCATGAGCCCTCTGCCTACCTGGAGGCTCAAGGGGCAGGGATGTCTGAGGTGTGGAGCCTGTTTTTTCAGACCACATCCAAGTGTGGGCCACCCCACTGTCACAGCTGGGGCTCCATGTCCTGCTCCTTCAGTGGTGGGGTCATGCTGGTAGTGACTCCTGTCTAGCCCCAGCCACTACTGAGTTTTCCTGCCACTGCCAGGACCGTGCAAACCTTTGGAAACCACCAACTTTTGTTCTCGATTTATCATTTATTTATAAAAGTTTTTCTCCCCCTTATTAAAAAGCAGTACATGATTATTAGAGAAAGTCAGGAAAAACCAAGAGGATGAAAAAAGTGTGACACGCTTACCATCCTGGTGCAGGCGACATGACACGCCATTTCTGGCGCTTGGGTTTCCTGACTTGCCGTGGGCGCCTGTGACTGTCGCTGATATTTCCGTGTCCGGTCTTCGCCAGGCCGTCTCGTCACCGTCGTGGATGGCTGGGCCGCCCCTCTGCGACCCCCTCGTCACGAGCCAATGTCCTCAGAGCCACATCTCTGCTAGCATTTATTACTAATACTTGTTGAGTGCAAGGCATATTTTTGTTGGGGTCAATTCTTAGAAGTGGATTTTCTGGGGTAGAGACTATGAATGCCTTTCGAGTTTCCACACTCATGGTGAAGATTCACGAAAGAGTGGACTGGAGTGAAAAGTAAAGGAGGGAATACAGTGAAAACTTAACCCCTCACTCTGACCTCTGAAATGACCACAGTTAACAATTTCTTAGGTATCCTTGTCGAAGGGGATAGGCATGCTGTTTTAATATACATCAGCTCCTAGCTTCCCCAACAGTATCATGGATTGTTCTGGTTAACAGCGTGTCCGGGGTAACTCCCACATCAGCGTCTGTTCGTGGAGTAGCTGTACCAGCCCCTCCCTAATCGGTGCACTTTTCTCCCCCCTTTTTTTTAAATTACAGGGATGTTTCAGTGAACATCCTCGTGTCTTGGTTTAGTTGTGCAAGTTGCAGAAGAAATGTGAGAAGTAGAATTACTGAATTGGAGAGTTATGCCCACTTGGGATTTTTGTGATGCTAGAGCGGTGTGCACGCTGGCACTGTCCATCTATTGGCTGATTAATAAACAGAAAGCTGTCTCTAGTCACACGCTGACCAGCAGAGCTTGAGAATGTCTGTTTTCCCAGTGTCTTTCACAAACTCTGTGGGTGATCAATTTTAAAAAAGAGAAAGGCCATTTATTAGGTAAAAAAGAAGGGGTCTGGTATTTGTACCTTTCTTTGCGTTCTTCTGTTTTTAGCATGTGCTCCTTCTCTTAGCTGAGATAGTGCTGCGGAGAAAGCATCTTGGGAAAAGCTTTGTCTGGCCTGCGTGACTAGCCCTGTCCTGCTTGGGGGACCTCCCTGGTGTATCTGAGTAAGCTCTTGCTCCTGCCCTGTGCCCACAGTCTGCTCTGTCCCTGCAGCGCCATTGCCCCACAAGCAATGGCGCTTCTGGTGAGGGACCTTCTGGTGTTGCAGTTTCACCCAGTGTTGTCATCCTTGCAAGTCGTCAGCTCCTTCACTCACCCCACACTCTCCCTGACCCCCACGTTCATCCCCACTCCTGCCTCTGGTGCCTGAGATCACAGGGTAATGGGCTTTGGCTGGTTTTGAAGGAGGGTGGGGATGTGAGTTGTCCTGCTGGGAGGAAGCCTTGGGACCCTTTCTGAACACAGGACGGGGCCTGGCTGAGTACCCCGCACCAGGCCCTGTGCTGGATGCCCCACGAGGATCATTCCTGTGACTCTTCTGTGGCCGATGGTGACTTGTCTGTCGCACTTTGTGCTCAAAGACCAAGCTTGTTGTTGCCAATAATCTATTTAACACAGGTTACAGTGAGAATTACAGTTTATAATAATATTTCACAAGCCAGGAACATGCAGGATAATATCTCTTAATAAGCCAATAAAGAAATAACATAATCCAAACCAATGATAGATTAATTACACTGTTGTTCCAGATAAAGGGGAGATGAAAGAAATAATGTCCAGCTTTAGCTGTGGTGCACGGCCTTTGAACAAGATCTCATTCCACATCACTGTTACAACACTGCTATGGAGGCTGCACATTTCCGCTGTGTCTGCGTGGGTTTCTCTGGGAACTACATTTTTTTCCCGCACCCTACAGACATGCACGTCAGGTTTGTTGGTGTCTAAATTGCCCCAATATGAGTGAGTGTGGGGGTGGGGACAGTTTCCATGGAAGGGGCTCCTGTCCAGGCTGGGTACCTGCCCCGTGCCCCGAGCTGCCAGGACAGGCTCTGGCTACCCGTGACCTTGAACTGGAGTAATCGGATTGGAAAATGAATGAACAATATCAGGAGTGTCTTGGGTCTTTATGTGGATGTTTAGTGATATTTTTGTGGATAGAACTATGCCATAAGAAGTTAACTGTTGTTTATATATAACTTAACCTATGCTAAAATGGGTTTTGTTTTATATCATTTTGCTTAAGGGTTTGGCTTTCAAGACCTGACCGGCAGTGCGAAGTGAGGACCTGCTGCCCCTTGCTCTGGGCTGACTCTGTGGAGGCAGTACTTCTAGCTCAGCGCTGGGGTGAGCTGCGGGGGTGTCCTCGCTGTGGGGGCACATAGCTAGTGGGCAGCAAGGTGGCCTGCTCTGAGGCTGAATACTCTGGGGATAATTACCTGCACCCCCACCTACAAGGAATGCCTCCCCAACACCGAATCAGAGGACCCTGCTCTTTCAGAGGCTCTGCATTGTTTGTCACCACTGCCCACCAAGAGCAGCGGGCCCTGCAGACACAAACTCTCTAGGTTAGCAAAGTGCACCTGGCCCAGACCCTATGCTCTCGAGTTACTGGTCAGCCCACTTGGTTTTTAAAGTTTTCAAGTTTATCGTGTGATGGACACCACTGCCACTACTCTGGTGTCCATGACATAATGATCGTGGTCCAGCCCAGGTACAAGTTAGGTCAGAAAGTCCTACAAGCCACCTTCAAAACAATTTCATCTACACAAGTTATTCAGAACAATTCAAACCACAAACAACTTTGTCCAAAGCAAACTTTCACGACACGGATTTGAAATCATAACAATCCAGCACCGAGGGCAACATTATTCTTCTTGCAGGGGTTCAGAGAGGTTGAGAGTCTTTCTGAGAGTCACACAGCATGTGGCAGAGCCCAGGGCCGACCTTCTTGCAGGCCTGTGCTCCTTCTACCAGTTATGCTGCTGAAGACAGGTAAAACCCCAGTTTATATCCAGTATTGGTCTGGAACACCACCACCAGAGAAGTTTTACTGGTCAAGGTCAGAAGGGTGCTTGAGCTTCAGGGTGCCAGAAAACATCCCCTCCTAACTGAGGTGGCACCTATCACCCAGCCTCCTAGGTATACAGTGGCTGCATCCCTTGCCACCTCCTTGTGAAGCAAAGTGAGTCTCTGCAGTGACATCATGGCAGGAAGGAAGAGTCCTGCTCCCCAGGGGGCAGACCCTGCTGGGTGAGGGCTTCTTGCCAGGGAGGATGGCCAGGGCTCCCAGCTCAACAAGCAGGGAGAGAGACTGCTCCCTTGTTTGGGGTGATTGGGACACCTGTACTCCTATATCAACTAGGTGACATTTTATTTCTAAAAAGGAAAGCAAGTTTGAATTGATTCCTTTAATTTTTTGAAATTTCTAAATAGTTCTTTTTTCTGCTTATGCTTACTGTCAAATGTCCAAACAATAGAGTATATATCATATCTGGGCATCAACAGATATTTAAAGGAATATTAATATAGAAAGTTTAAATTCCTTGGTCTATCTCCCAGAGGTCACTGTAGCAGGGTGAATTAAGTTGCACCGTTTTTTGTAGGCACGTGTGTGTGTTTGTGTGTGTGCATGCATGCATACACATACCTATAGACACACATGTATCCTTGTTATTTACACAGATGGCCTTGCATGATGCATATTGTTCTGCATTCATTGAATAATGTGTCTCGGGCATCTTTCCACAGCATCAGTAGAGAGCACCTTCCCTCCTTTCAGACATCTGCTTTGTGGTTTATCCTACGGATAGTCTACAATTTATTGAAGTCCTTTATTGATGAACATTTGGGAAGTTTCCAATTTTTCATTTTTTCAGTGTTGCAAATAGGATACTATTTTGAAGGATCTCTTTGAAATGGATAGAAAAAGTCTGGAGCACATTAACTTGATGCTTGGAAATCATTGATCACCTGTTTTGCAGAAGCCCCCGCTGATGGAGCCACTCAGAATTCAGTTTCCTTCTCCTGGGTCGCACTGCTTGTGACCTGCTTCCTCCTGCTCTACTTGTCCATCAGCATGGCCTGGTGGTTCCTTAGCTCTTTCCAGTAGCTGGCAGAAAGATTTCTCTATATTTCCTTTCCTTTTTCTGGGGTGGGGGACGGGAATGGGGAGAGGAATTTGCTTTTGCTTTTTAAATTTAGTTTTCACCGTTGCCAGAGTTATGCACGAGCATGTAGTACTAACGAGTTCTGTAACCATGTGAAAAAGAAGTCTCCCTTCACCTACATACTCATCTATTCCCATCTTTCACTTCCCAGTCACCCAATTTCAAACCTTTGAGCTGAATTTTTTTTTTTTGTATTTACTTCCATAACTACAGAACATGTTTGCATTGCTACTTTTAAACATTTCTTAGTTTTAAGTATTGTATCTTGGCTTCCCACTGTGGAGGGCGAACCACCAGCTTGCCTTTCTACTTCTTACCCACTTCTTATACACATTTGCTCTCATAATGTTCCCCCCACCTCCCAAGAGAGTTATAGGGTATATTTTGATAGATTAATATTCAGTATTTACATTACTTGGCCCAGGTCAGATTAAACGCTGAATATATTTCTTTGATTATGCAATCTTTTATTTTCTCCACAATTAATAATTGTTATTTGCTTAATTTCCTGTGCATTCAACATTATTTTATTTCCACATTATCCCCCAGGATATGTATTATGATACCCATGATGTGGTACCAGGTTTTCCTGAGGAAGCCTGTCTGGAGGCTTCTGACCAGCCCTGATCTGGATGGTGCCCTCTTTGCTTGGTTACATCCATAATCCTGAGCTTTCCCTTCACCACTCCTCCTGGGAGTTGGCTTCATATCTCTTCTAGTAGAATTCCCTGCTTGCTTTTTCCCAGGCCTTCCTCCTTGATTTACACCCTCAGTTGGCAGAGCACATTCTCTATGGCTTTCTGAGAAAGGGTGCACTGGAGGTAAAGTTTTTTTTAAAAAATCTTGTATATATTACAGACTCTTCCTTTTACCTTTAGACTTAATAGTTTGGTTGTGTATAGAATTCTAATTTGAAAATGATTTTCCATAAGAATTTGGAAGACTTTGCCCCTGACCTTTATCTCCTGAAATTGCTATTGAAAATTCTGATATCATTTGATTCTCCTTCTTTTGTGTAAAACCTATTGTTATTTTCCTTCTAGAGGCTTCTAGGAACTTCTGTTTCCAGTGTGTTGAGATTGATACTAGGTGTGATTCTGTTACCATTAATTTGCAGGGTACTCAATAGGTTCTTTAAATCTAGAAACTCAGGTAATTTAGTTTTTGGAAATCTAGAATTATTGATATTCTGATATCTTCCTATCCTGTGTTCTCTGTTCTCTTTTCTCTCTCTCCCCCTCTCTGTCTCTCTCTCTCCATCCCTCCCTCCCTCCCTCTCATTTTGGACTCTTATGTGGTTGATTGCAAAAATAGCCTGTTCCTCATATCTCTGTCCTTTGCGGTGTAACCTTGTGGTCTCCTCCTACTCTGATTCATGGGTCAGATGTGTGGTTTGCTTTCAGCAAATGGGATGTTGCTAATCATGATATAGATAAAGGGCTGAAAGCCACATGGGTGTTTGAGCTGCTTACTACCATCACCCAGAGAAGGACATGCCCAGGTTAACCCACTGGTTCTGGAGGGAGGATGAGAGACAAGTGGAGCAGAGCGAACCCCTAGCCAAGATTAGCAGCCACTCCCATGCATGAGCAATAAATACTTATTGTTGTATGCCACTCTACTTATTTTTACAAGGTGTTATAGTTGTTTATTATTCAATATTTTGTGGTAATAACTGACATATGTGATTATTTAAATGGTGAACCTCTTAAAACAATCTCTTAATTTTCTTTTCACAGTTCTTTCTGGGAGAGGCTCTCAATACCTTTCATCTCTTCTACTGAGTTTTTCATTTCACTGTCAGATCTTTAACTTCCAAGAACTCTTTGGTTCTCTGCATGTTTTTTTGTAGCATCCTATTCTTGATTCATGGAAGACATTTCATTTCTTATTAAATTACTATTTTTTTTAAAAATTTATTTATTTATACAAGAACCGGGGTATAGGCCAGATGCACAGGAGGGTGAGAGGATTCACCAGAGACAAAGTAGGGAGCAGAACAGGCAGATGACCGAAATACAGTGCTGGGGGGAGCAGCGGGCGAGACAGGAGAGGTCTGCTGCGCCACGTGGGATTCTCGCTGGCAGGTGGATCGAACCTGCACCGCAGAGGCTGCGGACATCTTCACAGTGCGGCGCTCAACTGCCTGCGCCACCGGGGAGGCCCAAATTAACTATTATTTTTAAAAGTTTTTCTTTCTTTGCATTGTCTCTTTCTTCCATGTTGCTTTTTGTTGTTTATTTTGTCCTTTAATGTTCATATTAGAGAATTTCCTCTAATGTCTGATAATCCTTTCCATTTGTGGTCACTGAAAAACTTGTTGGAAGCTCTGTGTGTGTTGTCAACACAACAACAATCCTTTTGAGGGAGCTCTTTTTGGTATGGTTAGCAGGATGACAGAAAAGCCTCCTGCAATCTGGGGACATTTGGGAACATTTGCTGCATTGCCAGCATGCTGAGAAGCTGATGGGGGAAGAGGCAGGGATCCTTAACATTCAGAGTATAAACTTTCACTTAATCCCCCTGTTTTCAGTATGGGGATCCCTGCTCTCAACTGTGGTTGGTAGCCCCAAGTCAGAGTCCCTCTGCTTAACCCTTCATAGAAAACAATTCTCCAGTCTTCTGCCAGCAGGGAGAGGTGGTCACCTGGCTGCAGAAAGCCGGAGTGGGCGTGTGTCTGGTGAAAGCTGATTATAAGGGCTTTCTGCCAGCCCTCCTGCTCTCAGCCTCACCTCTAATTCCTAGGACTTTGTAGAATTCTGTGGTGAACATCTGCTAGCTTTTTGGCTTTCTTCACTGCTGACTTAGGATTAGTTTACCTAGGTTTGGTAAGTCAGTTTCTGTAACCTTGCTGCTTTCTAGTTTTCAAAATGCTCCTGTTTCCTTTTGGATTTAGACATGCTTTTCTTTACATAGTGTTTTATTTAATGGCATGTCTTAGTACATCTTTGATAGTACATGATAGTGGTAAAAATTAAAACAACCCCAATTAAATGATCTTCCCTCATGATTTGTTCCCTCCATTCATAGCCAGTCAGGTAACCTTCCAGAAAATTTCGCCTTTATGAATTAAATGCATGTGTACCCTGAAACACTTACACATATAAACACATACACTTTGTAAATGTACATGAGATAATTTATTCTACACTATACTATACATACTGTATTGTATTATATATATTACACTATGTACATTATACCATATATGCTATTATATACACTAAACTACTATATTACATATACTATACTATGTTATATAGCCTACACATACTACATATATAATACTATCTACTGCATATATTGTAACTATATATACTGTTATATATGATATGTATTATTATAGATCCTATGCCATATATACTGTATTACACATGTTATACTATATATAATACTATATATACTATACTATACTATACTATACTATACTATACATTGGCTATTATATTATACTGTGTATTCCATACCATACTATATATATATATATACACTATACTATACCACGCTATGTATACCATAGTGTATATATATGCTCTGTACACTGGCATATGTATATACACACATACACTACAATATGCTATACACACTATACTATATACTAGCTATTATATATGCTATATATTCTATTAGATATTATATATGCTATATAGTCTATGCATACTATATATACTATACTGTATTATATACTATGTGTACTATAGAGTATATACATACTGTACACTAGTATACATACATAAACTACACTATACTGTACTATATATGCTGTGCTATTCTATAGCCTGTCTTTTATCCACAATACTAGATCTTGGATGTCTTTCAGTTATAAACCAGGAACTACTGCTTCCTTTTTAACAAGCTGCACAGTGTCTTATTTTAACCTATACACCTAGCCCATTATTATTGGGCATCCGGTCTTATGTTACTCTGAAGAGTGCTGCTGTGACTGTGTCTTTATATAGCTGGTCTTTCGCCTCCGCAGGTATCTCCATGTATTGGAAGTGCCGCACAGCCATGTGTGGCGAAGATATGTGCAGTGCCAGTGTAAGAGAGCTTTATTCCTGGCCCTTTGCTTGCTCCTGTCTTTATCATTCTCATTAATTGTTTCCAGTGGGTTGGGAGAAGATGGTATGTAGTTGCTGCTCTGTTTAGTCCTTCTCTGAGTAGTAGGGCTGAGCCTTTCTCTGTATTGTGGATATCATGTGTGAATTACTTGCTTTCTGTGCAGTATTTTTCTCTGTCTTCCAAGTGGGGTCAGACCCCAGTTCACCCCCAGCTTTGCTACTTGGGTGTCAAGGGCCCTGGGGTCCAGGGGCCGGGGGCTGCATGGTGACTGGGGGAGATGTGTTGTTGGGTGGCAGCAGAAGTATATGCCCTCTCCATTTCCTCCCCTTTGTCCCCCAAAGACACCTAATGGGGGTGGGCTTGCTTTCTCCCATCACACAGGCCGGCACTGACTCGTCCTGAGCAGGGTGGCCCTCGGGGTGCTTGACTTGCTGGGCTCTGCATGTGGCCCTGGTTCTGAGTGATTCTGGCACCAGCCTGAGTTTTGCTTTCATCGGGGTTTACATTCCACAAAGACAGTTGCCTTTTTTAAAAACCTCTCTAGAATTGTGAAATACAACACATATAGAAAATGTTCAGTTTAACAAATTATTATAAAGCAAATACCTGTGTAACCACGGAGAGACAGTTGACTTTTAACAACACTGTGGCCCTGGAGCTGGCACCCTGCCTTATCTGTTGGGTGAACATTCTCTCCTCCCCTCCCCCCAGCCAGCCTGGGTCTCTGGGCCAGCACTGGCATCCCTGAGTCACGGCGGGATCACTTCAGATGTTCCAGGTGTTGCGTCTGGTGTGGGTTGGGGTCTGAGGTTGTGACTGTGCTACACCCCCTCAACCCCGTTCACTGACCTGTCCTGACAAATTTAGAGCACATTCAGACCTCAAGAATTTGGGTGGAACCCCATGGAGCAGGGAAGTCTAGAAATCCAGAGAGTGAAGCTCTGGATTGGCCTGAAGACCAGGTCTGATTGGCTTGGGGCTTGGAGCCAGCCACTGAACAGTCACCTTCCATGGTGGAGCGGGGCCCAGGGCGGGGCCTGGGGGAGGACCGTCCTTCACATGAGAGATTCTCTCCTGGCTTGTGAGCAGCAGAAAGAAGATTGGGACTGTGCACTCTTCTTTGTCGCTCTCAGCTGAGAGGACGCTCCAGTCCTGGCGGCTCACCCGCTGTCTCACGCTAGCCCTGTGTGCATCTCCAGATGGGCATCCACCCCGTGACCAGCCTCCTGTGGGATGCACGCACCCACTGGCCTCAGTCCCTCACCCCCACGGCAACTCATGCCCACTCGCCCGCTGAGCTGCCTACACTTCCTTCCTCTCAGCAGCCCCTTTCTGTTCAGCCCACGTGGACATTCCCTCTGTCTACCGGGCACAGGTGATAGCAAGGAGCAGGATAAACTCAAACCCGCCTGCATGGAGCTTATGGTCTAGACCGGTGCTATATAACAGTTTTCTGTGACGATGGAATGTTCTGTGTGGTCCTGGGTAGTGCAGGGCAGGGGGTGGGCAAATAGGAAAAAAAGGCCCTGGAGCTGGAGCATGTAGGGCTTGGCACAGCTGTGGTAGCCAGGGAGCGCTTCCTGCACAGACGAGACCCGAAGGGTGGAGATGGGGGTCAGGAAGAATGGCCAGGAGGGAGGAACCACATGTGTGGAGGCCTGGAGATGAGAGCAGGCTCGTGGGTCCAGGAAGAGGAGGGTGCAGCGTGGCCAGGGATGGAGTGTAAGGGAGGCACCCTGAGAGGGAGTGGGGGAGGTGGGAGGGGCCGCCTCTGCACAGCCTATGAGCCATATGGAGGGGTGCTCGGGGATTGGCCCAGCCTGGGCAGCTGTGCATTTTGAGAAGATTGCCCTGTGTAGCTGCTGTGTGGAAAGAGAAAGGTCTAGAATGTGGGGCAAGATAGGAAACTATTGTGATTGTCCTGGTGGGGGGATCGGCAGCTTGGCATCGACAGAACTGTGGGTGGAACTGGCAGGGCTTCCCTGTGATGCGGATGCTGAGGGAGGGGGAGCAGGAGGGTCACCAGGGATCTGAGGCTTCTTGCTGGGGTGCCTGGGTGGTGGAGCCCTCATCCCTAGGACTGGGGAGGCTGGTGGGAGGGCAGGCTTGGAGGGGAAAGAGATGAGATCCTCTGGGAGAGCTCTGCTTGAGGCCTCTGGGTGAAGGAGTCTGGTGCAGGTCATGTAAGCTGGAGACTGCTGTGGGGAGTTGCCAGCATGGGGCCCACTCTCCCGCTCCTGCTTCTCTCTCATTTGCCCCACTAAGTTGTCACTTTCGAGTTGCCTGAACCACCCTAGCTTGGGGAGCACTTGGTGCTGACCAGGATATAGCCTGCTCTGTGTGTGTGTGTGTGTGTGTGTGTGTGTGTGTGTGCCCCTTTGTGTAGTAGGGGCTTTTTCATACAAGCCTGACATTAGAACAGAGGGTCCTGGGGGTAGAGGAGGGTGGAGGAAGAAGGGGCAAAGTGCCATTTGGCCCAGAAAGGTAAATTTTGCTCAGCTGAGCACACCGGGTGGTCCTGGAAACGCTGGGCATGGCTGATGGGAGAAGGGTCGTGCCAGAACCTGCCCTCTGCCTCATTGTGGTTGGGGCTTACATTCTGACCACCAGTCTGTGGCCTAACTAGTGATAGCAAGCTTCCTCTGGGGCACAGGAACATTGGCACACAAGTTGAAATTCAATGCAGGCCAAATCCAGATTACGCTATTTAGGTATGGATGGTGTCATCGGACCTTACAGGATGTGTGCCAACTTATCTGTCCCCCACCAGCCCTTACACCTCACCAGTCTGTGGACAGTCTGCTCTTGGCTCCAGTTTTTGGTAGGCAATCTGTCCATTTGGTGTCCTTTGGTAAAAACTGGCCATATTAAGCCATGTGGTACCTACACGGCCTGTTACTAAGTCTTCTAGATGGGGCTCTGGGTTAAGACTTTAGGCTCATTTTATCCTTGCCTCTGGCCATGCCACCTGGGACAGTCCTCTTGGCAGGGGCAGCCCACAGGGGGAGCCACAGGGGATAGTTTTGCTTTGTCTGGGCCTTGTTTGGGGGGATGGGAAGTTTGCTCCTGTAAAGAGAAGTTGGAGAAGGTCCTCAGGCGGAGAGGAAGTCTCAGGCCATGCGAGGAGGGTAAAATGTGCTTTTCCTTAACACATCCCATAGGCCACCATCCCAGCAGCCCACGTGGTTCTGTGTGGCTAGTTGTCTGGTTGTCAGCTTTTCCTGTGGGCTTAGGTACCTCTAAAACTGACCAGGACTCTCCCCCCGTCATCGCTCCTGCTTCTTACCTCCGAGACTTTGCTCAGGTTGTTGCCCTTGCTTACGACACTGTTTCTTAGGGGGGCTGGCCTGGAGGCCCCACCTTCCATAGGTAATGGGAGGGCCCGCACCTGCATGCATTGAGCCTTCACAGTGTCCCTCAGCTGCACACATCCTGCAGTTCAGATGACTTCATACTTCACCTGTCCACACAATTGATTCATTCGATTTGTGTGTGTCCCCGTGAGCCTGTCCTTTTCAGGACCCGGAGAAGAGTCAGGTTCCTGAGACGTAGCTCCTCATGGTGTCACATGGGTCAGGGAGGGAGTCGTCACCGCTGCTCCCAGCTACAGTGTCAGGCGGCTGCAAGGGAAGGTAGCCCATGCTTTGAGTCTGGGCATGGGGGCTGGGGAATGTTGCCTTGCAGTGCTGGGGTAGAGAGGGCTCCTTTGCAGCACAAGTCTGTAGGAAGATGGGAGTAGGGGTGTTCAGGTGGTCCATGGAAATGAATTAGGAGACTGATGAGAAGTGTCGGTCGGGCCTGGGTCCTGGAGGGATGGAGAATTCTTGCCAGTATTGAGCAGTGAGGTGTGTTGCTATTTTTTATTTTTTATTTTTTTTAAAGATTTATTTATTTATACAAGAACCAGGGTACAGGCCAGATGCACAGGAGGGTGAGAGGATTCACCAGAGACAGGCAGGGAACAGAACAGGCAGACTGACTGAAATACACTGCTGAGGGGAGCAGTGGGTGAGACAGGAGAGGTCTGCTGCACCATGTGGGATTCTCACTGCTGGCCGGGATCGAACCCGTGCTGCAGAGGCTGTGGACAGTTTCACAGTGTGGCACTCAACAGCCTGAGCCACCAGGGAGGCCTGCGTTGCTATTTTTTAAAAAAGATTTCATTTATTTATTTTGTGTAGACTTACTGGGGTGCAGGCCAGAGGTGCAGGAGGGTGAGAAGATTCACCAGAGGCAGAGTAAGGAGCAGAACAGGCAGATCTACTAAGATACACTGCTGAGGGGAGCAGTGGGTGTGACAGGAGAGGTCTGCTGCACCATGTGGGTAGCTCCCTGGCCAGGAATCCAACTCAGGCCGTAGCAGTGATAGTGCTGAGACTTAACCCCTAGGCCACAAGGGAGGCCCTAGTGTGTTGCTATTTTTGATAAGTGAACCTAAAAGTAAGATGGTACTATAAGTAAGATGATTTGGCGTGGGGAGAGGCGGCTGTGGGGAGCCAGGCAGGGATGTTCTGGTGTTGAGGAGAGTGGTGCTGAAGCCATCCAGCCCCTGGTCACCCCTGCCCAGGGTGCCTGTCCTTGCAGGTGGATGGACTAATCTCCATGACTTCAAAGGAGCCAGCCGAGTGCTCTAGGCCATGGGGGTCTTCTGGGAAGAGGGGGTGGGTGCTGCCTGGTCAAAGAAACAGGAAGTCATCTGGCTGGTGACTGGCTCATGAAATGGTTCCAAGCTGTAGTGCGCCAAACGTATCTGCTTGCAGCCTCAGATGAAGTGTCTACAAACCCACAGCACCCAGTCAATGCCTGGCTGGAAAAGTTATGTCAGATTATGACACACGACAAACTGTCATCATGGACTAAAACATGCCTGTGATCCAAGGGTAGCAGTCATTTCGTGGAACATTGGCTCATCTTTGTGATTTTCCCGGTCAGCACCTACACTTAATTGATACATGGTGGTGGACTCACTGGCCCGACCTGCTGATAGGAACCTCCACAGAGCACACATTGGAGGGCGGGGGAAAGAAGCTGGGCCCCCATGGGCATGGCGTGGGTAGGACTCTCTTTCACAAATCCGTGTGGATGGCCATACAGGGGTTCCTGGGAGTGTGGAAAGCAGCTTGAAGCAAGGCTTGGCTATGTTTAATATTGTTAGATTACGTGAAAAACAGTAAAAAATGCAGCTGAGAAAGTCACAGGTGCGTCATTCGGTGGGGGCTGCACAGGCTGTCTGTCTGGGGAATGGAGGTGGGGACAGAGGTGTGAGGTGGGAGCTGTGTTGCTGCAGAGCAGTCGTGCCGAAGCCGTCATGAAGTCCCTGGTGCCCGGAAGCATGTGGTTTGGGGCCCACTTCGGAGGGTGGCACCCAGAAGGCTGGCCGTGTGCCCTGCAGCCCAGAGGTTTAGCCAGTTGCCTGTTCAGGTGGTTCTGCAGCATAGTGGTGACCTGAGGAGACCCAGGCTTGCATTTCCCAGAGACGCCCAGTGGGCTGTGGGTTCCATTATTTCAGGGCCACACCGGATGCTTCCACATGGAAGGGTGGAGTTTTCAGTCTCTGCTGTTCAACTCCAGGTCATTCCCTCAGCATCATGTGTCTTAGCGTCAAGTTCTAGAGGTCCAGCGAGGCCACACAGTGGGCTGTGAAATTGTGCGCACAGTGTGGGGCACAGTGGGTCCTGAAGAGGGCGGCTCTGAGGGTGGGGATAATCCTGTGAGCCAACAGGTGCTAAGCAGTGAGGAGCGAAACTCTATCCCGAATTCCTGATGGTGGTGGGGGCCCACCCTATGGGCTCAGAACTCTGCTAGGGGTGAGGAGGGTCTTGTCTCCACATTCCTGTGACCCTTCATCTATTCCAGAGCTTGATGCAAGTGCATGCCTGTAGGTTCTGATCCCCTATGACAGAACAAGTGCAGATGTGGGAATTGGAGGTGTTTGAGAAATTGTTTTGCAGTGACCTTCATTTGCAGATGGGTAAGCCAAGGCCCACAGAGAAGTGGCTCACAGGGAGAAGATTGAGCTGTGAAGAGAAGGTGAACAGTGTGGTCAGACAGAACTGGGCCTTCTCCACCTGTGCCATTCCAGCTGGGTGACCTTGAGCATATGAAGTGGCCTGTCTGGCTCACCCTGCTCATCCGTTACTTGAGGGTTAGTTCTGAGGACTGGATATGACTTTTCACCAAGCCGGGCACGCAGCAGGCACTAGTGTTGTAGATACCCAGGGCCTGTGTCAGTGGGGTGGGCCAGGACAGGCTCCCGACCCCAGGCCATTGCTACAACTGGGCCCTGTGATGCTCTGCAGCCTGGTCAGGCCCCTGCTCCAGCTATGACCGCTGGGATGGGGACGCGGGGCTGTGAGCTGGCTCTGTTTGCTATCTTGTATATTGCTTAATAAGGAAAACATGGCTTGTCCTGGCAAACAGTGGATGTGGCCATATATGGGGAAAAGCAGTAACTTGGATATGATGAAGGACGCAATTCTGCACTCTTCCTATTTAAAACAAAAATCAAAGACAATATGGAGTTGCCACTCTTCCTTGTGCTGTTTGGTTATGGAGGAATTTTGGTTATAAATAGGCAACATCTTGCAGTATGAGCTTTAGAAATAGCTGTGAACTGTTTGGGGAGCAAATCCTTCCCGCACTCAAAAGAACTTGGCACAGAGCAGGAGTCCTTAGTGGATAGAGAGAGAGCGCAACTGCTTCCCAGCCTCGCAGAGCGGGGTGTGGGGAGGGTGGAGGGGGCACTTCTCTGACCCAGCCGTCCTCCTCGGGCAGAGCACTGAGCACCTGGGCAGGGGCAGGCTTGTAATCAGAGTCCCTAATCTGGGACCCACCTAGCTTCTCTGCAATGAGGCGCCGCTGGCCACCCCCCCCCCCCTTTCCTGTAACTGCCTGCTCCGTGGTGTCTGCTTCATCTCCATCCCTCAGCCATCCCCGGTTCACTCACGGACTCATTCAAGCCCACCCGGAGCTCTCGCTGTGCCAGGTGCTCCAGTTTCCTCCTGCTCCTCCTCCCTCCTTGCTGGGTGCTTCCCTCCTCGCCAGCTGCCCCAGCCTCTGTCCTTGGTCCTTTCCTTTTCCCCTGCGTACCCTCTGGCCCACTCTCCATTGCCTGGCCGTTCAGAGGGGCTGCTCTGCCAGGTCCAGTCCTGGCTCTAAAATGTCCTGGCTGTGTGACCTTGGGCAAGTTGCTCAACCTCTGTGTGACAGAGTTTCCGCACCTGTAAGCTGGGACGATGACAGTGCTTGCTTCTGTGGCAGTTGTGTTCACAGACCAGTTCGTCTCTCTAACGCTTCTGTTGGGTTGTCGGAAAAGGCATGATTTTTTTCTTATATTTTCCATGCAAAAATGCATCATGATTTTTCAACAACCCAAAAGAACAGTGCCCGGCAGAAGGTGAGCACTCAGAAGGCTTAGGTGCTGCTGTTCTTTGATGCCGGCTCCTGGATCCCTCACTAGCTGCCGGCTCCGTCTGGAACTCCAGAGGTGGCCATCCAGTTGCCCCCAGCAGCCTCCATCCAGGCAGTGTATTCAGGCCCAGCTCCTACTGTGTGGCACCAAGTGCTGGGACAGGGCCTCGAGGAGGACACAGCCCAGGTTGTCAGGTATTTCAGGTTGAGGCCAGACTTGGGGGCCCTGCTAGGTGACTGGCATCTCCCAGGCCCACACCTGAGCTCTGGCTATGCCCCTGTAGCCTCTTCTAAGTGTGGCTCCCTCTTGGGGGCCAGCGAGGCCAAAGATAGGAGAAAGAGACAAGAAGGGCCTAGGTTTCCAGCCTGAGTGTGGAATGGTGCCCCCGTTGTGCTTCTGAAGTATTGCTTGGTTCTTTATTGGATGCCCATGGTCATGGCCTTGCCTGGTCTGGCCTCACCGCCACTCATCCACCCACACGGTCTCCCTGCAAAGGCTTTCCTACTACTTCCTCTCACTCATCACCTGCCTCACCTGGCCAAAGTCAGGCCAGGCCTCTGTGTAAAGCTCCTCAGAGGTTCCCCACCACCTAGTGCTAGGGTTTATGTGTCCCCAGCCCTGCACCCCTGCAGCCTGTCCTTCCTGCTTAGAGATGGTCCAGAGCACCAGCCTGGTGAGTGTTGACTTCCCCTTCCTCGTGTTTGCTAGAGATCAGCCCCTCAGGGTGCCGGAATAACCAGGTGCTGCCCACCTGGGGAAGGAGGGCTGGTGCCTGCGTGGGCTGCCACCGGAGGCGGGGGCTGATGACCCACCATGTCCCAGGCCTGGGCTGTCCCAGTCAAAGTGGAATTCCTCAAAGATCAGCTCCCCAGGTCTGCCCCTACTCCCCCCCCCCCCCCCCCCCGCCTCGTTCCTCTCTGACCAGAAGGGACTCTGCCACCTCTTGGGACCTTTTCTTGGGCTTGTCCTGTGAGTTTCTTCCCTGAGTTCCAAAGTTGCCTTTGCCTGTTTCCCAGCTTGGACCATCACACCTTCCTGAAAATGTCTGCAACCCTGAGCCAGGAGCTGCTATGGCTCTGCTGTCAACATGAGTACTTGCCCCTCTGATCTCACCGTGTGGAGCCCCTCTCCCCACCTGACCAGGTTGTCCCCTTCGTCTCTGCTCAGAAGAACAAGTACAAGCTGGCGTATTTAGGTCTCAGCTCTGAGCCTTCCTGCCCAAATGGCTGCTTCCTTGGGGTGGGGACAGTGTTTTCTACCTTGGTTTCTGCAATTAAGACTTTCTTTGGAGAAAACTGGGGGACCCCTGGGCTGGTCGTTTGAGCTCCCAAACTCCTTGTCAGATTCTTCCATGCCCTGGCTCCTTCTGTTCCCCTGAGCTGCTCTGTGGCTCCCATGCTGTGGCCTGGTCACTGTTGTCCAGCTGCACATCAGTGGCAGACTCAGAGCCAGGTGACCTGCAGCCCTCAGGCTTGGCCAGTCCAGCAGACTGACCTGTGTGTGCCTGGGCCTGAGTGTGGGGCCTGGATGGAGGGTTCTGCCAGGGGTTGGCTTGGCTCCCAAGCCACTGTATTAACACCCAGAAGCTGAGCAGGTGCTGTCCTGTTAACTGGGGTTCCTCCTACCTGAGATGTTGGAGCATAGCCACAGTATAGCTGCCCTCTCTGCTTCTCGGCAGGGGAGGTTGCGGCCAGGGTGCGAGTCCTAAGCCCCTCGCCCTCCATCCCAAAGCACGGTGCTCATCCAGTCTGAGAGTGTGCCCCCCTTCTCTGGATGGGGTCCCCTGGACTTTGTGGATACCCCCATCACTCCATTCCCACTCAGTGGACGAGGCTGAGCTTTTTCATTGTTTTCTGAACGTCACTTTCAAACATCCCTACCCCTCCCAGACTGCATCCTGCTGCCACTCCTGTGACATTTGCTGATGGGGCCAGGGCCCTCCCGGCGCTGTGCCCCTTGCATGGACAGCGGTGGTTGAGGAGTCGTGGAGTCTGGATTTGAATCCCAGTGTACTTGCTGTGTGACCTTGGGCAGGTATTTGACTTCTCAAAGCCCAAGTTTCCTCATCTGTTAAGTAGGGATGCAGATGGACACGTAGTACCTACGGAGTATTGTGTGCCTGGCACAGCGAGTGCTCAGGAAGAGTCGGCTGGGAGAATGATGGCGCTGGTGTGTTTCTGTCTACCTGGCATTGCCCCTGTGTGTTCAGAGGGGTGAATCATTCTTAGGGGAGAAGAATGTTTTCTAAGCAAGTCATTAAAAAAAAAAAGTCATGGTGGTAGGAAGTGGTCTTGTTTGGGCCCAGATCAGAATCCAGATCAGTGTGAGGTGGTGGTGGGTCTGAGAGGGGAGGTTCCTAGCCAGAGGGACTTGGGGGAGATATAGAGTCTGGGCACAAATAGGCGGCTCAGGTGTTTCTCATCCTAGCTGATAGAGCAGCTGCGATGGGGGGGGAGGGTCTCCCCAGATATGTGAAAACTAGAGTCATCCTTTATTTTTCAGCCATTCAAGAAACACTGGTTTTGGGGTCTTCTGTGGGAACTGTGAGTGGTAGAAGCAGCAGCTGCTGCTCAGTAAGCCCTTCATGAACCTTGGCAAGTATCTTGTATTTCACATCATTTGTATTCTCATCAGCACCCGGTGCCTCGTTAGCCCCGGGGAGGTGTTGTTGCCTGGTGGGTTTGGAATTCATCAACTTATAAATGCACATGGAGATGGTTTGGGGATGAAGTGGGCGTCAGGTGCTTGTCTGTATGCCCTGGCAGCCACTGGGAGGGGCGGAGGGGGTCATGTCAGCACAGCAGGAGGTTTCTCCCCAAGCCAGAGCCATAGGGGTGCGCCAGCAGTACCAGTACCGAGGGGTAGGGCTTAACATGACAACTCGGATCTGGTGGTAAAGATCTGGCAGGGCTTCATTCTGTGAGATGGGAGAAGGTGCTTTTGGGCAGTGGGGTGGGAGGGGCGCATCCAAGTGGAGTGGGAGTGGTTCAGCGCTCTCTTTCCCTGAAAGGCTTCCTGGAGACAGAGGGTGAAGGGCCTGGAATTAGACACTGGGATGTTGTTCCTTCTGCAGGACTCTCTTTGGGTCCAAATCTGCCTCCTTTCCAGTCCTCTGAGTCCTGAGAGTGTTCCAGGAGCAGGACATATTTTCCTCATCCGAGAAGGACGGTGATTGTTGGTGGAGGGCCCATTTTGGAGAGGGAAGCACGTTCTGCTTGCCGTTCTTGTGCTTGTAGGTTTGTCCTTTTTGTGCTGGGCCTGGTGACATGATGCTCATCTAGCAAAAGGGCTAAACTTATGATGCTGAATTCACTGGCCCCTCTCTGTGTGGTCAACAGGTCAGGCTCTTTGTCATCCAGGATGCCCCCCGGCTCCTGCATCACTGTGGACATGCAGGAGGTGCCTGCCCCCACCCTGCGCCCTGCTCCACCTTCTGGTTCTCTTCTCTGGACCGTCCTGCAGCCCTCCTGACGCGCTTGCATTTTCTGAACACACAGGCCACGTCATGCTGCAGTGCTCCTTCTGCTCATGCAGATCCCTCTGCTTGACCCTCCCTGCCTCTTCCACTGTCAGTGTAGCTGAGCCCCTGTTGTCCTTACTTAGACCCGAGGAGAACCCTGTAGGAGAAAAAGCAGGGGCTTTGGAGTCAGCTAGATGCAGTGCTGGAATTGGGGACACTTCTCCTTGGGTGCCTGCTACCAAGGAACTGCGAGTGTCTCCTGGCTTTCCAGAGGAGATGCTGTTTGAACGAAACTCTGGAGGTGAAGTGAGAGGTGACTAGAAAAAGAGAGGTGGGAAGAGGGAAGCTGTAGGGTGAGCAGGGCCTAGTCAGCCATGGGCCTTGTAAAAGTCTCTGCCCTAAGAGCAGTGGCAAGGATTCTGTGCCAGGGTGGGACACAATCACTTTGGATCCAGCAGATGAGTAGGACCAGAGAGGAAGCTTAGAAGGCCTGTGAGGATGGGCAGCTGTCCAAAGGAGAGACTTGGCTGGTTGGGAGAGAGCCATGGCCTTGGAGACATTCCAGAAGTCAGGTGGTGATGGGTGGGCTGAGGGCAATGAGGGCAGGGGACGTCTGGGTTTCTCGCTCTTGTGGCAGGAAACATGCTGGTATGGGAATGGGTTGGTGGCCCTCACCTTACAGACCCCACTGGTCTGTAACCTCCCTGGAGGCCTCCCTCACTGGCCCTTTAGTGCCCAGAAGATTTGTTCCTGGTTGAGTTTGGAAAATTAGTTCCTCGGCCTCTGTCTGCCTGCAGACGTGACTGTGGACATGTCCCCTTGGTCGCCAAGGCTTTCTACCCTGGGGAATTGGTCCCTGACCCCATCTTCTGGAGGAGGCCCAGCTTCTCCCAGGCAGGGTTGGTGTCCTTAAGTCTCAGGCAGAGCCAGCTGGGGGTGGGGCTCCCACCACCTCACCAAGGCAGGCACAGGGCCGGCCTCCCTCCCGGCTGTGTTGTATCCAGTGGGAAACATTTAGAATATGTGAATGTAAGTGGCTGCTGGAGAGAAATCTACGGTTTCTCCTATTATTGGGAGAGAGCTAGGCTACCAGAGGCTACCAGATGTTCTGTGTCATATAACGTATGTTTTATGGCAAATGAAAATATATATAAAATCTGTACCCAAGAACTCCCTGCTTGCTTAAAGGGGGCTGGATCCTTCTTTTTATTCTTAACCTTTTCAAATTTTAGGTAAGAATTCCCTTCTAGGCAATGAACTTATCTGCCAAGTTGGGGCCCAGAGGGAACCCTAATGGGGGACTCATAAACCCCCTCTTTTGAGGAAATCTTGGGGCCGAGGCCACATTCAGCCACACATGTTTACACAATAGTCTCTCTCAGCTCTGAGGGGCCATTAGAGTTAATTGGGTGAATAATCTGTGTTTAAAAAGTCCCCAAATACGTATTTACATAATCCACACTTTGCCCAAGCCTGTTCAAGCCTATTTGTGGGATCTGGAGTGGATCCTGGGCTTCATCTTCCCCTGTGCTTCCAGAGCAGCTTCTCTTGGTGACTGTCCTTCGGTGCAGATGGGGACAGCCGCCTGTTAGCCATGCGATCTTCCTGAGCCGCCCCCAAACCTGATTTGTGGATCACTGGTCCTGGGAGATGCTGTGGGAAAAAGGTTCCATGGCCTAATAAGTTTGGGAAGCACTGCATCTGCTCTTCCTTGGAGATTGCTTGTGGACTTAATTACACCACGGCACTAAGAAGTCCTGCGGTGGAGAAACTGATTCAGCTTTGTCTGATCCAGCTTCATTCAGATGTATCTGTGTCGAAGCCTCTCCACCTCACTATCCTGGTGAATGCCCCACAGAACTAGCCTCCTGGAAAACATGTTGGGAGACAGCAATTTCACTTCCTTTCTCTGCAGGGGACATTTTACATTTTGGCCATTCACACAGACATTGTGTTTGCTGCTCGTGGTTGAGGCTGCTGTGTACAGGTAAGTCTGCTGTGCACACGCCACCCCCAAGAATGTTTGTCACGTGACCACAGCTTGCCCGTGTCCTTAGAGCAGGCAGGGAGACTCAGCATTCTGGGTCAGGGCGCCCTTACACACTGCCCGGCCCCGTGCCCCTTGGTTGCTGGGATCCCTTGGTCTCTGGGGGTCACTACTCCCACATTTGCCAGGATTGGCAAATCCAGATATGTCCTGAGAATAGAGCTGGCATGGAATAGATCTGGCCTCTCGCACTCGTGCTGGCTGCCGCCTCGCTGGCGCTGTGCCTTGTCCCCACGTGCTTCTCAATCAGGGCTACACCGGCGAATCACCTGGCAAGATGAAGAAAGAACCAGTCCTGATGCTCCCATGATGCCCAGCGCCCAGGTGGGTGGGAAACCAGCTGGAGTAGGTTCCCATCTCCGCAGGTGATCGCAATCTGCAGCCCCGTGCAGTGGAGAACGTTCTGCGCAGGAGCCGCCCAGGCGAGCTGGCGTTGTAGGGAGGGCAGGAAGGCAGGCGTTCCTGGCTCCACGCGGGCCTCGATCACAACCGCGTCTGTTTGCCCCCGAGAACCAGGCAAACCCACAGTCCTGGCCAGGCAGCGTGGGCTCTGTGGCAGCCCAGGGGCGAGGAAGTGGAGCATCCTGCTGCGTTTTCCTCAGGCGCTTTCGTGGGGTGAAGGAGGAGGATGACCGCCAGCATGTGGGCCTCTTCCCGGGATCAGGTACCACACCGTGCGCCGCCTGCAGGCCCTCACGGCCCCCATGAGCTCAGAGTTCCATTTG
This sequence comes from Talpa europaea, assembly GCF_964194135.1. NCBI lineage: Eukaryota > Metazoa > Chordata > Mammalia > Eulipotyphla > Talpidae > Talpa > Talpa europaea. The sequence continues at coordinate 29,278,916 of NC_140080.1, forward strand.
CAGACATGGAAACTGAGGCACAGTGGTTTTGCAAGGGGCCCAAACTCACACGGGGGTTCTTGAGTGGAGGAGCAGCCATTTGACTCCGGAAGGGTCCTGGCTGAGCGCGGGGAAAGCCTTGTTGAGCAGGGGCGGGCGCGTGCGGGCCGCAGGACTGGGCTGCGGGAGGAAGAAGAGGCTTGTGCGTGTGCTCTCGGATGACGGGGTTGGCGGTGTTTGCTCTTGGGGGACTGAAGCAGTGGGGTGCTGGGGCCAGCTGCCCCCAGCCTGTAGTTGGGACTTTCTCACACTCTGAGCTCGGCAGCACCCTTTTGGAAGCCTGAAATCAGCCACAGTGTATTTACACCACAGAAATTGGCAACTGCAGCAAGTCAGGGCATTTATTTTCTCAGACAATGGCTGTTCCACTTTTGCCAGCACAGGATAGCACAGGACAGGACCCAGCCTTCGAGGCCCAGATCCTTCTGAATGAGGGTGCGGAGAAGCCAGAGTCCTGGGAGAACTGATTGAGGAGCTGGGCGATGGAGACCATAGTTGCATGAAGGAAAACGAGGTGGGGGAACGCGCCTGTGTGACTTAGGGCAGTGACTTAGCGCAGCGAGGAGACACGGTTAGTGCAGAGTAAATGTCTGTTTCTCTTAAAATTGGGGTTGTCGAAAAAATTAGCAGCAGAGACTGGGATAGTGTTGAGGGAAGGGCAGGGACCATTCTACACAGATCTGTGAACTGACGGGGAAGTTTTGTCAGAGCTAAGCAGGCCATGAGCTCGGAGGTTCACAAGTTGCAGTTTACAAATCCTGGACGAGAACGTCATTTGTGAGTTGTCTCCTCAGTCTGGGTTGGCCTTTTGGAGGGGGGCGAGCAGGGGCTCCAGCAGTGCAGTGGTTAAATCAGAATAACAAGGGGTGATTTATCTCACGGCCCCAACATTCCCTTGCTCACTGCTCCGGCTGGCCCTGCTAATGCTCCCGGGTTGCAAATCTACCTATTTGTCAAGTCCCTCTCCGCAGCCTGGCTCTCTCTGGCTGCTTGCGTGGTTTATTAAAGAGGCGTTTGCTACCTGTCATCTCAAACTGCCTTCTTTATCCAAAACAGAATAATAGAGATATCTCCCTCCAGGGACACAGGATGCAAATGCCCGAGGACAGGTTGCCAATTTGCCGCGTGTATTAGGGGAAGGAAGCTGTCAAGGGAAACGGCCAGGATCCAGGCTCTTCTAACAAGCTCATTTCTGGGTTGAGGGGAGACCTGGGCTGCTCGAGTTTGCATTACGTGGGCATGCGCCTCCGCTTTGCTACGGACAGCTGTCAGCAGCAATCGTTTCTCCGCGGGAAACAAAATTGGCTTTTCTTCCTTCTCCCCCTCCCCCAGCCCATCCTCCGGGCAGCAGCCGGGCCCTGCCAATAACTGTCAAGAAGCTGTCCAGCTGCAGAGCTGTGGCCCGCACTGAGTGGGGTTGTGGGTAGTGAGCGAGTGCTCAGCAGCCCCGGGCCCTGGTTTGCAGCCTGTGGAAGTCTTGTCCTGGGGCAGCCTTGTTTTGGGGGCGCCAAGCAGAGAGGGCAACTTGTCCTGGGGGCCACCGAGCATAGATGCCCCTCTGGCTACCCAACCCAGAGGGATGTGCGGGCCTCCTTCCTGTGCAGGGATCCCTCAGAATTGGAGCCCACCATTAGGGACCATACTTTGGCTTGACTCCTGCTCACCTTGCAAGGGGGAACTGCCCCGGCTCTGGGACCATTCATGATGACACTCCAGGCCTGGCGACTACTTGTCCCCAGGAGGACTCCTGGCAGTAAGATGACGTGGGTACAAGAGAAGGATCCCACCATAACTACCAGGGGAGCCCTTCATCTCCATTCCTCACACAAACCCTGTCAGCCCCTTCAACCCACCCCCCCCCCCCCCGCCCACCAATTTCACAGGTGAGAAAGCTGTGGTCCTGGCAATTGGTGTCTAGAGAGTTGGCAAGTGCCATGCTTTGGACTTGAACTGGGGACGGATGGTGCCATTTCCTACATGATTCCACTCAGGGCTGTGCTAGGCAGAGGGTTCCCAGGGCAGAGAGGGCTCACTTCTCTCTCCTCTGGGTCAGCCTGCAGTGTCACACCCCTGTGGGTCCAAGGCTGTCTGGCCACCCTGGGGGGGCCCGCAGTGACTTTGGCCACAGGTCGATAGTCAGACTCAGCTGTGTTTGAGGCCTCCTGGCTCCCTCAGAGTCCTCATAAGCAACAGGATCCCTGCTCCCCACCATCCCTCCCTTCCACTTCACCCCCACGTTGCCTCAAGACTGTGAGACCTCAGGCAGGGACTGAGTGCACTGAGGTTCTCTGTGAGCATGTCAGGGGTTTGTCCTGGAACTGGGCAAAGGTGACCCCGGTATGTGGACACACCAGCTGGACCTGTGCCGCAGCTTGGAGACCAGGTTTGGCCAAGGAGGGCCAGAACATGTGGGGGAGCAGCTCAGTGCAGCGCCTTCCTTGAGTGGGAGCCGGACCACACTTTGGAGTTTTGGAAATGTACCTCAGGAGAGGTTCAAGGCCCTTTGCCTTTGGCAGGGAGGCCCCACTGAGCTGTGACCACCAAAGGGCAGGAAGTGGCTCTGCACTTTTGATTGCTTACCCACCCTGTGTTTTTAGTAGGTGCTCAATGAATGCTTGCTGCAAACAGGGTAGACTCCTTGGAGGAGGAGGACCTGTAGATTAGTGGGGTTTCAGATATTCTGGGGCTGGGTTTGCTGCCCTGACCTGGGCCTGCAGGGATACTGGGTTGGGACTGGGTTTGCCCACTGGTTAGTGCCTCAGCTTCACGCTATGAGCTGCCTCATGTCCCACCAGCTCGTGGCACATTCCCTGCAGAGGCTCTGCCCTCTTGGTTGCTCAGACGAATACTGGGTGACAGGGGCCTCTGTACTCCACCACCAGATCATTTGAGCTGATTGGGAGGTCAGTGGCCTTGGAGTCCTGTGGTGGCCGGTGGGCACGTGAGCCTCTTGCCAGAGTTCCTTGCACAGAGCCCATGTTTCCTGAATACATCTTCAAAATGGCGGCCTCCAGGGTGAAGGGTGCCAAGTGCAGAAAGGGAAAGGGGAATAGTTGGGAGCTGTTGCCCACAAGTGATATTGGTATGCTTGTGGCTGTGCCTGCCTTGAAGTGGGACATTGGGTACCCCAGTGATTCCCTCTGGACCGACTTTCTCTTCCAGTGCTTGGCGCGCGGTGAATACTCACATCTTTGTGGACTGTGCCTGAAGATGGCGGTGCCGGGGGTCCCTACGTCGGAGGCCGCGGGGGTGGAGTGAGAGGGACAGGCGCGCCCCCGGCATGCGGTCAGCACTAAGTCAGTGCTCATCTCTCTTCTGCTGGAGGTGGGGCTGGGGGAGCTTGGCCTTTGCCCCTGCCTCTCGTTTGTTCTGGCTTCCTCGCTCATCTACTTTCCCTCTGCGCTGGACCTTGCTCCAGAGCACAGATGCTGTAATTTCTCTGGGGGAGATGCCCCAGGAGCAAATATCATGGAAGTCTCTGGAGAGATGTGTGAAGGCCAGAGCTGGAAGAGCCCCCAGAGGCAGCGTGGAGCCAGGGACCGGCTCAGGAGGAGGAGCAGACAGACCTGAGGCACATCCCAGCTTTATGCCTGTCAGCCGTGTGGCTGTGGGCTGCACACTTCCTCTCTCCGGGCAAGCGTCTTGGTGGTTTATCCCTTCGGGGCTCTTATGAGGTCAGAATGAAGGATCTTTGCACAGTGGCAGACTGTTTTTATATCTGTCTGTTCACTGTCACACTGTGAGCGAGGCGCTGGCCCCTTGGGTTTTCCAGTCCTCTTGTTCCGTCGAGAGGGTACCGCGGGCTGAGAGGGGAACGGGGCTCACCTGTTGGGCACGGCGAGGGCCCCGAGGTAGCACTCGAATTGAAAACCTCACGCCTCTCCTCCCGGATACTCTTCCCTGCCTCCGCGCTCTGGAAGCACCATGAAGGGGAAGGCGCAGGTATGTCTGCAGCGGTCAGTGAACCCCCCAAGTACTGACACCTGCCGCTACCAGTGGTGACTCTGTCCTGTTTGCAGGACCTGGTCTGTTGGAACCAGGGCCTGCATGGAGGGTTTTCTGGACCTTCCAGACACCCCAGAGGGAAATGTGAACCCCACTGACTCGCCTCGCTGCCTCCCTCAGGGCGGGAATGCCCGGGCTGGCCGGCTGCTCTGTCAGGGCCGAAGGAGCCCCGCTTGGTTTAGGGAGAAGCCATGGCGGAAAGGCTTGTGCTTTAGGGGGAAATCAGCCCCAAATAACTCCCAGATTCAGGCCTGAGTTGTGCAGGTGAAGGCAGGTAGGAAATTACAGCCACTTGAGGCTCTCTCTCCCAGGGACTTGATTAAAGCTGAGGAGTGTTGGAGCCGAAATAGCTGGGAAAAGTGCCCTTTGATATGTTCATTTGGTTTTAATTTGGGGGGGCACAGGGCAGCCCCAGCTTGTTTTATTTCTGCTTCCTTTTAGCGGCTTTCACTTGGCTCCTACCCCCCATTTCTACCCCCTCCCCTGCTGGAGTTTGTGAATTTCAAGGTCAGCTGAAAGTCAAACTTTACCATGTTGGGGATGAAATGCAAGCAGATGTGGCTGGTTGGGCTGATGGCAGCCACACCCTGGAGCCTCGCTCAGTCCTGTGGGTGATGCCGGGCGAAATTAACAAAGTCTGATTGCTTACAACTCTGGGTTTCCATCTCGAGATTCAGATTTCAAAGTGAGTGCCAATCAGGCGTGTGTTTATCTAGGGGTGTTGAGGGAAGTGATGGGGCTGAGGCAGGTGTGGCCGCCTCATCACGACGTGCCCGTGGAAGCAGGAGGATGCCTGCGTTCTGGGGTTGGTCTTGGTTACATGGCCCCAGCTGGCCCTTCCTGGCTGCTGGAAGGGATCAATGGATTCTCATCACTGGCCATATCACGTGCCCATCCAGCTGCCTGCTCCCCTCTGCAGTGGGCAAAACTGTTGGCAATATCTGCCACGTGACCACACCAGGTTCACCGTGACCTCAGGGAGAAGGTCAATTTTGACTCTTTCCTGGCATCACCCACACCCTCTGTGAGTCACAAAGTGGCCCAGCCGGCTGCCTCCTGCTCCAGGTAGACGTGATCTGGTGTAGAGAGGAGCAGCTCCCTGGATGCCCAGCTGCCCCTCAGCCCCTCGGAAGGACTGGGGGCCAGTCCCCCCACTTGGGATCTGTGGGTGGACTATAGAGCTTCTCTGTGGTGCACCTGAGAATCCACCTTCCCAGCCTCATGCTGGGATAGGTTTATGGAGAACAAGGAGACCCAGCAGCCTTCTGTTCCTTTCTGTGCCCACCAGTTCTTCTGGGACCCACTCGCCCCCTCCCCCCAAAGCCCAGCCACAGGACAGAGCAGACATGAGCACAGTCAGAGGCAGGAGGGCAGCAGGAGGGGCGTTTGGGAGTCAGCCCTGTGTTACACCCCAGCTCCACTTTGGCCTACTTCCTTAGCACCCCTAAGCCTCAGTTTCTTTGTCTGTAAGAGGGGATAATGGCACCTCCTCAAAGCTGCTGTGCAGACGAGATGAAATGGTGCGTGTAAAGTGCTTGGCACAGTGCCCTGTGCGTGGTGTTCCATAATGTCCCCTATTAGAGCTGTTGTCCAAATCTGGCGAGAGCCTTTGGTGAACTTAGTGTGGGGAGAGACTTGCCTGGCTCCCCTGGGGGCCTGCTGGCTTCGTTGCTGCAGAGCCCAATTACCCAGCCTTCCCTTCAGCTGAGGAGGCCTGCCTCCTCCCCGGGGTCCTTCCCAGGGTTCTCGCCCCAGCTCGGCGGGGAGCAGAGGCGGATGTGGATGGGAGTTAGCCTGAAATCACCCTCTCCACCCAGCCTTTTTGAGTGGCAGCAGGCTGCAGAGAAGTGACGTGGAAAAAAATGTCCCTTAAATTGAGGAGTTGTCCAAAATGAGTCTGGGTTTCGCAGCACAGTCATTTTGGGATAAGAAAGCCTGAAATGAGAAAATTCTGAATGCAGAACAAAGCAGAAGAGCCTGCCGCAACAGCACATGTGAGTCAACCCGACTCGCCTCGCAAACAGCCTGCCTTGTTAAAATCAGTCCCTTGGTGCGGGGGGATTAGCGCTCTGCAAACTTCCATCCCAGGCCTGCCTGCATTTTTACTTTCCCTGATGCATGCCTTTTGCTGATCTTCCTCCCTTCACACTCTGGGGGATTTCCCGCACATAATGGGGGCCACTCCCATTGCTAAAATGATGGAGAGGTTTTTCTTTTGCTTTGGGCAGAAAATTAGTAACTTGTGCTGGGAATACAGAGCAGCAGACACTATGGGGAATGGCTCCAATGGTCTTGTACCCTATCATGGCTATTTTAGGAATGACCCTCTCTAAGTAATTAGGTTTCCCAAGGGTCATTCCTATTGCTTCTCTTCCTCCAGGAAGCCCCACTTGGTTTACTCTGCAGATTTCTTGCCTCTACTCTGGGGTTCTGAAGAGCAGCAGAGACAACTATTTACACATGGCAATGTGCAAGCCCCACAGGGCCTGCCAAGTGTCCAGCGTGGATTATGGGCTATGAGAAGTATGTCCAAGATGGAGCCACACCCAAAAGAAGGTTCTGGTCCTCCCTGCTCCCATTCCACTCTGCGCCAGTTGGAGCAAGACTGGCTGGCCAGCCGGGTTGTGGAGCACAAACCTTTTTTTGCCTTCCCTGTTTGCTCCCCAAGTGTGAGCTGCTCATTATTTCTCCACTGGCGGGCAAGTGGGAAAGGCCGCGCCGAGGTGGGGGGTGGGGTTGACAATTACCATCGCCTCACCACCATGCACTGCCTTGGATGCATTTTCTCAAATGGTGAAGCCCACTTCGGGGAGAGGCAATTTGTGGGGAGCTCAGGGCAGTGTAATTTATGGGCCCCCTCTTGCCCAGTTAGAAGTGAGGTATCTGTAACTTAATTTAATTAGCTGGATTTAAGCTGCGCACATCACCAGAATGGGCCCAGAATCCCAGTAAGCGGGGCCCATTTCTCTCTTGAGCAGAGCACAGCCAAAGAGGAAGAGGTCTAAAGTTACTTCATTCATTTGGATCCTTTGGTTACAGATGTCTTCCAGTTTGAAATATAAACCCACTTATTTTTCTTAACAAGAATCCAGCCCACCAGCTACAGTGTTCTGCTCATGCATTTAATAGGAACAATTGAACGGAGCTCAAATTATCATAGCTTAATGCTCTCCAAAGCAGATCCAACTGCATCACGTTTTTCCTACAGGGAAGGGAGTCCAGGGTGGGGAGAAGCCACCAGCCTCCGGAGTGGCCCTTCACAGCCCAGCTCTGCTCTGCAGCGCCTTGTTGGTTGAGCTTCGGGGGTGCAGGCTGTTGGGCTGGGGGCATTGAGGGGCTTGCACAAGAAAGGGGCCGGGGCAGCAGGTGACCCCTAGGTGGGCAAATCTCTCTACATTTTTAAAGGATGGTCAAGGGGAGAAAAAGCTGGAACTGGAAGGTGACCGTGAAGTAGAGATATATTCAGTGGCCGCAGCAATCAATGGTGGTGAAGTGGCTCTCTCATTTTATGGTTTCGGGAATGAGGGCCTGAGAGGCTGTGACATAAATTGCTCATAATGGACCCTGAGCCCAATTTTTCAGATGTTGCAGAGCACAGAGGGCAGGTTCTGGTGTACGATTCCTAGGTGCAGGGCCCTGGACCAGATAAAATGCACAGATTCTAGAGGGGGCAGTGAAGAGAACTCCCTCCCTCCCAGCCACCCACTCTGGGGTTAGCTTCTTGATATTTTTAAATCTGTAAAGTGCTCTGATGGCTCATAGAATTGCTAGTGACACCTGTGAGAATTATTCCACGATGCAGCCAGGTTGCTTGAACCCTCACCCCAAGGCCCTCACCTGCAGATGGAAGCTTCCTGCCGGAACCTAGGCATCACTTTGAGCTCAAAATGACAAGAAATCTGTGTTGGCAGATCCAGGGGTGGACTGTGGGTGGCCTGGATTTGAGCCACTTAACTTTCCCCAAAGAAGGCCCTCATGTGGCATGGCAGAGTGCTGCGTTTCTGAGCTGTCTCCTCTGGTTCTGGTCTTCAGCAGTCCAGCAGCAGGCCTTCAGGAGAGCCCCTGGGAGAAGTGTGGGGACAGTGGGCAGCGGGCCAGTAACTTTTCAGCCATTGTGCCCCAAATAGGAATTGGAGAGGAGATTGACTCCTGGGGTCTTCCCTCCCTCCCTTTCTGCCTGTCTTTTTAGAGCTCCATGTAAAGTCATCAGGAATCCCAAGCTGGGTTTGGCAATGGTGTTGCAGCTGTACTTTGTTGGGAAAGCCACTGGTGATGGCAGGTGCTGGACACCCCTTATCCTCACAGGGCTGGCCCAGAGGTTCATGGGCTTTGCCCAGTGCCACCAGAGAAGCAGTGCCAGTCTGTTGCCAGTAGACACAGTGGTTGTAAAGGCAGTGAAAGTGTTCCAGAAGACCACTGTGATGATCCCTTTCCCCCGGAGGGTTGCTTGTCATCCGTTTGTTATTTAACAAAGCAAATGGTGCCTTTGCTCTTCAATCCCAAATTGTGATGTTGACTACTTCAAAAAAGCAGAGTGAATATTATTCCAATATTTATCTTAGCACAAAACTAACATTTCAGGGCCCGTGCCCATAATTCAAATGTTGATGGGGAACACATTGTGTGAATGTGGTGCAAATATATACAAGGGGGAAGTTGCTTATATTTAATAGGGAATCGTGAAGTAAACATTTTTGAATAAAATGGCAAAGACTTGGGTTCTACGAGTTGCAATTTCTCAGTTGAACATATTTAACTGGCACTTCTTAGGAGCCATCATGTGGGCTGAGGGTCCAGAAGGGTGAAGGCTGAGTTCCTGTGGAGGGTGCCTCCCTGAGTCTGGGCCCAGGGTTTCATCCTCTTGGCAGTGCTGGGCTCGTGTTGACCTAGCAGCATCTGTGGCTCTGGGAGGTTCCATGCAGCTCCTTTTTCTCTGCATTTTTTTTCTTCCACTCTAATGCTCATTAGTGGCAGGCGCCCTTATAAAGGCAGGTGGGATGGGGCGAGAGGCCCCTTGTTAAGGGCGGTAGCCTTCCGGCTGCTTTATAAGAGTCACGCTCAACCCAAAGGCTCCCTGTCCCGGCGGCATCCCCCCCCCCCCCCCCCCCCCCCCGGTGGGAAGGAGAGGCGTGGGCCTCCTGTGGTCTCGCTCTAGGAATTCCTACGCAATGGAAACCACCGCTGCTGCTGGCATCTTGCATCAGGCAAGAAGGGCTCGCCGACCTTGTGTAAACACTCAGGTGCCTGTCTGTACAAATGTGAGGCCCTGACACTGGCAGCTCCATTTCTGTTACCACTGCAGGGTGTGGACATGTGGGCACTCGCAGTGCTTCTGGAATTCTCTAGCCTGTGTCTCTCCTGTTGGGGAAGCAGTTGTAGGGCTGCCACCCCAGAGCCCCTTGGCCCCATGCTCTTGGGGTCATCGCTGGCTGATGGGTCTGCAGAGGTGGAGGGGTTCAGTGAGGCTGTGCAACTGCTCCTGGGGCTTCCATTTTAGATCTAAATCCATCTTCCCAGCAAGGAGACAGCTGTGTGACTTCCCCAAAGTGAAGAAAGACACTTTGGATTTGCCTCCATGGCTCTGTTCACAATTTGCCTCCGGTGTCCCAAAGTTTCCTTTCGTCTCTGGCTGTGCTTTGGATTTTTGCTTTCTGAGAGGCAGGATCATATGAGCCTTGGTGCCCCACTTTCCAGGGGGTAGAGATAAAGGGACACGTACCTGGAGGAGTTCCGGCACAGGCAGGACCTGGCATCCCATTGGTGTGACATGCTGGCATGGGGATGGCAGGGCGGGGAGGGAGGAAAAGTTAGGCCAGTGGTGGCTCCTGAGGAACCACAGGAAGAGGAAGGATTTGGGACGTTATGGCAGAGCTGCAGAGGTCATTTGTTTCAGGGATTCAGCTCTGGGGCTAGTGGTGATAATAAATAAATGGAAAATTTTAAAAAGTTACAAAGCTAACATATGCCATAAACGGTTCTAGTTACCTTAGAAGTATTTGTTCATTTAACCCTCTCAACAAGCCTGTGAGGTGGGTATTTTCACATGCATTTACACAGATGGGTGACCCCATCGTGTGCTGGGTGGAACAGCCCTGCCATCTGGCCCAGGCGGTCCACTCCAGGGCGTGCGCCTTCAGCCACCCCGGCTATGACAGGGGGTGCTGTGTGGAACGTATTTCTGTTACAGCCTTTTCCTTGGGGCCTTGATTATGGCTGAAGACCCCGGCATAGGCAGCTTCCCTGTGCTCAGGCAGTACAGAAAGGCTCCGGTGCCCTCCCGGTGTCCAGACCCGCCACTGTTAAAAGGGCCGAGTGGAATTTCCTTTCTGGCAGAGTCTGGGACTCACTGCTGCTCACCTCCAGCTTGCCATTCAGAGAATGTGGGGCCAGCTCCGCCCAGCCAGATCTGAGAGCCTCATCCCGAGCGGGGAGGTATAGCTGTGCAGGGGTTCGGTGACTGAGTTGAGGCTACACCAAAGCCTCTCCTCCTGGCTGTTTCCAAGACCTTACCAGGAAGTAGACACCACAGAATTTTCCTCCCCAGCCCCCTGGTGCTGCTCTTCCTGCCATTCCTTCACTATCTTGAAGGCAGACAGTAACATGGCTGCCTTGGGCCTGAGAAGAAAGTGGTGGAAAGTCTTCTGGACACACAGGTGTGTGACCCCACTGAGGAGAGAGGAGGGGTCTTCAGGCCCAGGCTGGGCGAGGAGGAGAGAGATGGCTGAGATGTGCGTGAGGAGGGAAGAAATGGTGGTGAGGATGGATTGAGACATACGTTCTGAGCATCTTCTGAATTAGGTATCACCAGGAAACCTCTCGATCTTGCCAAGGTGTTTTAGTTTGGGGACATTTGGGCAAAATGGGCGGATGCTTCCACCAAACGGGCAGTTGGGAAACACAGCTTGAGGTCTGGGGAGCACTGAGTCTTTGTGGGAGCTGGTGTGAGGATTGCTGGGGGTTGGGGATTTCTCAAGCACAGTGAAGTTGAAACTGAAGCGTAAAACAACACCCTGGGCTGGCTGGTGTGTTCAGGGATGATGAAAGGTAGAGCTTCATATATAATGTTCTCTGCTTCAGAAAGTCCTTCTGTTCTTCCAGGCTCCTGGGAGCGGGCCAGCCATGTTATGTGGCCGGCAGCTCTCTGCCGCCCAGGGAAAGGGCTCCCTGTGTGTAGTTTCTGAGCTGGAAAGCCATGGAGGAGGAGGAAAAAGTGAGAATGTTTGTTGAGAGTGTTTAATTTTTTGTATCCCTATACTGGGCCCGTTGCTGTTACTGTGTTGTGCTGGAGAAGGACTCGGGGTGCCCCCTGTGCTGTGGAGTAGCCCCAGGTCTCAGCTGTGGGGGCAGAGGGACCTGCGTGGGGCTGAGGTGACTGACTTCCACAGCTCGCACATCACCGGGGCAAAGAGCATGCCTGGGTGTCTCAGGTGATAGGAGAAAGAAAAATGGTACTTGGTTTATCAACAGAATCACCTCCTCTGACCATGGAAACAGTAGGTGTCAAGCGGTAGTGGGCAGGAGAGGCAGGTGTATGATGAGGTGTCTTCCCGGGGAGGGGAGAGAAGGGGTTGGTGCCAAGGCAGGAGCTGAGGGGCAGTCCAGTCCCTTGCCCTCTTTCCTGGCCTCAGCTCAGCTTATCGCCTGCAAGGAGCTCATGGGGTAGCATGGGGCATGGCAAGAGGCCTGCTTGCCTTTGGAGGTGCATCATCTCTGTCTCTTTGCAGATGTCCCTCCTCCAGGACGCCCTGGGTCCCCAGCCTCAGGCTGAGCACCCAGCCCCAGAGGGGTAGGGCCCTGCACCAGCTCTGACTTCTTACCTGCCTTCTCCTCCCCAGGGCAGGCTGTCCTGGTCTGTGTGGAGAGGGGGTGTCCACAGTGACTCTCTGAGGCCTCTGGGGTTGCTTTTGTGAAGTTAGTGGTTATCGGTGCATTTGCTGTAGTAGTTGTTAACCCACACGTGAGACTGCAAGTGTTACAAGCAAGGTAGGGACCCTGAGCTGAGCTGTGGGTGGCAGCAGAGCATGGTGGGGAGAGCAGAGTCATGGGCTCAACTGCTTGGGTCAAAACCTGACTCTGCCACTCAAAGGCGGAGGCCATGGGCTTGCTGCTCCTCTTTTGTCTGATTGGGGCCATGCTGGTCCCTCTCTCTAGGGCTGCTGTGAGAACTCAGTTAATGCACAGGAGATATTTAGAAAGTGCTTGGGCTTGTGGTTCATACTCTGTGATGTGAGCTGGTATTGTTACCGCTGATCACTGTTGTGGTTGTCAATGTTATTTTATGGAGGACACTGACCATGTGATAGGAGGTGTGCACGTAGCCAGCCTCCAATTCCGTGTTCTTCCTGCAGAGACAGTCCTGGACTCGTGTGTCAGCTGGGCCCTTGGTCTCCATGTATCTTTGGGAAGATCTTGGCTGGCTGACTGTTCAGTTTATCCATCTGTACCATGAAGTACGTAATACTTGGCAGAGTCATGAGGTTAAAAATATGAGACCTATCAGGCATAGTGATTGGCAGAGAGGAGGCCATCGGTGGCGGCCATTGTGACGTTGATGTTGGCACTGCTGACATTACTGGCACCTGTGAGCTGCTGGGGGTGGGGCCCTACGTGGCCACCTCTGGTGCTGGCCAGGGCATGGAGGACATGCTCTACAGACTTGGCAGGATCTCCTCTGAGCTGAGGGGCCGTCCCTCTTTGGGAACACTGCCTTCCAGTGAGGCAGAGGCAGATGGGGCTGCTGCTTGAGGAGCTTAGGTTGCTAAGGATGGTGTTGGGATTTCTGACTGCATGGTGTCTGACAGCTCCTGTTCTGGGGAGAGTCTGGGGAGAGGCAAGGCCTAATGGGTGTTGAGCCTGATTCCCTTGTTCCGCCCTACAGGCGAGGAATGCTAGTGCCCACCCTCCCACGGCCTGGTACTTGGGATCTGTGAGTTCAAGGCAATCTCCACAGGGCCTGCCCTTGCTCCCAGCCCCATGGCCCAGCTGAACTGTGTTCCTACTTGGAACCTGGGCGACCTCAGTGGGACTGCCTCTGGCCTCTAGAGTCACCTGGTGGTGACAACCCTCAGGAGCAGCCTCTGGGCAGTGAGGCCTGTTGTGAGAAGATGGGGAGGAGAAAGGAGAGGCTTCTGAGGGCCCCACCTGGAAAAACAGATTAGGTCTCCTGATCCTAGGTCTCCTGATGGAACGTGGGGCTATAGGGTTGGGGGCACTTAACGGGGCAGCAGCTACACAATAGTGTCCCCAGACTGGTGACCAGAAGACTCTAGTGTCCTGCGAGAGCAAGAAGGCCCTGTTGGAGCAGCCTCCTTGCGGGGAAAACTAGGGCTCTGAGCCCTGGTCTTGAACTCCTGAGGGGAGATACTTCTTTGGCTGTGCAGGAACACAAGCAGAAGTGGGGGTTGGGGAGCTACAGCTTCCCAGTCACGGTTGTGGGGCTGGGGGCTGTTTTTTGTGAAATTAGATCTTTTGCCCTGTCTTTTGCTCAAGGAGGTAAAATTCTAAGTGCCGGTTCTTTCTCTCCCCAGTTAGTGTGTCCTCAGTTTTATTGTGTAGTTGTGTGTATTTTCCCCAGGGCCATCCCTATGTGGGGGGAGTAGTACTAACCCCAAGCGGGTTTGCTATTGGTACCACCGCCGTGAACTTGTCATATCTTGTGCACCCCTCTGTGCTTTCTGCGTGCTAACCCCTATGAGTTCAAGACCAGGGCTCAGAGCCCTAGTTTTCCCTGCAAGGAGGCTGCTCCAACAGGGCCTTCTTGCTCTCTCAGGACACTAGAGTCTTCTGCGTGCTAACCCCTATGTGCTAACCCCTTTCTGCGTGCTAACCCCTCTGAGATCAGTGCTACCTCCATCTTACAGAGGAGGAAACTAAATTCCAGAAACCTAAGTGACTGATGTTGTTAGCGGTTGTTAATCTTTTTTTCGAGAAACATAATTCCAGTAAGGTAAACGGACTCAAACTCAGGACTTTGTAATGGCAAAATCCATGTCCTTCATCTCTTGTTTTCTCTTGATCTTTCTCGTGTGGTAAAACAAAGGTGAAGAGCATTTCCTTTCTTCTTCTCCTCAACTTCATTGTCCTCAGAGCCAGCACCGTGTTGGGGTGATGCTGGTACAGACCCCTTCTCCTTGGGCCAGTGCCCTTTGCCGTCCTCTTAGATCATGTTAACTGTGGCCCACTGATTAGGCCCGCTGAGGCTTTTGTGTGCAGGCTTGCGGACTCTGGAAAGCTTTCCTCCGCCTGTGGGACCCCAGTGATAATGCAGCTTTGCTTGGGAACGTGGCCTGGGTCTGTGATGAGTCCGAAGGAGTTGCTGTCCTGGCAGCAGGAGCTGGGCCTTCCCCAGCCCGCAGAGGCACAGCCTGCCTGACTGCTACTGGCACCTCCCTGAGGCACCCCTAATAGCCCGTGGGGGCAGATGGCTGGTCTTTGTCCTTTGGATGCCAACTCTGGGGCCCTCTGCAGTTAAGGTGGAAGGATGCTGTCATGTATGTGCGAGAGTGACATTGGTGAGGTTTGGGTCTCTCTGCTTAGTCCCAAATTTGCCTTATGAGCCTTAGTCACTCACTGTCTCTTGGATGTCTGCCTCTTTCTCTGTGAAGCGGGGCTGGTGATCCCTGCCTGGCCTCTGACACAGGGCTGCCTTGAGGACTGCCACCATTAGTGGGGCATTTGCTGGCTCTAGCTCTAAGAGGCTCTGTGGTGGCCTTTAGACACCTCCTGGGAAGCTGCCTGTGATCCCCATTATGTAAGAAACTGTCCACAGCTCCCATGCATCCTCTGCAGAAAAACTACAGTATAGGGTTGTCCCACTGCAGCAAAACCACAGTTTGGGGTCTATGGAGTTGTGACCCTTCAATCTGAGAGCTCTTGAGTGCAGAGACTGTGCTTTGATCACCGTCAATGACACAGAGCTGACACTCAGTATTTTGAGTCTTTAGATGATTGGATGAGTCCGTTTTTTAACCTTGGGATCTGACTGAATATTCTGTGGGTTTGAGCTAATCTCTCATCTTGTTCTTAGGCAAAAGGCCAAGAAGTCGTGCTCTGATCTCTCAGTTATCAAAGAACTCCTTCAAAAAGAGGATTAGGAATATGAGGAATCAGATGTGAATCTCCCTTGATAGTTTCTATCCAAGTAGTTCATGTTAGATCAGGTGTTGCTTGGTCTTGTACCCAAAATGTCTCCAAGACAGAATTTCTTCAAGGAAAGTTAGTTCTAATCTCAGTCCCCACATGGTTAAAAAATGCCGGCAGCAGCTCTAGCCCCATCCTGTCTCATTCGATCTCATTCGGTGGGGTGGTTGGAGAGACTCTCCCAGCATTCCCGGCAGAGGTGCTGGGGCTTGCTGCGATTGGATGGGCTTTAGTCACGTGCTCTCTCCAGTACTAATTACTTGTTCAGGGGACTCCTATGTACTGATTGGTTTGGACTTGGGGCTTGTGCTCCACCCATGTGAATGAGAGTATGGGAAGGAGGGATCCCTCAAGCAAGTTAAAGTTGTTGCTGGGAGAATGGGAGATGGGTATGGGGGGAAATGCAAGCTCAGAGAGGTCTCGGCTCTTTTCTGCAGGCATAGCTTCCACGTGCCAAAACCAGGGTCAGAACTGGTGTCCTGGCTCCCTCTAAGCTCTTCCTTGCCCCCTCTTCCCACCCCCCACACCATTTCTCCATCGAGAAGAGATTTCAGAGCCATAAACAAAGGCAGGAGAGACTCATATGGGAGGGTAGAGAACTCTGTCTCAGGAGGTGGACAGGCAGGATGATGCCCCATACAATGGCCCAGTTTCTAGACACAACCCTGAGCGTTGGGGGTGCCCAGCCCAGTGTCCTTCCCGGGCCCCCAGTCTGCACACAGTCAGCAGTTCTCTTGGCTGGCTTTGCATTTCTCTTCTTTGAGCTGAATGATTAGGGTCTCTAAGAGTAGCCATTATCTGTGCACCTTGGGAATGCATGTTTTTCACACAGGCAGCCCTTCCAGAAAGATTGAGCCTGGGGATGAAGCAGACGGGCTCTCCACTGAGGGCAGATACCAATCATTTTTACAATTGTTTGCAACAGGAGAGGAAACATGAGCTTAACAGTTTTGTTGTGGATGGATTTGGGGGAGAAACACCGAATGAATTGTCAACAGGATGGCTTCTGCTTTTATCCTGGGATTTGTTGCCGTTCCCCCTGATCCAGCTGCCCTGTGCCGAGCCCCAGGATTTACAGACATTCCTTGCAGGTGCGGGCCTCATTGTGCGGTGCAGTCTCGAGGGCTGGGCCAGCCCCTGTGGAAGAGAATCTGTCAGGTGTGTCAGGGAAGGGAGCATACGCCTCAGGGCAATTTGGAGCAGCCCCCACACTTCTCTCAACTGGGGGAGGGACCCAGGAGAGGGGCTCAGACTTGAACGAGCACACACTGGCCTCCTGAGTTCGTCTAAGCAACCCCCCACCCCCATATTTCCAAAAATGCTAGACAGCAGTAACCAAGAGGAACAGCCTTTACAGCCTCTCGCCAGGAAAAAAAAAGGATCCTCAGAAATCTATTTGCGGGAAGCTTGAAGTTTGAAGCCCTCCAGCTGCAGACTGGCGGCCTGGGTGGTCGAGTAGGGTGGGACTGGTGTCCTCAAGTGGAAGGAGAGTGGAGCATGGGGCAGCTGGGGAGCAGAGCCAGGAGGGCCGCGCTTCCATTTAACAGTAGTGGTGGATGCGCCTCTGACAGACCTGGGTTCCAGACTGGCCTCTGGTCCTGACTCAGCTGCTTGGATACGTTTCTTAGTCTCTCTGAGGTTGAGGTTTACTTACCTGAGATAGGGACATAATACCACCTGGGCAATTAAAAGAACTAAAAGAGACAATGTGTGTAAAGCTGTTGGCACGGTGCTTGGGCCAGTCAGCGGACAAGGCTGTGGCTGTTAATGTTAATAACAGTGCTGGTGCCTCTTTGCCGAGTCTCCATCAGCACCGCCCAAAGAGACCCCAGGGAGACACAGAATTCAAGCAAAAAAAAAAGGTGTCCTAAGCCCCCTTTTTAAAGCAGATGGTTGATTTAGTGAACCTGCCCCTCATGACTGTGAGCGAGGTGGTAACATTTCAAAATGACTTGTCGCTTTGGAAATGTTCAGCAGTGGGTGGGATGGGACCCCAGACCCGGGGCATGTGATTCCTAGTCTTGCAGGAGGCAGCTGGGGGCGCTAACAAATACCTGGGGGGCAAAAAGGCGGGAATGGTTTGAGAAAAGTGGAAGTTGGGGCCCGAGGGGTTTCCTGTCCCCACCCCAACCACAGTTACGAAGAGGAGCCCGGAGAATGGAATGTCAGCCGCTACCCTACTGACAGTTTTGGCCCATCATAGAGAACAGGGGTGGCCTAGTAATTGATCCCTGAGCTCACAGGTAGAAAGGAGCAGAAAAGAGATTCAACCCAGGCCATGCCCCACCTTCCCCAAGTATGTTCTTTCAGAAACCCAACCTCCTTCCCTCCCCACAGAATGCAAGGGGGTGCGGTGAGCCCCACATCTTCACAGTCAGGCACGGAGAGGGCCAGAGGCCTCAGCTGGCAATGGGGGTGTGGGTGTTCTCAGAATGTCGCCAGGACCTGACTATGAAGAAAAGCGCCTGGGGAATTTGGGGTCCATGTGGCTGGGCATCGCAGGACCTATGTGCCTTCATGCCTGTCACACCCCCTCCCCGCTGCCCTGCAGTGGCCCGGTCTCTCCAGGAAATCCTCCCCTGCTAACTTTACCCATGTGCTCCCCAGTTGACCCTTTGCATTGCCTGGTGAGTGGGGAGACCCCTGAGGCCAATGAGCGGAGGTGGGGAGTCTTCTGTGGGGAGGAGCCCAGGGAATGTGGGGCTTGGAAGAGGTTGTCCCCAACCAGGGTTGGGGACAGCTTCTTCCTTAGCCTCAGGGTCTCTGGCCTTCCAGTCAGGATCTTGTCCACGCTGACCATCCTCTTACTCTGCTGGGCCTCTTCTTCATGCCACTGGCTAAGATTGCCCAGTGTGCCAAGTCTGGCACCAAAATGTGAGCACCGTGAGGCCAGGCCCTGTGTTGCATTTGTCCAGTATTTCACCCTAACAACCTCGCACCGTGCTTGGTGTTCATTTCATTCATTCTTTCATTTACCCAATGTGCATTTACGGGGCAGCTTTTGTTCCCGCTTCACCTTGGGCGCTGTGCCACGCCTGGGTGCAGTGTCTGGCACTATATTCGATCTGTCCTGGGAGCTCAGCACCGGCTGACTGGGCGAGTAAGTGAGTGAATGGTCCAGGCAGCCTCCTGACTGGGGCAGGGTCGCCGCCCTGTTAGCACCCCTGGGCCGTGGGCGTCAGGACTCCAGGGCTTCCCTTCCCGAAGGTGGTCGAGACCAGAGCTCTGCTCTCTGATGAAAGGGGCTGGCGGGGAGCCCAGGGCTTGCTCTCCCAACCTGTTGGGGTTTCAGATTTGTTCCATCTGAACAGTCAATTAATTAGTAATTGGAGCTACCCCCCATCCCGGCTCCTGCGCGAGTTGCCATGCCCCTCCTTCCCCCTTTCCATTTGCTCAAATTGAGCAGCCCGGTTCTGTGATATCACTTGAAACCTGGCCAAGAAGCAATTAATGTGCTTTTTGCTGACAAGGATTTGCTGCCACTGCAGGAGCAGGGGCTGGGGATGGAAAGGCCTGCGCAGGGCGCAGGGGATGGGAGAGCAAACAAAGGTGCGGGTGGAGGCGCTGCTACTGGTCTTTGCAGAGCATCCGGGCCAGACAGGAGTGGCCTCCACTCCCGGGACCTTCTTTTGCCCTACCCTGCCTAGACCTGCATGCTGCCAGGAAGGCCCTGTTCAGGTTTCCTGGGAATTCTAATAGCGGCCGCTGGTTACTGAGCTCTTGCCACAAGCTAAGCGTGCTGGGTTTGTGACCCTTTCAGTCCTGACACCCCTGAGAGAGAGGTGTCATGAGTCTGTTGGGCAGGCGAGGAGACTTAAGGCCCCAGAAATGAAAGAAGTGGCCCCGGGTGACCCAGGCAGTAAATGGTGGGGTGGTATCTGAGAATCTGGGTAAGTCTGCCTGTTCAGGCAGGTCCCTGGCAGGGATAGGAAGGGTCAGCCCCTGGGCCCACTGCCAGGTCACAGTGACTCGTGGGGGATGCAGGGCTTGATAAATGGTGGCATGTGCAATCAGTGGCTGCCTCTGGAGCATGGTTAGGCGGAATCCAGTGGAGTGGGCTGGCTGGCTCAGGCCAGTCTTTGGAGCAGAGGCCCAGGACATTGTGGAGGGCCAGCTGGGGTGCTGTGGGGAGCAGGTCACTCTTCCCCATCTCAGGTGGTTGACCCTTTGGTAGGCCTGGGGGATGCTCACAGCAGTCACTAAAGATGGAGGTCATCTGATCTGAAGGGGTCCCTAGGTGTCCCTCCATGAGTGCGACACCCCATGCTTTTACTTCTCACCCTTTTTGGCAGCTTCAGGGCTAGCCTGTGGGGAGTCCCGTTTGCCCTGCTGTTGACTCATCCTGGGTGGAATTATGTACGGAAATTAGTCAACAGAGGCCATTTCCAGGACCATAGGCAGCTCACTTTGGGCACCTGGACGGACGCCACACCTGCCCTGGGGATGTTCCAGGACACAGAGCGCACGCCATTGTGGATGTGCTTGTGGGGGGAGAGGGCTACTCCCTGCAGAGCATGCAGTTGATCCACCACCTCAAGGCCTTCCCCCACATACCCTGGGTGGAGGGCAAGCCCTGGCCTTAGCCAGCTTCCCAGGGAGAAGTGGAGAGCCTTGGCCTGGGAGCACTGGTGCCTCCCTAATCAGCCCTCTGCCAGGCATCTGGCACCTGAGTGCCAGTCACAGTGCTGGGCACTGAGGAGTCTGGGAAAAAAGCACGTGAGTATGGTTGTCAGCGATCTCCTGGGGCAGAGGTGGGAAGAATCTAACATAGATGCTGGCACAAGACTCGCCCTGTAAGTGGATCACTGTTGAGTCCCTTAAAGTAATGGGACCCAGGGCGAAACTGCGACAGTGGCAACTGTATCCCTCCACCTGTTTCCACTGTCTGTTTTCCTCCCAGAGGCAGCCACCCTTTCTAGTGCGTCCTTTGTGCACTCCTAGAAATGGGCTCATCCGGCCCATGAGGGCCAGGGCCTGTATGTGATGCTTCTGACTTCTCCCCTGTGAACAGCAGCTGCTGCACGACCGAGCTGCCCCTGGCCTGCCTTTTTTTTTTTTTTTTAAGATTGATTTATTTATTTATACAAGCACTGGGTACAGTCAGAAGCGCGGGGGTGGGGGTGGGGGTGGGGGTGAGAGAATTCACCAGAGCCAGAGCGGGGAGCAGAGCAGGCAGAAGGACAGAAGTACACTGCTGAGGGGAGCAGCGGGCGGCAGGAGAGGTCTGTGCGCCATGTGGGACCCTCCTCTGGTGGCCGGGGAGCAGCTGGGGATCGAATTGGTGCTGCAGAGGCCACGGGCAGCTTCTTAACCCAGCGCTCAACTGCTGCGCCACCGGGGATGGCCTGCCCTTTTTAATGCTCGGTGTGGTCCTCATTCTATATGGGCTCACACGGAGCTGCCTTGTTCTTTTTTCATGTCTGTTCACTACTCCACCATTGAGCAGGACTATGTGCTTTTTGACTAGCGCGGCGTCGATGGGCTTTGCGCTTGCTCTCTGGCTTTGCTGTACTAAGTAGTGCTGCAGCAGCTGCCGTCTTCTGAGTGTGAGGAGAAGGCCCTGATGTGCAAGCTGCCTGTCAGTGACTGACTCTGCTGAGTGGCCCTGTGGGCAGGCCGCCCGGCTTCCCCCTCACCCACCAGGTGCAACTTCTTTTCCCTTCTCACCAGCCTCGCATGTGGGGACCTAGGCCAATCTGGCTGGTGATACGGGGGATCTCACTTCAGGTTTGGGGCACGTTGCTTTGGTTATGGGCTGTTGAGTTCTCCGCCGTATATCTGAAGCCACCTGTGCTTCCCAGGCAGGTTCAGGCAGGTGACAGGCAGCCTGGTCTTCCCCTTACAGGCAGGCGGCTCTCTCCAGAGCGCTCTAACCGGTGCTCGGTCATACATGCTGGTCAAGAAGGGGTAGGAAACCTGAACTCAGCTGGCAGGGTTGCTCCACCAGAGGTGGGGCATAGGGAGGGGTGGGGAGTTTTGGGGGGAGGGGTCATGGTTGTGACTTCACTGTTCCAAGACAAAGGGAAGAATGGGGGGCAGCCTTCCCCCAGCCTGGCCTGGCCGGCAGTCCCAGTGGGAGGCAGGGTGGGAGACACCATGTCGCGTTTCAGAGCTTTCCCACCCTTGAGACCAAGGGCCTGGCAGGTGCTCGGTGGAGGTGCTGGCTGAGATTGAACTGGGCCCTGAATTCTGGTAAAAAATGGTGAAAAACTGGTAAAAACTGATGAAAGCCCCAAAGGGTTCTCTGTCACCCTTTCTTCTTTTAACCCCCAGATGAGAGTCAGAGCAGACTCAAATGATGACTTGTTGCTCAAGTGGTGACAAGGCAAGTGGTGGAACCTGTCTGCTGTGGCAGGGAAAGGGGTGCGGAAGGGTCACACGGGGCTCTGTCGGGAGCCTAGTGAGAGTCTGCAGCATAGAAGGCTGAGCAAATGGGAGCATTGTGATGGAAGTGGGTGATGAGACAAGTTGGGCAGGTAGAGGAATTAGAACCCTAGAACCCCATAGGACTCAGTTTTGGGAGAGGGTGACATCCTGGATCAGCCGCCAGCTCCTCGGACAGCTGTGCGGCCCTGCGGCACTTGTCCGTGGCGCCTCGGGATGGGACTGGCGGGATGTAGTAAGGATGGTTCTTCTCGTGCCCTCCTGGCCAGCCTGTGCGGGAGATCATATCCTGAACTTACCTCATCCCCGAGACTGTCCTGATCCCTGGCTACTCTGGCCATTGGTGGGTAGGTTGGCCTGCGCTGGCATGTGGAGTCATTGACCATCTCCGGCCTGGTGTTTGGTCAGGCTGCTGTCACTGGGTGTGAGTCCTGTCACCAGGCCCAGGGGTGTAGAGGGGGAAGAAAGGTCCCAGGAGGCCAGGCAGCCATTGTTGGCTGGCTTATCTGGATTAGGCTTTTCATGTGAAGGGAAGAAAGAAATCTGCTTTGTTGCAACTGGGGCATCGGGCTGGAAACATGGATGGTGTTCTGGCAATCCCCGGCACTCTCCAAAGCGTATTTGTTGCTTTTCTGAGACACGTCCAGGTGCTCTCTGTTTTGATAACAAGTGGTGACACAGAGTTAGGCTGAAATGGGATAAACAAACACAGTAAAAATAACTGGATATGGGGCCGCTTTGCACTGAATCAGGCATGCGGGCTGTCACTGCTAGCTGAGGGGTGAAGGTAGGCACCATCAAAGGCACCTCTGCCCCCAGGAGCCGTGGGGGAACTGGGGCTGGGAGTGGCTGAGTCCCCCTCCCTGTCCCCACTTCCATCACCACCAGCAGTGGGCTGCCTGGGAGCGAGGTGCCAGATGGGGTCTGAGGCCCAGAGGAGGAGCTCGTGGGCCCGGATGTGAGGGAGGCAGTTAACCTCTGTTTGGAGGAAGCTGTACCCCCTATGCTTGGACATCTTTATGGTGTTGGAAGGTTCTTGGCCTCACCCAGAGGAACTATGTTGCATCAGAATTGGAGGCCTCTCCTCAGTGGCCCAGGCAGAGGGAGAGAAGAGCAAATCCAGAGCCTTTGGGGAAGAATGGGGAAAATGAGACAACTTGTTAATCCCAAACTCTGACTTCACCCCATCTTCTGCCTCGGGAAGGGATTTGTTTAGTGCATTTGGAGGCTAATCTGGGCAAGGTGGCAGGGAGGTAGGAGAAGGTGAGCCTGAGAGGTGGAAGGTGGGCCTCGGAGGAGGATTATCTGTGATTGGGCAGACACACAACGAGGCACCACAGCGGAAAGTGAGCAGCTTGGCTCACTGTGGGGCAGAGAGGCAAGAGGTGTGGTTTAGGACCAAGTGCACTTACTCTGCTTTCATCAGTCAGTGCTGATGCTCCGGGGGATTACAGGCTGGTTTCCCTATGGACCCCAGGATCACAGCCAGTAAACCAGCATTTGCTCTGGCAGGTTCAGTCTTGACTACCGGATGTTCTGGCTCCCTCCTGGCCATGTGGTAGGACTGTGATTCTGTCCCCTGGACGCTGAGTGTGGCCACATGAAAACCCGGCATGTAGATCGATCTGCCTTCCTGTCTCTGCCTGGTTTGGCATTCCAGAGACTGGCTGATGTGTCTGCTCACAGGCCCCAGAGTGTGGACAAGGCAGGGCAGCACCCCTGGCTGACTGGCGATGGATGTGCTGTGTAAGGGAGAAGTAACCCTGTGAGGGTGGAAGTCTTTGAGGCTTGGGGGTTGTTTGATGTGGCAGCATAATTGTGCCCATTCTCCTAGCACTAGAGGGGAGAATGGGGAACGAAGCCATGCCTGGCCCAAACCCAAGCCTTTCCAAAGGCAGCGACCTTTGCTCGCTGATCACCCACTATGCTCACTCTTCTATTACTTGAATCAACCACTCCTACTCCCGCCTAGGTCCTTTGTGCTAGCTGTTGCTCTGATTTGAGGCACAGTGTCCCCAGAATTTTGCAGGGGAAACTCCCTGTCACTTGACTCAAATGGCACCTCTCAGAGAGGCTTCTCCAGACCATCCTATCTAGAGTTTTCTCCCACCCCCATGACCACTCCAAGCAGTGCCATGTTTATCTTCCTAGTGCTGACCTGACTGTGTACCTGTGTGACAGTCAGCCAGGACCCCTCTTGTCAGGGTCACACCTTTGTGGCTAGTGCATGCAACCTTGCTAGCACAACAGGCACCCACATGTGAGCCACGAGTACATGGATTAAGAGTAATATTCCTGAGGGGCGCGGGGATTTATTGCAGTGAATTAAGGGTGGAAATGTTTGAATATACTTGTTGGATGCTGACAGTGGAGTAGGAGTTTAATAAATATTTGTTGAGTGAATGAGCTCTGGTAGGGAGGGGTAGAGGTGGTTCTATTTCAGAATCTGGGAGAAGACAGCTTTCCAAGGGCAGGAACTGTGGCACCCCCTCTCCTGCGTACCCTCAGTCAGCTCTGCATGAATGAAGTAGAGAAGGTGCCATGGCTTCTCAAGGGAGGAAGAGTAACTTGGATGTGGGCCATCTGCTGCCCCCCATCTCCACTCACATGGTACAGGCTGCAGTGACTGAGGGAGGAGGCGTGACTGAGTGGACAGACCTCCCACGCTGCAGAGCAGAGCCAGTGATGGTTCTAGCAGGTGAGAGATTGAGTGTGCTTGTGTGAGAGAGTTGGATGAATGAGTGAGTGAGTGAGTGAATGAATGAATGCTGAACACCAGCAGGGCCATCTTTGCAAGCTCTGCATCCTAGGAGGCACCTGAGCTGACCAAGAAGCTGGGAGTAGCTGGGAACCCTGGAGAGAGGTCTAGGAACTCGAGCAGGTGACTGTGGGGCTAGAGAAGGGCTCGGTGGGTGCAGGGAGGAGGCTCTGAGGCCTGTCCTGGTCCATCTCCTGGTCTTTGTCATCACAGCCTGCCAGCTCTTGACCTCCCTGTGGCCTGCTCTTCTCTGGCCCTGGAATGCTCTTTCCCATGTGGTGACTTCCTCCCGTGACTTCAAGTCCACCTCAGCATGGTGGCCTCTGTGAAGCCTTCTTTGACCCCTGAGTGTGGGCAGCGGCTGCTGCCTCTGCGCTCCCACAGTTCCGGCCCTGCTTTGTGAGGCTGCTTATCTCTGACTGAGCTACCTTCTCCCTGGCTTCCCCCCAAGCCAGACAGGCAGGACTCTCTCTTCTGTGGTCTCCTTCCTCGCTGCCTGGCATGTGGAGCTGCCTAGGCGTCCTCAGGTTGCTGACGGCACCGAGCTAGAAGAGGAGGCCCTCTTGGTTGTGTGGCCTCGGGGGCCAGGACGCAGGCTGTCCTGCAGAACTGACGGATGGACGAGTAGATGCATGTGGGTTTCCTCTGAAGCTGTGATACCGACTCTACCTCCGGCAGGCCGTGGAGGTGTGTGAACTGAGCTGGCACAAGTCCCTTCTCCTTCCATTCTAGAAAGGAGTGGGGAGCATTAGTTTTTCTGGCTCTTTGTCAGAGATTTTACTGGGGCCGGGATCGGGAGCAGATGTGACATGAGTTAGTTGTCAAGGGGCCGAATCCAAGTGTGGGCCCAGGTGTTTCCTGGTGGGCAGGGTGTGGTCTGAGGGTCCGAGGCCTGGTGGGACCCCATGCCCTGACCTCACTGAAAGGTGGGGCTAAGCAGCTTTGTCAGACTGCCTGGAGCACTGGAGATGGGTGAGGAAGGGTGGCAGGCTGCGCTGGGTGTGAAAGCATTTGTTCCAAGTCCTCTGTGGCAGGTTGGGCAACCTGGGCAGGCCCTGCCACACCCTGGCCCCGCACCCTTCAGAGCCTCCACTCTGCGTGTTCTAGTAGTTTCTCAGAAAAGCAGTCACCCTCAAAGAGCTCGGGTGGCCCTGGCAGGTAGATGACCCCTGTGGTCCTACACCTGCTCTGGGTTTCTGGGTTATCCTGAAGGCAGGAGGAGGAAGAAGCGTCCCAAGATGGCAGGTGGTGGGTAGGGAATGTGGCCCTTTCTCTAAGGGCCTCTGTGAACCACCTGCCCCAGGCTCTACAAGAAGGCTGGTATTTATTTTTAAAAAATTTTTTTTTTAAAGGGGCCTCCCTGGTGGCGCAGCGGTTGAGCGCTGGGTTGCGAAGCTGCCCGCAGCCTCTGCAGCGCCGGTTCAATCCCCGTCGGCTCCCCGGCCACCGGAGGAGGGTCCCACATGGCGCGCAGACCTCTCCTGCCGCCCGCTGCTCCCCTCAGCAGTGTACTTGGTCCGTCTGCCTGTTCTGTTCCCCGCTCTGGCTCTGGTGAATTCTCTCACCCTCCCACGCTTCTGACTGTACCCAGTGCTTGTATGTACAAACAAACAAACAAATAAATAAATCTTTAAAAAAAAAAAAAATTTTTTTTTAAAGATTTATTTATTTGTTTGTTTATACAAGCACTGGGTAGAGTCAGAAGCGTGGGAGGGTGAGAGAATTCATCAGAGCCAGAGCGGGGAGCAGAGCAGGCAGAAGGACCGAAGTGCACTGCTGAGGGGAGCAGCGGGTGGCAGGAGAGGTCTGCGCGCCATGTGGGACCCTCCTCCGGTGGTCGGGGAGCAGCCGGGGATCGAACCGGTGCCGCAGAGGCTGCGGGCAGCTTCGCAACCCAGCGCCCAACCGCTGCGCCACCGGGGAGGCCCGAAGGCTGGTATTCTTGATCCTTGGGACTCCGTTCTCCTGCCCAGGGCTTCAGGAAAGGCCCCTCCTTGCTCACTGTCTTGTCCCGGAATGACTCAGTCTGGGGTAGCTATTGAATGTGTCTGTCTGACCAACCACTCTCAGCTCAGTTCTTGTCAGCGTTAATAGGCCTCTGCCCAAGGGTCTCCATTTTGACCTTTAACCTGTTCTAACACTGCTTCCTCCTCCAGCCTGGCCTCCCCTGCCTCCTGACTATGCCTCTCTCTTTCCACCATAGTGTCCATCTATCCATGCATCCATTTTTAATTTCATGAATACTGTCCATAGACAGTTTTTTTTTGTTTTATTTGAAATTAAAAAAAAATTTAATTGGCATATCATTGTTTACAACTGCAACACTCTATGAGGTTCACCCCTTTTCAGATGTGTATTTCCACTCTACCCACCAGCGAGGCACCCGTACTTTTCCACCATAGTCCGCTGGGCGCTGTCACACTTTGCTCTCCATCCACCCACCCCTCCTCTTTGGTAACATCAACCCTACAGTCCAATTTCTAGGATTTGTTTTGGGTTGGTTCCGTCTGACCCTTTGTTGTGTTTCTCTATATTCCACACATGAGTGAAACCATCTGGCACTTGTGTTTCTCCTTCAGACTTATTTCATTTTGCATCATCCCCTCCCGTTCCATCCATGATGCTGCAAATGACAAGAGTTCGTTTTTTAGCCCACTCCTCGGTCCTTGGGCACTTAGGTTGTTTCCATGGCTCGGCTGCTGTAAAGAGGGCTGTAGTGGATGTCGGTATGCCTGCATCCCTTTGAATTAGTGTTTTGCATTTTTTGGATAGATGCCTAGGAGTGGAACTGCTGGGTCATAAGCTAGATCTTTTATCATTTGAGAAACCTCCATACTGTTTTCCACAGTGACTGGGCCAGTCTACATCCCCAGCAACAGTGCACACCCTCGCCAATACTTGTTGTCCCTGGTCACTTCGATATGGGCCATCCTCACGTGCTTTGTCTCTCAGCATACTGGCAGCGAGCCCTTTCTGGGTGTGACTTCTCCCCATGGGATGTTGCCCTAGGGTACATACAACAGGTGTTTGCGGGATGAAAACACAAATCCCGGTGTCCCCTCTGATGGCAGGGCCGGTGCTGCTTTTCCCCATGCCAGTCAAGCTGCCCAACCTAGGACCTGGCACGCAAGTCCAGTCATATACCCTGGTCCAGATGGACCTGTCTGCCCTGCAGGAGGTGAGACACAGACGGGGCAAAGCTTCTCCCTTGGGACAGCTGCAGACCATTGCAGCCTCACTGCCCCTCTGCTGTCTCAGCTGCTGGGCAGGGCTGCTTGGGTATGGTCAAGGACTGTTTGAGCTGGTTATTGAATGGTGACCTGGAAAGGTGTTGCAGGAATCTTTTGCCCTATCTGGGTGTTACTGCCAATATGGACAATATGGGGGTCCTTCCCTTGGCCCCTGCATGTGGGGTTGGTCTGTTTTGGGGCCTGGGCCGCAATTCTTAGCATGTGCTGAGTCCTGCTTAGTTTCTTCATGCATCCAGATCGCCTGCAGTGTGGCAGACAGTGGACTGGAGAGACATGGCCCTGGTCCTTTGGAGGGTGTCATTCTGCATCACTCTGAGGAGGACCTGAGGGCAAGGATAGAATCTATCTCTGGGCTGAGCCCCTCAGAAAGCACCCATGGTAATGAAGTGGCAGCAGCCTAGTCCAGAGGTTCTGGCAGCATTGCTGAAGCTGTCCGAGTCTCTGGGCCTTGCAGGCATCTTACAGGTCACTAAGCCTAGCTGTGCTCTGTGATTCAGGCTGATACCCTGACATCCACGTGACTAGTGATACTCTACAATTCTGAATAATTGCATGTAACCTAATGTCATAGGAGATGTGTTTTGTAGCTACTTGGTGCTCACATGCACGCACTTGTTTGATTGTCATCCTCAGTTTGAATTAGCTCCCAGATCTAATAGCTCAACTGGCATGGGGAAAAGTCCGAATGAACTCTCTGTCCCATTGTCTCCGTGGCCCTCTTCATTATCAGAAGTTTAAGTTCATTCATGTGTTACTTTGCTGCTAGAAAGCAAATGGCATGGATCTTGGATCCTGGTAATCAATGTTGTATCTATGCCTGGAACAGCGTAGAGACTCGGTAGGTATTTGTTCAGTGGCTGAAGGAATGAATGACTTCCTAGTGGATTTTCAGAACAGTCAGGTGAATTAGGTGCTCTTGCCTCCTCTCCCCCATCCTAGAGGCAGGCAATGAGGCTGGATGCACTGAAGTGATGGGGCCATGTTACTTAGTGGTAGGTGCCTGGTGGGATTTGGAACCCTGTGCACATGTAGGTCAGGTGGATGTCACCTGGCTGCAGTGTGTGTGGGTAGAGGCTGGCACGTGCAAGGGCCGTGTGGGAGCAACAGTCATTTTATTGCACGTGGCGTGTCGAGATGGAAAGGCTTTGCAGGAATTTTGCTTTATAGGCACATAAAGGCCTTTATTACCCATAATGTGGACGTGGGTCCAAAGAGGATTCTACTCTGCTTCCTACCGAGGGGTTGGTGGGAGGCGCAGTGGTGGTTGGAGAGCCTGGCCCTGCTCCGAGGAGGCTGGACCCCAGGAAGGAAGACTGCTGGCATGGGCACGGCTGGGGGCTTGGGACAGCCTGGTATCCCAGGGACAGGATAGAGTGGCAGCATCCCTGGGGTGAAATGCAGGTTTAAGCTGCCTCAGTGGGAAATGTGACGTTATGTAGCTCATTAAATCCTACGGAAGCAGGGTGGAGAGCTGCTTCCAATTATCAAGATGAAAATTAATGGAATCAAACCTCTAGCCAGGTTGCCCAGTGGTAGAACAGGGAGGGCTTTTGCTGCATGGTCGGGATTGACCAGGAAGTGTTTGGGGCAGTCATGGGCAAGCCAAGGGAGGAAGCATGAACTGTCTGCAAATGCCTGGGCTGGTGGTGGGTCTTGGTGGTCCTTGCTAATCATCATAGCTCTGCCCCCTCGCTCCACACCAGGAAGGGTGATGGCCCTGAGTAGGAGGCAGGACAAGGCTTGGTTTGCTGACACCAGAGACAGGAGGAGGCCCCTCTGGTCCCCTGGCCAGCCTCCAGGGATGGAGATGGTGTGTTTGGCCCCCTGCAAAGGTGATGTGGAGCCGTGGGCTGCGAGTGAGCTTTGAACTTGGGGAAAAACTCAGGTGGAACTCGAGGGGCTCACTCTTGAGCACTGAGAAAACTTTGTCCTCAGGTGACTTGGTGAAGTTAAGGCACCAGAACAGTGACAGGACAGCCCCAAATGGGCTTGACTCCTGTTCTTGAATGGGTCCTGAGGACAGGGGTGGGTCACTGTGCCTGAGGAGGTCATAGCAAAGATGACAGCAACCAGTCACTGCTGATTCCCTGTTCCTGATACACGGGGTGGTGCTGTAGGTCTCTTGTGTTGGACGTTGTTCCCACAAATGCTGCCTGAGCATTGTCTGCCTGCCCCAGTGGGTCGTTGGACCAGGTGCATAATGTGCTCTCAGATTGTCTCACCTGGCTGCCCCTGGGATTACGATGGCAAATTCTCCGTGCTTGTTAATTGTCAGTAAGAACCTCGGAGACTTATGCTCTGTCATCTCCATCTTATTGGTAAAGAAGTTGAGGCTCAGAGAGGTGAGGAGACTTACCCAAGGACACACAACAGGAGATGGTGGACTGAACCTGGACAGCATGACTCATCAGTGCCCAGGCACGGCATGCTGTTGCCTCCATGGATGGGTGAAGCAACCTTTGAGCACTCTCAGGCCTTCCTCTGCAGCATTTCTGGACTTCTCACTTCATTCTTTGCAGGTGGCAAGATCAGATATTCTCAGCCTTGCATGCTACTGAAGAAACTTAAAGGCTGAATGGCTTGTAAGACTTATAATTCCACTTGTTGACACCTGCCTGTGGAAAGCAGAGCTCAGATGATGAGTGTGTTTGGGTTGAAAGTCTGTGGGTGCTGGTGGTTTGTCATGGGGCTTCTTGCCTGGAGTGGCCTTGGTCTTGGGGACTTGGTTGTCCATTGTCCAGGACCCCAGGGGATCTCAGTGCTTCCCTGGGCTCACGGCCCTATTGGTGGGGCTTCTCCTTCCAGGGACTGCCCTCAGTGCTGGACCACCCAGGACGTTGGCTGGCAGGGGCTCCTGGGTTTGAGCTCGCGGCCCCGGACAGAGTGGGCAGTGGGACACTCAGGGCTTGGTCAGACTGGGCTGTTTGCTGCGTTGTCGTGTTATGTTTATTCCCACTAATCTTCTTTCCTGGCCTGTTTATACAATGCAAATATCTAATAAATTGTATTTGAGCCCAAAGCAAAGGAGGAACGTTTTGGAAAAAGTATGAAAGGAAGGCTATCTTGGACTACCTAGCTAATCTGAGTCGTTCCTCGGCTCTGAGGCCTGGCCTTTGAAAGTGCCATGTCTCCTCCCATCCCCTGTAAAAGCAAGAGGGAGATGACTTGACATTAAGCACATGCTGGTGGACGGCCCTCGGGGTGGGGTTTGCACATGTGCCGCTCGCTCGGGAGCCGGAGGCTCTTCCTGGCGCCCGCTGGCATTGTGGCTCTTCCATCTAAGGATCCCTGTGGAAGAGTGGCCTGATTTCGCTGCTCACGTGCCTGGACCCCGGATGCCGCGGCGGGGGAATGCTGCAATCTAAACATTTACATTCTGAAAAATGGGAAATCAACCGCTTCGACATAAATTAGCCGGGGCCTGACGGGTTTATTACATCCTGGAATGCTTTCATGAGGCTTTCGGAGGGGTCCGTGTTGCATGCCCAGGTCTCCAGCTGGGCTTGCCTGTGGCCTGCTCCTGGGGGGACCCTGCTGGAATCCTCAGGCGAGGCAGACTTGTCCTGAAATTCCCAGGGGCCTGTAACTGATTCATGTGTCACAGTGTGAACCAGAGAGCCAGTGCTGCACCCTTGAACAAGGGGGCACCCCAGCCAAGAGCGTCCTGAGGCTGATGAGGCGAGGTCAGTCAGGGCAAAGGAGAAGGAGGAGCCAGCTGTTGGGACCTAATCAGAGACACAGACACAGCGGCAGGAGGGAGGCGCTCTGCCCTGTCAGTGTGTGTGATGCAACTCTTGTGAGCCCGAAGAGGGCAGGGAGTGAAGCCAGCAGTTCCAGGAGGGAAGGGTCTCATCTACTGGGATAGGGGCATATGTCAGACAAATCTTGGACTACAAGCCCTGAGGGCTGGACTGGTGTGAGCTTAGCTGGCCTGGTAGCTTCTTAGCTCCCAGATCCCCTAGAATGGACTGCGCAACCCCGTGGGCTGAGTCCCCTCTCTGGGGAGCTGAGAGGACTAGTTAGGAAGTAGTTGTGAAAACACCAACATGGACACTTATATCTGTAACAGGTCAGGAGATTATTTTTCTTCCTTGGGTAGTAGACATGCTCCTGCATCTATGTAGGCACAGGTAGGGATCTGTAGAACAGATGCTGAAGAAATGATTCTGGAGGAATGTGATGTTAATGATGAGTGATGTAGCACCTCAGCTATTTTCCTGTGTGGAGGAAGGGCCTGCTTTGTGCAGATGTCTTATTTGGGGCGATTTTATCCAGAGCAGTGGTTCCCAAACGAGCTTGCATCAGAATCCCCTGCAGAGCTTGTTAAAACAGATTTCTGGGCCCCACCCACCTCCAGCATTTCTGATTCATTAGTTCTGGGATGGGTCCTGGAAATTTGCATTTCTAACAAGTTTCCGTGTGTGTCTGATGCTGTTGACTGGGGGATATACTTTGAGGAGCAGTGATCTAGAGAGATAAGCATGTGGGGAGTCAGGGAACCTTCATAGAACTTCCTTGGCTCTGAGAAGTTACCATTCATGCCTTTGACAGAGGAAAAAGGATGCTTAGGTTTCCGTGGAATCATTTCCTCCTGTCCCGGGCAGAGCCAGCTTGCTGCCCCATGGCAGTGACGGGGGTACAGGCTCCTCCAGCTGGCTGTGCAGGATGTGTCCTCAGCAGCAGGATGGGCTCCCAGGCAGCGTGTATCCTGCATAGTTTAAGCAAACAAATGTTGGGGCACACTTCCTTGGGCCTAGCTGGGCTGCCTGTGTGGGAGCTAGGAGAAGAGATGACAGAGACGTTGCTCGTTCTCTGTGCCCTTCCTTCCCAGGCTCTGCTCCTGTCCCTGGTAACTGCGTGGTTACCGCAGGAAGTCGTGGTTACCGTAAAGCCCGAAGGCCACTTGGGCACCCAGGTGTGCGTCTGTCCTCTCGGGCTTCCCGGTAGCAGATTCCCTCAGCCTGAAGGCCTTGGCATCGCAGGACCCCATCACTGGAGCCAAGCGTCACTGGGCCCAGGCCTCTCCTCTTGACAGCACACGTGTCATGGTGTCTGTTCTGCATCCACTAGTCACCATTTTCACGGAAGCACTGAAGTGTGAAATCCCAGTGAGACCAACCCCAGAAAGTAACAGGACAAGGAAGGGACCCACTTGGGTGGCAGCTGATGGGGTGCCAGTCAGGCCTCCTGGACCCTATTCTGTGACTTCAGGCAAGTCCCTCCTTCCCAGTCTGCACTCAGATGAGAAATGGCCCATCCTACTTCCTTGTCTTTCTCGGTGATAAGGCTCCAGCGAGATCATGTCCCAACTTCCCCTAAACACACGTAAATTATGGAGGGTACCTGGGATCGAGGGAAGACTGATACAACTTGCCCCCTCAGAAGGCAGGGGACCCTCTGAGGTTTGGGGGGTGGGGCTGCAGAAGCCTCATCAGAAAAAGGCAAGGGTCAGCTGGGATGTATAACGCAGACACAGCGTGGAGATTCCCATCACCGTTCTGCAACTTACTGCCTCTGGACAGCAGGCCACACACCTTGGCTTCAGTCTCATGTGGAAGACAAGTTAAGTATCGGGGCCTTCCTTGCCAGGTGCTGCGATGCTCTGGCTACGCATGGTGAGCCCGGCCTGGGGTTCAGACTCAGGTGGGTGGCTTACTGGGGTAGATTCAATATCAGCCAGCACAGAGCAAGGCAACACCTTCGGATGGAGGAACCTGAACTTCCTGCACCCCCAAATTGTGCCACACTTGCTACTCAGAACTGGCTGGCTCCAAGATTCTGGAATAGAGGCAAATAAAAGTTTGAGGAATGTTTATGAGGCTGAGACTGTGAGGAGGGGAGTTTGGTGCCTGGGTAGTTTTTAATTTTACTTTTATTTTTATCAAAGGAATACATATTCATAGCTAGGCAGTAATAAGCTTATAATGAAAAGCAGCAGCCCTTGCTCGCTTACCTCCTGCCCCTGGTTTCTAGACGTAACTGTTTTTAATTCCTTGAGCCATTTCTTTGGGTATTTGTCATATTTCTAAATGCTGTGCTTCTATTACCTTTCTCTTGAGTTTTCAGTTTTAGTTGTAACCTTTTGAATTTCAGTTATGGACGATAGGGATTAAATTTTCTCTGCCAATTCTCTGATGGTCACATAGAAGCTGAAGTACCTCCTCACTCTCAGTCCTTCCAAGATGTGGCAGCAGCATCCGGGGCAGAACTGTAAACACACACTGTGGCGTAAATAGCCAGGTAGTGTCATGTGATGACATTTTTTTTCCCTAACCGACTTTGTTTCCTTTGGAATTAGATACATTTTACATTTGCTTAGTTTTCTAATATTCTCCCCTCACCGTTCTCTGATTAAACGGGCAATATTTTGTTCAAGTGCATCAGGTAACCTTGGTTCTGCTTTTTCTTCAGTCAGCATGGACTTGCAAGGGGCCGCCGTGATCCGAGTCCTCCCTCCCCATCTTCCAGGCGATCCTGCAGGGTCTCTGGCTCCCTGCTCTCCGTGCTGCCGCCGCCTCTGTTCACACTCTCACTTCATGGAGCATATCTTCCAGAATCTTCCTGAGAAAAAGGTCCATGGGGACAGAGGCAAAAGACTTGAGATTGTGCATGTCATGTCTGAAAATGTCTTTCGTTGCCTTGTGTACTGCACAGTTGAACAGAATATAAAATTCTAGGTTGAAATTGTTTTCCTTTAAGAACTTGAAGGCTTTGTTGTAGGGTCTTCCCGTCCCTGTTGCTGTTGAGAAGTAGGGTGACTCTCTGTGTCCCAGTTCTTGGGATGTGACTGTTTCTGCACACACTGGCTCCTGCTGCTCCTATCCAGGAGCTATGAAGATCATCCCTTTGTCACCAGGGAACGCAAATGTCAGATTTACGTGGTTTCATGGGACTTTAAAAATGCGCTGCTGGGGCACTTGGTTAATGCTTTTAAATCTAGAAACATCAACTCTATGGATTTGTCTTATTTGCTACCCCTGGTCTCCCATCCATTTTCTCCTTTCTGGAATTATTGTAGTTTTTGTTGTTGAACCTCCTGAACTGATTTTCTGCATAACCTTCCCTTCTCCCTTCCCTACTTTTGCTTTATTTTCTAGACAAGCAGTTCTCAAACCTTTTGGTCTCAGGATCTGTTTACATACTTACAGATCACGAACATCAAAGACCTTTTGTGGGTCTCCCTGGTGGCACAGGTGGTTGAGCACTGTACTGTGAAGCTGTCTGCAGCCTCTCCAGCGTGGGTGCCATCCCAGCTGGCCAGCGAGGGTCCCACATGGCGAAGCAGACCTCTCCTGTCTCGCCTACTGCTCCCCTCAGCAGTGTATTTTGTCAGTCTGCCTGTTCTGTTCCCCGCTCTGTCTCTGGTGAATCCTCTCACTCACCCATGCATCTGGCCTGTACCCCAGTTCTTGTATAAAAATAAATAAAATCTTAAAAACTCCTTTGTTTATGTAGCTTGTATCCACTGATAGTCACTGTATTTGAAATACAAACAGAAATGTAAAACATTGGTTCATTTTTATTTTATTTTATTTTTAAAGATTTATTCATTCATGCATACAAGAGCTGAGGGACAGGCCAGATGTGCAGGTGGTGAGAGGATTCACCAGAGACAGAGCGGGGAGCAGATCAGGCAGACTGACCGAAAATACACTGCTGAGGGGAGCAGCGGGTGCAGCAGGAGAGGTCTGCTCACTATGTGGGTAGCTCCCTGGTTGGCCGGGAATTGAACCGGCACTGCAGAGGCTGAGGACAGCTTCACAGCACTGCGCTCAACCGCTTGCGCCACCAGGGGAAGCCCTGATTCATTTTTAAATAATAACTTTATATGCTAACGTAAACAATGTAATCTCTAAAATATGAATATATTTCTCAAAACAAGATGACACAAGAAGTAACATTTTGTATAATTTCTGCAATTCTTTTTAACGTGTGGCTTAATAGAGATAGATATCTACTTACCTGTTTCTCCATTCTAGTTATTCCATTTATGCTATTTCGAGTAATGCATATGAAGAAAGTCTGGTTTTATTCAGAGGTGCAGCAGGAAAGAAGGGCATTCGAATTGCCTTTTCAGATATTAGTGGATCTTGTTCTGTGATGCCCTTTAGAGCCCTACAGTGTATGCTCTTAACAGCGAATGTAGAATCTGAAACCACCTCAGTGAACTTTTTGTTCTCTGGGTCATTAAAGTCCATTGGTCTGTCCTGTACTTTGAGTAATTTTTCTGTGCCTGAGTCTATTATAGCAATCATCAATTTCCTGAGCTATGGCGCCCTGAGATACAGCTCTTTTAAATATCCATACATGTCTTTATATGGCAGCAAGTGATTAGGTCTGTAAATGTCACCACTGGTTTCAACAGGAAAGTATGCTGTCAGGCTTAGAGTAGTAGGTAAGTTTTCCAAAATTCTACTTTTACTTGAAAGCCGAAAATTTATTGTTAGTAACAAGCATCACCAGTTATTTCCTTTGAATTGAGAGGCTGCCCTTGTTGATTTTCGAGAAAAGCCTTGACTTTCATTTCCTGGTGAGTGTGTGGTGAGAACACCATGGCCAGGGGGGCCATGGCTGTGGCCCTGGGAGTTTTACTCACCGTCTTTCTGGCACCATCGGTGTGATGCCAATGCGGGGAGTGAGGCAAATGATGCCATAGTGTAGTCATGAGAATAGTTTGATTTTGTGGACCCTAAAAGGGCTTCAGGGACCCTTAGGGCCTGAGTACCACACTTTGAGAACAGCTGTTCTAGAATATGTTTTCTTTATCTTAAAGACTTCTGTTGGATTTTTTTACTCTTGCTTTCCTATTTGTAATTTCTTAGAGCTGTTTTTATTTTTTTGTTCTTTGTGTTTTTCAATACTTATTTTATATGTGCTTTATGTTCTCTTATTTCACTGGAGATATTAATTGTAACTTCTTTCATTTGGAGTTTTCCTGTGTGGTTTATAACGTATATTTTCTCTGAGTGCTTTTGGTTTCCTCTTGGTTGGAGTCTGGTCTTCTGTGTTGGCCGCTCTCCTCAAGTCTGGCAGCGCTTGTGTGTGTGTAAGATGGAGCCCGGCAGAGGCACTGAACCTCTGGGTATGGGTGGCACAGTAGGCTCATGGGCTTCACTGTACACCAGGTAACGAGGGCTGTTTGGTTGGGGACACTCAAATAATGGTGTGTTTGGGAATTTTTTCACAGGCTGTCGAGTCTCAAGTAGGAATGCTCTACTCTGATGGCGCACAGCTTTTATAGTCAGGGGTAAGTTGGGGAGTTTTGCTGTTTGATTGCTGTAATTCAATTTTCATAGAATTCTTGTTATCACAATGGTACCTCAACATTTTACTTAGTTTTGCTTTGTGATCCTGCATCCAGAAAAATAAACGTATTGACTTCTGAATGATGAGGGTCAGGGAGGGCACCAGGGGACTCTGACTGCTCCTTCCACCAGCCGGGGTTGCTGTTCCAGCCGCATCTCTGCCTTCAGAGGTACTGTTACCTTGGACTCGCTTGTCTTCCTAAACGTCTATGCACACAGCAGCTTGCTTCTCAGAGGCTGGGCCTGGGAGGCTTAGCACACTGCCCAGCAACAACATCTAAGTCTGTGAGAAAACTCCAGGATGGTGGGCATCTCTCTTCTGGGGTTGCTTTTCCTTTCTCTTGGTCCTTTTGGATTTCTGCAATAAAAAGTTGTTTACTTTGTTTTTAGGTAGCATGGGGGACCCTGTAAGCTGGCTCCCCAGCAGCCCGTCCTCCTGGTAGCAGCACCCTCGTGCAGAGGGTTCTTGGGACATTCTTCTAACCAGCACAGCGAAGGTGATGGCTCATCACTTTGTGGTCCCTTACATAAGACGGTCCCCTCAGTCTTATCAGGAGGTTCTCTCCCTTGCTGGCTGAGATTGAAGCCAAGTGGGAGGCCTGTAGAGCTGAGGGCAGGCTTCAGCCAACAACCAGTTTGAAATGAAGATGGTCTCAGACTGAAAGCCAGCAGGTGCCGCCAGTCCAAGGCTCCAAGGGACTGAATTATGGTGGCAGCCACATGAGGTTAGAAGAGCTCAGCCCTTCCCCATTTGAGCCTTGAGATGAGACTGCAGCCCTAGCTGACGCCTCTACTGTAGATTTTTGATGTCCTTATGTATTGGGAGCAACAGATGCAGGCAGTGTTTGATTTGCTGTGTTCCACTGCAAGTTTAGCTCTAGTGCTTTGCCTCATAGGCTGGTAGCCAGTTGTGTAATTGAATATTCAGCCCCTGGGGGACAGGAGTTCTAGGTCAGGGTTATGTTGCCTAAAGGCTCCGTTTACATTTCCTATTGATGGCAACAGAGCAACAGGGTTCAGAGACAGGTCCTCATTACAAGGGTCCATTTTTCCTACATTGTGGGATTGCTGAGGACTAGAAGACTTTGCACTCAGTCGTGGATCCTGCATCCCCAAATTTCATGATTGGAAGGGGTCTGCAGCCTAGCTGGCGGTTGTCTGCTGGGAGGGTCTTGGGGATGCTTTGCAGAATTTGACTTGACACACTTGAATTTACTCTTCAAGTACAGATAAGGAGATTTTGAATGAAAGGAGGGGTATTGGTATCAGTGTCGTAGCCTAGGACTGAGCCTGGCAGGCACACTTAGCCTGCAGCCCAAGACTGCTACTCATCTCTGCTTGGTCCTCAGCAGTTGGGCCGCTTTGCACAGGTGACTTAACCTTTCTGCCCTCAGTTGTCTCACCAAGAGATCATTCAGTCATCTACCCAACACTTAGCATCTGTGTGTGCCCAGTCCTGTGCTGCCTGCCTGGGTGCCTGTGATGTGATTCTGGTCTCTGGGAGCTTGCTTTGGGGTGGGGTGGAGGAGCCTGAAAGTGATAGACCCAGGTGCCTGTGATGTGATTCTGGTCTCTGGGAGCTTGCTTTGGGGTGGGGTGGAGGAGCCTGAAAGTGATAGACCCAGGACAGCAGAGCTGGTGGATGGGGGACCTGCAGGCCCGTTTGTTTGGTTCTTTTCATTATTTGAAATTATTGGAATCAGGCTGAGATTTAAAAATTAGGAGGTTTTCCCTAAAATTTGGATATCTGACTACTCTAGAGAAACAGGAAGATTGGGAAACAGCCACCAGGTGCTCCCCCTGCCTGAAGTGGATAAGGACCCTTGTCTGTTTGAAGAGAATACTAGTCTGAGGATGGCCAAACGAACGCTCTCACAGCTGGAATGCATGCTGGGCTGGCCTTGCTAATGGGTGTATGGCCGGCCCCAGGAGTTTGTGACTCCTGCTACTCAGGCTGCTAACTCACACAGTGGGACTGTGGGCCCCGAGGACAAGGACAGGCTGTGTGTGCAGGCTCACAGGCATCCCCGCCACCTGCTAGGGTTGTTATGAAGAGTTCAGGGTGAGGTGCTGTAACCCCTCTGGACACCTCCAAATCCCTGGTAGCAGGCAGTTCATTTGTTCATCCCACTTTTGAGGGCTGGACACTGTACTGGTCAGCGCATATCCTGTGTACAGCTCCTCCAGAGCAAGAATTATGTTTGAGCATGACCAGAATGTGGTTGAGGAAATGGCCGTGGGGGCCACGTGGCACAACTCTTCCTTGCTCAAACCTCCTGACCAAACACCAGGTCCCTTTGGGATCTGGAATACTACCCCTCCTCCCTCGGCCATCACGGATGCTGCCATCTTGTAGCCGCAGGGACCTCATCATCCTGTGGGGGCCATGGGGACTGCCTCTTCGTGGAGGGTCCTGTCAAAGGAGGATTTTAGGAATGGCATCCTGGTGGGCTTGAGCTGAGCGCCCCCCACTCTAGACCTGCCTGAGGCAGCTCTGGGGAAGGCTGGGGAGTCGGCCACTTATCTCACACCATTAGGCTTATGGCAGTGCTGCTAGCAGACAAAGGCTCGAAGAGGATTAGGGGTAATTACCAGGCCAGCTCTTTATTCCCAAGGTTTAATGGGCCCAGCCACTGTAATTGTACCTGCTGGTGTCGAACTGTTCCCTCCCCTCCAAAGGGCCGGCCCTGGG
The DNA here is from genome assembly GCF_964194135.1 of Talpa europaea. Classification (NCBI taxonomy): domain Eukaryota; kingdom Metazoa; phylum Chordata; class Mammalia; order Eulipotyphla; family Talpidae; genus Talpa; species Talpa europaea. The sequence continues at coordinate 29,318,489 of NC_140080.1, forward strand.
CTGGGGTGTCGGTGCTGGAGGATAGGCCCCTGCTGCTCGCCCACCTGCTCACCTGTTGGTGGGTGACGGTTGACGTGTCCAGTGGCCTTGGGTGAGTTTGGTGTGGAAAGGACTGATGGGGAGCCCATTTGTGCTGAGGGCCTTCTGATGGGGAGTGCGAGGGTGTCCCTACTTTGTCAGGGTCTGAGCTGTTCAAGGAACCTCAACTCTTACTGTGGGGGTCATGTTGATAGCCGGTGGGAGCTGTGGTGATGTCCAGGAAGCCAGACATTCTGGGGGCAGGGCAGCTGAAGATCTTTACTCCACCTTTGTAAGATGGGACCTGCCATGGGGGCAAGGGAGGAAGGGCTCTGTGGTTGTTGGATGGTTTTGCGCAGGTGAGGGAGCCCCAGCCTTCCACCCTGGGTTCTCTCCGAGGGCGGGGGTCTGAGGCAGCCCTGGCTGTGACCATGACCATAAGCTGGAGGGCCCCAGGATTCTAGCTGGTGGAGCTCACCCCCACGCCAGAGAGGAACAGCTTTCTTCTCCAGGGAGTCCCCACTGGGTGTCCCCCCCCCCCCAGGAGCCTTGCATGGAAGGGGCTCAAGCAGAGTTCAGCAGAGGGCATCTGAAAATTCAAACTATGCGTCCTTTTAATCCTTTGAGGGAGCCTGTAAGGTGATATTGATGGCGATGTTTTTATTTCTTAGAATTATTTTTCCAGTCACTCACGTGAACTCGAGCACCATATCGGTTTTCCACCTTAAGTAAGAGGATTAAAAACGTTGCATAATGCAGGGCCCGAGTTAAGTGCTCGGCCCCAGCGCCTTGTCACATCGTGTAATTGGGAGTAATTGCCAGTGTGGAGTTGGAGAAAGGCGCCCATTTCGGGGGCGGGGAGGGGACCCTCCTTTGAGCCCTTGTTATGGGGAGGCCGGTTAAGCCGAGAAGTGGGCTCCTTCATGCAAAGGGGTGTGACCTGAGCAGCTCTCCTGGGCGTCATCTGAGCGGGGCTGTGGGGTTGCTTTGAGGGTGTTGCAGGTGCTAGGGGAGATGGAGGCAGAGCTGCCTCTCCAGGGACATTGAGGCCTGTGTCACAAATGTCGGGGGCGCTTCTGCTCCTTCCTGTCGCTGTTTCACCTTGGAAACGGGGGAATCTGACCCCAGGCCCTCAGGCCCTCTGAGCTGACATCTTGGTCAGAAGTTATTGCCGTTATCTTCTGGCGGGACTGCAGGCGTGGCTTGCGAGGAGGAGGGTCCCTTTGGCCCGCTTGCCGCATGTCAGGCCCAGCCCAGATCTCATGCAGTGCAGCTGCCTTTGCCACACTTGGACAAAATGGCCTAGCCCTGAGTGTCGCTCTTAGTGGGGCCCCTGAGGTGGAGGGAGACCCTCAGTCCTCTAGGATACGACAGTCTGTGGTGGGAAGGCATGTTGGGAATGGCCTGCTGGGGTGGTGCTCTGCTGTGGTCTTGCAACGCTGCTCCGGTGCCTGCTCCCTGCGCTTGCGCCATTCAGTCACCCGCCACTCCCAGGTCCTGGTGCCTCCTTCCTGGGGTGGGTGGTTGGAGATGGGAAAGAAGGGAGGGACTTGGCTCCTCCCCAAGAGTTCCTGGTTGAGTGGTGTGTGGTGGCGGCCTAGGGGATGGAGGACCAGGGGTGGGGTAGCTTGTGATGGAGCTCAGATAGGGGCCGTGTGATGGCCTCAGGGATATTGATGCTTTGTGCCCCAGCAGTGGGCTGAGAAGGGAGAGGCTGTCTCGATGCTCCATCTCTAGATTGTTCTCCATCCTGTGGAAGGGGAGAAGATTCGTGCTCCATCCCAACCATGGCTCCTCTGTGCACTTCCGCTCATTCCTAGCTGAGGATCCTACTGTGGGCAGAAGCACTTGGCAGGGAGGATGTGCGTGAAGCAGCACCAGAGGCCACACTCTAATGTGGGCCTTGAGTGCCTGTCCCTACAGGCACCAAAGCTGCGTGGCTCTGCCCCAGGGTCAGGTTCTGCAAGCCGCTGTCAGTACCCCTGCCATACACAGGCTGCACGCAAGAGCTTGTGCTTCCCTCATGGCGTCAGAGGGGAGTGAGACTTGACCTTCTCTGCAGGAGCTTGCTGGTTAGAGGGAGAAAGGACTTACCTACCCGGGCAGAGCAGGCTGGGCCTGCAAGAAAGCCCCAGCCCACTGCAGATGCTTCCTGTGCAGACAGCTTCTCGGGCACCTGTGGTGCCTGGGCTGGGATCTGGGCTTGTGGTGCCCGGGATGATGTCCTGGGATGCCTGATGTGAGAGTGGAGCTGACCAGGTCATCCCATTTGCATCCATTGCTAAGGATGGGCTAAAACAGAGAGTGTGGTGCTTGCGTTTTCCAACCCCATTTGCTGGTGCCAGTTGCGTTTCTGGACCTGTGGCCATGGTTTTCTCTGGGCAAAGAAGAAAGGAGGGGCTGTTGATTTCCAAGGCCCCAAGTTAGGTGGCTCAAAGTGAGACTCACAAGTCTCCCAGTTCTTGCTGACTTGCCTTCTAAGTCATCCCCCACTTCAGAAGGTCCCATTAGGAATGAAGTCCCCTAAAATGTGGTCTGGGCATCCCCTAAAGAAGAAAATTTCAGAACTGCTTTTGAAAATGGATTTTGAAAAATCCATTTTTAAAAGTGAAACCAGTCTCTTTAAAATTGAGATTCTGCATGAGAAATCTCCTTTGATAAAGAGGGCGGGGGCTCTTACCCCTCTGCTCTTTCCTCCCCTGCTGGTGGCTTCCTGAGGTGCCACCGTGGAACTCCTCCTGGACTTGGGAGATGGGTTTATACACCCCTTTCCTGAGCCAGGTATACTCTGGGCAGAGGTGTGACAATTAAGGTCATGGACTTAACGTCAGATGGCCTGGCTTCCATTCCTGGATCCTGCCCCTCGGCCATGGTTCTTTATCTCCCCAAGTCTCCTCTGTTATCTGTAAAATGGGCACAGCAAGAACACCTACCTCACAGGTTTATTGCGAGGATTATATTAGCTAATCCATGTAGAATATTTAAAACGGTGACTGGTACATATATTACAAAAGTTACAGGAACTCCTGAGCTTTCAGCCTCCAGCTGCCAAAGAAATTCACCCTAGTGGTGAGAACTGCAGCCATGACAGAGATTGGAGAGAGATGCTAGGTTGCCTCAGGGTCGCCTCCAGGTCAGACCAGCCCTGGTCTTGTAGGCACTGACCTTGTTGGCGGGTGAGTCACAGAGGAGACCTGCCTCTTTACCCCAACCCTGGCTGACACTGCCGTTGAGCAGGATTAATCATGGTGTTGAGCGTGCCATTCTCCTGCCTGTGCCTGGGGCAGGAGGGGTGGCCAGCTCTCGTCCTGGGCTGTAGCACGGCTGTGCTGATGGGAGAGGCCCAGCTGGGACATCTGTTTAGAGCACCCATGGACTGATAGGAGGGGAGGACATGGTTGAGAACCCTTCCTGAGGAGGCAACTCTGGCCCTCTGCTCCCCTACCCTTCCTCTGCAGGAGGGAGTGATAAAGGCTATCACCTCTGCTATTTAGGCCCGTTCCACTTCACCTTGCCCCTCATCTGCTCTTGGAGGTGCTCAGGGCAGCTCTTTTTATCCCCATTCTACAGATGGGATAGCTGAAGTCCAGAGAGCCGAAGCTGCTTGAATGGCCAATTCAAGGTCGGAAACCATGGTCTCCTGACATGTTCTCAGTGTTGACAGATCTCGATCAGTTTGGCCTCAGAATTATGGCCACAGTGGGCAGGGCCAGAGGACTGGAGGCAGGCCCAGTCTAAGAGAGTGCTCCATTTGCTCCATTCCCAGGAGAAGGGCCTCTGCTGCCCCTCTGGACTGGAGGCTGCCCTCCTTCGCTGCCTGCTGCCCAGGAGGCTCTCTGGAGAGGTTGCCTGAGCCAGGGAATAGTACTTGCAGGAATTTCTCACTGTATGTAGAATGTGTATCATGACTTGTGCACAGCTGGCAGAGCTGTAGGTTATGCTCTGTGAAAATGGTTCAGTTTCTATCGGGGTGGAAAATACAGACATGTATTGTCAATCAAGGTGTCTTCTCGGTAATGCCAGCCTTACAAGATCCCTGTCTGTCTTGCCCATGCAGACCCTCACCTCTGATTTCTTGGGGAAGAAATCCTGACTTAAGCTGGCCTTCTAGACTGTTCTCCAGTGCAGCTGCCCTCTTCCTCTGGGCACTGCTCTCAGTGCAGCCCGGTATTGCAGGTGATGGGGCTGGGATATGCCCTCTGAAGGTACATGTGCATCAGGGGTCAGTGGCCTCAGTCTACAGCTTTCTCCCTCCTCCTATGGTGTGTGTGGGAGCTGCCACCATACCGTACCTGCTCCCTACTGTGAGGAACTAGCCACTGCAGTTTCTTTGTGAACCGGGCCCATCATGCACTTGTATGCATGTGTAGATCCGGGTCATTGTTGAGGCCTGTAATCTGTGGAGCTCAGAAGCCTTCCCTAGCAATGCCTTTATTCAACTGGTGGAAACCATATTCCTCCCTCACAGGGAAAAAGCCATGAGCTGACTTTACTGGTAAATTGAGGCACTAGGCACTTGAATAACTTTTAGGATAATGGTGTTGGGACTGCAATAGCGTTGCATGCTGATATGTCACTGTGAGCTAGCGCAGGATGCGAGTTGTCTCGTCTGTTAGGCTGTTCACACAGCCTGCTCTCTCCCAGGCAGAGCCCCATACCGGGCGGTGCCCTTCCGGCTGACAGGCTGCAGGGCAGGGTTGTGAAGATGGGGGAGACTGCTTACCATCCGTGCCAGTGCCCTAGGTGTCAGCTCATCCAAACCAGAATTGGTTTTACCTTGAAGAAACTTCAAAATTGAATGAGATTTCAAAATCATTATTTTACAGATGTTTCAAAATGGGAAGATCCAAAACTCTGTTCTGTCACCTAGCCTGGCAGGGGCTAGGCAGGACACGGCCTGCTCGTCGCTCCTGCCCCCTCCCCAACCTCCAGCTACAGCCCTGTGGGACTGGGCTGCAGGGGTGAAATCTTGCTTGATCTCGGGAAGGGATCATAAGCTGGTCAGAACAGCACATCCAAGAAAGGGCCCGGGGCATCAGTTCCCATCCTCTGTTGGGAACTGATCTTGAAGTCCAGGCTTGGGCACCAGGCCCCACTTGGATTACTGATCTTGGAAGAATCCTTTTTTTCTTGAAGGCTGCAGTCTCCCTGCCTATGCAGTAGTGGTGATGGTGGCTTACACCAAGAGGTCCCCCCGTTAGTCAGTGGTTGCAGCTGAATGTCCCCACCCTGCTCTCGGCCCATTCTCACTTCCCAATGTCTTCAGTCATTGCCTCCCAGGTTCTACCTGGCTGGACTGGAACAGGCCCAACTCCCTTGGCAGCCAGCCTACCTTGTCCACCTCAGCATGGTGCTTCTCCTTCCTTGTGATTCCCACGCCACATTCATTGGACATGCACCCTACCTCGTGTTACTGTGTGTGTCTATCTATGTGAACATACTTTGCCCTCTAGATGGGGCGCTCCCTGGGAATGGACCCCAACCATTTTCCTTCTTTCTCTCCCCGAGCTTGGCCATTATTGATGGACAGTTTTGGAGAACACACACATGACAGTTCAGCAGAATCAAGTCAGCATTGGTGGCCCATGGACTGAAACACCCCGTGTATGTATCATGCATTTTCCCTTGCGTTGTAACAGTTTTCCTTGGGATCCAGCACTAGGCGACTCCAGGGCATCCTTATCGTGCTCTGACTCTTGTGTGGTCTTCCCCACCTGTGGACTGTCACGGCTGTTGTCTATTCCAAGGCCCCTGGGACGAGTGACGGACAAGGCTAGGGATATGGTCACTGAAGGTCCAGGCATCGATCCCCTTTGTGCCCACTACTCCGTAGCCTTTACCACAGACACGTTTGGGGTGGGTGTCAAGGGGACAAGGCAGTCCAGCAGTGCTCTGGTGTCAGTCTCCAGGGAGGCCCCCACACCGGCAGATTTTGGAGAGGTGGCGCCTTTCCTTTCATGCTGGAAATGGACCCCAGGAAGCTACCCCGGCCTCCTCAGTCAGGAAGGCAGGAGGAAGCCTGTAGCGCAGATACTGTGCAGTCTGCAGGTTTCACTCAGTTGGGATTTGTCATCTGGCAAACAGTCAAGTATCTGCCATACCTGTCCCTGTGAGCTGCAGCCTCCATAGCCAGTGCGCGTGATGAAGTATCCAGTCAAGTTTTGGCAATTCTGAAGGTGTGGCAATCTTGGTTCTTGCAAGGGGCCAGTGGGGAGCATTGCGACAGAGGCCCTTGTGCCAGGCCTGCGGGACGCCCCAGGAGGGAGGAGGGCACCTTTGACAGTTGACATCTGTGTCAACAGCGCCCAGTGACACACCAGGGGAGGACGAGCCTGCGCTTGGCAGGCCAACAATGGGCTGATTGACGAAATGAACTTTCGCCTCTAAGGCCCCACCACTGCCGGGGGTGCTGGGGTTGACAGTGGTCTGCCTGCAGCACCTTAGGGGTTTCCCTGGCAGGTGCAGAACAGGGGTCCAGGGTGGTTTTTGGTCCCTGATGGGGTCATGACCTGTCCATGATTCTCTGGAGGGGAGGGCGGGGCGAGGGGCAAGTTGGCAGCTATTGGGTATGCAGGAACAAAAGCCTGGCGGCCTGGGGGTGATGAATGGGTGGGAGTGGCCGGGCTCTGGACAGATGATGTATCCACAGTGCCTCCCACCTGGAGTGGGGAGGGAGGAGCTTCCTGAGCTGCTGGGGAGGATGTTTATCCTTTAACAGGTCATGGCTCACTTTGTGGAGGTTGCAAGTGCTCCCCTGAAATCTTAGCTACATTGCGTTGCTGAGCTTCATTCATCATTGAGGATGAAAGTGTTGACCCCACTTCTTCCTCCACATACACCTCTCCTCCTACGCATGCACATGGTACCTTCCCTCCTAAGACCTCACGACCCATGTCAACTGGGAACCCACTGCCAAAGGCCATGGTGCTGGGGGATTCTGCCTGCAGGTGTGGGCATTGGGGCTTAGCAGGTATCAGGCAATGGGATCCTCTACTTGAATATGCTAACAGGCACTTATGTTTTTTTCTATGCTATTTTCTCAGATGAAATAAGACCAGACAGACTTAAGTTACTCAAGGGGTTCCTCAACAAAGGTACCTGCCTCTTTCAGGGTCTCAGTGTTACCATCCCTCCTCCTCCTCATGAGGCAAGTTGTGACAGCCTGGTGTGGATTTCAGGACTGTCGTGTTAGTTCCCAGACAGCAGAGGGAGAAGATCCTCTTAGAGCTGAGCAGGCGACTAGAATGATCTTCCAAAACCCAAGTTGGTCCATTTCCTCTTCTACTAAAAATCTTTCAAGATTCCTTCAATGGTACCTTTCAGTTGTTCTTCTTTAGGGTCATACGCTGCTGGTCCTTGTTATCTGAGCTCCAGCCATGCTGGCCTCACTCCACAATGTCACATGCAGAAGCCTGGTGGTGGGATGGACCTATGGAGCCTGCTGGCTCCTTCACTGGGGATGCATTTCCTCTCACATCCCCCTCTTGCCCTTCTACCTGCTTGAATCCTGTCCGTCTTTCAGTTCTTTATTTGTCTGGGTAGAGATTTTTCCATTTAATTTTAAGTTTTTTTTTTTGTGTGTATATTGTCAACATAATTGTATAAAATGTGAGGATTCTGCTATCTGAAACTTTGGTGAATCTATTCAGTTGTCTGGTCTTATTTTCTTATGCGATTGGTTATTTTTGATTGTGTGCTGCTCATTAATTTTGAAAAATTAGGTTAGTTTTTCCAGAGTTTTTCCAGAGAAGACTTTGATTTGCTTCTACTAGACTTTAGGGGTACACAGGTTAATTCAAACTTGAGATTCCTTAAATTATGAGATTATTTGAACCATAAGCTGCAGGTTCATGAGAGAGTTAGTTTATTTCTGGTGAAGCCCTTTAGAAGCTCAGCTAACAGTATGTGGACAGTTTAACATCCCGCCATGAATGGGACCTAGGCTTTGACTTTTGTCTCTGTCATCCTAGTGGCTCAACACAGCTATAGTCCAACTTTACAACTCTTTGTTCTGGCTCAGAAGATGACCTTAGGGCAAAAGTAGCTTTGAATACTTACCTTTTTGTGTCCTCACTTTTGGGGGTAGATATTGGCCTGGTATTTCTTCACTTTAATAGCTTTTTGGTTCTTTTGAGATGATTACAAAATATTCCATTCAGAAGGTATCCTCTGTAAGAGTTCAATACAAATTAAATAGCTCCTGTTAGGAAAGTAAGTTTCTTGGTATAATGGCGATTTCCTAAGGCAGCCTTCTCTGACTTTCTGTGTGATCTGGATCCCCCAAAATATTTTCTGCTGGCATAGCGAGCATCTTTCCTTTCTTGCTCTCACAATGGTTGTACTTATGGGTGCATTTGTATGGTTATTTGGCTAACACCTCTCTACACCTCTCTGGTCCATTCAGACAGGGGCTGGACCCTTGTCTGTTTTGGTCACCACTAGTATCCCCAGCTTGTGAAGCAATGCCTGTTATGTAGTATGAATTCAGACCAGCTGTGATTGTGATGACTTCCTTCATTTAGTCCATCAAGCTTTTTTTTGTGTGCAACTTCTTGCCAATACTTTGAACATGATAACTTATGTTTTGGATTCCTTGAGGAGTGAATGACTCTACCGCACATGCAATGATTGAGAAAATGAACTTTAAATTCAGAGACCCTGAGTTTTATCCCTATTCCTTCCTAGCTATGAGATCTTATATGACTCTTTTAATTGAGTTGCAATTTTCTCATGTAAATTGGGAATAATACTTGTATTTATTTTATTGGGTTGCCTTGAGGGCTAAATGAAATGACACTTAGCATAATCAATGACTGTGGTGGATGAAGTGTTTTGGTACTAGACATCCATTCTAGTTCCTTCTAGTGTACCTTCCTGTATAGAAATGTTGTTAAGGCAAACAAAACCAAACCCATATGTCTTGGATTTCCTTACAGTTGAAGTCTCCATGCAAGTAGATCCTACCAGTTAGATGCATTTGTGTAAGGCTGGGGAGGCAGAAATAAGACTCTTCATCCTGCCTTGGCAACAAGCATAGGAACTGCAAACATGGCTACAGAGTGACCTTTCCGTCAGAGTTCTGGTGTCTGGTAACTAGTGTTTTTGAGGGGTAAAGGACAATTGTGGCAGCAACAACACTTTTATATCCCTGAATTGCAACTATGTCAATGTGTTCTTAAGTCAATAGTTGTGATGGCACCTTCTTGATTGCCTATCAAATCAGGTACAAGGGAGGTGCTGGTTATATTTCTCCCTAGGCATAATTCCATTTCATCTATGAAGCTGGGAGATTTAGTATACAAGTTTTTTTGCTCCAAAAATACAATGGTGGAATAGGCATAGGATAACAATTATAGATATTTCTGATTGAAAATGGAGAAAACGAAAAGAAAAATTTGTTGGTCCCAAGCAGTTTTGAAATCCAGCTGGGTAAACTACCTTTGGTTTCAAGGCTTCTTTTGTGATTCTACCCTCTGGGTTCAAGTTGCTACTATCTGAATCATCTTTTATTAACGGTGGCTTGTGTTAGCAGTTGAGAATTTTTAAACCTGCTTCTTGCCTGGAAACTTTTAGAGGCCCTATAACCTCCTTCCATTGCTGTCTTCTTTGTCCCCTTCAGTACAATCTATTAGTGTTTCTGTTTGTATATCATTCTCAAGAACCTTGTAGGTCTCCACAGGTCTTCCCTTGATAATCTTATTTCTATTTTGGCACCTCTCAAGATGGCTAAGGGGGGGTGTCTATGAATCATTGTCAACCTTTTTAAAGAGTCTTGTGTGTGACTGAATGATCTGGTCTGAGGTACAAGCAAAAGATTGTTTAGTCACAGTCTTAGTGTTTACCTTCAAATATGCTTCTCTGACAATGAATCTCTCTCTCTCTCTCTTTTTAAAAGATTGATTTATTTATGCATGCAAGAACTGGGGTATAAGCCAGAGGTTTGGGGGTGGAAGGATTCATCAGAGAGAGTGGGGAGCAGAACAGGCAGATCTAGTGAAACATGCTGCTGAGGGGAGCAGCGGGCAAGGCAAGAGAGGTCTGCTGCGCCATGTGGGTTAGCTCCCTGGCTGGTCAGTGATCAAACTCATGCTGCAATGGCTGGCAATAGCTTGATAGCACTGTATCTTTAACCCCTGCACCACCAGGGAGGCCCTGAATCTCTTAGTCTTATTGTCTTTTGCTATTTGTATCTGCTGAGACTTTCGCAAATCATCAGGTCCCACTTCCTGCTTATTTACCACTTCATCCTTCAATTTACCTTTTTTCTTCTGCATTTTTCTCTAAGTAGCAGGGTTAACCCTGACATTACATCCAACATTTTTCTTGGAATCCTCAGCTAAATATCCAAGCTCTTTATTTGCAAGTTCTGCTCACCATAGAATGCAGGCCACAATTCCATTATGCTTTCTGCTATTCTCTAACAAAGGTCTATCTTCTAGTTTCCACTCACACTTCTTCATTTCCTTCTGAACTCTCCCTGGCAACACCTTTAACATCATATTTCTGCTAACAGTCTGTTCACAACAATTCAAATATTCTCTGTGGTGACGTGGGTTTTCCTTACCGTGTTCCTCATTCCTTCTGTGTCCTTAATAGTAGAACTATTGCCATCCATACGTCTACTGGTTTGTACTGAAGGGTACTAAGACTTCAAGGCAATCTGCTTTTTAACCCTTTGCACTCCGCTGTCCCCTCTCAGAAGACATTGGTAGTCAATGTCCAGAATGGTTCGGAGTGCAAAGGGTTAAAATCACACCCTTGAAATTCTAGTCTCTGCCACTGTTCAAACCCAAAGTCACTTCTCTATTTGTTATAGCTGTACCTCTCTGCTCCTTTCTGGTACCAATATATGTTTTAGTTCCCTATGGCTGTAGTAGTTACCACAACACAGTTATTAGCTGATAGTTGTGGAGGTCAGAAGTCTGACACATGTTCCACAGGGTTAAAGTCAGGGTCTTAGTTGGTCTTCATTAATTTTTGGAGGCACAAGGGGAGTATCCATTTCCTTACCTTTTTCAGCTTGTAGAGGCTGGCCACATTCCTTGGCTCATGGGCCCTTCTGTCTCCAATGCTAGCAATAGCTGGTTGTGTCTTCAGGCCTTGTACCATTCTGACGTAGACACCTCTGCCTGTCTGCTTCATTTAAAGACCCTTATGATTGTTAGGCCTACCCAGATAATGCAGGGTAATCTCCCTAATTAAAGTCAGCCAATTTGAAACTGTAATTCCCTCTGCTAACATAATTGCCCTTTGCCACAGAGTGTAAAATATTCCCAGAGTCTAGGGTTTAAGACCATTACTCTGCCAGCCACACTGGCCTTGAAATGGACAGATCAGCTTAGTGGGGTTCTGCAAGTCTTTCCTGGGGGATGGCCTACAGACCATTTCTCTGGCCCTTTCAGTGATTTTGGTAGGCTTTGAATTTCCTCATGATGAGTAAATTTCTTCTTAGGGCTTCTGTTTCCTTACTGTGAAGTGAGGGGACAGCATTACAATTATGAAATGGCAGTGAGAAACAAAAAGGATGCCAATCCATTTCCCAACCCTGAGGGGAAATGAGCTGTGGGAACTGAGCTGGTGCTACGTAAGAGGGCTTCCAAGAGGTGGTGTGAGGAGTGACAGGTTGTGGGAATGACTGTGTTACTGGGAATAGGCCTGGGTTCTGCTGCCTGTCACTACCAAAAAACCAATAAGTAGAGACAGGAATCGAATCGAATGCTTTTATTTTTCAGATCACTGGTCCTTGATCTGAGAGAACAGTGGGCATAGCACCCCGAAGAGACCATTCTGACATCTTATCTAGTTACACAGAGATAGTCAGTCATAAGCAAACAGCCCACCACAGTTGATGTTTTTGGTATCTCTCATGTTCAGCCCCCAGAGCTTGTCACCAGCTTCTTGGTTATCTTGACACTGGTCCATCCGATGGCATCAATTTCCGGCTCTCATTCAGGCATCTTGGGACAGGAATCTCAGTTCAAAGCTAGAGGTTTTTTTTTTTTTAAAGATTTATTTTTTTATTTATACAATAACTGGGGTACAGGCCAGAGGCATGGGAGGGTGAGAGGATTCACCAGAGACAGAGCGGGGAAGAGAACAGGCAGATGGACTGAAACACACTGCTGAGGGGAGCAGCGGGCGCGACAGGAGAGGTCTGCTGTGCCATGTGGGAATCTCCCTGGCTCACCAGGAATCAAACCTGTGCTGCAGAGGCTGTGGACAGCTTCACAGCGCTGTGCAACCCGCTGCACCACCGGGGAGGCCCATCAAAACTAGAGTTTTAGTTAAAAAAAAAAAAACAAAAGAGATCATTATTCATACAGTGTGTCCGCGCAGCCTGGGCTCTGTGTGTACGTGCAGATTCCTATATTGGGTGTGGTGCCCATCCATCCTCCCTAGCCCCTATCAGCTGCAGCTTATGGGAAGGGTGAAGGGCATTTCTTCACAGTGATAGCTTCTTGCGTTCTATCTGTTCAGTCCGGCAGCCACTAGCCATGAGTGTTTATTGAAAATGTAGCTAGTACAACTGAGGAACTAAATGTTTAATTTTTGTTAGTGATCATATGAATTTGAATGATTTCATGGGGCTGTACAGTGTAGGAGCTGCTGTACTGTAGCAGCTCTGAAGGGCTCTGATGAGTGCTCTGAAGTCTTATTGTTCAGAATTAGGACAGTAACAGGAGTCTGGGGTTGGGCAGTCTTGGCTCATCATACTTTCTGGACTTGCTTTTGTGGCTACTTCCCTCTGACCCAGGTTCCAACCTTGACCATTTCAGTTGCTTCTGCCTTGTGGCCATTGGCCAGTACCATCCCTGCAAGCCCTTTCTGCAGCTCCCACACAGCTCTCTCCTGGACTTGGGGTCTTCTGTAATCAATTCATGATTTTAAGGGGGCTGCTAAGAGATTGGGATATGTGTGAGGTTGCAGAAGCTAGAAGCTTCATACCTGGTGCCCTCTGGGACACAGCCTTTGGGTGCTGGCCTCTGAGATGCCATTGCAGCACCTCTATCCCCTGTGGGCTTGGCACAGTTCTGGAGCTGCTTCCCCAGGTGCCACCACATGTCACTTGTCAGTTGAGAGCCACTGGTGTTTGCCCTCTTGGGGTCTCCTTTCCTGCCTTGCCTGCATAATCACTTTTCTTGGCACAGGGAAGAGCAGGTGGTGTCATAGGAGTGGAAGTTGGCAGGGCTGTGCAGTGGGGACTGTGGCACTGGGGACACCGGGGCCTCCCACATCAGGCTGCTCATCTCCGAGCCCCACCTCTGGCCCCATGGGTGACTTGGCAGAGCTGCGGTGCTGTGTATGATGGGGAAGGACCTGTGGTTGGTGAGGGTAGAGATCCTGGCAGAGGCCAGCCAAACGTTTGCCCAGGTAGAGGTTTCAAGCGTATGGTTTAGGGGATGTGCCTGAACTAATCCTGTTATTAGCTGGATTATCTCTTCAAACTGAGAACTAGCTTCTGTGGGTCCCCAGTGAAATGCTCAGTCGGGAGCCAGGGTGACTGGCCCCACCCGGGGCGTGTGCCTGGTGTCAGTGAGCCTGCTGCCTGCATGGCGGCCTGGCTGGCTTCCCCCAGTCCGTCCATTAGTTCATTTGCTTGTTTTGTTCATCTTCTGAGCAGTCCCTAGGCACTAGCTGGGCCCCAGGCTGGAGCCAGAGCTAGATGCCAGGGGCCGGAAGGCAAACCGAACCAAGTGGGGTCTCCCAGAGAGAAACAGATGGAAGGCTGCAAAATGGCAAAACGGGTAGGTGCAGAGTGATGGGGCTCTTTGGCATGAAAGGCTGAGATATGGGTCTGGAGTGGTGGGCGGGGACCGGAATGCATAGAGGTTCGAGGGTCCGGCTAAGGAAGTTTACCCCCTTTTCCCAGATGATGGGGCACCTGACAAGTCTTAGGAGTGGGAGATGACAGAGGACTGATCAGAGGACAGTGACTTTCGTCAGTGAGACAGTCGAGGATGCTGTGCATTTGTTCATTCATTGATTCATTCATTTTTCATCCAGCGAATAATTGAATTCCTGCTTTCTGCCAGGCATTGTTTTAGGAACTAGGGGATGTATCACTGAGTAAAATAGACAAAAACCTCTGTCTTTGAGGAGCTGACATTCTAGGAGAGAGAGAGGGGATGGGGAGAAGGGGAGGAAGGAACAGGAATCCAGGACAAGGACAATAAATACGTAAACGGAGAGGTATTTTGGAAGGTGGTGAGTGCTGTAGAGCGAGGGGGAAACAGTGCAGGCCCAGAGGTTTGGGAAACACTGGGGTGGACACGGCACATCTCACGAGAGGCTAGGATTTGAGGAGATCTGAAGGAGGCGAGAAAGTTGTCCATGGAGACAAGGGCAGGGGTTTTCCAGACAGAACAAAGAGACCCTAAGGTGAGAATACATGGTGTGTCCCAGGAACAGCTGGAGGCCAGAGAGCAGGAGCGAGAGGAGCCGGGGTGGAGAGAAGATGAGGGGTAGGGGTGAGGGCTGCTTATCATGGACAGAGTTCATGGGGTCTCTGATGGGTAAAAAAATGACAGCTTCATTTTCATTAACTTTTAACTGCAATTTAGCATACCTTTCAAATAGGCAAATCACCCACAGGATTGTGGGGCCATCTGTGAGTTTGTTCACGATGGAAATTACAAATGCTTTTATTCCGCGTTAAAACTATTACAGGTTAAAACACAAAGCTATTACAGATATCTCAAAACATTTGTACTCGTCACTAGTTTGAAATTAGAGTAGCTGCAAAATCTTATGCTTTCATGCACAAATATCACATGTCACGAATCTAAAAAATTAACCCAGGACAGTTGGCTGCATTTGCCATGCTGTGTAATTTCTACACGTGCAAAATGTTTCTCCCGACGGGCCCTTTGGCTTCCCCAGCCTGTCGAGGCCAGCGGCACAGAGACAGGGTGGACTCTGGGGTGGCGTCTCAGAGCCCACTTGAGAACTTTGAGTGAGTGAAGAGCCATCACAGGACCTGACCCTCACAGCTCTGTGGCACCAAGGCTTGTGGGGTCAGGGTGGGAGCTAGGACAATGATCTGGCCAGGGAGAGCAGACGGTGGGTGTCAGACTGGCATAGGGCCAGTAGAAGTGATGAGAAGAGGGGCAAATCTGGATGTAATTTGAAGAAAGGTTAATAGAAATTGCAGCTGGATTGGGCGGGGTGAGAGAATGGCAGCCCAGGGAACTGGCTGCCGTGGTCCAGCTGCCCCGTGAGGTGTGGTGGGGCGATGGTCAAGATGGCTTCACAGAGGTGACACTGAAGCTGCATTTGGCTGCTAGGTGGGGGCCTGTGTTTGAGTCTCACAGGCACCACAGTTGGGGCTCTTCCCTTCTTGGCTGCTTGCCTAGGGCCCATCAGAGAGGCTCACTATTTATCAGGCCAAAGCTGGTGTGACGGTGCAAGGTGCCTGGCCCGTCTCCAGCTCCCATGTTGGGTGCTAGGAGGGGTTGTTCTGCCTCCCTCCCCTTGACGGAGGTCCAGCCAGTCACACGCACCAATGGATAGAAGTTTTGGTGATGTTTAAACTCCAGGCTAGAAAGGCGTCAGTCCACGCCCAGAATGGGTAGGAAACTTGCTTTAGCTCCTCAGTTCTCTGTTTGGCTGGGGTGACTGATTGATGGTGGCGGATTTAATAACTCGGTAAACCAGGGCTACTCCAAGTAGAATGAATTTGGTTGAGATGTAAATATTTTATATCAGAGTATTACTGCTTATTAAAAGTGTATTGAGATTTATGTGTTTTGTGAAGGTAATTATAGACATCACAGAGAGGTCATTTGCTTGCTGGAAACATCTCTAACAGAGCTGTTAATCTGGAAATGTGTGTCCTGCGGTCAGAGGGCCTTCAGGTAGAACATTTTACTTGTCTTATTAAGCAGAACTGAAACGTAGGTAATAAAAGCTACTGAACGTGCAGCTTCATTTTCTGGCCCTGCCACATGTGATTCTGTGGCACGCCCCACCCCAAGCCCTGACTCCACTCTTCTAAGAGGGAGCTACGTGGCTGCAAGGTCTTTGTGGATGGTGATGACGGGGTGACCGGGAGAGAACCGGGACTGTGTTTCTGTCCTCCACCCAAGGCCAGAGTCTGACTGCCCAGGTTTGGGGGAGGCAGGGGACCTGCTGCCGACACCCACACACCTGTGCTCACGGTGGCCATGTGTTTGCTGTGTTCACCCCTCCATCCTTTCGCTTGGACAGAGAGGTCTCACACTGTCTGGGGACATTTTGGAACCTGTGCAAGTAAGCGATGAATGTGTAGATATTTTTGAGCTGAATTTTCAGAACTTCTCTGTGTCAAAGTGTGATCAGTGCAAAACTTGGGGCAGGTAACCCATTTGAAAATGAATATTTCTTGAATGACCAGAGGTGTTGAGTTTAGAGGATGGTTTGAAGTCAGCTCTTCTCTTCAACATGCCCTCCATTCAGCCCCTTCCCCCACCCCCATGTGAGCATCAGGCCCTGGGGATATAGCAAGTGCCTGACAAGTCAACTATCAGACAAAGATTTTATTTATTTGTCTGATATTCAGAGATCAAATTTAAAGCGATTTCTACATTCTTTTTGTTGTTGTTGTTTGCTTTGATTTTTCTAATTTGTATTTAAGGAGATACTTGTGCAGAATCATGCTCAGTGTGCCCCTAACAGTCGTGTCTGGGTTCCTGACAACTGGGCAGCTCCACTTACCCAGAGAATGCACAAGCTTCCTTTCCTGTGTGGAACTCCTCCCTGTCTTGCTGGGTGCCATTCTCCCTGATTCACAGGCAAAGTGTGTCATCTAGGCTCCTGGTAACTCCAGGTGCCTTGTCTGGTCCAGGCTGTTGTCCAGGGCTGCCTCTGAGGATGTGGCACCTACTGGTCTGCACGAAGGGGCTCCCCAGGGTCTTTACTTTTTTGATTCTTGGCTTCTGAGTCCTTGAGTTTCCTCTCTCCTCCCTGCTGGCAGCTGCCCCTGCTGGCTCTTGCCTGCACTCCCCTCCTTATATCCAGATATTTCTGGCATGTGTACAGGACCATCAGACATTGGCTCATGTGTTGAGAGGAAAGTAAGTTGATAAGCATCTTCATCATTGTTGACTGGACATTCCACGAATCATTTGTGCACAGAGTCTTAGACTGTGGACAGAGGCACTTCCATGTGGAGAGATGGGGGTGGGGCCTCTCCGGGCACAGTGTGGCTCAGGGGACATGTTCTCAGATGCTGATAGGGGTCCTGTGGTCAGTGGGGTTAGCAGGTCTGCATGGCGCTCGCAGGGACACCTCTTGCCTGTGGTGGGACCATGTTGCCAGCCCCCAGAGAAGGCATCTGTTTCTGCTGTGGTGGGCTCCTGAGCACATCCTCTTGCGGGGCTCAGTTTCCTGGGACACCTGAATCTACACTGCCCAAGACAGTAGCTCCCTGGTGAGGCTCTTGTTCGAACACTTAAAATGTGAATAGAGGAGCTGAGGAGGGTATTTTTTTATTAAACATTTGAAATTAAATATAAAAAAAAAAAGCCAAAAACCTAGTATAGCCTGCCAGCAGTGCAGAGAGAGAGAGAACTATAAAAAGCAGACCCACGGACTGAAAAAGTTATTGGAAAACTTTAAATATGTTTGAATTGATGTGGGTATGTGAATTTATTTTTGCTACTGCAAATTTTATGAGATCTAAATACTGATCCAGTGTTTGAGGAGAATGTAGCATCTGAGTTGACACGCACTGTCAGTGTAACACATACACCAGGTTTCAGATGTAGCATGGAAAAATGAATATGAAATTGCCCATTAATAATTTTTATATTCATTGCATATTGAAGTGATAATATTTTGGGTATATTGGGAACAAAGAAAATATATTATTAAAATTATTTTATTCCTTTTTTACTTTTTATTTTAATTTTATTTTTTTAAGATTTATTTTTTATTTATTTATACAAGCACTGGGTACAGTCAGAAGCACGGGAGGGTGAGAGAATTCACCAGAGCCAGAGCGGGGAACAGAACAGGCAGACTGACGAAATACACTGCTGAGGGGAGCAGCGGGTGGCAGGAGAGGTCTGCGCACCATGTGGGACCCTCACCCGGCAGCCGGGGATTGAACCGGTGCTTCAGAGGCTGTGGGCAGCTTCGCAACCCAGTGCTCAACCACTGCACCACCAGGGAAGCCCTCCTTTTTTACTTTTTAAAAGGCAACTTGTAGATAAAAATTGTATCTGTGACTTGTATTATTTTCCTAATGAACAGCAGTGATCTAGGTTCTTGAGTGACCCTTGTTCAGGCCCAAAGCTATTAAATAGTTTGGTGGTGAGCCTGCTATTTATTGAACCCTCTGTGCTAAGACTTCATGTGTTTTTCACTCTTTCCAAAAGCCCCATAAGGCAGATACTATTATTCCCATTTAAAACAGAAGGACATTGGAGCTCGGAGTGGTGAATAACTTGCTGAGGGTCACACAGCTAAGCCAGAATGCGGCTGGGACCCCAGAATCCAAGACCTGGGCTCAAGTGCTCCTCATGGCCGCTCTATTATGGTGCCCAGCTTGGACCCTGTACCCATGTTGGGGTTCAGTATCCCAGAGCATGGTCAGCAAGTGACCCTAAAGAGCCAAGAATTGTGGGGACGATGCCCTTGGTTTGTAGTCACACACCTGCACTTCTCCTGGGGCTCCCTTTGGAGAGGAGATGAGCCCTGAGTAGACCTGAGGGCACAGGCCCCAATTTCAGCCACTTTCCTGGAGCCATATCACGCTGCAGCCTTGTCCCGGTTTGAGGCAGTGTTCTCACTGAGATTAGTGGGCATCAGGGCCAACAGGGTAGTCACCTTCACTTCAGGAATGAACAAAATGAGCTTCAGAGGAATGCAGGACCTCCCCAAGATCACAATCAGAGCTGGGACTGGAGCCCAGCATTCTGGATGAACAGAGTTCCTTCTACCAACTAAATCTGTCTTCAAACAAAGACAAAGTAAAACCTCACAGGGTTTGTAGTTGGGTGACTGAAATCACTCGGTGCCATAAATGCTTCCCTTTGGACCTCATTTCTTTTGAGTAAGCCAACCTCTAAGTGAGTGGGGCTCCAGAGAAGAGCTCCTGAATGGGCAAAGGGTGGTGGTGAGGTGCAGGGTGGGGAGGGGGAGTATGTAGGTGAGAGAGGCTATTCAGCACTGAGGCTGGATGCAGGAGGCAAGGGGGTACACACAGGCCTGTGTTGGCCTCTCATTCTGCCATCCTGAGGCCAGAGACCTCGTTCCTGGTGGCCCCTC
Source organism: Talpa europaea (assembly GCF_964194135.1). Lineage (NCBI taxonomy): Eukaryota > Metazoa > Chordata > Mammalia > Eulipotyphla > Talpidae > Talpa > Talpa europaea. Next base: position 29,337,755 of record NC_140080.1, read on the forward strand.
AGTTTTTCCAGAAGCCTGAGCACAAATGGTTGCCAGGCAGGACTTCCTCGGAGAAGGCAGATCTTGGGTTTGCCTGTCTCGTATGTACAGCTCACATGGCTTTGGGAGCCCAGGACTGTGTCCTGACATTGCATTTACTCCCTGTGAGAGCTGGGGCATGCTTGCCCCCCTGGACTAAAGCTTCCTTGTCTGCAAAATGGGGGTTTACCTTGCAGCGTGATGAGTAGCACAGGGCATGTGTAGCACCTGGTGGCACAGGAAGCACTGGGGTTCAGTTGCACGAAGTCACCTGTCGTTCCTTGCTACCCTCTCTGTCTCTCCATGGGAAACTGGAGGCGAAGGGAACTGTAACCTGAGGTCCCAAGCCTGGAGCGCAGGAAGCAGGATGCAGGGTTCTCTTCTGGGTGCCAGTTGCATGCCAAGTCTCGGTGATGTTGTTTTCTTACCACAAAATCCAGTGCCACTGCCAAGTGTGTTTGGGAGAGGTTGGCAGGGCTGCAGAAAATCCGAAGGAGTCAGGGATTGCTCTTGCTGAGCAGAAAGGAAGGGACCCCATGGGGAGAATGTATGTCTTGTGTTGCCTTTATGTGAAATTAGTTTCTCAAGGGACTGGCTTGTTATACATTTTCTAGAAAGTATCAGTCAAGTAGTGGCCAAAGGGGAATTCTTCCTTTTTGGGGGGGATTTACTTAATGTCCCCAAGACAACCCAGTCTCCCAGAAGAGGTTACGTATGATTCCAGATTGTGAAAATACTCTGCCCAAGAAGCATCTTTGGAGCTGTTATTCCAGCCGACCTGCCTTAGTAATGAAGAACCTGGCCAGCAGGGAATCCTAAGCATCCCAGAGGCTCAAACTGACCCAAGCCTGCTCCCCTAAACCCACAGCCAGCCCTGCAGGGAGTGGTAGGGATGCTGATCATGGCTGGGCCACTTGATAGCAAGCTCGCTTTGTGGAACACCTGCCTCCCTCCTTCCAGCTTCTCTGGGGTCACCGGACCTCTAAAGGTCCTTCTGGGAAGAGACCAGGGTCTGCTCGAAGAGAAGGCACATCCAGGCCCTTGTGTGGCTCCCCCCACCTCTAGTCTACTGCTGCTGCTGAGTCAAGTTAGGATCCCTCTTGAGAGGGAAGCGCGCCCAGCAACCAGGATGACCCCACTGCTTCTGCCTCGGGGCCCAGGTGAGGAGGAGGCTGGGCAGTCTGACAGCGGGGGTGGCCTGGGGTCCCGGGGCCCTTTAAGAAGCTGCCTCCCGCTGGCCTGGAGATGGTGAGCATAGGCAGCTCTTGGACTCAACCGCTGGTCACTAGCTGATAAGTGGTAATGCCTGGCCCCTTCCGCCTTTGAACTGAGCTCTGTCTTTCTCCCTCCTGGGAGGCTTTTTGAACTGTCAGTTCCCAGGGATTAGATGCATGTTTAGGCTGGATGAACTCATGAATGAAAATATTTTGCTTCGTGGTTTCAGTGATGGAGCCTTGCACGGTGGGCCCCCTTTTCTCTCCTTTCTGTCCCCAGCACCACCCGCTGAGGCCCACCCTAATGGCAGGACCGAAATCCTGACAGCAGCACCCAGACTGCCCCATGCGTCTGGGATGGAAACAGGCAGCGGCAGCCTCGGGGCCAGGTGAGCACTTCCTAGCTGCTCTTCTGTGGCCCAAGGCGCCACCTTTAGTGCAGGGCTGCAGACGGGTATCTCCGTGTCCTGCGGCAGGCAGGGTGAGGAGAGAAGAGCCAGCCCCGGCTCTGGAGCTTCCTCTGCTGTGATTCTAGGTCCTTGGAGTCCTTGAGCTTCGAGGGGTGTGGGTCTTGTGTTTGGGGAACAGAGTGGGTCTTGGGGTCGTGGAGGCGTGGTGTCACGGAAGAGGCTGGCTGCCCAGGCTTCAGTTCTCAGTGCTTCAGTGCTGCCTCTTGGTTGTGCAGCCTGGAGAGGGTCCTGTGACTACTCCACTGCCCCACTTTAAAGATGGGGACATTGGGGCTCCCACACCTCCTTGCTGAACTGCTGGGAGTGTTGTTAGGCTGTGAGGTCCCAACCACGGGGCTGGACGTGGAGTCAGCATTGCGGCACTGTCCTGGCTGGGCTAACAACGGTGGCCAACCCTGCTCCATACCCCCTCTACCCACACGCAGAATGAGGAAGGCCTATGAAGGTGCTGGTGAGGTCCCAGCATCATGGGTGAAGACGTCAGCTCCTGAGAGAATGCGTGCTACGGTTAATAGATTGAGGCACTGCTGGCTGGGTCAGGCCCAGGGCTGCTCCCGCCAGGTCTTTCTCATCACGTCTCCCTGCGAGTCCAGCTCAGGGGCTGCTGTCCATCTGGAGGGCAGTCTTCTGCCATCCGTTCTTGCAGGGGGCTGTCAGGAACTTCTTGTAAAGGACCTAGGCTGGTGGATTTAGAAGTGTGATTCTGCTCAAGTACTAGATGTTACATTTTAGAACAACTAGAACAACTAGAGGTTGCCACTCTTGCCATTTTGGACTTTTTTTTTTTTTTTTTTTTGCATACAAGAGCCAGAGATGGGGGGCGGAGAAGATTCACCAGAGACAGAGTGGGGAACAGAACAGGCAGACTGACTGAAATACACTGCTGAGCGGAGCAGCTGGTGAGTCAGGAGAGGTCTGCTGCGCCATGTAGGTTGCTCCCTGGCAGCCTGGGATCGAACTTGTGCTGCAGAGGCTGCGGATTGCTTCATAGTGCGGTGCTTAATCCCTTGTGCCACCAGGGAGGCCCCATTTTGGACTCTTAATGTCTTATTTTCTTCCATATTGTGTGTGTGTGTGTGTGTGTGTATTTTCCCCCCATACAAAACAATATGATCCTTTTGACTTGTCCTCACTTAGCAGTAGGTCCTGGCATAGGCCGCTGTGTGTTCCTCAGTATCCCGAGGAAGCCTTCTCCACTCTGCAACCTCACATGTGACTGCACTGCAGGGTCAAAGCCACTTCTACATTGGAATGTAAAGTTGTTTCTGAATGTCAGCGCACACTGTGCTAAACACCCTTGTGTGAGCATCAATCTCAAGACTGTTTCTATCAAATGAACACTTAGCACTTGAGTGTCTAAACAAGGTGTTTGTGTTTTTTTCTGACTTCAGATACCTTTTGCTGAGTTGTCTTCCAAAAAGTTTGTACTGATTTATCTTCACCAGTAGTGTTTCAGACTATTTGCTTCCTTTGTCTCTCTCCAAATGCAGTGTCACTCAAGTGTTCAAAGTTTAAATCTCTGCTCTATTAGATTAAAAAAAAAAAATGAGTATCTTAATTTGCATTTTTTGATCACCGGAATGGCTAAATACACTTTCATTTAATTACTGTCCCTTTCTCCTTAAGTGTTTTTCCTGTCAATGAGGAGCTCATCCGATATTAAAGGTAATGTGCATTTCATTTATTGTTGCCCATGAATGATGCCCATTGAATGTTTAAGTATGGACCAAACACCTGTGCATACATTCGTTTATATATTCATCTGGTCAGTTAGAACTGCTTGCAAATCCTAGACTTAACTGGGGAGGTGAGTCCTGGAGAACTAACTCTGTCCACTCTCTGTGGAGCAGCTCACAGCTCCTGGGATAAGCACACCTGGCCCTGGTCGGGCAGGGGAAGACAGTCGTCCCCAGGGTTGATTACACGTCGGGGAAGGAAAGGCTATGTGAGCAGAACAGCGCATACACGCATCTGCAGTGGCCCTAGAAACTGGGTCTTGAAAGGGGTGTAGGTATCACGTATGGGGTAGGGGGAGCACTCTAGATGAGAGGAGAGTGTGGCTGAAACGTGAAGGGAGGATTGAGCAGCCCCTATTAAAGGGACTGGGCGTGACACACACTATAAAGGACACACAGATTGATTCCAGGTGGGCTTGCCTCTGCGGGCGTGGTGATGAGATGGGGAGGGGCATCTCCTCGTCTCTCTCTCTGGGTCCCCGTAGGACTGAACCAAGTAGGAAGAAAGCATGTTCTTCCCTCCCCTTTTACCTTCCCCCATATATTCCTTGTGTCTGCCTAGAAGTTTCTAGATGAAGTTTCCTATGATGGTGGAGTAACAGGCACTCTTCTGGGTCAAAAGGCCCTTCAGGGCCCTGCGCAGTCCGTGAGTGTATAGAACTCACTTAGCAGACGAGGTGCTGAGGTCTGGGACGGCAAGGGCCAAGTGTGCCAAGCTGAGAAGGACCTGAGAACTGGCACAGGGGAGCCAAACACATGTCAGGCGGTGAGGGGGCAGCTGCCTGCCTCTGGGCTGGCCCCAGTGATCTGGGGGGGCAAAGGAGAGGCCTCTGGTAGAGATAGGAGTTGGGTGTCTGTTGATTACATGGCCTGGGGCTTGCTATGTGTGGTCAGGGCAGAGCAGGACCAGGACCCTCCTAGGGAGAGGGGTCAGATGGAATAGGGGCGCCTTTATTCAGGGGTGGGTGGCTGGTGTAGTATGGAGACCCTGATGTGAGTCTTTAGTGAGCCCCAGCTGTATGGGTAGCTCTGTGCAAGACCCTGGCAGGCATGGAGAAGCAGGAGATGATGGGCCTTTTGACCGGGGCCTGTGGTCTGGTTGGGAGATGGAGGGGGGCCCTTGGTTCAGAGGGCAGGAAGTGGTGTCTGAGGAAGTGGAGGCTGTGGGATTGTTCCCGCAGCTGGTGTTTATCAAGCTCAGACTGTGGGCCAGGCCTGGTGACATAGCTTGGGTGAAGAGGCTAACCTAGCCTCTGCCCTCGGGTACAGTCTCCTGAGGATGGTGGTTAACTGGACAGGACTGTGGGGGCACAAGAAGGCTCCGGAAAGAAGTCACATCCAGGTTAAGACCGGCAGGAGATGGAGGGATTAGGCAGGGAAGGGAAGGGAGAGAATGTGTAGGGGCCAGGGTGTCAGGTGGGTGGTGTGGTGGGTGTCACAGGCACACTGGGGCTGAGTGCACAGGCAGGCTGGGAGGTGACCTGTGGCAGTCGTGGTGGGCTTCCCTGGGTGGGCCAGGCCTTTGGAGGATATACAGGAAGGGGTCCTAGGATGGAGGCTGGTTAGGGAAACCAGGCAAGACAGCATTGAGGAAGGGAGGGGTGTTGACCATTCTGTGGTGCTATTGGGGTGTCATGGAGCTGTCCACCCAGGTGGTGTAAGGGAACTTCATGGCCCACTCTCTCTACTCTGAAACATGCAACCTTGATCCACTCTGGTTTAACAAACTCAAAAGAATGGGAAGGACATTTCTCCGAATTCGGAGGCTCATGCTCTGCACCTCTCTTCCCAGAGGGCTCTAGGTGGGCTGGAGCACCAGTGACCCTCTCCATTGCTCTGGAAGGACAGCCTGATTTGTCACCAGGCCTGCAGGCCCTTTGACCTTGACCTGAATTTATGCTGCCAGCTACACCCCTGCCTCTCAGCCTGTATGCTCCCTGTGCATGCTGGCCCAGCTGCCTCTCTCTCTCTCCACTGGAAACCAGGACTTCTATGTCCACACCTTTGCCTGTCTTCTTTCCTCTACCAAGATTTCTTTCAGTCCTACTCATCCTTCCAGGTGAGCAGGATCACCTCCTCCAGGAAGCCACCTAGATTTCCTAGCCCTCTTAGGCAGAACATAACTCTTCTCACTCAGGGCACCGTGGTCCTGGTGGTCGTCACCACCCACTGTCTTGCTTATGTTTGAGCTGGTTCTGCCAGTGCAGGACAACTGGACAAGGGGCTCCTCCAGCCTGCCTGTCCCTCCCCACTGTGTCCCCAGAGTGCCCACCCCCTCACGCTCTGTTTGCTGAAGCAAGGGGGTGGGTTCGTAGGGCAGCACTTCTCAAGAACTGGCAGAAGTTGCTCAGTAGGTACGTCCTACCCCCATGTTTGGAGTAAAGAGATAGTTAAGAAGCATCCTCAAGGTGTGACGTGGTTAGGAGCACAGGCCCAGAGGAGGGCATGTCTGGGGGTGGCCTGGGAGCTGACTCTTTCTTGCTGTGTAACGGTTGGGCAAGTTACTGAACCTTTCTGAGCCTTAGTTTCCTCATCTATTATGAAAACATGCCTATAGGGGTATTCAAAGGGATAATGGGCTGATGACACTCACCAGCTCAGGCCCCCACGCAGGGGTCTCTGCACAGTCATACCGCCTGGAGTCACTGCAAAGCATCCCCTTAACTGGCCTTTGAAGAACAGTTGAAGGTGGGGAGTCCCTGTCCCGTACCCCAGCAGCACACTTGGCACCTTGAGCCCCACTGCTACCATACCCCCCTTTTCCTTTCCTCCCTGTGTGCCCCCCATTCTGGCTTTCCATGATATAAATTGGCCCTGTCTCCCAGCTCAGCCTTTCTCCGGTTGTCCTTCCCTGCTCCCTGCCCACCAGGCTCCGGATCCTGTGCCGTGGAGGAGGCAGGAGCCGGCTGGCAGCACAGGGCCTGCGAGGACCTGGGGCTCTAGGGAGGGCTAGAGGGCACGCTTGCACTTGAATGCAGTGGATGTTATGGATGGCGGGCCCTGCTGGGCACCAGTTAGCTTCTCGTTTCTCCAGACCTCTGCGAGGAGCCGTGGTTAGCTCCATCTGCCAGATGAGAACACTGAAGTCCCGCGCACACAGTGAGGTCGCCCAGGTGCCGCCTCAAGAGTCTGCAGCGGGTGGTTGCCAGCTGGGTGCCAGGCTGTGTGGGGAGCCCTGCTGGATGGAGGAGCCCCCGAGAGCACTACTCTTGCTCCGGGTCTGACAGGAGACCATTTGGATGAGAAGAGAACGGTGGAGGCAGGTGACAGGCAGCCCTAAATGTGCAGGAGTAAATATTTACATTAGGCAAAGATGAGGGTTAAGTGCCTCAGAGACAGGCAAGGAGAGAGGAGGCAACTGCTGCTGGGGCAGCCAGAAAGTGCGCCCAGAGAGGTGCAGGAGTGAGGACCATCTTTGGAGGCTGGGGCCAAGCAGGAGTCAGGGGCTGCTCTTACCATGAGGGGTGTGAGTGTGTGGTGGCCCAGGAATGTGGGAGCCACATACTTTTGTGTAATTAGGTCGGCTCCTCTGCTGTGGCTGCAATTAGCTGCAGGCGGGAGACAGGACTTCCTGCAGCCAAGGTCACTTCTGCACCTGGGGCGGCTTACCTGGGCTCCCGCTGTTAGCGCGCTTCCGGCAGGTCCAGCCAGAGGCAGGTGGGGCCCTTGGGACTGGGTCACAGCTCCCACTCCCAGCAGGAGGGGAGAACTGTCCTGCCGCTCCCCACCCCCTCAACTCAGCCCTATTTACATCTTGTCTCAGGCCCAGCTGGAGAGGGGCCCACGGCTCCATTTTCTCACCTCTCTGGGGCTGTTTCTGAGCTTTCTCACTGTCTCTGTGTAGGGCCGGCAGTATCTCGGAGCTCATTGGTACCCATGGCTGGTCAGTGAATGCTTTGTATGCCTCCTTCCACAGGGAGCTCAGTGGCAGGAAAATTCTGAGAATTTGGGTTTTCTCAAATCCTCGCCCTGCCTTAGTGTATGCAGCGGATGTTACTTATTTATTTGATTTTATCCGCAGCGGTAACAATCATGGTCTTTGTACTCTTTGCCGTCCCTGACTACTTTCTCCGAATGTTGTGAGACAGTAGATGTGAAAACTTGCAAGTAGGAGAAAACTTGCTACTCCCATTTTACTTTACAGAGGGGAAAAGACAGAGGCCGGGGTGTCGAGGAGCACAGACCTGTGTGACAATAGGCAGCATGCTCGGGTTGTCCCGTCTTGGCTGAGGTGGTGCTGAGGCCCACATCTGACTATCAGTCTGCATCTGGGACCCTCTAGCAGGCCAGACTGGGGGCATGGGGGCAAGCGGCCTGGTGGCTCTCACATGGGTAGAGGCATGGCCCCTCAGGTGGTCAGCAGGGGGGCAGCACTATCCTGTAGGGGGTGGGCAGGGTGGGGGCAGCCTTGTGGGATGGTATAGCATGGGCACAGGCTGGCTGCCCTCTCAGGACACTGTCTCAAGGCAGGGGTGAGTTCCTTGCTTCCCCGTCTTCCCCAGGGTACTCCAGAGCTGGAGGGTGCCTCATAGTCCTGAGGCAATGGCTTTTCCCGGGCAGCCCTGCCTTGCCCCTGAGGAGCCCTGTGCGGTGAGTGTGCTGCCCGCTCGCTGCCGTGGCACACGTTACTGCAGCACTTGACACCTGCAGCTGCCCAGGCCACGGGAGGCCGAGACGGGGCTCATGGCAGGAGTGCTGAGTCTGCAGTGTGTGCCTGGCTCCCGGGGAGAGCTGGATTGTTGTTAGTGGGTGTCATTACGATTTTCAACACTGCCGCTAAGGACAAAGACAGGTCACCATGAGGTCAGTACTGGGTACCTAACTGGTCTGGAAAAACAGCCCTCCCTGAATAGTACTTGGCCCCATCTGCTTTAATCTTGTGTCCTGTGACTGGCCTACACCACCTTGGGTAGGAATGAGACTCCGGGCCATTCTCGTTATTCACGGCGGCGCCCTTCTATTCACATTGCACAACTACTGAGGTGGCAAGGACTGAACTGCAGCTCCTAGAGAGAACACAGCATTTGGCTCCTGTGAGCTTCTGGTCCCAGCCTATTCATCAGCTGATAATTCATATCCTTGTTTATGTTTAAAGACATTTCATTTTGTATAAGTTGATCCCTGAACAACATGGGGATAGGGGGCACTGGTTCCCCCCAACACACATAGTCGAAGATTCACGTATAAATTTTGACTCTCTCAAACCGTAACTACTCACAGCCTGCTGTCGACTGGAAGCCTTACTCGTGACCTGAACAGTGGAGGGGCATGTATTTTGTATGTTGTATATTGTGTATAATAGAATAAGTTAGGGGAAAGAAACGTTAAGAAAAGCATAAGGAAAATGCATCATGCTGCTGAACTGTATTTATCAATACAAAGCTCATGTTGTTCGTTCACAAGAAATTCCTCATGGATGTGGATCCTTGGAGTTGAAACTCACATGGTGCAAGGGTCAGCTGGACGTGTCAGTGGGTGCATTTCCCTTACGCGCACGCTCAGTGGCAGCCTGACTCAGACTGAATGGAGCTTCTCCACACGGGATTTCTCTGCCGGGTACATCACAGCCTCCCTACACTTAGCCCTTCAGCACTAGACTGGGGCCATTTTAAGCAGCAAAGTCACCAACCAAAAGCACACGCTGTGACGAGCATGGTGCTCCAGCCCGCACGTGCGCTGGCGGCGTGAGAGCTGGACAAGCAGGTGGCATTGTGGGGCCTGCCTCGGCCCTCACTGCGTGTCGTTGCCTTACGCACATTCAGAAAAAGTGCAATGGGTATTGCTTTTGGGCATTTCTAATAAACGGTAGCGGGTAGGCAATCACAAAATAGAATCCGCAAACAGTAAGGATTACCCGTCGTAGCCATCTGCTGGGGCTGCCCAGGCCTGCGAAGTGGCGGCAGAGCACTGGGGCCACAGGGAACATGGACACAGGGACCCTGGCCCTAGTGCCAGGAGGCTGTGGCTCTGGCACCTCGGTCTGGAAGGCGTTATCCAAGGCATCTTGGTGGGATCTCCATGCACAGCCTGCAGCTGTTTATGGCAGTGTGGCATCCCGTCGGAGGGCTAGATATGTATTTACTCTTTGGACAGATTTTGAACATATAAACAAGAAGAAACATACCTTTGCAGGATTTTCACTTTGTATCCCCCCATATCCCTCTGCATCTGCTGACTCCTCAGCATTGGCAGAGATGAAAATATCATGGGAGGTGGTTCTGTCTTCAGTGAGAAGTACCAGCATATGTGCAGATGAAAGGGAAAGAGTGTGACTAGAATGTCCCTGTAAGGCATACCTCCAGGTTTGACACAAGGGGAAGGTGAGGAAGGGTTGGGAAGGGGCAGGGCAGGCCTTTCCTTCTCCCTGCTGCAAGCCTCACCTCCCATCTCTGAGATTTCTCAGCAGACTTACCTGAACCCCATCTAGAGGCTGAGTTTGAGGCCATGGAGGTTCCCTGGGCTCCAGTGACCTTAGCTTCCAGGTAGTAAGTGCGACCCAGAGCGCGGGAGGGATTTCACCAGCTACCACAGAGCAGAGCTGGGCCGGTTCAAGCTTCTAGATTCTCAGTCCAGTGCTCCCTGCATCAGCACAGTGCCCCCGCTACTGCCTCTTCCAGGAGCGCTTTGTGTCTGGGGGACCCGATTGTTTCCTTCTTTTGTTGAAGACTGCCCTCAGTCTTGTGGAAGCTCAGGAACTTGGGCTCAGACTGCCTACCTTAGAATCCTGGTCTGAGTGTGTGTGATGCTGGGAAAATGACCTAACCTTTCTATCCCTCAGTTGGGTCATTTTAAAGCGGTGATGATAGTAATAGCCTATTACTCAAGGGCACATTGCAGATTTAATCGATATTTATACAACTTTTAGACTAGAGCCTGGCCCCAAATAAGAGCCATGCCAATGTTTGTTAAATAAAAAGTTTGAAATTACTGCATGATCTTGGGCAAATTGCCACTACTGAGTCTCAGTTTTGTCATCTAGGAAATGTGGGTAGAAAATAATATGTACCACAAATTGTCATGACAATTCAGTGTGCTGAACAATGAGCTTAAAATTCTTAGTGCAGAGTAAGTTTCTAAAAACTCATTCGTGTTTATTAGTGGTATTACTATTCGTTGGTATTCTGCACCCCACTCAGCTGCAGTCTCCTGCTCTGAATTCAGGCAGAGGGGAAGGGAGTGCAAACACAAGATGGGCCAGGGGAAGGGAGATGGCATGGTAGCTGAGGTCTGCAGGCAGGTGAGGCCAGACATGGCAAGACCCTGTGACTAGCTGGATGAATGGCCCCCAGGAAGGAGTAGAGAGCTGTTCTCTGACCACATTCTGCCTTTCCCACCCAGAGGACGCTGGGCAGCCCCTCTACCTGCCTGGCCGTGGCACTGGTTGGCAGGCGGCGGTGGCGGGGCGGGGGGGGAGGTGCCGTTGGGAGGAAGCTGGTGTATGCAGAAAACCCTTCTGAAATTCCTCTGAAAGGTTCAGGATACACTTCACAGGAAGCATCAGCACAATTTTCTAATCAAGTTGAAGTCCGTGGCCCGTAGTTAGAAACAAACGAAACGCAATTTGAGCCGGCGCTTTGCCTGAGTCTATTTCTGGAAGTGGGTGTGGGTGAGAAGCTGGTCTTTGTGAGGGAAGAACTTGACCCCCGACCCCGACCATTTACCCCCAGCCCTACCATCAGCTTGCAGGGGCGGGACCCTAGGACTTTATTTTAGGTAATCATTCCAAATCCTGATTTTGATCCGTCAGGTCAAAGTCCACACTTTTCTATAAATCAATGCACGCTCTTCAGCCCACTTTGTTTTTTCTCCTTCCAGCTCCTTCTACCTACCATGCTTAGAGTTTAGTCTCGGAGATCATTGTTTAATCAATATTAAACCATTCACGTAGTTTAAGTGTTTACTTATGTGCTTTGAATCATAGCTTGCAGTAAGAACAAGTGATGCCCCTAATCTGCCTTCACTACACTCCCCAATACCCTAATTATGTAATTTAGAAAAGAACATTTCCTGACAGCAGTTTCTCCGCGCTCAGCAACAAATGCCGATGGGGGACAGGACCAAACAACGTGGTAATAGCTAGCACATGGGGGCCGCTGCCTCAGTCCAGCCAGCCCTGGGCTGGGGCGAACACCCGTCCGTTTGGGTTAAGGCTTTCAAATGATGGTGAATCAGTGCCAGTAGAAGTAATTCCACATGAAAAGAGCTGTCGCTAATAGCCCATCGCCAGTCCCTCTGAGTTTGTGGAATAGGCCCTCATGGCGGGTTCTTACTAACTTACACGGTCAAAGAGAGCTGTCTCCTCCAGCCAGAGACCCCTGCCACCAGAGACATGGCCAGGCAGCCAAGGTTCAGACTGAGTGCTCTTCATGTCCTCGCCAACACCCACATCTGTGGTTCAGGGCCTGGGCCTCAGTGTGCCTAACTTCTCCTTATCCCTTTGGGGGGCAGTTTAGAGACTAGCATGTCTAGTCACTCAAGCTAAGTGGGTGTTTAACGGCTTCTGGCATCCAGTTGTATGGCTGGCGGAATCCATGGTTTCAGGGGACACGTACACTTCACTGTCCTCCCATCAGCGTGGCTGTGTTGAGTAGAAGGGGCCCTCAGTGCCTTTTTCTTCCCCAGCTTGCCAGTGTCAATGACTGAGTATCCCAAGTCCACTGCCCCTTGTGGGCAGAGCCCAGCTGGGCCTTCTCTGGCCATGGGAGAGGCCCAAGTGCTCACCGAACCAGCTGCTTCCATAACAGGAATGGAAAACCACCTTTTCTCCTTCTCCTGCCCCCGTGGAGACCTCGGTCCAACAAATATTCCGTTGCTATAGAAACCCAGTGGACTCCTTTGGGGGCTCACCTGTCTCAGCATTTGGGGCACTGGTGTGCAGTCGCTCCTGGGGCGGAATCCAGCAGCTGTGGCCTGTGTTGCTGTGTGGGTCCTGCTGCCTAGGACCCAAGCTCTTGAAGGCCCCAGAGGAGGGGTAGGGGACGAGTGAGGAGCAAACTGAGCTGCGGAAATTGTAATTTGGCCGTGAGTCCCACACCAATGCGTGAGCCTTTCTAGAAGCACCAGTTGCTATGGCAATGGAAGCCATGCCAATTGCAGGAGTTGTTTTTGTGGTTAGGGTGCCTGTCTTAGACAAAGAGAGTGAGGCTAAGCTGACAGCCTCAGTGCTCCTTCCCTTCCAAGGATTGGATGTTGTCAAGCATTGGGCTCTGCAGGGGAGGGGTGACCGCCTCCCAGACTGGCCATCTTGTCCTCTCATCCTTATCTGGGGGTCCCGTGGCTTTGCCAGGAAGGAAGACTCACCAGCATTCCAAGGGAGAACCCACAGGTGGGCTTCCCGACGTAGAAGGGGCTGCTTGGTTAGGGCAGAAATTGGAGCTCAAAAATGTCTGTCTCTCTGGGCCAACTCAGGATAGAGTGCTCTTTATGGAATCTTCTGCCACCCAGAGCCTGGCCATGGTCCCGCAGGGGTCTGCTTCTTCAGGCCACATTTAGGCTTGGGCTTCAAATGTTAGCTCCCCTGAAACATTTCCTAAGTGACGGAATGGAGGCCTTTACTGTAGCCGGGGTGCTTGTGTAGCTCATTAACTCTCAAAGTGTTTTACAAATATTTATCCACCTTAGGTCATTTGCAAACCTAACCCCTGTCATCTCGCCTCAAGGTTGTCCCCTCCAGTCTGGTTGCCCAAAATGAAGTCAGAAGCCTTGGACTGGGAATTCCACGCTGGCGGATTTTGCAAAGCTGGCCCGAGCGGTTTGTTTATTTCTCTAGTCTGCCCTTCTTACAGTTCCAGAATGTGTCAGGACTTCCCAGTCCAGACATGCAAAGCCCTTTGCCCTCCTGCCAGAGGTGAGAGTATTTTATGTATGAATTCATCTTAAATCACTTTTAAAATCACTTTTAATCAAATTAATACTTGTTCTCTGAGATTCTGTCAAAGCTTCAAAATAAAGAGGGCTCGGAGCACAGCATTTCAGGACAGGTAACCCGCTGCCTTAGTCGCCTTCTCCCTGCTGGCACAGACAAGCAGAGAAAGCCTGTTTTGTGTTGCTCTCTGAGATCTCCAAGTGTATCTGTTTCCTTGTGAAGGGGAAGGCCCCTGGGACTTGGAGGCCCTGGTCCTTCCCAGGGGTGACTGCATGCTGAATGTCAGTGGTATTTCCCCCAAGACCCACCCAGATGATGGGCTCCTCCGGCCCCTCCCTCTCTTCCCAGCAACCCCGTGGTCCCGAGTTGCATCAGGGTTGCTGGCCTCAAAGTGGCCAGATGTGAATTTGCCCAGGCCTCTGTTCTCAAAACTTCTGACTAATGAAGGCTGACCCCTGGTGAATTTTCAGAAGCCGTGACTTGCCCACGCCAAGCCCCCAAGCCCGTTGTGCTGATAAGATAGGCTTTTGTGTATGGCAGGCAGGAGGCTAGCAGCTCCTATAGCGCCCAGTATCAAGGTGTTGCTAATCCTTCTGCTGGCTAATGTTTGCCAAATAAATAGCCTCATTAGGAAGGGCTGTAAAAGTCCGATAAGATTCTTCTAATTATCCCCCAAAGCACAAATATTTGGGGTTTCAGTTTAGCAGGACAGGAGACAGGGAGAAAAGAGGGGAGAATGTATGAGCTTCCCCCTCCCCCGCCAACGGCTTCTCCCCCTACCCAGCCCTAACACCAGCACGCACGGCATGTCATATTTCGCTTTTGTAAAAGCAACAAGTTGCCGAACAGACGGGAAAAAAAGGACAACGACATATTTTAGGTTACTATTTCACCTTTTGCAAATCAATATACAAGCCATTAAAACTACATTTTTCCATGAATGATAAGTGTAATTACCTCTCTCTTGCCATAAAAACTTATCCTTATTAAATGTAAATATTTAAAAATGATTGAAATATATTTGAAGGGCACTTTATAGCTTGAGTTTATATGCTGACATCTGGGTCGCCTTTCCTAAAACACTCTGTTTCTTGGAGAGTTATTAAATTATTATTTTGAAAGGACTAACACTAGACTGTTCCTTGTTTCCATTTTAATTTCGTACACATTTGGATTTACTGGGAAGGCAGCGAGGGTTTACCTTTGGCCAATACGTCGTTACATTCGTGGGGCTTGTGCACAGAGACCCCGTGATCACCTTTGCTGAGGGAATCTTTAAAGGGTTGGAAACTCCGTCTCTACATTTATTTTGTACCCCTGCGCTGTGTAGGAGGAGAAGAATCGACATTCCAAGATTCCTGGCTGTAAATGTTTAATTTTCTAATTCTTTCTTTTCAGCAGGAAGATTGTTTTAAATATTTACTTTACTTTTAATTGTGCATCATTTCAAATAGCAAATACCCCGTCCGTTTCTTCATAGATCTGTCGGAGGTTATTTAGTTTAACTCCAAGAAAGATACACAGTGTGATCTTTTATTATTTTTTTTCCCAGCTTCATTCTTTGGAAGTGATTTCTTTAAAAATTCTCCCCTTCAGTTGTCTCTCACTCCAATTCTATTTTTGGAAAAGCGAGATTGTTCATTTCTGTGCTTGAGAGACTTTCGGAGAGTGAGTGAAAATCTAATATTTGAAAATACAAGCTTCACTAGCATACCTAATTCCAGATGGCAAAAAGACCTAGCCCCAAAATGTGAAAGAATTCAATATTTGGTGGCTCAAATATTTTCTCATGATAAACAAATATTTCTGGGATGGATGTATCCCTGAGCTTTGCATAGGAAAGCAGCCATCCGTGCAAAGAGCGCTGGGCCGCCCTTCCAGCCCTCTTGACTCTCTCCCTTTCACTCTCTTCAATCCCCGAGATGTGTAAAGATGTTATGATAGGCAGTGGGTCAAGTCATCTGCACATGTAGCTTTTTATAAATTTTTCTTTGCAAAGGAAAATTTTCTTCAAATAAATCCCCCCCAATAAATGGTTTGTAAAAACAAAAGTCTATTTGTTTTGAAATTGCACACAAGAAACCATGTTATAACAATCTCTCTCTCTATTTGAGTTCCGCCTGAGAAAAGAAATTTACCTATAGTCAGCGATTTCCCTCATGATAAGCCTTTAAAAAATAAGGTTGTCTCTTGGGAGAAAATAAACATCAGTGCAGTGTAGGTATTTGAAATGAGGTTAGCTCTGTTCACTTGTCCAGTGGAACTGCTTAACCTTTGTTTTCCTGTCCCCCCCCCACCCCTGTCTTTTTTTTCTTTCTTTATAGTTCTGTTCGTGCAAATTCCTGAACCATAAGCATTTCAGAAATTTTTTGTTTTTAATTACATAGATGCTTCTTGAAGGAACAAATACAGCACCCCCCCCCCCCCGCCTCCAGTGAAGGAGACATTTTAGACAAGTTTTGAAATTCATACCCCCCCCAAACTCTTGGTAAAATATTGCAGGGTTTGGGGGTATTTTTACAGGGCCACTGAAGGCGAGAGAAAGAATGGGAGAATGGGGGAGCACGCGGTGTTTACCAGTCGGGAGTTTTTCAGAAGGCATTATTTTCTTACGGTAATGCCTTTGTAGATTCCATCAACATTCAGACATCAAAGAGCGTGCAATTAATAACGGGCATCTGGAAGAGCAGTCGGTCACATGCTTCCGATGTTAAAGTGCTGAACGACAGGAAAGTTCGCCGTGGTCAGGTATTAGCTGGAATCATTTCTAAACAGCAGCCACGCAGTCTTCGCTTTGTGCCCCTGCTCTCAGAAACTCCAAGGCCCCCATACAGAACGTCCTCATAGGCGCTTTGCTTCTGGCGGATGGGTGAATAAGAAATGATTTGTAGACCGACATCACCTTAATTTCTTCAATAAATGCAAACCCAGTCTGGGGTAGAACTTTCCCCTGAAAGCCTGTCAGGGACTTGGGCAGCAGGCACGCTCACCCCTTTATTTGTAGGCATTTTCCAAAACAGATGAATATTTTCTCGTGCTAGGACAAGGCCTCCTCATTAGTTATTTATTTCCTCGCTTTTATGGGAGCCTGTTTATCTTTTCCAAAGCGCTATGTTGCCTGACCCCAAGTAATAGAAGATAGGCAGGTAAGACTGTGTTCAAGCTCAACAAAAATGTTCCAGAGAAATGTGCTTTGAGTTCTTAAACACTCCAGCAGGTATAAAAACCTGCAACTCCTTAACAATAATTCTTATTCGAACGGGTCACAGATAATAAAGGAGTGCTTGTTTCTGGAAAATTAAAAAAATGACTGGAGAAAATATTTATTTGCTCTCTACATTGGTCAAATGACTGGTGGATATTAAAAACCTGTAAACAGACAGATGCAACCAATTCTGTTTCATTAACAAATATTGCAATTTCATGATAAAATAAATGCATTCAAAAATGCCTACATGTCCGGGAAGCTGAAATTGTCAGAGCCTGAGCCGTCTAAAATGCTTTTTAAAAATTGATAGTCTCATCAGTTCAGGGGGAAAAAAGTTTTCTTCTAAATCTTTCAAGAACCAATTGAATTTTAAAATCTCGCTTGGACGTTCAGGTAGCCAAGGCACCGATGAACTTTGTGCACATTTCTACATGCTCGCCCTGCGCCTAAATGTGCCCCGTCGTCAGCTTTGTTTTCCTTCTAAATATGAGTCGTATCAGCAGCACGTTTTAAAGTTAATTTGCAGCAGGGTCTATATTGCCGTCAGCAAATATGTTATAAGCTTATTATTTAATAGTGATTCCTGGGTAAGGCCATCATCCCCCTCCTAAATCCAAATATAAAAGCTGAAATCGTATTTGTTAAAACTGTCATTTTGAATTTGTGGCCCAGATTGTTTTCCCAAGCGACCTGGACCAGAGGCCCCCAGTGCTGCTCCCAGCTGCAGGCACCGCGAGCTGCTCCCGGCCGGTGGCTGCGACGCGTCGAGCTGCTCAAACCGCCTGCTTCCCCCAAACAGAGCTCTAGCCCAGCCTGCTCACGGCTTTTCCACATTGTAAAATCATTTGATTTATTTGTTTGGTTTGGTTTGGTTTTTAGAAGCACTGCAAAAATGATTTCCTACTGGCAGAGAGGGCACTTGGTGTTACACTACATTAGTTTCACGTCATTAGTTTAGGGTTCTCAAACTTAAAATTGTAAAGTATATGGGAGGCTTCTAGAGCCCTCAGTTGAGACCAGAGCAGAACCAATTAAACCTGATGGATTCCTTTCACTGTCTGTAACGTGTGAGGCCATACATAATACCGTGTCGTGGCATTGCTGAAGGGGTTCCCTCTGTTAGCTTTGGAATTTGCTGGTAGGAAATGTTAGTTATAAAGAGGCAAAATTGCTGTGTTACCATTCCGGTTCTCAAAAAAACCATATTTTTTTTTTTTAAAAATCACTTTTCTGTAGTAAGATGTCAAGAAAAGGTGTTGATCACAGCCATGACCCCAGGTCTCGGCTGGCGCGCTCTCCTCCACCAGCCCCTTCCGCTTCCCGCTCCCGACGCTTGCTCTTTACAAGTCAGGAGAAACCTGCCTTGGGGACAGAGGACCAGCCAGATCACGCAGGCCTTGGTGGGCACAGCAGGCTCCTGGGGGGGCCTGCACCCTGAGATGGAAGTCCAGAGGGTCTCAGATCCCCACTGTACAGGTCCGAACCATCAGAGGTCTGTCCTGGCAGGAAGATGCGGGGTTCTAGCCTGGAGAGCTCCTCGCTCCTCCTCTGCTGGGGCGCCCCTTCTGCTTGTTCCTCTCCTGCTGTTCTTTTCCCAGCGTCTCTTCCTTCCTCTTGTTTGAGGGAGACCTCAGCCTTCGCTGGCTGCCGCAGGACCAGCGTGGCCCTCAGGTGAGCGCTCCCCAAAGCTCTCCTGCCACCTGTTGGCCACCAGTGGTGGTGACGCCGGGAGGAGCCTGCAGGGGGACCTGCTCAGCCTGGCTTGCAAGCCCTGCGATTGTTAACCTGTATGGCAGCGCCTTCCCTTCTGGCGCCCAGGATGGCCGACCTGCAGTCCCCATCTGGCCAGGTTGCCACACGTGAGCCAGACTTCCTGGGAATGTGAGGTCCAGGGCCCTGCCAGGATGCTGACTACTGACCTTTTGCCCTACCCTCTGCTTAGGCAGCCCTGATGCCAGAGGGTTGCTGGTGTTGCTGAGCATAGAAGCAGCCCTCCCGGGACCCTCCTGTAGTAAGGTGCTTGGGACGGGCTTTGGGGGCGTGTAAGGGCCACCGTTAGGAGATGGGGGCCAAGTGCCCCTGGTGTGGCCTCTCTTCTCCTGGCAGACAGTGGAGCAAAGGGCTGACCTGGCAGCCTGTCTGACTTCTTAATCTTTGACACAAACAGTAGCTCTGCCCAGGGCTTGCTTTCTCTTCTTCATGCGGGAGTTCCCAGGGTGTGGATGGCAGCACAGGGGACTTCAGAGGTCAGAAGGAAGGGTGTGGAGCTTCAGTGTGAAAGGGAGGGCAATGCCGTCTCCTTGTGGGAAGTCACGGAGCTTTCATTGTATGACAAACTGTCTCCCATATAACATCACTGGATGATTCTGTTCTGGGGAAGGGGATTCCTGGGCCCCCAAATTGGAAACTTGGGTTCTGTCCTACAAATAGCTCTGTAAAGCCGCCTCTAGCAAAGTGGGGCTCTAGTTTGGTGGCTATTTTGGTGCAAGGCAGTGCAGAGATCGCAGTTGTGAACATCTGGGGAGAACTACAGCTAGAGGGCCAGATGTCTCCAGGACTTGGACAGATAAGGCCTTAGGAGTGGATTTGGTCTGGCTTTGAAAATGTTCCCCGTGGCTCAGTGGCACTGGGGATAGAAGACTGTATGGCAAGGCCGTGCTCATTCTTATTTTGGGGAGAGAGCTGGAACCATGACTTCCCCACCCCCACGTTGAGCTCTGCTGAGGGGGAGCTGAGAGTCCCAGCCTCTGTTGGCCCACGGATCGGCCCTTGGCCCGGTCGGAGACACACTGTTTTTTCATTCCAGGGTAGTTTTATACACAAAGGCTGCGTCACTCCTGACCCCACCCGCCCACAGCGTGCATGAGCTTTAAACACAGTGTCTGAGGGCCAGGCGGGCATCCGTGCTTGGCGCAGCTCGGACACATGGCTGTCCGCTCTCACGGTCCACATTTTGCCAAGACAGGTCAGGCTGTCTCCGTCTGGGTGATGACGTATAACTCCAACACCTCCCCGCCAGTGTGTCAGAGAGGGTTGGCAGTGAAAGCCAAGGGGGCCTGTTTTTAGGTTCCTGTCTCTTGGCTCATCAAAGGCCAGAGTGTCCTGCCGCCTGGTTGCTGAAAGAATGGCGAGGAATGCTGGTATTTGGCCAAATGGCTGCTGAGGCCTGAGAAGTTATTTTCTTAGCGCAGGGGCTCATGTGAGTGCTGGACTGGGGATGATTTAGTTGGGTTTTTTCAGCTCACCTCATCATTTAACATAGAATTTCTTGGGCGTGTTCCCTCCTGGGTGCCGACTGCCTTTGGGGCGGTTCCGTGGGAGAAACGGCCCCTGGTCAGAACCTTCTCATTGCGCCAGGCCTGGGCTTTCAGGAACCGCCGGGCGGCTCACTGTGATCTCGTCGGCTGGCCAGCTAAGGCGGGAGAGCAGTCGTCCTCAGCCAGGACCCACATTTTTATGGAGAAGGAGGAATGTGAGAGAAGTCAGTAAATTTGCAGTCCTCCGGGCCCGTGAACATGAAGAGAGGACGGAAAAAAAAAAACCCTGGTCGGCTGGTTATTTACCCCAGCTCAAAAGCAGCCTCCCTCCCATCACTGCCCTTTTGTTTGCAGCGGCTCTGACAGAAATCCACTCCTGGCTGGATGCCTTCCCGCGATGCTGCCCTTCGCCGCAGCCGTGGGGACCACAGGCAAGGTGAACTTTAAACACACCTGGCACCGTGGGCCCCTTCCTCTGCGCGCCGCCTGGCCCCCCGTTCAAGGCTCTCCAGAGGAATTCCGTAGCTGGACTTCTTTTTGTCACCCTCGGGTATCTTAGAAGCAGGCCATGCAGCAGCCTTTAGAGAGGTGGGGGGACCTGGCAGGTAAGCAGCCGTGTCGTGCTCGTGGAGCTGAGAGCTGCACGGTCAAGAAAATATCGTCTAAGGAGGACAGACACACTGGGATTCTTTACTCTCCACTCACCTGCAACAGCTCATAGAACAGCTTTCAAAGGCCACCAGGTGAGCGCCTGAGCGTCGGCTAAGCTGATGCTGTTCCTGCAGCCTGGCAAGAGGGAGCACATGTGTGGGAGCACATGTGTGGGAGCCATTTTCCTAGTTTTATGCATCTGCAATTGTGACTCCCCAGAGTTGTGGCAAATAAAGGGAGAAAGTGCCTCCTTGGCAGTAATCCTCTGCCATCGCGCACCCCCTCTCCTTTACCCTGGCAGCCCAA
Organism: Talpa europaea; assembly: GCF_964194135.1. Taxonomy (NCBI): domain Eukaryota; kingdom Metazoa; phylum Chordata; class Mammalia; order Eulipotyphla; family Talpidae; genus Talpa; species Talpa europaea. Next base: position 29,358,480 of record NC_140080.1, read on the forward strand.
AGATGCAACCAGCTTTGACTTTGTCCACAACTTGGTAGGAAATGACCCCGCCTGGGCTATGACACTCCTGAGTCACTCTGTTCCTCCCCAGCTGCTTCCAAGTTCATTTGTTTTAACTTTCCCTCTCCCGACGTGATACAGTCCGAGGCCAGTGAAAAGGAAAAAGCGTGGCGTGTGGAGGTCTTTTAAATGGGAGCTTTCTTGGTTGTGAGCTTGAGCTTTCCCTCTTCTCAAAGCTGAGGAGTGGTGGGGCTGAAGTGAGTACAGATCCTAGATTTTAAGGGGTCTAGGAGCAATGGCTCAGGTAGCAGGAGGCCTAGATCTTATTGTTAAACAGCATTCTCCACTGAAAGGAACCAGTTTCCCTTAGCAAGACGCTGGCTACAAGACTATGGCAGGAAAAGTAGAAGGTGACCGGGAACATCTCTTGTTAGTGCCAGAAAGTAATTAATGATGCCAGTGTGCCCCACTTTGGATCTGGGGCTGATAAGACAGGTTTTTTTTTTTTTTTTTTGTAAAATGCTGGAATCTTCTGTGTCTATCAGTTGTTTACCTATAGAGGAAAGAGAAGACAAAATGGACTTCGAAACAGGCAATAGGTTCGCTTGTTGTCAAGCAGCCACTAAACATTTGCTCTGTTCATGGAGTGTCACTGCTGTTAACCACTGCTGTTAATCCTTCTGCGAGGCCCTGCTCTGGGTCACCCTCATCTCAGAGATAAACCCAGCTCTGCTTTTCTTCTCTGTGTGATCTTGGCCCAGGCAGCTGAGTGTTGCTTTGACTCCTGCAAGCAGACTTCTGCTATCAAAGCCTCATTATTAGTTTGAACCCAAATTGCATCTTGACCTCAAGTGAGATTCAAGAGCAGAGGAGCAAATACTTTTGGAAGAACTACAAGAGATGACAGAACTATCGTTATAGATTTCAGTCCCATTTCCCTGAATTTTCATGTCCCCTCCTCTCTCCTCACCCCTGCCTGCCCAACTGGAACCATTTGGTGTTCACCTGGCCGTGGGGGAGAGCGTTGCGCAGCCCCCAAGCCGCTGCAGCAACTGGAAAGCATGGAAATGCAGACTCCTCACTGGGCCTGCCCTGTCTTCTGCCAGCACGACCTGATAGGCCCATGGGCTAGCTGATGCCAGATCGAATCCAACTGAATCTCTAAGAACGTAAAATAAAGGCGCTCTCTTGAGTTTTTTTTTTTTTTTGCACAAAAGCCACTCTCAGTATGTGAGTAGTGTCAATGCGATAATCCAGAATGAATCTCCAGGAAGAAAAATGCATCTAAACATGAAAGATCACTCATTTCCTATTCCAAAACTTCCCCCTAACCCCCGCCATTTTTAGGCTGGATGAATCACTGGGGTGATGATACTTCTGTTGGTCAGCCAGGTTTGGAGGGGTGCTCCCAGGGACTTGCCAAGGCCTGGGCTGACGGCCAGATCCACAGAGGTCATTGCACTCCAGTTGGGGAGAGTTTTGCATTTTGGCCCTTGGGGGCATGTCCATTCTGGCTGAGGGTGAGTAGGAGACCAGACCTCCTGATCGGAATGTCCAGCTGGCCAAGGCTTCTCAAGGAGGCCCTATGGGTGTGCTCTGGCCAGCTGCATACACCATAAGGTCTAGGGTGCTTCAGTCATGCCTATTCTTGGGGCAGAAAAAATTGCCCCCTTTGGAACACCTGCTTGTTCGTTAGCCAAGGCAACATGTTGCAGAGAAGGAAATATTGGGGATTTTTGCCAAATCAAGATTTGGCCCCGTTAGAACTGGAAGAGTTTTGTCATTGTGTGGTTAGTATTAACCCTAGATTTGTCCTGTTCTACAGTCCATGTCCCAGATCTTTCCAGTCCAGAGTCACACTGCCTTTGGCTGTCAGGTGTCCTTAACTAACCTTCAATCTGATCAGTCCTCAGGCTTTCTTGGTCGTCCATGACAGTGATGTTGGAGAGCAGGTCAGAAAGCAGGATGTGCCTCAGTTTGGCTTTGGCAGCGGTTTCCTCATGATTCCAGCTCTGTACCCCCAGCTGGTCTGTGGTGCTAGTTCAGGACACTACGTGGCAGGCACATGCTCTCCAGTTGCCCCCCATGGCGGTATTAGCTCTGACGTCTGGTTCTTACACTGTATGTCACTCTTTCCCCTGGTAACTACTAAGTGATCTGTGGGGCGATAACTTCGACCTGCAATTACCCTGCTTTTCATGCAAATTCCCCCTCTTTCGCCCTCCCATCGGCCCCCAATTGGGCTTCCATTAATGATTCTTGTCCCAACCAATCTTTACTTAGTTGGTCACAAAGTGGTAGTTTTTCCAGTTCCACCACTTTCTCCATTTTTATCCTGGGCATTCTTTGATGAAGAGCTTTCTCTCCCTTCTTCCTTCTGCCTTCCACTCTGCTCCTCCTTCCCTCCTGTCTCCTCCTGCTGCTGCTTCTGCTGTGCCTGTTTCACCAGTGCAGTCTCACAGATTCCTGTTTTACTCACTGGGTTCTAATCTGTTGCTATTATTATTTATTTTGATGCAGCTGTAGCCAGTGAGATCCCTTTCCAGATGAGCTCCTGTGTGCTTTTGACCTGCTACTGTCGTCACTTGAAGCATACAGCTGGCATCATTAATTACTTTCTGGAACTAACAAGAGATGTTCCCGGGTCACCTTGTACCTTCCCTGCCCTAGTCTTGTAGCCAGCATCTCACTAAGGGAAACTGGTTCCTTTCAGTGGAGAATGCTGCTTAACAATAAGATCTAGGCCTCCTGCTACCTGAGCCATTGCTCCTAGACCCCTTAAAATCTAGAATCTGTATTCACACTCATACGTCAAGCATTGCAGTATAGAAACATACACATACATGTACACATTTGAAATGACACATATTTGAAATAATATACACATTTTCACACACACATATACACACACACACACATGTACAAGGATTTCTTGAGGTTTTCCTCAACCCCTTCCATCGCCACAGGTTCTTCATTGCCTCTCCTCACCCCCTATTTGACTCTCCCTTCTTCCACAGCAGGAACCTTGGCTTCTAACAGTATCATGCATTTACGCAAATCTTCAGGCCTGGGGATATATGGAAAATGGTTTCAAAACTGCCACGCTCCTCTACCTGTGAAAAACAAGCTTAATTATAAGAGTTGCTGATGAGTGAGTGGCTTTTGTTCCTTCTGGATCGAAGGCCTGCAGTCACCATCCTTGGTTCAGATGTTACTGGGATTAGTTCTTATTTCTTGATCCCTTTAGCATGGGTCTCAGTTTGGTCTCTGATGTTTGCTCATGATTAGATTTATTTGACTTAAAGTTTGGGTCGTTTGCTTCTGTTTACTTTTTTTAAAATTTTAACATTTATCATTTTTTACATTTTTAAGACAATATTTGCTTGTACTCAGATTGAGTCCCCATAGAATTTCCTTCCCCAAGGTACCTGCGCACCATCACCACAGTCCCCTGTGCTCCTCCCTCCTTCCCTCTGATCTCTCTCCCTCCTCCTCCCCTGCAGGATGTCTCTGGTTTATAATTGTCTGTTTTTGCTTTGTTGTGTTTTGTAACTTCTGTTCACTTTCAATTTCAGTTTTTTGTTCCCCTCGTTCTTTGAAGAGTCAGTCTTATTTTTGATTATGCAGAATATGAACATGCGTCCGAAAGGCATGGCTGTGCAAAAATCACGCCCAGAGAAGTCACCCCACTTCCTGTATCCCTGTCACCCTGTCTGTTCCCCTATCCTCAGGTTTATTTTTCTTTGTTTTTCTTTCTTGCAAAAATCAAAAAAGGTTTGTTTTCCTATTTGCTTTTTTAAAAACAAAAGGTAACATTCTCTATATTCTTTTGCATCTTGCTTTTTCCCTCATAATAATATGTTCTAGAAATCACCCCATCTCAGTTGATAGACACCTTTCCCATTCTCTTTGACTGTGGCCTATGACTCCCTTGTCTGTGTGGAACATGCATGTGTAACCAATTTCTTATGTTTGAGAGTGCGTGGGGTTTCCAGTATTATCCATAGTGATTCATGCTGTTTGAGGTATGTATATTCCTGAAGGAATATCTTTAGGGATTGGGGGGACAAGGTACATAAATATGCATTTTTGTTAGTACTGCCCAGTTCCTCTCCATACGGCTGTGCAATGTACGCTTATACCAACAATGTGTTCAAATAGCTGTCTTTTCCTTTTTTAAAGCATTCAATAAAGTCAACAAAGTGTATTATCAAAATTTAAAATTTTTGCAAATCTTCTGGGTGAAAAATAGTATCTCAAGGAAATCTTAATTTTCATTTCTCTGATTATATGTAAAGTTGAAGCTTCTTTTTCCATTAGGTTTCAGAAGTATTTTTATGTCTGTCTGTTTACATCCCTATTCACTTTTCTATAGGATATTTGGGGATTTTTTAAGGTATATCAGTGTTTTATCTGTTGTAAAAATTTGCTCCCAGTTTTATGAAGTTCTGAATATTTGGCCATGCAAAACTTAAAACTATATTTTGTAGTCAAAATTATCAAATTTTTGTTTGATTTCATCTGACTTTGGATCCATAGTTACAAAACTTTGCTGTACCCAGATAATAGAAAAATCCTCTCATGCTGTCTTTTAGTGTTAGGATAATATAGTTTTTCATGCTTAAATCTCTGGCCCATTTAGAATTTATTTTTGTATACTATGTGAGGAATGGATCTAGTTCAATATTTTTCCAAATGTTTATGCAGTGTGGTGGCAATACCATTTTTTATAAAACCTATCTTTGCCTGAGTGACTTTGAGATAGCATCTCAAACATATAGATTTCCACATGGAGTTTGCTTAATTTCTTGACTTTGTAGCCTATTCCACAGGTCTGTCTGTTTATGTGCCATAACCACACTGTCATAATTACAGAGGCTATGTAATGTTAAAAAATGTCTGGCCAGGCTAGTTCCTTCCTCATACCACTTCCTTTTCAGAATTTTCCTACCTATTCTTGCATAATAATTTTGCCACATTAACCTTAGTATAAACTTATCCCAACTCCAGAAGAAAACTCTCTATAGAACTTTTATTGGGGTCATAATAAGTTTATAAATTAACTTAGGGTGAACTGACATCTTAACAAAGTTGTGACATCATGACGATGCACAGGGCATGTCTTTCCTATTTGTCTCTATTTTTTTTTAAGAGCGGGTGACAGTTTTCTTTGTATAGGTTTTCAATGTTTCCTCTTAGGTTTATCCCTAAGGATTTCATCTTTTCTGTTGCTGTCGTAAGTGGGGTCTTCTCTTTGGTTCCATCTCATAATTGGTTATTATTTGTGCCTCTGAAAGCTAGGAACTTTTGCTGTTCATTTTATATCCTACTACCCTGATGAATTATTTTATTGTTTGAGTTAGTTCCATGACACTCATTGTGTGATCTGAGTACCCTTTGGGGTTCCTGCGACCCATCTGGCAAATTCACAAGGACAGGTAATATTCATAGCAATACTTACTTAATTTAGACTTGGTGAAGTTTTACAGAGGCTACATAATGTTTGATGTCATAAAAGATTGTATAGAGAAGTAGATATGAAAATCCTGCTCTTTTCTCGTAACCCAGCAATAGAGAAATGTGCAGAAATGTAAAATAATGTCATTCTTCTCTCTGAAAGTATTTATTTTTTCAGAAATTAGACTACTGATGTTAAATGTTTATTAGTGTTACTTTAAAATCAATTAATAATTGATAATCATTTAACATTTTTCTCAGGTTTTTATTTATTTATTTATTTTTTTAAAACCTAAGCTGCAGAACTCTTTTTTTTTTTTTTTTAAAGATGTATTTATTTATTTATACAAGCACTGGGTACAGTCAGAAGCGCCCGAGGGTGAGAGAACTCACCAGAGCCAGAGCAGGGAGCAGAACAGGCAGAAGGACCGAAACACACTGCTGAGGGGAGCAGCGGGCGGCAGGAGAGGTCTGCGCGCCATGTGGGACCCTCCCCTGGCGGCCCGGGATCGAACCTGCGCTGCAGAGGCTGCGGGCAGCTTCGCAACCCAGCGCTCAACCGCTGTGCCACCGGGGAGGCCCTTTTCTCAGTTTTTCTAATCCAATGAACAATAATAGATATAACTCATCTAAACAACATTTTGAGGTACTTAATAATTTTTAAGAGTATAAAGTAGTTCTGAGATCAAAGGCTTTGAAAATTCTGTGTTTTATCATAGTCTTTAGGTTTTCTGGGTATACTCTCATGTCCTCTTCAATAGGATTAGCTTTCCTCCTTCTTTTCCCAATTTGCAGGTCTCTTGTTGTTTCTTCTTGTCTAGCTACATCAGTTAATTCTTGCAGCATAGTGTTGGTGGGCATGTGGGTGTCTGTTCCTAGTTCTGTGCTCCACTGGGAATGTCTTCTAGTGCTTCCCCACTTAGTAAAGTCCTGAGATGCTAGCCTAGGACAATGTGTGTGACGCTGTGCTTACTGAGTGCCTTTCTCTGTTGATGTTTTACGTTGTTGACTAAGACTTCCTTTGATATTTTTGGTCTGGTGGCTTTACATTTCTACCTTTTATAATGCAATTAATCCCCCCCCCTTTTTTTTTTTTAAAGATTTATTTATTTTTATACAAGAACCAGGGTACAGGCCAGATGTGTGGGAGGTTGAGAGGATTCACCGGAGACAGAGCAGGGAACAGAACAGCCAGGCTGACAAAATACACTGCTGAGGGGAGCAGCAGGCGAGACAGGAGAGGTCTGCTTCGCCATGTGGGATTTTCGCCGGCCGGCCAGGATCAAACCCATGCTTCAGAGGCTGCAGACAACTTCACAGTGCAGCGCTCAACCACCTGTGCCACCAGGGAGGCCCTTAATCCCCTTTTCTTAAGCTTTTACTATCTGGCCTATCAGATTTTAATGGTATCCTTTAGCTCACACCTTTTATCTGAACAATAATCACTGGTCATTTTTCATTTTCCCCTTTTGCTCTCTCCTTTGGTACCATTTTTAAGGTCACATTCTTTCTCTCTGTGAGAACCTGTGATGTTTCTATATTCTTCTGGTCCTGTCTAGTTTTCTTTTTAAATCATCAGTGCTTGTTTTTGATATTTAATTCAGTGTGAACTGTTTCTTTATATGTTCCTGCTTTATGGTTGATTACCTCAGGGGGAGATTTTTCATCAGCTGAAATATTTTATCTATGTTTATATTTAATATAATTAATTAAATAATTAAATATCATATAATTATATCTAGCATTTCATGGAATGTCTTGAAAATGCTTCTAATTTTTTGCCTTGGTCTCTATGTTGCTCTTGGGAAGTCTGATGCCTATCTAAATTTATTACCTGAATAAAAAGGTCATCTTTTTGTCTAGAGATTCTGAAGATTTTTTCTTCCTTATTTAAGTCTTAACAGTTTTATTAGGATACATCTCAGTTATTATTCCAGATCTGTTTTCAAAAGCACACATTGAGCTTCTTCAATAAGTTGATTTAGGATTTCTCTTACTTTTAGAAAGTTTCCTTGGGTTTTGTTTCTAAATATTATTTCTGTACATTGTTTTATTTTTCTTCTTATAGACTCCAACTATATATATGTTGGACCTTCTTTACCTGCCTCCATCTCAACCATTTCCTGATCCTTTTACCTTTTTTTAAAACTTATTTTCATTCTGTTTTATGTTTTACTACTTTTATTCCAAATGTCCTTTTAAAATTTTCATTGAATCTATTTTCTCTTGGACATCTTGTAATCTATTCATTTCTAGGATACTTTTGACTTTCCCTTCATTTCCCCCCTGATTATGGTCCATTCATTGCATTTTTTTCCTGATTTTTTTGTTTCTCATTTGTCTTAGCATTCATTTGCAATTCTAGTTTTTAAATCATCAGTGCTTGTTTTTGATGTTTAATTCATTTTGACTGTTACTTTATAATTTTCTGCTTTATGGTTAATTTTCTTGGGGGGAGATTTTCATCAGCTGAAATGTTTTCATTCATACATTATCTATTCTCTTATAGTAGCTAAGTACAGAATTATTATGAGCCCCTTACCCCCCATTCCTAAACATTTTATGGAGAGGATTCCTATTTCAAGAGTGCCCTCTTCTGTAAGTATAGTAAAATGTTGTTTGAATAGATAGTGGGGTGGGAGGTTTGGTGTATTTTGTTTCTCTTATTTTTTTTTTTCAGGAGTCATAGTTTATCCCTCTTTCTTCCCTTTGACATATTTAAGGCAACACCATCTCTATTTATTTTCTTCTTCTTCTAGAAACCATGCCTAACATTGCCTCACCTTAAAATACCTCCACTATAGCCAATACTGTGAGCTACTAAAAATCAACCTTGTATTTGATATTTTGTATTTAGTGTTGAACTTTTCTTTTCTGGGGTGTCTCTGTCTATGCATCATCCATGACCTCAACTCCCCTTTCCTTTTGTCTCATGAAATTTCTTGGATGTGCTTTTACTGCCTTCTGTACCCATCGAATTGCAATGGTAGTTGGATGTTCTTTTGGAATATGGTGCTTACTTCTCTATTTACACATAACTTTATATTAATGGCATTATCTAATTCCTACTAATGCTGACAGCATTGGTCATATGGATTTCTTTGTTTTTTGTTTCTTTTTTCTTTTTCTTTTTTTTTTTTCAGATGTGAGGAGAGGTTTGGATTTAGGAAGCTAGCATTACCTTCCAGACTTACTGCTGTTTACACAGTGAAAATACTGATTTTCAAAGAAACTTTTGTTATTTCAACACAGATTCATAAATTATTTGGATCAACATGTTTGGTGCTCATGATACCACTAAGTGTGTTAATTGTGTTTTCATTTATTAATTTCAGTTGTAGAAATGTTCCCTGGTAGAAATTTATAGTCTTTTTTTTTTTCATACAGTGTTGGATGAAATCTCTCTTGGGACAAAGGAGGCCCTAGTGAGAATTGCTCTTAAGAACAAAATTGTGGCACTCATTTCACTTTCAATGCTGACATTTTTCTACCCGTCTGGTTCACGATTTTTGCTCTCACTTTTGGTGCTCATTAGTATGTTGTTATGTAACATGTTGTTATGTAACTTTAAGAATGAAAAGAAATACTCTAAGCTCTTACATTTTTTTTTCTTGATGGAGATGATTTCTCTGAGATGCTTTCTTTTTTTCACCTTTGTAGGTAAAAAGAACCTGGGTTTATATAAGGGATTGCTAACAAGGGAGTCAAATAAATTGTCCTTCTATTGAGCAACTAAATATTGATATTATCTTGGAGCTGATGACTTGGTGTCTCTATTAGTGGGTTCCTGGACTTTTCAATTTATGATAGATGTTTTTTTCTTAAAAGGATCTTCATAAATGCTGAGGGCAGTATAGTCAAGATGTCTTGAAAAAGACACAATACCTGTTAAACCTATAAGGAAGTCAGTTGACAAACTGGGCCTTCATGAAAAGACTTCTTCATGAAAGTGAAGCATGGAAAGAACCTAGGGTTCTTTCATGTACAGCTTCATGAAAGCTTTTCTTCATGAAAAGACCCATTAGGAAAATGAAAAATGCAGCCTACATATTGGAAGAAGACTTTTGGAAAACCTGCATCTGATAAATAACTTATAGAATATGTAAATAATTTTTTAAAAATTCATCAGAAAAAGAAAACCGTCCACGAGAAAAATGTACAAAAGACTAAGAAGAAACTATAAAAGGGGATATCCAAATGGCCCAAAACCACATGAAATAGTGTTTGACTTTGCTAGTCTTCAGGGATTTGCACATTAAAATTACAACAAGACACACTGCATCTACTGGAATGACTACAGTGGAACAAAGAAACAAATCCAGAAAATACCAAGTGTTGGCAAGGATGTTAGATACCAAAAGTCTCATGTACTTTGGATAACTGTGATGTTAACCAAATGTAAACATGTACCTTCTTATAATCCAGTCTCCCTACTCTAGGTACACACCACACCAGAGTGGCATGCATAAGAAGATCAAAAAATGTGGGCATTAGATTGTCCATTACAAAAACCATTTTCAGTAATCAAAACTGGAAACTACCCATATCACATGGTAGAATGCTGGACTACAATGAAAATGAACAGTCTGCTATCTACATCAATAAAGAATGAAACTCAGAAACATAAAGTTGTACTTTGGTGAAAACTTGAAACACAAAAACTAGACTGGACCTAAAAGCTGATACTCACATGAGAGGTATTCCTGTGGCTTTGTATTAATAATGAGATCCTCTATTATTTGGACAGCTTGTCTAGTTGGATCCCTAGCCTACTGAAGGGACCAGCATGGCCACTGGGCCAGCCAGTCCTTGAACCATGGTAATAGTATAAAGGCCAGGGAAAAGCCTTGACCTGAGGCGGAAAACAAGAACAGAGTCTCCCCCTTGCCCCTCAGAAGTATAGAAATAATTTTCTTATAAAGTTGCAACATTATAGCCGATGTCTTGGATTTGCTTTACAACAACATGGCTGGGGAATGGCTGGGCCACAGTTGAAGCAGGACTGGTCTTGAGTTGATGCCTGTTGCAGTGGGTTATGGATAGCTGGTGCCTTGTTATGGGGTTCTCTCTTTTTCTGTCTGTGCTTGAAATTTCCATGATAAAATTAAAGTCATAGCACATATTGGGAAAGCTAAAGTCACTAGAGGTCACTGAGCCTCAAATACTCGTGGTTGCCTCCTCGTTCTCCCATGCCACCTCACTTAGCCTGTGTTAATGGTTTGGATTTTGCTTTAGAAAGAAACAGATGGCACATTCTAAATAGGATAATTGGAGGTGCTTTTAATATCAGTGCAACATGTCAAGCTGTGGGCTGGGGGATCCACAAAGTATAGTGGAACCACCCCAGGGCTTGCTACGGGTTTACTTCAGGCACAGAAACCAGAATCTGGGAGAAGAGAGCATGGGTGCCCTGGAAGGAGCCATGACCTTTCAGTGAGGGGTGCAGCCATAGGGAGGGAACTGGGAGGATAAATACTTCAATCTCATCCTCTTCCATTCCTTAGCTCTCCTTCTGGGGCAAGCCCTGGCTGGAAAGCAAGGCCACAGTGAGAAGTGAACAGGGCAGAGGGGTGGAGTGGGGATCTGCAGGGCACGTGGAAGCTATCTGCAGGGTGCAGGGTTTGCCAGATGTTTTTCTGTGCATTTGCATATGTGTTTATGAATCCAGAGACAATATGTGGTTTTGTTTTCATTGCTTTTTTAATATCCAGGGGATCATATAAGCCTGCCTCATTCAACAACTTGCGGTTTCACCCATCTGTGTCCTAGGGTTCTTTCCATACTAGGGCTTCAAGAGCAACCTCATTTTTTCTCTCTCATGGCTGATGGTATTCCACAGTGTGGACAGACTAGTTTCTGTTGCATCCACTCTTGACAAGAACCCAAGTGGCTTGCCTCTTGAGAACTTGTCTTAGCCCAGGGAGTTCTCTCGTCCTGTAGAGAACATCTGGGAAGTTGCTACGTACAAAAAGTCATTTGCACCAATGGAGTCTCATGCTTGCTTGAAAGTGTGTGTGTGTGTGTGTGTGTGTGTTGGGGGGTAGTATATACTTTAACTGTCTAGTATATACTTTAATTATTTAAACAGTCCTGCTTTCAGGCACCTGGGACTGGTGTGAGAGAGAGAGTCCGCCGAGGAAGGCAATGTGGGCTGGAGGAGGCATTGGCAGACTTGGCGTTTGAGTTCCATCTTTGCCCCTGCCTTGCTTTGTGTCTTTAGACAAGTTGTTCAAACTCTCTGGTCCTCAAACCTGCTCTACCTGCCCTTTGGGGTTGTTGTGAAGGATTCCTGAGACAGAGAGTGGGAAGCGCTGCGAGAAAGTGCAGATGTGATCTCTCACACTCTGACCTAGAACGTGGCCAGCGTTTTTCATCTGAGACAGAAGCCACTGACAGTCCCTTGTCAGGGACAAGCCTCTTCCTAACTCCTCTCTGCAGACAAAACAATGGGACTATCGCCAAGAAGTATGACATCTCCCTGCACCTCCCACCCCTGTCTAGGCCACCCAGGGTCATGATTCCGACTCAGTTTCCTGGAGTGACAGCACAGGTCCAGACCAAGGATTGTCTTACCCTGTGCCTTGGGACAGTCTTTTCCACAAGGCTAGTTTGTTAAGGGAATTTTACTCTTTTTTTTTTCTTTTTTTCCCTCCTGGAAGATTACCCTGAGCAGCTCTTGGAAGTGGGGATTTCTGTCTGAGGTTGGAGGACCACCAGCTGGGCCTTCCCTCTCCTCTGGCTCCAGATCAGAGAGGTGGCAATATGCCACCATCACCACCAGAGAAGGAATGGCGGACAAGCGAGGGAGTGCTCTGCATCCCTCCCTGCTTCCAGAGTCTCTAGCTCACCTTCCATTTTATAGTAAGCCACAGCTGGCAACTTTGCGTGCTTTGCTCTCCGCCAGGCACCGTGCTAGGTGCTTGCCATATGTTATTTCACTTGGTCTTCAGAAGAGCCCGATTATTATCATTCTCATCTCCGTCTTACAGAAGAGGAAACAGGTCGAGAACGTTCAAACCACTTGCTCCAGGTCACGCAGTTAGAAAGCGGCAGAATTAGTATTGAAACCACAGCCTGACAGCCAAGGCCACATCCTTGACCACTAGACTGAGCTCCCTGATGCCACTCTGACCTTGGTTTCATAGGTTTCCTGCGTGACTTGGCCCATCACATTGCCTATCCCCATGTGCCTTGTTCCCTAGAAAATTGTGAATGTGTTTTCTGCTCTTTTTTTCCTTCCCCAGAGTGGCTGAGACTGACTTGTGTATACAGTAGGAGCTCAGCGAAAGCCAATTTCTTGTGAAAATCCCTCTGGGGGTGCTGTTGGCAGGCCCAGCACGCTCAAAAGGCGGTGTTGGCCCTTTATGGAAGTTAGCAGGAAGATGAATAAGGCTTGAAATGTGAGATGCTGGCAGGCCTGACTCAGACCTCACAGAATGGCCTGCTGCAGCCTTTGAAGAGCTGAGAGCTATTTACATCCTACTAATGGACTTCGCTGGCTGGCTGCTAGCAGCCACAGCCGCTGTCTCAATACTCCTGTCTCCGGCCAGGGTGTGAGCGAGGACAGGAGTAGGAAGAGGACCCCTTGCTGCCCGCCCCATTCTCGGCATGGCTCTCGTGGGCGTGAGGCGGCGAGGGCAGCGTGGCTAAGCTGAGCGGGGAGCCACACACAGCAGGCCCGTGCGTGGTAACAGAAAGGGTTTTAGTTGACACTGTGGTATGTGCAAGTCTCTCCAGGCTTGAGGTTCTTTGCATAAATAAATGGTGACCAGCTGTTAGTCTTCCTATTAGCATGACCATCCATCACCACTTGTTTCAAATCTAAGTCTGGGAAGGAGAAGCTCCGACGTCCATGAAAGGCAAATGTTACGATAATCCAGCCGTCTGGCATGTATGGGCCTAGAGACACCCATAAACTGGAAATACTGGCTGGGATCTATCCCTGGGGGGAGGCTGGGCCCAGGGACTGATATTTTTGTGGTCCCGCTGCCTCCCCACCACTGGCAGCTGTTTCCCACCCCCCCCAGCAGGGGACACATGGTGAGAACAGGATCTCTCTGGGGACCTGCTGCTGGGACCATCATGGTGTTGATGGCTGCTTCCCTCCCCTGGGCGCCCTTCCCCTCCCCTGCCACCAGACCTTGAGACAGTATAGGTGGACTGGGAAGGGAGATGTCTCCTCGCTTAGGGCCGAACTCCCAGCCTGCATGTGGTGGTACGCCCACTGGCTGTTAGGATGTGTTGGTCCAGGGATGGCCCGGGACAGGCAGGGCCGAATGTCACTGCCAGTCCGTGGTCAGCTCTCTAGTGCTTGGCTTTGTCCACTGGCTGCAGGTCTGAGGCCGCCATTACAGTCTTGCCGACCCTCGGCCCTCCCGCACCCCTAACCCCTCTCTCGGGAGAACTCACCCACCCACCCATTCTAAGTATCCTGATCTGTAATATAGCAGGCACGGGGACTATATGGATGGCAGGATATGTGTGGTGCTAACTTACTGGAAGTGACATTTCATGAGAGGGAACACAATAGGACAAGACACAAGTAAAGAGACTAAAAGATACTGACAAGCTTAGTGCTGTTCGAGAAACAAGCAGGAGATAAAAGATAATAGTAGGGACCTGGTCTAGATAGAGTGGCTTTTCTGGGTAAGTGACTGTTGAGCTGAGGCCTGAACACTGGTTTGAGATCTGCCAAGTGAAGAAGAGGGGTAGAGCATTCCAGAAGAGAGACTAGTATATGCAAAGGCCCTGAGGTCGGGTACAGCTTGGGTTCCTTTTGGAATTAAAGAAACATCCGTGTAGCTGGAATGTGATTAAGTGGAGGCAGGCTAAGATCAACTCGTGGTGGCATTGCAGGGCCTGGGACAGTGTGGGGGGTAGAGGAGCAAAGTGGGCTCTGATAAGACAGCAGGTTTTCTGTGGGGGTTGGGGGTTGGTGTGGAAAGGAGTGTACACTGGGACTGCAGCTTTGTGTACATTTGTTATATAAGCACTTACTGGGAGTCTAGTGCTTGCCAGTATCGGGCTGAGTGCTGAGGTCAGTTAAACTTAGTCTGTGCCGTCTCCTGGAAGCAAAGAGCAACACATGGGGATGTTTAATTTCAGGGGACATGGTGACATGTGGATGCAGAGCTGCAGCCGCCGAAGCAGCTTCTGTGAGTTCTCTGTGAAATGGTTTCCCGACTCCAGCACCCCACTCTATCTGCCAGGCTGGGGCTCTTGCTGCTTTGGGTTCCCCTGCAGCTGTGGCCGGCGCTGTGCATGCAGGTGCAGAGCTGCTCAGACCCCTGGGCAGCCCGAGATGGCCAGTTCTGGAGAGGTGGAGAGTCAGCCCCATGGTGGACGTGGTGGGGGAAGAGCACTTCCTAATTTCCGCTCGCTTACCTTCCCTGCAGACCCAGTAGTTGAGTCCTGCAGAGCAAGTTGCAGCCTTTCCTGACTAGCTGATACCTAGTGTTTCTGCTTTAAGTTTGAAAAGTACTTAGGGGAGCAGATGCCTTCAGCGGCTTCAGGTGCTGGTGTCGTGAAGGTGGCGGGCGTCCCGGGAGCACCAGGCAGCGGTATTTCTCCTTATCCTTCCTCAGAAATGGAGTCTTCTCTTTGGCCCAAGAGCTTCTGCAACCCCCTCCATTTTTCGAGGGGTCCACTCAACAATTAGTCTCTGCTCTCCTTGCAGGTTTATGAAAAGCATTTGCATCACCCACGCAAGCCTCCGCTGAGCTCTGTGGACAGTGTCATCCAAGCTCATTTTGCCTTAGGGTTTGGGCTTTAAGTGGAAGACGGCAGGGTGTGGTAGGAAGGCTGTGGCCTCTGCAGTCGTGGTGCCTGGGTTCCAGCTGTTGGACTTTGGGGATCCTGGGGGAGGGAGGCCTGAAATCCTGGCTGCGCTGACTTGCCAGGTGCATATGCGCTCTCCAGTGCCTTCCAGAGCGCCGGCTCAGTGTGGTCGTGTCCCGGGAGGTTGTTCAGGCAGGTTGCTGACCCCCCTGCTCAGCGGGTCCCATTGAGTGGTCTGGGGCTGGCTCGGCGCTGGCTTTCCTGGCCAAGGGACGCGGCCGCGGCTGGCCCCAGGATCACCTTGAGGATGCCAGCCAGAGCACGTCTAGTTTGGTCATCACCACAGCCCCCAGATGTGCTGTTATTCTAAGGGCCACTTTACTGAGGAGGAGATGAAGCCTTGGAGAATAAAATAACTTGCCCAAGGTCATGCAGCCACTTGGTGGGGAAGCCACGACTCAAATATAGGGGTGTACTCCCCAAAGCTGCTGTTCCTAGGTGGGGAGGGCCTTGCACAGTGCCGCCTGGCAGGGGCAGGGTGCTCAGTAGAGGCAGGCTATGGTCCCCTCGTCCTTTAGACCCCGAATAGGCCTTTGCCCAGGATTACAGTTGATACCAAACAGCTTTCATTATTGTTTTGTGATAAAGCAGAACCAAATAATACTTAGAAAGCTTGGAGGAGAAAATGAGGACTTGGAGGGGCGGGTGACTGGTGATGTGCTGATTCATCCGAAGGGCAGAGGCGTCTGGCTAGGGAGGGATGGGGCGCACGTGCCGGCCATGCTCTCACTGTCCCGCAGCGTCCACAGGGAGGGAGCAGCAGGGCAGCAGGAAGGCCTCGGGGGCCTTCCTCCTCTGACACTGGACCGTGAGTGAGAACGGGCTTGCTTTTTAGGGTGCAGGTTGGCCTGCAGCAGCCAGCCCAGGAGTGAAGCCACAGTCTCTGTCTTTTTTCATCTTTTCCCAACTGGGGTGGGAAAAGACATACCGTCCACGCGGAGAAGCCCGCAAGCATGGAGCAGTCGTGGAGAACTGAGCTCCGGGGAAGCAGTGGGGACCTCAAAACCGGACCTGGCAACAAAGGGGGGAATTCTGACAGCAGACAGCGGCTGGGCATTCCTGCCAGGGGCACTGGAGGGAGCAAAGGTTCAGGGGAGGGAAATGCAGACGGCGTCCTTGAGGAATATCTTTCAGTGACTTCCTCCAAATCCAGCCCTATCTCCTTGGTGATGTGCCCTCTGCGCAAGCTCATTTTCTCCTCTGGTTGGACCGTGGGCAGCCTTGCATCTCAAGCAGAGGCATTGGGATCGCCTCCTGTTTAGAGAAGGAGGAAGGCCCTGCCTTTAGCTGCGGCCCAAGCGCGGGGCTTCTGTGGGGCAGGTTGCCTTTCTTCCTTCTTCCTGCATTCTCAGTGCAAACATTTCTGCAAAGTTTCTGTGTGAATCCTCTGGACGCCACATTATCTTGGAGCTCTCAGCCAGGCAGTCCCTGCTTTGCCAACCTTCCCCGTACCCCCACCCCCACCTTTATTTTTTTTTGCTGGCAAGGAGGAGTAAATTTAGGGAGAGCCTTGTCCACATTCCAGTTCCCCCAGCCAGGAGCGGGGGGGCCCTGCTTAAGCTGGTACCTTCATCTCAGTGAGCTCAACCCTAAACTCTCTGGGTCTTAGCTGGATTAAGGGCCTAGATTGTTGCTGAGAAGGAAGGAGGTTCCTCTGTAATTGCTGCTTAAATCTACCTAACAATAGCCACATGTGGAGCCAGATTTGAGGGATATTAAATATGAGTGCCATTCTCCCCCAAATATGCCTTTGTTTGCATAACTGGGCAACCTGGGGAAAGGGAGAGACAGGAGCGGTGGCGTCAAAGGAGGTCCTGTTTCCCGGAAAGAAAGGGCCCTCGGTTCTCGGAGAAGCCTAGTGACCAGAGGCACCAAGGCCTGGCCAGACCAGCTGCGTTGTGGGGGTCTCAGAACCCGTCACCTGCAGAGCTTCTCTGCCTGTAAGCTCTAAGTCCCAGCAGGGCAGCTGCGTCAGCTAAGCTAGGGGCTGTACCTGGTACCTGCTCCTGCCTTACAGGAGCTCATCCCCCTGCAACAGCCACCAGCTGTCTCGGGGGA